>NW_027256882.1:61961192-62561192 GCF_029215685.1 Pituophis catenifer annectens
AATGGCAGCCGCTGCGCAGCGATTGGGAGGGGATGTTAGCTGGATAAAGATGGCTGCGAAAATGGGTGAGGTGGAAGTTGTTGGACGTTCGACGCTGGCGGAGAGGCGAAATGGAGGTCGCCAACGGAGGCATGATATGGCTGAAACGATGAGAGGGGATGGAAAGATCTGGGGTTGGAGAGTCTGGTGGATGGCTCTGGGATGGGGCCTCCATGGGTGGCCTCTCCTCCCCCCACTCCCCCTCTTTCTGGCCCTGTTATCGGCCTGGGAGTCAGCCTTCCTCCCCCTCCCCCTCTCCTCTCACTTGTGTATACATCTATCCTCCTACGGAATTACTGGGCAACTACTGGGCAGCTTTATTTGTACCCCGCTTCAAATCAAATCATATTAAATCCAATTGAATCATTTCCATCGAAACTCCCGGCAGATGGGGACTTGAATAGTATTTTGTGGATCCTGAGGGAAGTTGGCTGTTTGAACCATCTTTTACCAGAAGGGATGATACCATCAAATTCCTTGCCTTTGGACATCTGGCCGGCCACTGTGAGAGGGTGGCTGGGAAAAACTTTTCTCCCGCTGACTGTATAAACCAACTCCTTCCGCTGCTGTGAGAGAGCAGGGGATCCCGGGTTGCTGCTTATATAAAGACCTTCTGTCCTAGGACTCTGGTGGACCCTACCAAACTGCCTTCCCATTCTGATCTTACTCGATGTACTCGGTGGCGGAGCTATGTGCACTGCGAGACTCTCCCCTCTCACAGGTTTGGCCCTCCACTCTATCGAGGGCCTACCTTAATGACGGGTTTTGGAACCCCGAGAGATGGCATGGTGTGAGAAGGGGGCTGAGGGGTTTTTAAGCTAAATTTTTAATCAAAATTTTAAGGGGACCCGGGAGGAAGAGAGGGGGTTGTAAAAGTGGACCCGGGGGGTTCAGATAGCGACTGAGCAGGGTGATAGGTCGTTTGGCTGCAACAGAGGGGTCGTGAAAGGAAATTTAACCGGGGAGCAGGGGGACGATAGGAAGGGCAGTGTAATTGAAACAATGAGTGGGAGGGGCAGGTATGACGGGCGCAGGGGGCCATATCATGTGCTGGGGGTACGCACATACTGTTTACGAGCAATTACGCACCCCGGCCCCCAATGCGCAACTCGTATCCTGGTTTGTGCAGAGTCTCAGGCCCAGGATCCACGGCTGATGTTGTGTAATGCCAGGTCGGTCATTAATAAAGCCCCCCTCATTTGTGATCTTATTTTAGAGGGGGGTGCGAACCTGGCAGGTATTACGGAGACCTGGTTGGGCCAAGAGGGAGGGGGTTCCCCTCATTGAAATGTGCCCACCAGGTTTCTGTGCATTTCATCAGCCAAGGGCCCAGGGGAGGGGTGGGGGAGTGGCAGTGATTATTAGGGAGAGTCTTTGTCTGAGGGAGACCACTGTTCCTCAGATAGCCGGATGTGAGTTCCTCTTTGTGAAGTGGGGCCGTGGGGTGCAGATGGGTTTGCTGACTGCGTACCTGGCTCCCTGCCACATGGCAACGACCCTGCCCGAGCTACTCGACGTCATTGCCGGGGTGGCAGTTGACACCCCCAGACTTATTGTCATGGGGGATTTCAACCTTCCGTCTGTGGGTGAGGGGTCAGAGGTGGCTCGGGAGTTCATGGCTTCCATGACGGCCATGGACCTGACCCAGTTAGTTCAAGGCCCCACTCACATAGGGGGACACACTCTGGACCTGATTTTTGTCTCTGGTCAGTGGCTGAATGATCTTGGTAGAGGGGACCTAGACATCAAACCCTTGTCATGGACAGATCATTCGCTCCTTCATTTAGACTTTCCTACCGCTTCCCCCCACTGCAGGGAACTGACCAAATGGTTCTGTCCCAGGCGCCTGATGAACCCCGAAAGGTTCCTGACGGAGCTTGGGCCATTTCCTGAGACTCTGGCACATGACTCGACTGAAGAGCTGGTGGCCGCCTGGGAGGGTGCGGCCGCCAGAGCTTTGGATCACGTTGTGCCTTTACGGCCTCTGACTCGATGCCGATCTCAATTGGCTCCTTGGTTCTCTGAGGAGCTGAGAGAGATGAAGCGTTGGAAAAGGCACCTAGAGAGCATTTGGAGGACTAGTCAATCCGATTCCGACCGGACACAGGTGAGGTTTTATATCAAGACCTACCTAGTGGCGATAAAAGCAGCGAAATCTAACCATTTTTCTGCTCTTATTGCATCTGCAGAGAACTGCCCAGCCACCCTGTTTAGGGTGACCCACTCCCTTCTTCGGGGGGAGTGCGGGAAGATCCCTTGCAGGGTCAAGCTGAGGATTTTGTGCAATTCCTTCATGATAAAGTCGCTCGGATTCGGGATGGCTTGGACTCCGATTGGATGAGTCCAGGGGAGGAGACGAGGGTAGGTCTTGAGAATATTATCTGGGAGGAGTTTGATCCTGTGGTTCCCGAGGATGTGAACAGGGTTCTGGGTAAGATTAGTGCCGCCACATGTTTATTGGACCCGTGTCCCTCCTGGTTGGTACTGGCCTCCCGGGAGGTTACACAAGGCTGGCTCCAGGGGATTATAACTGCTTCTCTGAGTGAGGGTGCCTTTCCTGCCACCTTGAAAGAGGCGGTAGTGAGGCCCCTTCTCAAGAAGCCTTCCCTGGACCCGGCTGAATTATCCAACTACCGTCCAGTCTCCAACCTTCATTTTGTGGCGAAGGTTGGTGAGAGTGTGGTGGCATGACAGCTTCCCCGACACCTGGATGAAGCTATCTATCTGGACCCGTGCCAATCGGGCTTCAGGCAGGGGTACAGCACAGAAACGGCATTGGTCGCATTGGTGGATGTTCTCTGGAGGGCTCGAGACAGGGGTTGCTCCTCTGTCCTAGTCCTATTAGATCTTTCAGCGGCTTTTGGTACCATCAACCATGGTATCATGCTGCAGCGGTTGAGGAGGTTAGGAATAGGGGGCACCGTTTTGCGGTGGTTCTCCTTCCTCTCCGACTGCTCGCAGTTTGTGTTGGCAGGGGGACAGAGGTCAACCTCGAGGCGTCTCACATGGGGAGTGCCGCAAGGGTCGGTCCTCTCGCCCCTTCTGTTCAACATTTATGTGAAGCCGCTGGGTGAGATCATCCATGGTTTTGGGGTGAAGTGTCATCTGTACGCTGATGATACTCAGCTGTACATCTCCACCCCAGACTACCCCAACGATGCCCTTGATGTGATGTCTCGCTGCCTGGAGGCCGTGCGGGTCTGGATGGGGAGGAACAGACTCAGACTCAACCCCTCCAAGACTGAGTGGCTGTGGCTTCCGGCGTCCCGATATAGTCAGCAGGTGCCATCGCTGACTATTGGGGGTTAATCCTTGCCCCCCATGGAGAGGGCTCGCAATCTGGGTGTCCTCCTGGACGCACGGCTTTCTTTAGAAGAGCATATGACAGCCGTGGCCAGGGGGGCCTTTTATCAGGTTTGTCTGATTCGCCAGTTGCAGCCCTTTCTGGACCGGGATGCCTTGCACATGATCACTCACGCCCTTGTCACCTCCCGGCTGGACTATTGTAATGCTCTCTACATGGGGCTCCCCTTGAAGAACACTCGGAGGCTCCAGCTGGTCCAGAATGCGGCCACACGGGTGGTTATGGGCGCAACTCGTTGTGCCCACGTGACACCCCTCCTGCGCGAGCTGCACTGGCTCCCAGTGGTCTTCCGGGTGCGATTCAAGGTGTTGGTCATCACCTTCAAAGCGCTCCATGGCACAGGACCCGGGTACCTTCGAGACCGACTTCTGCCACCAATAGCCTCCCACCGGCCAGTTCGCTCCCATAGAGAGGGTCTCCTTAGGGTGCCATCGGCCAAGTTACGTCAGCTGGTGACACCCGGGGGAAGGCCTTCTCTGTGGGAGCCCCAGCCCTGTGGAACGAACTGCCGCCGGAAATACGTAAGATCTCTGACCTCCGGGTGTTTCGTTGTGCACTCAAGACCCTGTTGTTCCGCCAGGCTGGTCTATTAACATAACTATTTTAAATTGGGTTTTAAATTTCTGGGGTTTTAAATTGAGCCGAATTCATTTAATAATTTTAAACTATTTTAATTGATGTTGTCTTGTGTTTTTAATAGGCTGTACACTGCCCTGAGTCCTTCGGGAGAAGGGCGGTATAGAAATAAAATTATTCTTATTCTTATTCTTATTCTTATTCTTATTCTTATTCTTATTCTTATTCTTATTCTTATTCTTATTCTTATTCTTATTCTTATTCTTATTCTTATTCTTATTCTTATTATGGGGTCATTAAAAGAAGATGATAGCATGCTATTTTGCCAATTCTCATTAGATGGGACAGTAGTCCTCAACTCATAACCACAATTGGGGCCAGAATGTCTGTTGCTAAGTAAAGCAGTTGTTAAGTGAGTTGTGCCAGACTTTATGAACTTTTTGTTGTTGTTAAGTAAAGCACGGTAGTTGTTTAGGGAATCTCATGGTTGTTAAGCGACTCCAGCTCTCCCATTGGCTTCGCTGGTTGGAAGCTGGCTCGGAAGGTTGCAAAGGGTGCTCCCATGATGTTGAGATCCTGCAACCATTGTTAATTGCCAAGTGTGCAAATTTTGATCACAGGACCGTGGGGATGCTAAAACAGTTGCAAGTGCTAGGAACAGTTATTTTTTTCCGGTGTCATCATAACTTCAGATGCACGTTAAACGAATGGTTGTAAGCCAGTGTCTACCTGTATATGATGCATCAAGTTCCAGAAAATAAAGTAACAGCCATTAGGGAGAAAAGACCTTCTTAAAAAAAAAAAATCCATAGTTGGGTTATTTAATAATTTAGGTGAATAATTTTTCTCAAAATATTTCTTTTCCTATGGAGATTTAATACCAGAGCATATGTGGAACAATCCTACTGCTAGATTCACACTAGTGTACTTTCTCAAGCAGAAAATAAAAGGTTTTGATATAGTCAGGATACTTGGAATAATCGTCAAGGGACTATTTTGAATTGACATACATTTTAAAACAGTGCAGCTTTTCAACCCATGAAGAGGGAAAGCCACAGATGAAACAGATGTATATGTTTTACAGCAGACCCAATACACCTGTATTTTTGCTTCTTATTGTCTGACCAAAACACAATATATGTTGTTATAAGAGTCTATTCCCATTCCCACACATGTTCCCTATTGTATCATTTAAAAAAAAATTAAGGAATAGGTAAAATATTAATTTGGGAGAGAATACTTTGTAGATAATAGAACTCCTGTCTTTGCTTGTTTTGTTGAATTGCTTTTATCCCAAGATTTATATGTAGATGCATTAAATTGAAAAAAAAAAAACCAACCCTGGCTATCTGTTCTTGGACTATTAAATTAAATGAATATTAAATGAAATTTTAAAAAATTAAATGAAAAATTCTATTCTTAGTAGTCTATAGCTCAAAATATTATTTCTTCCAAATCTTCCACATTTCATCTTTATTTTTTATTTTTTTAAAAAAAGATAAACAACTCTTGTGTCAATCTCAATTCCAGGTGGACTACAAACCTACATACAGTTTTGTTTATAGCATTACACAACAGGATACCTTTGTTTTCTTTGAATGTTGGGTGCGCTTCCTAGTCTAGCAAAGAATACGGAAGATCTCAAGTGTCTGTCCTCCAAGGAATAACCACGGCTGCCTAGGAATTGCCACTTACATAATAATATTGGTAGTAATATTGTGATAAAGGCAGTTATCTTTGAGTATTCTGTGAACTTGAATAATTTGAAAATCAGTTTTAAATCGTTTCAAGGAATGGGACCAGGTTACCTTAGGAACGGTCTCATCCCAATCACGACCGACCAATCCCACTTGGTCAGACATGTTTCAATTCCCATTGATTAAAGAATTTTGACTGGCGGGATCTAGGAAGAGAGCCTTCTCTGGCATTGTCCCTGCCCTCTGGAAAACCTTATCCACAGAGGTGAGGTGGGGCTCCCCTTCTGGCCTTCCAAAAGAATATTAAGACTGGGTTCTGCCAATTGGCATGGAGTTCTAAAATGGATATGTCACTTTGAGGGAGGTTGGTAATGTGAAGCTGCACTGTCCACCAGCGGTGAAATCTTCTGAAGTCTGCTACCAGTTCTGTGAGTCTGCTACCGAGTACGTGCTTCGCGTGGAACAGCAAGGAGGGGGGAATTCATTTTGCCACATGATTTAGATTAGCTAGAAAGCAAGAAATCCGACGATTCTAGCTAATAGAAATCACGTGTCACAGCTGATTGTTGGAAATACCGGTTTGCCCGAACCGGTACAATTTTTTACTACCAGTTCACCCGAACCGGTCAGAACCAGTAGCATTTCACCCCTGCTGTCCACCTCTGTAATCTTTTAGTAGCTCAGATTTTTTTAAATTGCAGTTTTAATTTGGCTTTAAGTCTATTTTTATTCATGTTTTTATACCTCAGCATGTTTTTTTTTTATTAACTGCCTAGTGTCACTTAAATTATATGGACAGGGTAGAAATGCATTAATAAATAAAAATATATTTGTGATTGGTTCTACCACGAAAGGAGATAAGAGCTGGATTAATATTCAATATTGAATGCTGAGCTGAAATATTTTATAAATATGATGAAATACTGGAGAATTAATTAGGGCCAAGTGTAACCAATAGAAAAATGTATTGTACTAAAATCATAACCTTGTTTTACTTGTCATAGACCAACAAGATAAAATAAGTAAGCATATACAATAAAAGTGAATACATCAATACAAGTTATAAAAATATAAGGTATAATCAGAAATAATTGCTTAACAAATACAA
Organism: Pituophis catenifer annectens; assembly: GCF_029215685.1. Taxonomy (NCBI): domain Eukaryota; kingdom Metazoa; phylum Chordata; class Lepidosauria; order Squamata; family Colubridae; genus Pituophis; species Pituophis catenifer. Next base: position 61,967,977 of record NW_027256882.1, read on the forward strand.
CTTTCCTAAGATTCAATAGATATAGTCCATATATCAATCAGTAACAGGAAAAAATATAGATTGGATTCAAGTAATGTTCCTATATGGTCTGTATTGTCAAGTAATATTAGGTAGCAGCACAGACACACGACATATGATTATATTTCAGGTGCTTGACAACCAATTTGCATTTACAATTGTTGCAGCATGCTGCAGTCACGTGATTGCAATTTGTGATTTTTTTTTTCCCCTACTGGTTTCTGGAAAAATATGCCCATTTGGGCAAGGGTGCTATTCAGCAGGTTCTGACAGGTTCTGGAGAACCGGTAGTGGAAATTTTGATTAGTTTGGAGAACCAGCAAATACCACCTCTGGCTGGCCCCAGAGTGAGGCAGGAATGGAGATTTTGCCCCCTGCCATGACCACCAAGCCACGTCCACCAAGCCACGCCCACAGAACCAGTAGTAAAAAAAATTGAATTCCACCACTGCATTTGGGAGAATGGATTCCTTTGACAGTCACAAGGTTCATTAATGACCATGTGATTCCCATAACGGCCATGATTACTAACTTTACAACCCCCCTAAAAACAGTCCTAAAAGCAAGTCAGGTTATGTGGTGACCTGTTTAAGGACAGCAACAAGTCATGATTAAAAATTTTGGGCCCAGTTGTCCTTCAATGAGAACTAGAGTTAATAATTTCAGTCTGCTATCCTGGTACAAAGTAATAAAATAAAAAATGCGGTAGTGTCTCCACTTTCTGGAGCCAGAAGAACCAAAGTGTCCATTGAAAGATACATTATTATGCCTGCTCTTTGAAGGGTGAGAAATGTTCATGGAAAAACTCTATGGATCTTTGGAATTTATTTTTTTGGGGTGAGGGGTCCCTTTGAGTCAGTGTTGACTCTGGCAACTGCCTGGATATGTCCCTGCAGTTTTCTTGGCAAGGTTTTTGCCAGAATGGTTTCCTACTCTTCTCTTACTCCTACTCCTTATTTTCTTTCTAGGGGTTGAGAGAGAATGACTGGCCTAAAATCATCCAGATGACTTTATGTCTAAGGCAAGGCTAGAACTTACAATTTCTAACATGCTGCCTTACCCTCTACACCAGGCGTGTCAAACTCTATTTCATTGAAGGCCGCATCAGGGTTGTATTTAACTTTGGGGGGCTGGGGTGAGCGTGGCCAGGATGGCCATGGGTGGGCCAGCTGAACATCACTTGTGTCAGGGCGCCTGTGGTGGCCTGAGTGCTCGGCCAGCTAAAATGGGTTCTCGAGCTCCGTGTTTGGCTGTGATGGCTTCCTGCAACTCTCTGCCAGTGAAAATGGAGCTTGGGGGTGGGGGTGGGGGGCTACACACGGATCCAGCCCTCGGACCTTGAGTTTGACAACCCTGCTCTACATCAAACTGGCATTCTTGTCTTATGAAATGTCTGATGAAAAGAAGGACTAGGGATGACATGATAGCAGTGTTCCGATATTTCAGAGGCTGTCACAAAGAAGAGGGAATCAAGCTATTCTCCAAAGCACCTTGAGGGTAGGACAAGAAGCAGTGGGTGGAAACTAATCAAGGAGAGAAGCAACCTAGAACCAAGGAGAAATTTCCTGACAATTAGAACAATTGATCAGTGGAACAACTTGCCTCCAGAAGTTGTAAATGCTCCAACACTGGAAGTTTTTATGAAGAGACTGGATAACCATTTGTCTGAAATGGTGTAGGATTTCCTGCCTAAGCAGGGGATTGGACTAGAAGACCTCCAAGGTCCCTTCCAACTCTGCTATTCTATTCTATTCTATTCTATTCTATTCTATTCTATTCTATTCTATTCTATTCTATTCTATTCTATTCTATTCTACTCTACTCTACTCTACTCTACTCTACTCTACTCTACTCTACTCTACTCTACTCTACTCTACTCTACTCTACTCTAGGAATATTTGGCTGATTCACAAATGTTACTATATAGCCCATGGGGGAAAAATACTGGGAAGAAGTCTCAAGTCTGTTTGCCAATCACAACCTATTTATCTTTATTTAAAAGTAAAAATGTCTTCATCATGCTTGAGATCTTTTTATAGGTTCAGTTTTTCCAGTAATATTACTGTATATATTGCCCCTAATTTATGTGACATCCTATTATAAAATTTGATGCTAAGCATGCTCATTGAAATTGAAATCATTGTTAAAATCTAATTGTTATGGCATATCTATTTTAATAACATTTGTCCAACGCACCCAGTGCTGGAGATTACCGATTCCTCATTAGGGTCATGAAGAAAAGACACGGAGAATTGTTTGCTGTTTCCAGTGATTATGTACTCCTATCCTCAGGAAGAGGAATAACAAGGGAGGATTCCCAAAATTCCTTCTTAAACTGAGTTGATTTATATGTATATAAATAACTATTTGTGCTTTAGTCCTTTGCAAAGGAATAACTCAAGTGCAAAGAAGACTCAATTCTGGGACCAGCCCATTCTCTTCCTGTGAAAGATTTAAGGAAATCTGGAGTTAAATCAGATAATAGCAGAGTGAATGAAGCCAAATATATGTATCCCAGAATAATGTTGCAGGATTCAATCTGGGTCGATCACTAGAACCAAGTCTTCCAAGCTTTCAGACTTGTGCTGGAGCCCATCCTCTGGGAACTTCTCTGTACCAGAATATTTATAGAGTGGTAGAGTGACCCATTTGTTCTCTTCCATAATCTTTTAAGGGCTACTCAGTTCTGAAGTAATCTTTTTTTTCTCTCTCTCTTTAATGTCATCTTTTTGAAATTTTACTCCTATGCAACACCTATATATAACTAGCAAAATGAGAATACATAATAGAACTGTACATTCTATTGTGTTATCTACTGAATTACATAATGGCAATCTAAAGTTTTATTTCTGCCTAATTGCAAAGAAGCACTTGGAACAGCTGTTCTATTTTTTTCCACATTTCTGGCAGCTAGAAGTTTTAATGGTTACTTTGGAGCAGACAGTTTTGAAAGAGCTTGATTTAATTTTTGCATTATCAGTTGCTTAGCGACCAATGAGAGGAAGTAAGGTACTCCGAACACTGGAATGAAATCTCTCTTCTTCACTTCCTGTCCCTGTAGTTGTATTTTGCCAAGCTCTTGGTGTAAACACTATTCTGCTGTTGGAAGTTAGCACTCACCCCTCTCCTAGAAGAGTGAAATATTTTAGAAAATATTAAAAAGGCAGAATATTATATTTCCCTGGATGAGAAATGGAGAAACATGTTTTAAAAACAAAGCAGCTTCCTGCCTCCCTCCACCTTTGTCAATGGGGCAGAGGCAGAAACTCATTTTCCCCCACCTTTGTCAATGAACCATCATCTGCAACACAATAGGACCCATCTATCAACAAACTCACTAGCAACAGAAACTCACCACATGGCAAAGCTCAAGCAAGCTTGGGGGACAACCTACAAAGTTAGCTAAGACCCCCGCCCCCTGGGAGTCTCACAACCAATCAGGATACATTTCTTATACAGGAACAAGAAACTCTGAGGTGGGGCACAATCAGAGGGCATAAAACCAAGGCACTCCCAGCATCTCACCCTTTTTTTTCTACTCAGAAATTCAAGGCATGTGATTCCTGTCCACCATTAAACCATCTTTCCAAGCTGTCTCCATGTTTCCAGTGTCTTTTTCCCCACTTGGAATTGAACCCAGATGGACATTTTTTCCAACACTGTGACATATATTCAAATGTTTATGTAACCTTGACAGTGTCAGATGGTGGCATAGCAAATAAAGGGATATGCTAGAACTGTTTTTTAAACAAAGTTTTATAAAAAATCCAATGCTTGTTTATTTAATTTATATAGCTGCCCATTGCACATTTATGCCTCTGAGTGACTTTACAAAATTTAAACAAACAATACTATCCCCCCCCCCAAAGTAATCATTCAAACATTAACAGCATTAAACAATTGAAAACTGCGCAGGACAGTCACAGGACAGCACAATCAACTTAAGAGTCTTACCAGTGTGGGAAGGATTTCATAACTCTGGAAAGATTTTTTTAAAAAAATAATTTTTTTTTGAAAAAAGTTTTTTTTTTTAAAGATAAACATAAAACACATCTTTTCCAAAATGAAGCATTGATCCGGTCACAAATTAATACAAATCATTAACAAATATTATTTTCCTATTAACACAACTTAATATTTTACTCAGTTATTTCCCAAAATTCTATCAATTTAACTATGTCATTGTCCCAAAAAACCCGTTACTTAAATCTTAAATCCTAACCAAATATCATTCTCTCTTCCTTTTTGCTTAAATTGATATATTTTAACAATATAAATAATTACAGTTATTGTAAACATTTTAAAAAATATTTTACCTATTGCTCCCAATATAATCATCTTCATTACTTTACTATTAATCCTAACACAATCATTTCATTTTTACTATAAAATAATTTTTATTAAACAGTTTGTCTTTAAAAACAACACAAAAAACAACCACACACATATAAAAACAAAACACATCAAGACATAACGTATTGAACATTACATAACATTAATGGTAATTTTACAGTTATTTTTTTTTAAAATTTGATTTATATGCCGCCCTTCTCCGGAGACTCAGGGCGGCTTACAATGTGCTCAGCAATAGCCTTCATCCTTTTGTATATTTATACAAAGTCAGCTTATTGCCCCCACAACTGGGTCCTCAATTTACCTACCTTAGAAAGGATGGAAGGTTGAGTCAACCTTGAGCCTTGGCGAGATTCGAACCTGCAGTAATTGCAGGCAGCTGGTCTTAATAACCAGCTTAATAACAGGGTGCCTTAGACCACTGTACTACCAAGGCTCTTTTGTACCAAGGCTCTTCAATTTAGATTTATACTGTCTCTGACCTTCCTTTCCATATTTACATGGCCCACAAATAACTGAAACTAGAAGACCATGTTGCAAAGATCACTAATCTACTTCTGTAATTAATGAGCAGGCTAAACTAATTAACTTGCACAAATAAGAGAGAAAATCCTTTCACAATACAGAATTTCCCTGGGTACACACAGAGGTGGCACCAAAGCCCCCAACATAGAAGCACATCAAAGGGAAAAGATCTACACACTCAGCAAAGTAAGTTAAGAACGTTTCCATGAACAGCTGAACATCTACCAAATTAAACATTAGAAAGGTTACATTCACAAACTTACCCATACCCCATCAATGTCTCCCATGCATATGTCTGATCTCTGTCCATTTGTAGGTACCTTCTGAAGCAGATTCTTTGCCTCAAAGAAAACTGCCTGCTTCTTTTTTAGTCTGCTGTCCAGTGTCATTCTTACACAATCCTGCTTGGATTGGATGCTCAGATACTCCTAACACCCGCATTTTATGGTCCCTGTGTGTGGATTTACAGATGGCTCTTACGTATAAACTGGGTTAACAAAACCAGAAATGAGGAGGTGATAAGCCACCTGCGAAAGCCAAGGGAAATAATCAAAACCATTAAGAAGTGAAAGTTAGAATATTTCGGACATGTGATGCAACACCGGAAAAATACGGCATACTTCACTTAATCCTCTAGGGAAAGATTGAAAGCAAACGAGGTCCAGGCAGAAGAAGAACATCATGGCTTCAAAATCGAAGGGACTAGTTTGGAGAAAACTCAACAGCACTTTTTCGTGGGGCTATCGATAAAAATAGGATCGCCAACACGATCGCCAATGTCTGATGATGGATATGGCACAACAACAACAAGAAGCACCACTCTGATCCCTAAGCCTGATGGCAAAGCCAGATCTTTAGACCTTTGTGGAGACCAGCAAGGCTTTCCACTGAGAGTCTGTGTTAAAGTTGTTAAGAAGATGTTGTGCAAATGCTAGTAGGGACGTTCTAGATTTGGGGTGAACATTGTCACTGCTTCTTTTTGTAAATTTGGTCATCCAGCACAGAAAGCCTTCATTCAGGTCTTCTTAAGATCTCTAGTAAATTTCCACAAAATCACCCTTTGTTTCTTTCATTCATTTAACTTTTAGTCCTGTTAACCAAAATCTCTCAACGGGACTTCTATGTTGTAATTTGTGGATTTCTTTAGTTATCAAGCCATAATCTTTGTATAAAAGTTACCATTTGAGTATTTGAATTCCCTTTTAACATCCAAAGGGCTGTATTTGTATTAACTTTTCAAACTATTCTGAAAAGAATCCACATTACTTGTATTGTTTAAGCCATTAATGTCTGTGTCATATAGAAGTTAAGCTTTGATTTAGAGTTAGAAAAAAAATGTTACTTTATCTCTCTGAGTCTATAAAAACTTTAGCAAAAGTAAGAAACATTAAAAATAGAGAGTGCTAGATATTTTTTTTTCCAATGTAAGGTGTTAAAAACTGTTTTTAAAAGCTTTTAAAATTTAGTTTTGGGGTCAGTACTTCACAAGCATTTCTATTTTATAATGTTTATTATAATAAAGGATTAACAAATATTTCAGTTCAAAATTGCCCAAGATAATTTAGAAATAATTTGCTTTATTATGTCAAAAATTGACATGTTGACAAATTTTTCCTTCATTTAGGATCACTGTAAGTGTTTTGGGGATATAATAAAAAGTAGGTGGAAGTTATATCATGGCTTAGTTTTCCTATTGTTTTATTTCTGTTTTGTTTTGTATTGTATTATTCCTATTTTCATTCCAAGAACTTCTGATTTCCTGTGACTTGTTTTAAATTGTATCCTTAAACATAAAATGCACAGATCAATCGTAATAGCCTATGTTAACAGTTGCTACAATAATCCTTTTTTTATGTCTCTTTATAGATTGCCTTTTTAAATTATGCCCCATGAATCGCTATTCTGCACAGAAGCAGTTCTGGAAAGCTGCTAAACCAGGAGCTAATAGCACAACTGATGCAGTTTTGCTCAACAAACTACATGTGAGTATCTGTTCTGGAGTGACAGTCTTCAAGCTGGTCTCAATCTAATTTCAGGGCTACCAATTAGCTGTTCCAAAAGAATGTTGCACTGACTTCCAACTAAAGATTTGAAAAGAGAACTATTTACCTATGGTAATAAAGATAGGTTTAAATACCATATTTTTCGGAGTATAAGATGCACCTTTTTCCCCCCAAAAAGAGGGTGAAAATCTGGGTGCGTTTTATACTCCGAATGTAGCCCCGCCCAGCTTCTCAAATGGAGGTTTCAGAGGCTGAAAAAAGCATCAGAAATGAAGCTTCAAAAAAGAAGCCCCCAAACAGAGCTTCAGAGGCTTTTTTTTCTGAAGCTCTGTTTCGGAGGCTTTCAGAGGCAGGAAAAAAAGCAAAAAAAAAAAGCAAGGCACAGAGCTCACAACCAAGGAACCTGTTGCTAAAATTCACCTCTGGGAACAGCTGATTGGGGGTATTCCGGGAGGTCGATTCACCTGCCAATCAGCTTTTTTCTTATTTTCCTCCCCAAAAACTAAGGTGCATCTTATACTCTGGTGCGTCTTATACTCCGAAAAATATGGTATGTGTCTATTATTTTTTGAAAGGTGGACTTTATATTTGAGGCCAGATATGTATGTATTCTTATATTTTTTGCAGCATGTAGATTCATATGACGTGCTGAACCTTCCCCTCCCCTCTCCCTTTCCTCCTCCTTACCCTCCCCTCCCCCCTCCATCCCATCCCACTCAGACTCAAACAGCATGGCTCTGGGAGAGCATACAGCTCAAAATCAATAAATAATAAACAAAAAAACCAAATAAATAAATAATAAATAAGTAACTCACCATCTCCCAATTTAATTACAAAATATAAATATTATAAATATTAAATGGCAAATAAACACTAATCCAAACAACCAAAATGAAACTTTTAGTTAACTGGCCCCTAATGTCCAGGGGAAGAGCCTGGTTTTACATGATTTTCCAATGACAAAACAGAGTTGGGGTGTGTTATATATTGCGGGGGGGGGGGGGAAGGGTCAGTCCAAAGACCAATCATACAATGACAAGGTTTAAAAGAAAGAACCTGGAACATGCCCTCTGTAGGAGCATATGGGTTGGGGAGGCGTTCTTAGAAGAAGGTGGTCCCTCGTGTTTTTGTGAAATGTAGGCTTTAAAATTGATAACCAGCATTTTGAATTGCAGCTGTGAGCCTATTGGAAGTTAGTGCAGTCCATAGAGTAGGGTGTTGCATGGGCATAGTAAAATGTTCCCATAACTCCTGTGTCTTTGCATTCAGAACCAACAGAAGCTTCTGGACAGTCTTCACGGGCAGCTCCATGTAGAACATATTGCACTAGTTCAATCAGAAATGACTAAGGTTGAGTGACCATGAATAGGTCCTCCTGGTCCAGGAATGGGTACAACTGGTACACAAAGTGCAGTTGTGCAAAGCTACTTCCCCTAAACACAGCTGTCACCAGCTTTTTGAACAGGAGCTGTGAATGCAGGAGAAACCCCCAAGTTTCAGTGGGGTAGAGCTACCCCACCCCAAACCAAAGAGCAAACCCCAGATCTGAGGGACTCCAAACACTTAGCCCCTATCTCTTGGAAGGGTTGAACCACAACCCATTCCTTCTTGTTGAGTCCTTCACAGCATCCAAATGCTGGAAAAGAAGTTGACTACTTCACTGAATGGCTGAGGACAAAGATGTTGATCATACCATATTCCAAAATGACCTCCCAGTGGCTTCATGTAAATATTTTTAAAAAGGGAGAAAGGCAGAGCCCTGAGGCAAAGCAGGAGCCTTGGGCTTGACTACTCTCCTCGCACCAATAAAGGCTGGAACTGGCCTTGGAAGGAGAACCACACACAGAACAGTGCTTTCCACGCCCAATCCCCTTTGCCTGATATAGTGTGCAAACCCAGAAAATGGGGAGGGGAGGAATGAATAAACCATCATTATGACTCGCTTATTTATTGAGCCTTATAAACTCAGCCAGTATTCACTTTATCTGAAAAAAACAGAAAGCAAAACAAATATTTACGTTTGTACAAAATGGAAGTAGAAAGTCGAAGCACTTATTTTTAACCAATGAATTATTTAAAATTGCACTCTTCTACAGGGAACAGGTTTTGTTGTTTACTTTATATTCTTTTTTAATTGTTTTTAATATGTTGTGAGCCACCCAGAGTTGCAACATTTATTAATCGATGGGATCAATGAATACCAGTAAATATCCCTTTTCTATATATCTGGTCCTTCTGAGGAAGGAAGGAACCAAATTGAATCCAAAGAACTAGCATTATGAGCCACGGTGGCACAGTGGTTAGAGTGCAGCACTGCAGGCTACTTCTGCTGACTGGCAGCTGCCTGCAATTTGGCAGTTCGAATCTCAGCAGGCTCAAGGTTGACTCAGCCTTCCATCCTTCCGAGATGGGTAAAATGAGGACCTAAATTGTTGGGGGCAATATGCTGACTCTGTAAACCTTAGAGAGAGCTGTAAAGCACTGTGAAGCGGTATATAAGTCTAAGTGCTATTGCTCTTACAGTACGTGTGACTGGAAATGTGTAACTTCTGTTCAGGGAACATAATTACAAATTATTTGATCCTTTATGTTGGTTCAGTTCCTGGTATTAAAAATGCCTTTGGTTAATCTTGTAAACATTTCATGTGGTTAGAAGAGATTAAGAACCTGTTCTTTAATGTCCGGCAGTGCACACAGTCTCAGTTGAATTGAAACAGAGGAGTGTTTCAAAAATAGCTTGATGGGATCTAGGCTGGGTAAGAATACAAAACAGTCAGGCAAGCCCAAGCAAGCATTTGGATCTTAGCCATATTTAGCAGCACTAAGAAAAGGCGTCCTTTTTGTGTGTATGTAAGATTATTTGAAATGCTACAGGGCTCTTGGCTGAAGCAGGCTGAGCCTCTTCTGAACAGAGGAATGCAATAGAGAAAGCACAGATAATACAGTGGTTGGTTTTTAAATGAATAATTTCTCCCAGTATAAGGAGTACACAACATCTGGATGCAGAGCGTTCATTGAGAATCAAGGCTGTTTCCTGTCTTGGTACTTTTTCTTCCATGTGGTTTGAAGTAATCTGTAAAAAAATGTTCAACATGCATTTTTAGTCACGTGCATTTTTGGCTTGTGTATCTAACGGTGGAATTCAGGATCTTCTGCTGTAGATCAAGCTGTGCTAAGGGTCAGGTTATTTTAAACTAATACCATTTAAGGGATTTAGGAATCTGGGACGGGTTTAACTGGAATACAAAATCAATTCTTCTTTTAACAAAGTGACACCTAGTGGCTGCTACACAGAATGATTCCTTTGCTTGTTTTAAAAAAAGGTACTAAAAATGACATCCTTTTTTAAAAAAAATAATGGAAATCATGCTACAACCTCATCAACAACAACAATAATGTAAAACATGCACACTTTTTATTTTAAAAAATCTCAAGAGGATTTAATAATTTGAAATAGACGCACTGGTTTAGGGTTTCCTAAAAATCAAGACAAGAAGGAAAGAGAAAGCTAGAGAAAATAATTTGTATGTTGGCTGTATTAGGTTCCAATGCCAGCAGCACTGAAAAAAGTGACTTATGACCATTTTTCACACTTATGACTGTTGCGGTATCCCCCCATGGCCAAGTGATCAAAATTTGGACGCTTGACAACTGGCTCGTATGATTGACAGTTGGAGTGTCCTGGGGCTATGTGGTCAGCTTTTGTGACCTTCTGACAAGCAAAGTCAATGGGAAAGCCAGATTCCCTTAACAACAATGTTACTAACTTAACAGCTGCAATGATTCACTTAACAACTGTGGCAAGAAAAATCATAAAATGGGACATAACTCACTTAACAACTGTCTTTCTGGGCAATGGAAATTTTTAGCTAAATTGTGGTTGTAAGTTGAGGACTACCTTTTTAGACCAGTAATTCTTAAACTTTTTGCTCTAAGGACACTTTCCCACTTTTAAAAATTATGGAGGATCCCAAAAGAACTTTTGTTGTATATAGCAATAGCACTTAGACTTATACTTATGACCACAGTTGAGCCCAAAATTTATGTTGTTAAATGAGACAATTGTTAAGTGACTTTGTCCCATTTTCTTGCCACATTTGTTAAGTGAAACACTGCAGTTGTTAAGTTAGTAACACAGTTGTTAAGTGAATCTGGCTTCTCCATAGACTTTGCTTGCCAGAAGGTCACAAAACATGTACCCAGGACATTACAACTGTCATAAATATGAACCACTTGTCAAACATCCAAATGTAAATCACATGACCATGGGGATGCTGTAACAATCATAAGAGTGAAAAATAGTCATAAGTCACTTTTTTCAGTGCCATGGTAACTTCGAACAGTCACTAAATGAACTGTTGCAAGTCAAGGACTACCTGTACACTACCCCATAGTATTTTACAGCACTCTCTAGGCAATTTAAAACATCAGCATATTGCCCCCAACAATCTAGGTCCTCATTTTACCAACCTTGGAAGGATGGAAGGCTGAATTAATCTTGAGCCCTGTCTGGATTGAACTCTAGGCTGTGGGCAGAGTTTTCCTGCAATCCTGCGTTCTAACCACTGTACCTATAGGACTCCTATATCACATCCTGTGCTAAGCACATTGGGCTAAAGGTTCACTCCACAATTCTTGGTCCACAGCTACAGTCTCCACATCCTTCCATTTAAGATTGATATTCTTCAGATCTTCCTGAAATGTTTGGTCCTAGGTTTTCTTTGGGCTTTCTCTTTTTCTCTGACCATCTGGTGGTATCCAATTGATTGTGATCTTTGCTGGATGTTGTTCACTCATGAGGAGCAGATTTCCAGCAAAAGGCACTGTTTGTTCTGTCACTATCTCAGAGAGTTTTCGGGAATTACTTCTTTGTAGAATGAGTTCGTTTGTGACACGGTCGCAATATGAGATAAGTATCCTTCTGAGGCAACATTGTTGGAAGTCGTTGATCTAATGAATAATTCTTGTGGTAGATTTACAGGTCTCACTGGTGTAGATGGCAGTCAGTATGACATTGACATTAAATGATCTAATCTTGGTTTATGGTGTTTATGGTGGACGTGAGCTCCTTTGTTGGAAGACAGCAGTAGCTTTGCCTATTCAGCATTTTTATTGTATGGGTGATATTTATCAGACTTTACTATATAGTATTAAAAATTAAAATTGTATTTATAGGGATGGTTGTGGGATGCACCCAGGGCTCGTAGACCACATTTTAACAAACACGGATTTTAGCAATAACAATAGTACTTACACTTAGTACTGCTTCATTATGCTTTTACAGCCCTCTCTAAAGGTTTACAGAGTCAGCATATTGCCCCAAACAATCTGGGTCCTCATTTTACTGACCTCAGAAAGATGGAAGGCTGAGTTAACCTTGAGCTGCTCAGGATCGAACTTCTGGCAGCGAGTAGTGAGTTAGCCTGCAATACTGGATTCTAACCACTGCGCCACCACGGCTCCTTGGATTTTGATGGTTACTTAGCATTAGAATCTAGATAGAAAGCTTATTGGCATTGCAATAAATTGGCCATTTTGGTTTTTATATTTTTCCTGTCCATCCTTTCCTTCAATTTGTATGGTGGAATTTAAAATATTCTTCCAAGTCTGTGTTGAATGTACATTGTTTTCAGCAGCAGCTTGTGGCCAGTTTATAGAACTATACTTGAAATGCAATTTTTGTCTTACTGTTATCTGGCGGACGACAGATAGGTTATTTCTAAAAATAGGGCTTTAATTTACTATAAAATTTGCTATACAGGTTTTGGGATTTTATCTTTGTTTTTCTTCTGTGATTCATTTTTATTCTTATTTATTTATTTATTTATTTATTATATTTCTATACTGCCTTTCTCCCGTAGGACTCAAGGCGGTGTACAGTCAAGAATTCTTGAAATTAATTTAGATGGGATAACTTATTATTAAGTTCTTGTTTGATGTTGTACACCAGCTAAAGTTCTTCTGGGCAGATTAGAAATATAATACATAAATAATTATTTTGGATTTGTATACTGTCCAAAACTTCAAATTCTGTCTGTGTTCATTGGAAGGAGTTCTAAAATGGGTTCGAATATTTTGGATTAATCCACATGCTTATATAGGCTATTTCATTTCTAATGTCATCTTTTTAGTTGTATATGAGTAAATATGGATGTAATAGTGGTTCTGTCCTTACAGACTTATATAACCTGTTTTTTTAAATCTCAGAATGAAAGTGAGGTTAAAAAAGAAATTTCACTGCTCTTTCTGATATAAATCTGAATGTTAACCTGAATTTATCATCTATGTCTGATTTTTAGTAAATGTGTCTTTTTTTCCTTTTTTGTTTTCCTATCACTTTTCCCTGCTTTCTACTTCCGTTTACTTTTCTTCCTCTTCCCTTTATTTCTCTTCAATTTTACCATTTATTAAAATCAAAAAAATCAGTAAAGGGACCAGCATTTCCGACTTGGGTTAAAAAAACAACTAATGGCTGAAAGCAGGCATTTGAAAATATAAATTTCAAAAACTGGAAATGGGAGTGGAATTACAGTGGAACAGTCAAATTTTACACAGCAACAGAAGCCTTGATACTTGAGAATGGAGTTGGATCCATTGGAGTTTGGCCTATTCTGAGGAGATTAATTACATTTAGAATGCTTTAGTTAGTCATGAGTTACAAGCATGAGTTCAGTGGGTGAACTCTAAGCGTTGTTAAATTCAATTACTGATATGCAATTTTTTTTGAGGGGGGGGGATTGAAGTATTGTTTGTAACATCTTTCATTTTAAAAAGCAACTCATTGCAGATTTTCCCATCCTTGCTCAACAGCAAATCTTTTGTTTGTTTATTAAACTTAGCATGCTGCAGATTTGGAAAAAAAGCAGAATGAGACAGAAAATAGGAAGCTGCTTGGTACAGTTATCCAGTATGGTAATGTTATTCAGGTAAGCAGTGTCTTCCATAAGTTGTATGTAGTACAGGTAATTTAAATTATTTTCAAACCAGCCTACAGAAAAATGCAAAATGATATTTCTGAAAACATTTTGATTTTAAAATTTCTGTGGAAAACAAAAAATAAATAAATTAGTATTGCTTTTCTTATTTGTTCAGAGATTATATCCTAGTTAGCAGTTCAGTCAGAATGAGAAACCTTTGGTACATCTTCTCACGCAGATACTCGTGTTGAGCTGCTGGAAGTGGTTTGTTGAGCATATCAGCAATTTGATCATGTGTAGATACATATTGCATTTTGACAAAACCTTTTTTCACTAAATGTTTTATGTTTTGGTAACGAATGTCAATGTGTCTGGACCTAGAACCTGTAAAATGAGATTCAGAAATATAAACCACCGATTCATTGTCTTCCATCACGGTGATCGGTCGGATCGGGTGTGTCCAGATATCTGTGACTAAAGCATCAAACCAAGTTAGGGAATTATATGCATCTGAAACACAAGCATATTCAGCTTCAGTAGATGAACAAGAAACAAAATTCTGTTTACGTACTTGCCAATAAACAGGACATCCATTTAAGAACATCATATAACCTGAAGTACTTTTACGTGATTTCTTATCACTTGCCCAATCAGAATCTGCATAACAACATAATTCTGCATAATCAGTATGTGTTGGTTCTAACAATAACTTCAAATGTTTAGTGTATTTTAGGTATCTCAGTAATTTCTTAATGCATGTCCAATGAAACTGTTTTGCCTTACCTACGTGTCGTGATAAGAGATTAACACTAAGTGCAATGTCGGGTCTGGTCCAACTACTAATGTATAACAGTGACCCTATGACTGAACGATAAAGTGTTTGATCCTCGAACTCAGGACTTTCTTCTTGTGTCAAGTTGTGAAAATCTGTTTGCATGGGTGTCTTTGTTGTGTTAGCATCCTTCATGTTGCAATGATGCAAAACTTGTTCAATTTTATCTTCTTGTGAAAGACTAAACCCCTTCTGTGTTTTTTCAATCTGAACACCTAAATAAGTGCTAATGTGACCTAATGATTTCAATGTGAAGTATCTCTGCAAAGCTTTGGCAAAAATTTCACTCATTTGCTTATTTGGACCAATATAAACAATATCATCAACATAAACAAGAACTATCTCATATGCATTGTTAGATCTTTTTGTGAACACGCACTCATCAGTTTCGGACTTAATAAAGCCCATTGAATTTAGTTTGTCAGTAAGACATAAATACCACATTAAACCAGATTGTTTCAGACCATAGAGACTTTTGTTTAGGAACCAGGTATCCCCTTCTTGCTGTCGGAATCCTGGAGGACTTCTCACGTAGATCTCTTCGTCTAGGTCTGCATGTAGATAAGCCGTGTCAACATCAAACTGGAAAACTTCTAAACCAAGGATAGTTGCAGTTGCTAAAGCAATTTTTACACTCTCAGTTCGAACTGTCGGTGAGTAGGTATTTGTGTAGTCCTCAGGATAACGTTGAGCGAAACCCTGAGCTACGAGTCTGGCTTTGTACAGTGACTCACCATTTGGTTTCTTTTTGATTCTGTAGACCCATCGAGTGCCAATGACTTTTTTGTTTGCTGGAGGTTTTGCAGGTGTAAATACTTTAAGTTTCTTTAGACTGTCCATTTCAACCTGCATTGCATCATACCATTTGTCTTGCTCTGAATCAGGGAGCTGCTTGATTTGTGTGAAATTATCAGGTGGAAGTGTAATATTGCAAATCAAAGGCAAGGGTGCTTTTGTCAGTTGCCAAGAATATCGTTGTGGAGGGATTCCTTTTGTGGCCCTCTTGGAACGTCTCGGAACAACTGTCCAGTCTTCTTCTGCTTCGTCCTCGTCCTCACTTTCGTCGCTAGCGTCAGCATCCGCGGCTTGCGAAGACGGAACATCGGGTTGAGAAGAATCAGTGGAATCTTGATCATCAATCTGCGTGGCATCAGCAGTATCATCTCTGGGAAAATAAACTCCAGGATCATTGGAATGAATCCTGGACCAGTCAATGTCTTCTTCAAAATTAGCAGATTGGGAAATCACAATTGCATGTTTAGAGTCAATAAATTTGCTCCATTTTGAGTTATCATCAATACCCATAAATCTCAGTCTTTTTGCTGCTGGACCTCCTTTTCTTCTTTGAGCTAAGGGAATGTTCACCATAGCATATGAACCAAAAATATGAATGTTTTTAAGATCGGGCTTGTAGCCATACAACATGAAGAAAGGAGTCTGATTTGTTACACTGCTCCAAGTACGGTTGACAATGTAATTTGCGTACTTGATAGCTTCACCCCAGTATATCTTACCAAGGTTGGCGTCTTCTAGGAGACAACGCATCATGGTTTGCAGGACCCCTTCGTTGTGAGCCGGTGTGTCAGGGGGTGAAGTCTGATGAATAATTCTATTCTTACGCATCCAGTCCTGGAAACGCTGAGACATGAACTCGGCACCACGATCACTCTGGATTCTGGCGATGCGAACTTGGTGTTGGGTAGAAACAAGGGTTGCAAAGTCTTTAAAGATCTGAAAAGTCTCTGATTTTTCTTTCATAGGATATACATATCCATATCTAGAGTAATTATCAACAACTGTTAGAAAATATTTTCTACCACCAAATGATGGCGGGAATGGACCAACTATGTCAATGTGAACCAAATCAAAAATGCGTGTTGACAGGCGTGTAGCGCGTTTGGGAATGGCTGCTGCTTTGGATTTGGCCTTCTTGCATACAGCACAATCCAAAAACACCTTACACCCCTTTAGATCCAAACCTTTTGCGAACTCCGGCATCTTCCTAAGAACACGGAAACTGGCATGCCCCAATCTTCTATGCCATTTGTGGATACACCTGGAATGCAAAGGTTTACCTGTTAGTGAATTCTCAACATTGACATTTTTATGCGGAACCTCAGGCTTGCTCTGAGCAACCTGTTTACCAATTCTATTTTTGTTGGCTTTAGGAGCCTTAGGAATAGCAACAGGATCTCTCACTGGAGCATCTCTCTCTGGGCCTGTGCTCTGCCTTTTTGGAGTTTGCATACTTGCCTGTGTTTGTGTTTTAGGCTTTGGCTTTAAGTAATAAACACCACCAATTAATATGGTTTCAGCAACAATATCTCCATCTTTAACTATGTAACTTGCTTTTTCAAGGTGGTGAACTTGGAACTTTAACATTCTAGACAAGTGATACTGACTAAGCAAATTACTGGTTGCTGTTGGTATGTAATAAACATCAGGAATGAATGCATCGAGCTCTTCAACATAAACAGTTCCTTTTCCTTTGACCTGACAAGGATGATTGGAAAAAGAATAAAGTTCACGTAGCTCTGGTTCAGGCTCGTGCATCTCTGTGAAAAGTTCCTTTCTGTAGGTAACATGCAACGCTGCACCACTGTCCAAAGTCCACAGGAGTCGTCTGTCGTACTCTGGTTGAGGTTGTGGATCATTGGTTAAAGCCAATGTGGCGAGTGGAGTTTGTGGATCACGCCGGGGACCACGACGACCTTGTCTTCCGCCTCTGCCTCTGCCTCTGGAGTCTGTTCCTCTGGGCTGGTACGTGACGGGAGCTGGAACTCGTTGGGGACAATCCCGGGTGGCATGTCCCACACGATTGCAGGTGTAGCATCTTGGCATCCTTGGAGCGTAGGTCCTTCCTCGGAAGGGGTGCCTAGCTGGAGCTCTTGATGCGGGTGGTCCTCTCAAGTGTGGCGTGGCCAACATGAATGCCTCTTCTTCAATTAAAAGTCTACAGACATTGTCCACTGTGCGTTGAGCAATAGGGACTTGGTTAATTTTTGTAACAGCATCTTTCCATTCATAATTCAAAGAGTTAATAATGATGCTGATCATTTGAATATCTTCAATGTTATGGCCTCTTTCTCTCAATTCTGTTCTCAGACCTTTCAGTTTGGTCAAATGTCCTCCAATTTGTTCACCGGGTTTCAATCTCGAACCATGGAGTTCAGACATTTTTAGTTTTGACTCACCAGTTAGTGGAGAGACAGAAAATGCCTGGTAAGGAGCCTGCACTTGATATGCTGGCTGTGCTGGCAGAAATGCCTGTGGTATTTGCTGTGCCTGTTGTGGACCTAAAAATGGTCTTGGTTGTGCCATTGGAGGTGGGCCAGGAGGTGGCCCCATTTGCACTTGTGGCTGGGGCACATATGCAGGCATTTGTAGCTGCTGTGGCTGATGCACTGGAATCTGCTGTGATCCAGTTGCCATTTGTGCTTGAGCTGCAATATTGGCATGACCTGCTGGAGATGCAGTCATTTGCCTTTGCTGTGTTCCATCTAAAAGGACACCAACACCGCCAGGGGGTGTTTGAGTTTGGGTCTGTGGAAACACTTGTGGCATTTCAGCTTCCTGTAGTAAATTACTTTTGCCAGCAGATGGCGCTGCACCTTTGGGCAGCTTTGCATACATGGCATTGTATGCTTTAGAGTAGGAGTGGTTATGTAAGACATGTGTAACTTGATCAGGGAGACTTTCATGTGACGTATGCAGTGCTCTTTGCCTTAATTGGCCTGACACAGAATCCACCAGGGGGAGTGTCTTTGGCTCTGAGCAAGAAGACAATATGGCGCTTTTTGAAAAATTTAAGTTATCTCCCATATCTTGCTCAAGCATAGATATAGCCATTTTTGCCTGGGATAGCTGCTGTTCATAGAGTTTTATACGGTCACGATAGTGCTTTAGCCTTGCATTGAGCATTACAAATTCAGAAGGTTCTGGGAAGACTTTTTCAGAGCTTGGAAGATCAGAAGAAAATGTTACTGACCTCAGTCGTAAATCATCATCTTCAAAAACAGCTTCTGTCTTATCTCCGTCCATTTCTGTTCCCACGGCTTCTTCTCGTTCCAGGCGTGTAGCTGTAGTAAGGGGCTGGAAATCTGAAAATCTCCTGTCTGCCACCTCTTCGTTGGAAAGATCAATCAAATCGTTTACGAAGAGTGGTCTTGGTTTCACTTTGCCTTTTTTCTTCTGTTTCGGCATCTTAGCAATATAATTAGTGTACCTCAGTAGCTAAAAAACTAATTGCCTATGCGCTCTTATCAGAAATAACAAAAACAAGGAAAAAGCCATAAATCAGACCATCCTCGTGCTACCAGAATGTCAGGGCATTTATTAATCCCATGTTTGGCTCTGGGACTAATTACCCTGGTTTAGAGTAGATGAATCGAGGCTTATCCTTGTTTGCAATAATCTGAAAAGAAACGCGAGAAAGGTTTCTAATAAAACTCATTTATTTGTTATAAAGAAAATAAAACACCTCACTAACTAAGAAAAGTTAATTGTTACATTTTTGAAAATAATTCTTGCCGGCTATCTGAGCCGGACCTCTGGCAAGAGAACAAAGGAAAGAGTGTGTAAAAGTAAGTGAAGGAATGTGGGTGGATACGGAAACACGTAGCTTACTGATAAGAAGTTGGCAAAGCTACGGAGAGTCTGACAGTCCAGAAATAATGAGCTCAGCTGGTAAATAAAATAACGCAGTGACACTCAATATGTTGCTGACATCCAACAACCAGCAGCCTCTGCTTGTGTGGCCAAAGGTGAGGGATTTCATCAGCAACTTTTGAGATGTTACAGGTTCCCCCCAACATAAGTTAAGTTGTTAGACTATGTCATCCTTAAACCACCTATTTCTCTGTCCTCTTAGAAGCATTAAGATTCTGGGAGAGAGAGGTCTATCTTTTGGGATGATAGGAAGCACCCACTCCTACCTGCTACTTCCTTTGCCCCAGAGTAAGTTACTGGGTGTTGGCAACCAAGAAGCAGAATTGTAACTCAGAGTTAGGGCTTTGGAGGGGTGATCTGTTTGAACATCTGCAGGATAGCTATGGGATATGCCAGTTCTTTCAGACTCTTGCTCTGTTTCATCAAAAAAACTGGCTACTAAGTATTCATGTTTCAATGTCAGAATGTAGATTTGATTCTGCAGTGGCTGAAATGCCACTGTGAGAGGGGAGGGGGCTCCCAATTTTCTCAAGTTTTTTCTTTGCTAAAATTAATATCTGATAGAAGCTTTTTGAGATTATGATTTTTCATAAAGGGCAGATGATAGCGTGGGCGAGGAACATTGGGCACAGCATACAATTGGAAGATTGGGAAAGAGCATGGGAAAACAACTATAGCATGACAAAATCAGTAGCCTATAAAGAAAATCATTATAAGATGTGGTACCGATGGTATCTGGCACCCGCAAGGTTAGCAAAAATGTATCCGAATGTAAATCCGGCCTGTTGGAAATGTAAAAAAACATAGGGAACTTTTTACCATGCTTGGTGGCTTTGCCCAGAAATTAAGAGATATTGGAACAAAATAAAAACATGGATATTAGAAATAACAGACCACGAAATTGAATTAAAACCCGAAGTCTTTTTACTAGGCATGATTAATAAGAATATTAGAAATGATATAAAATATTTAATACTCCACATTATAACGGCGGCTAGACTAGCGTTAGCACAACTCTGGAAAATAGATCGCTTGCCAACTGACCAGGAGCTAATACAAAAAATTTATATATGCGCAGAGATGGACAAACTAACTCTAGAGTTACAGGATAAGGAAGACTCAAAATACTTCATAATATGGAATAGATGGTACCAGTGGATAAATCAGAGGAGGGGGAATGGTTAAAGATGAAATTCAGAAGAAATCAATATAATTAACAACTGCACTGTCAGATAGATAGAAAAGGAAATAAGCCACTGTGCGTATGTATATATGTATATATAATAATAGAAAGTAGTCAATAGATGAAGTTGAGTACTGTATATGTACTATATATGTATATGTAATTTGTGTTTTTGATTAAGAGAAACTTGTTTGTTTTTCTTATATTTGTTTTAAATGTTTTTTAAATACGAATAAAGTTTGTTTTTAAAATTAAAAAAAAAAAGAGATTATGATTTTTCCAAGTTCCACGTCTGGCTTTATTGGTACAGGAAGCTTGACTGGTACTTGGAGTTGAATTGTTTCCCAGTATCAACATCATATCTTCATCTTCATCATGTTTCCATTACCCAAATATTTATTTAACACAGAAACATTCTTTAAATACTTTGAGAGAGTCATATGGTGTACTGGTTTCAATAACATAAAAAATCCAGTTGAAAGTTCCTGCGATGTCATGAAAATTGTCGGGAAACTTGGACTGGAAGGTTTTAGAGAGAATAAAAGCTTTTAAGCATATCTACTTGTCAAGTGCCATTCACCAACTATTCTGCATGGCTGATGTAACTGTACAAGTCTTCAACAAGTCTTGAAGTAACTATACAAGTCTTCAACAAACTTCCTAAAGTGGGAAATATTGCTAGAACTGTAGAAAATTGTGGGTGGAATACTCAACTGTTGCATATCATTCTGCATTATAATATGAACAGTACAGGAATTTTAAAAGCATCAATAAATTACATTTCCACTTTGAACAGTAATCAGCTGTTAAGCTATGGTTTGAGTAGCCATTGCTGCCTATGCCACGATGTGATGATTTCTCACATTACCCCATTACTTGTGATCCTCAACCACTATGTACATTGTACTAAGCCAAAAGCAAATCAAATGATGATCTATATCAGGGGTGTCAAACTTGATTTCATTGACGGCCGCATCAGGGTTGTGTTTGACTTCTGGGGGCCAGGGTGGGCATGTCCAGGATGGGCGTGGCCAGCTCAACGTCAAATGTGTCAGGGGGCCTGTGGTGGCCCGAATGCTCTGCCAGTGAAAACGGGCTTCTGAGCTCCATTTTCAGCTGCCATGGCCTCTCTGCCAGTGAAAACGGAGCTCCCTTTTCACTGGCAGAGGATTGTAGGAGGCCGTGGCAGCTGAAAACAGAGCTCGGAAGCCCATTTTCGCTGGTAGGAGCACTGCGGGCCGGTCCTCCACTGTTTCCAGGACAGCCCCACGGGCCAGAACTAAGTACCCCACGGGCCAAATTCGGGCCCCAGCCTTGAGTTTGACCCCCCTGATCTATATAAAATATCAGCCTTGTGAACAATTATTGCAGTAGGCACAACAATTTTAATTTGTTGTTGCTTTTCTTTCTTTCTTTCTTTCTTTCTTTCTTTCCAGCTTCTGCATTTAAAAAGCAACAAATATTTAACAGTAAATAAGAGACTTCCAGCTTTGCTAGAGAAGAATGCTATGAGAGTGACACTAGATGAAGCTGGCAATGAAGGTTCCTGGTTTTATATACAACCCTTCTACAAACTGCGTTCTATAGGAGACAGTGTAAGTTTACAGAACTGTCAGGGAAAATGGTTTGCAATATGAAATGTTAAATGTTTTCTTCATTGCATACTTTCTTGTAATTAATTAAATGCATTGTTTATATAATTCAGTGCTTCTTCTCCTTGCCCTCCTATGAAAACAATTGTGCATGAGAGAAAGAAAATTACTATAGAAACAAATGTTTTGGAAGCAAACATTTTTAAAGAGTACAAGAGTAACTGTTTAGATTTTGAATGATTATGAAAATAAAGTCATTCTGTTCACTTAAGAACTCCTGTGCTGGATATTTTAGTTTATATCAATGCATCAGTAATCTATTTATTTATTGCAATAAACATTAGCCTCAAGGCTCCATAGAATTCTTTCTTTTCTTTCTTTTCACCATGGCTTATTTAATGCATTTAATTACTCTCTTTATTAAATTCATTCAATTTATTTTAAGTAAATTATCTGTGCCATTCTTCAGCAACTCATTCAATTCATGTATACCAAAAACTGTTATTGTGGTATATCAAAATAAAAATAATATACTCAACTTCGCCAATCCCTGAAAGAATTAGCAAGACTAAAAGCTAGAGAGGGAATTCCCTAAAGTCTCTGTGTGTCACCATCTCTTCGGTCACCACCTTCCTAATTTTAGATGGTGTGAGTATTGAGGATACCCTCTAAAGATGATCTTGGTTTATGTGAACAAAAGCACATGGAAGATGTCAAGATAAAGTCTGAATGGCATGGCTTAAATAATGTTATTTTTACTTAAAATGTTACTTTATTTTCTTAATACTTTTGATACCCTAAATCTAACTATGTTAATTTCCAAATAAATCTGTAGCCAGTTCCCAGTAGTGGTAGCTTTATATTGCCTTTGTAAAGGTAAATGAAAATGAAATGGAAACCTTGTTTTACAGGTGGTGATTGGGGACAAGGTAGTCTTAAATCCTGTTAATGCTGGCCAGCCTTTGCACGCCAGTAGCCATCAACTAGTGGATAACCCGGGCTGCAATGAGGTAAGTTAAGAGCTCATGAGAGTTAGAAATAATTGAAGCGCCATTTAGTTTTCCACAGAATTGTCAAAAGGGACAATTAATTTGTGCATCATGGTGTGTCTTTGTACTCTTGTTTTATCTGAGGCATTCTATTTTTATAGGTAAATTCAGTGAATTGCAATACAAGCTGGAAAATAGTTCTTTTTATGAAATGGAGTGACAATAAGGATGATATTCTCAAAGGAGTAAGTTGAAAGATGTACCTAATCATAAGTTTTTCACAAAAACACAACCTGAAACTTCTGTTGATTGATCTCTCATTGTCCTCACAGGGGGATGTGGTACGGTTGTTCCATGCAGAGCAGGAGAAATTTCTTACTTGTGATGAACATCGAAAGAAGCAACATGTTTTTCTGAGAACTACTGGGAGGCAGTCAGCCACTTCAGCAACTAGCTCAAAAGCTCTGTGGGAAGTTGAGGTAAAGATGGGTTTAAAAATAGCTAATGTGGCTTTCTAATGAGTATTCCTACACTGAGAATTTCAAACCTTGATGAAAAGCTGAAAGCTGTGCTGAAACACAGGTCGCTCTGTTCTTGATTATCATATTTCTAACATGGCAGGGATGTTTCATATAGAATAAATAACTGAATAGGTTTTGCTCCAGAATAAATTAGGATGCTCCCAATGAATAAAAGGAAATTCAGATTTGAGTTTCGATTGTTTGCTTGGTACTCTTTATTCTACAGCTGGATATTCACACAGTGTGTTGCTGCTGAGCAATGGAAAATAAAACATTGATGTCTTCCAAAGCAAACAATAGTGTTTCCTATTAATAGAAGTGGTTTTGCTTAAAATTATTTTAATTGCAATAAAACAAAATAACATACTTGTTTTCATACAATTATCTGATTTAAGATTTCACAGAAAAGACCACAACAATTAATCTTCTATGAATGGAGCAATGGTAATTTCAGCTAGTATCACTGTATTGTTTGTTACAAAGAAATTCGCCTTTTTATTATGTACACACTTGCTTTAAGAGGTCCTTGAAAGCAACCCACTAGGAACAGCAATTATTGCAAGACAGAGCAACATTTTAGGGTAATACAAATATTCAGGGGAAATGGAAAGGGCTGCGATGATGGGACATTGTTAGAAAGGGGGAGATCATTCCGCACATGTAGATCTAGTTTTAGGACACTGTATCTGTGGCTTTTATTTGTTTAATAGGAAACGTTGTAACCAGTTTCAGACAAATTGAATCCCAGGAGTTGCAAAAGAAAAGTAATTCAGAGCCTGTTTGTGGTCTTGGGATCATAGATTGCCTACTTCTAATTTAATGCTCTTTATTGTATGGGAACATAGTGCTCAAATAAGAATTCTTTCTACTCCATGTGACAGCAACTCTTATCTAATATTAGCAGAGTCTCTTCTTTTCTTTAAAAACAAATCAGCCACACAGTAGTTAACAAAGCCATCCTATATATCTATAGCTCTATCTACTGAAAAGTCTCATAAAGCCAATAGTCTTCTTTCTAAATAAGAGTGTATGGGATTGCAACTATAGTCGCCAGCTGCTACAAGCATATATTTAGAAAAAGCTGAACAATAGTGCAGAGAATGGAACACCTCTTTAACAATCCAGTATAAAACTTTGACAAGACAAATGATTTAATAAAATTTGCTTGCATATATTTTAGTTTATTTTTTTTCTTTTAAAGAATATATGCTTTATTAAGACATATTTTGAGAAATCATTGTATTATCTTAGTCTTTTTCCAGAAAAAGATTGTATTGTTATACAATACAAAGGGATATTAAGAAGCTCTATAAAAATAATTTTCCCATGCCTAATATAGAACCTGGACAAATTTAGAAAATAAGTGGAAGCACAACTGGTCATTTCCCTCCCTGTCCATGAATATTATGAGCGTTCATATCAATATATATATTATATCTCTGGAGTCATTCAGTAAACATTTCTGTAAACAGTAAACAGTCCCAAAGGTGCTTTTTCAAAAGGCAACTGAACTTTCTGGTTTTTCTTTGAAGATGTTTCACTTCTATCCAAGAAGCTTCTTCAGCTCTGACTGGATGGTCGGAATGGAAGGATTTATAGTCCTTGCAGACAGCTGGTCATTTGCATCCAGTCAGAGCTGAAGAAGCTTCTTGGATGAGAAGTGAAATCTCTTAAAAGAAAAACTAGAAAGTCCAGTTGTCTCTTGAAAAAGCACCTTTTGGACAACCATGACCTGGATGACTGAGAATCTCCATAGATAGTAAACATTTCTTTTAAACAGATTGAAGAATTCATCCAGCAAATACAGCCAAACTTGGACTTGTGAATGTTTCCATCTTTATTAAGCAATAAAAAAATAAAAACTCCAAAGTGATTAAATGTTTGGTTTAATTGAATCTTGAGTCCATAAAAGATTACATTAAGAGTTCTGAGTTTGGTGGACTATCGTAACACCCAGCTGTTTGCAAGAGACTGCAAAAATATCAGTTTTTACCATCTATTTATTCAATTCCCACGGCTCTCCAGAGTACATATGGATAATCTCAAATTCTCTCCTTGGTCTGGAGAGAATTTTTAGCAATCTGGATCGAGCATCTAGCTGTCTTTCAGTTGTAATGTTTTCCACTATTCACGGGGCACCAATTTGCTACTCCTCACTAAAAGCAACGGTGCACAACTATTGAATATTCTTGATTTAGAAAATATACTTACTCATTTTTCACATATATTTTCCATAGAGAAATATAACATTACAAATAAGTTGAAGTAACCAGTCATTTTTGGATGAGTCCTATTATCCTCTTGATTTTCTAGCGAATGTTTTGTAGCTAATTTAAATAAGATTTTGGTTTGTTTATTCCCTTTTCTTTTTCTAAAGTACTATTTTTGGGCATTTTGTTGACAATCCTATCTGTTTAAGGAGAAATGACCAATACTATTCATAAAGGCAATTCTCAAGAATTATTATTACTTTATAGGTAGTACAACATGATCCTTGTCGTGGTGGTGCAGGCTATTGGAATAGCCTTTTTCGGTTTAAACATCTTGCTACTGGACATTACTTAGCAGCTGAGGTATGTAATCACAAGAAATCCTCTTAGAATATTTTTTTCCTTAACAACCTGATTTCTTATGTTCCAAATACAGATACATTTACCAGGTAACTATCAAGAGTTGCAAATGATTAGAAAGCTGATGTATTATTTGGAAATATCACAAGTCAATACCACTGGCATTTATTTGCAAGAAATTATGAAAATGTGCTAAAATCTATGCCAATGACTTTTTGTTACTACTTCTTGGATATACCTTCTATTAATAGAAACCAGTATTGAAAAAAAAAAATACTGGTCATATCTTTCCACAATATGAATGAATTGAGATATTCACATATCCCATATAATTTTGCTGATAACTGTTTTTGAAATGATCTTGCATGTCTCAGATTTTTCCTTTCAAACTTTTTGGGTGTCTGCTTTGATTTTTATGAGTGAATTACGTAGCATGGAGTTTTCTAAGGGTGTAATATTTATACAACGAATATATTTCACTACAGTATTTAGATATTGAGAAGGGAGAAGTCCAGTTGGCCTTTTTCTTTTCTTTTGACCTGCTTGTGATTCTTTTCCATCAGATAAATCCTGACTATATGGAAGATAACCAGGAATGTCAGTCTTCAGTAAGTGTAGGGAAGAAAACCCTTAATTAAAAAGTGTTGACCAATGTTCAAATTACTGGGATAACAGGAAGGGAGGCTGGTGATGGAATCTATGTGCTCCATCTCCTGTCTCTGAATTTTGGTCTAATTATGGCCTTTGTGTGGCTTTTCGGTTTCTAATAGGAGTCTATAAGGAGACTGCCACAGATGTAATAGGGGCAAGTCCCTACTGGTTGCCCAGAAATTTGAATATTCCTCCTGGTATGATATTTACTGGGAAGCAGGGGGGATAAATCAATGCTGCAAATGTTGCAGAGGAAAGATTTACCATGGTGTTACAATATTCAGTATTGTGACTAATGAATATTGAAAAGAGCCTGTAGTACAGTGGACTAAAGCACTGTTATTAACATCTGCTGCTTGCAATTACTGCAAGTTCAAATCTCACCAGGCTCAAGGTTGACTCAGCCTTCTATCCTTTCAAAGGTAGGTGAAATGAGGACCCAGATTGTGGGGGCAATAAGCTGACTTTGTATAAATATACAAAAGTATGAAAGCTATTGCTTAACGCATTGTAAGCCGCCCTGAGTCTCCGGAGAAGAGCAGCATATAAATTAAAGCAAAACAAACAAACAAAAAACAGGGCAATGATAATTTTAGACATCTAAGTAAGCAAATTTACTTTTATTCTTGCCACCCTAATTTAACTTCTGCGGTTTGACTCAAACAATGTTTTCCTAAATTACATCTTCTTAAATAATAGGGTTTTTAGTTGATGGAGAGATAGCCAGGGCAACATTTTTGGTGGGAGAGGGTAGGGTGTGCATGATAAGGTAATATAGTTTCCCTTACCCAGCAAGAGACAATATACTTTCTGGACAATATACTTTTTGACTACATTAGTTCATGCTCTTATCCCATGCTTGGATTAACCACAATTCTTTCTGAAAAAGACTGTTATTGAAGGCAAGTTGAAATCTACATTTGGATAAAAATTGCTTGCTGTCCACTCTGCAAGTAGAATAATTGTAATTCAGCTGGAACTGCATTGACTAGCAGTAGGCTTTCAGATTCAATTCAAAGTGCTACTTTATTTGTTTATTTGTTTGTTCATTTATTTATTATTATCTCTTTTATTCATTAAACATGAAACTCGGTCAACTGAACATTTAAAAATGTATCACAAATATCATTGACTGGCTCTGATGGTTGATACAGGTTGCTGCTAGCATCCTAGGTATCAACCGAGTATCTTCTTAAAATGTGCTGCTGCTGCTACTATTATTATTATTATTAATATTATTATTAATATTATTATTATTATTATTATTATTATTATTATTATTATTATTATTATTATTATTCATAGGCTCCTGACTTTTAGGCTGGTGCCTTCGCTATTCCAAATTGGCTTATTTTTAATACTGCTTTTAGGATCTGATTTTGCAGGATTTTTTGCCTGCCCACGTTATGCTAGTTGATAATCTCTACCAGGTGAGAAGTCAAGAGGAAACCACACAGTTCTTTCAAGTGATGTTGAACATGGCAGTCAGGTTCCAAGAACTATTATTGGCCCTTCAAAAGTTGGATTTCCCTGGTTTAATATGCTAGTGGGACATGGTTAGGAGCTTGAATTTGTAAGAGTTTTGTGGTCAGGATATGAATATGAATATGAAACTGGTTCTTTCTGATAACAGGGCACATGGGATGCACGGAAAATATCTGCACACACTATTGAGACACAGTACCAATTTTATCTCTTTTAAGTAGAAGGATTATCCATGGGGCATAAGCACTTGAAAACCAAATACTATATAAATTTCTCAACTTAGGTGCTATGTACATATGTATGAAAGAGCTACTGTATTTCAGATAATAATGTCCAGTTGGTATTGAGCAGGAAGATGGTATTTCAATATTAATTCAGGAGGATCATCTGGATTTTTATAGAAACTATTTGTGGTTTCTCCTTGTGTATACACAGCTAATCTCAGATTCTTTGCTATCAGGAAATGTCAAGGCATACAGAAAGAGTTAGTGGAAAGTAGGAAAATCAAGGAAGAGGTTCTTTGTATGTTTGGTTTTTTTTAGTTAGTTTTCCTTCACTTTGCAATCCCATGAAAACTGCCCCAGAGAGGAAGAGTATTACATTAAAGCACCATAAGTAGGGATCTTTGTTCATGGGAAATGTGATTGGCAGCTCCAGGTAAGTGAATGGAATGCTTGCTGATTATTGTCATGTCATCTATTTGGTAACTCCAGAAAAGATTGAATGGCAACCAATGTAGATGAACAAAGAGAAGAAGCTAAAATGGTCAAATTTGCCCACATATTATTTTAATTTGGCTATAATGACAGAACGTAGCCAAATCTAACTATAGCTTTTCAAAGAAAACAATAAAATATTATATTATGATACTATTGATACTTGGATGGATGATCACCAGGAAACCTCTAGGCTGTTGATTATAATCTAAATTGAACAAACATCTGTAAAATAGTAATGGCAAACTACCCTTTTCCCAAGAAAATTATTCTGGGTAGTTACCAGG
The DNA here is from genome assembly GCF_029215685.1 of Pituophis catenifer annectens. Taxonomy (NCBI): domain Eukaryota; kingdom Metazoa; phylum Chordata; class Lepidosauria; order Squamata; family Colubridae; genus Pituophis; species Pituophis catenifer. Next base: position 61,997,287 of record NW_027256882.1, read on the forward strand.
AGTCAATTTAGATGGTAAGGGAGATTTTACATGTAGAAAAATACCTCAGTACCCTTGAAATGAAGAATCAATGACTCTTGGACTATAAATCAAATCAACAAATGGTCATTTATTGCGCAAAACCTATCATGGAGAAATATCTTCTGTCAAACTGCCGTTTTTCATTACTTGCTTTTCTCCACCAGAGGGCAAAATTAGAGTAAGATAAATGTAAAGGTATCCTTCAAATTGAGCAATTTTCGTTAGACACATCTGTGCAGTTATCTTGACAACAATATGAAAGTGGCTTGCCATTTCCATCTTCATGTTTTTCAACTTTCTGTACTATTTATTCTATGGAGTGTCCAAATGTATAAATAATTCTAAGTGTACACCTGTATTTCCAAGTAATTTTGCTTATTTAAACCCATGGCTGCAAAGGATGATCAATAGACTTTCCAAAGAACATGTCATTCTGCTTTTTGTAAAGGAGACTGTTTTTCCTCTTCCCTCCACTTCAGTCATTCATTTGAACCATATATCTTCTATCAAGCTCTGTGTTTGAAGGGAATGCTGGGAAAAATCCAGCACAGCTGATATATGCACCTGTCTTTTGTTTTGGTGAAGTGCTTCCAGTTTAAACATATCTAATCCATTCATTATGTTTTGTACTAATTCTATTAAATTGCATGAAAATTCATGTGGTTGGTTGAGGTTAACATTTTCCCCAGGCAATTCCTTAATGAAAAATGAAGAACTTCAGGAATAGCTTCTTATGACATATGGAGGATCTACCTGTACTTATTCATTTTGTCTATGTGCTATAATAGAACATTCTTCAGATATCATCACAGAAGTGAAAAAAACTGATTTTTACTATATTATTGCTGTACTGTAATCCAGCTTTCTAACCTTTATTGTTTCAGAATACAGTTTTGATATTTTCCTTTGTTTCTTACTCTCCCAAAAATCTCTGCTAATTAAAATGTGATTCTGTGGTTTTATTTTATAATTTGCATCCATAATAATAATGCCGCATAAATACTTACCAATAAAATTAATACTAATACCTATTAATGTTTGACCATTATTTAAAAGCTTTTAAATGTTTTAAAATTGAAGTCTAGATCATGTGATGATTTCTTAATTGCTATAAACACATGTATTAAGCTATGGTTTGTTCTACATGTTATAAACAAGCCAGAGTAAGTTTTACAGACACGTGAGCTTGACACTTTTTGTCAGATTTTGGTTTCTTTAACATTTTAGCACTTTTTGATTTGAAATCATAAAGATTGATTAATGATTTTAAGGGTCATTAAGGGTGGAGAAAAAAGAAAGGAAGCCAGGAGTGAGCTTGTTAATCATAAACTACATTCATCCATTAACATATTACCATATCATGCTAAGCTAAGTTACAGTCTGTAAGCGAACAATAGCATAATTTATTTTATTCTTCTGAAACAAGCCATACTTTATTCACTGATGGCATTTACCCCATGAAGTCAAATAGAACCAAAGTCTATTTTGCTTTAGCACAATATATGAATGTATTCAAGATTTAGAAGCAACTGAGCTTGATTGTAGCTTTTGTACAAGATTGATTAAAACCTGAGAGTTAATGATACAGATGTCAGCATTCCAGAAAAAGCTCTGCTCCAATTAAAAATTCTGAGGCAAGCATTTTCTCAAAGTTCCATTTATTAGAGTAGGTATACTGGCACATCTTTGGAAGACCCGAATCTGAGAGTTCCGGTTTTCTCTCAGTAAATCAAAACCCCCAAAACCATCCCCTCACTCATCATTCCATCACATGCTCCAATCATCATCCGTTCCATCATGAGGCAGCACTCCAACCACTCCTTCTCCAGATGCAGACTCATCCTGACCTTGACTGATGGGAAGAATGCTATTTTGTCTAAATACAAACCCTCAATTAAATCCCCCCTCCTACTTTCCCACACATGAGAAGGTGGCAGCTTGGAAGCTTCTGGCCTAATATGGCTTCCAAAGTTGACAACAGATACAGATTAACAGAGTTGGAAGGGACCTTGTAGGTCATCTAGTCCAAACCCCCCCCCCCCCCCAAGCAGACCCCACACTATTTTTGACAGATGGCAGTCCAGTCTCTTCTTGAAAGCTTCCAGTGAGTGGAGCTCCCACAACTTCTGGAGGCAACCTCTTTTCCATGGGTTGACTGCTCTCACTGTCAGAAAATTTCTCCTTATTTCCAGGTTGAATTTCTCCTTGTTCAGTTTCCATTCATTATTCCTTAATATGTAGTATGATATGGTTTCTATGTCTACACTTGAATTGGAGGTGTGAATTCCAAGACTGCGTTTCTGCATAGCACTTCATTGTTTTATCTGAAAAATCGTTGCAATTTTGTCTGATTTGAAATTCTCTACACAGCTGGATCCTGACCAAGATGCAGACAGAAGGGGACTCCATAATACTTCAGAGAAGATGGCATACTCTTTAGTTTCTGTGCCTGAAGGAAATGACATTTCTTCCATCTTTGAGCTTGATCCCACCACACTGCGAGGAGGAGACAGCTTAGTCCCAAGGTATGATGCTAAGAATAATAAAGAAATGTGTGTGTTTGTAACTGAGATGATTTACCTAGGCAGATCATCATAGAGAACAGCATTTTAATAGAAATAGATTGAATAAATTTCAACTCAAGGTTTTTCTTTATATGATTATTTTTTTTAAGGATTGTAAATCACCCTGTTCATTCCAGCTTGTTGTTGTTAGTTGCGAAGTCGTGTCCGACCCATCGCGACCCCATGGACAACATTCCTCCAGGCCTTCCATTTAAGCTCATGCCTACTGCTTCAGTGACTCAGCCACATCATTCTCTGTCGTCCCCTTCTTCTTTTGCCCTCAATCTTTCCCAACATTAGGTTCTTCTCCAGTGAGTCCTTCCTTCTCATTAGGTGGCCAAAGTATTTGAGTTTCATCTTCAGGATCTGGCCTTCTAAAGAGCAGTCAGGGTTGATCTCCTCTAGGACTGACTGGTTTGATCACCTTGCAGTCCAAGGGACTCACAGGAATCTTCTCTAGCATCATAGTTCAAAGGCCTCAATTCTTTGGTGCTCAGCCTTCCTTATGATCCAACTTTCACATTTTCACATCATTCATCATTTTCACATCATTCCAGCTTAGTATATAGCAAAGCAAGAAACATCAAACATTACAACAATGAAATAATAACAAATTAGCCACATCTGATCATCAAAGGAATGCTTGAGCCTATAGTCTTAGGCCTTGCAATATGCAAGGAAAGTCAATGCCAAATGTACCTGCAGGGGAAAAGTGTTCCAAAGCAAGAAGGCTACCACTGAATAGGACTGTCTACTGGTCCATATTCCATGAACTTCGGGAAGGTTTAAGATGTTCAGTGAGCGCCTCTCTCTATTACCTGATGCACCTTGAAGCTATGTTGTAAACGTTAAATAACAGAATTCTGTGGGAAAGATGAAGAACAGAGACCTGACCCTATTTTGTGTTTGACATCATCCAAGGAGAAACCATTTAGCTGCTTCAGCAGAAAAGGAATTGCGGTTTGGCCAAAGCAATTCATTGCAAAGTTCCTCTGTTCCCAGGTATTCCTAAGGAATTGTTTCCCTACCAGAAATATCTGTAGTTTTAGTCACAAAAGTACATTAAAAGTTCTGAATCTAGTCTGATTCTTAGTAAATAAAAAAGTGACATCTGGGTGAGAGGTCTGAACATTTTTTTTAAAAAAAAAATTGGGATGCTAAACTAGTTTATTTCAAACTGTTTCAAGTGCAATATTTCATTGGCATGAAATGGAATATTCTGAACAGTTTCTAACTACTAATGTTTGAAATAGCTCTTTCTAAGCTCAAAGTATTTCATTTCATGCTTGAATCAGCAGTTTAGTGCTTAAAACGACGTTTTATGAAATTTTGTGTTCAGAGCAGGTAGAAATGAAACATTTTCCATAATCCATTAATTCCATGGTATAAACTGGGCATTTGAATGGGCCCTTAAAAAGTGGAGTGATGCTTAAAAAGCAGAAGCAAGATGTTCCAGAAGCAAATTTAAATCTACAACTTTATCAGCGATTTCAGATTTAGACCGACGCTGGCAATATTATCTGGGACAGATATTCCAACTTAATTTTTTTTTTTTAAATTTACTCTTCAAAGAAGTATTTTGATGCAAAATGCCTGGTTGTTTCAATTCAGCTTCATTCACTACCACGCCATAAAAATTGATTGTTTGAAAAGTTCATTTTATTTATTTTGTTTTTCACGAACATCTTCAGAAATTACTACAGATTTGTGCATCTGGAAACTCTTTAATGTAAATGTATCTGGTCCTTTCAGGAACTCTTACGTCAGGCTTAGACATCTATGTACAAACACCTGGGTTCACAGCACAAATATCCCGATTGATAAAGAAGAAGAAAAACCTGTGATGCTTAAAGTAAGTCCTGCAAGGAACTCAGTTCATGGAACTGTTTAGAGAACAAAATTAGCAAGTCTAAGATTATCACATGTTTGACCTACCAATAAAGGAGGATAGAATCAAGATCATGTGAAATGTTAATACCACTTTATAATGCCTTGGTAAGGCCACACTTGGAATACTGCATCCAATTTTGGTCACCACGATGTAAAAAAAATGTTGAGAGTCTAGAAAGAGTGCAGAGAAGAGCAACAGAGATCATTAGGGGACTGGAGGCTAAAACATATAAAGAACGGTTGTTGGAATTGGGTATGTCTAGTTTAATGAAAAGAAGGACTAGGGATGACATGATAGCAGGGTTCCAATATCTCAGGGGTTGTCACAAAGAAGAGAGAGTCAAGCTATTCTCCAAAGCACCTAAAGGCAGGACAAGAAGCAATGGATGGAAACTAATCAAGAAGAGAAGCAACCTAGAACTAAGAAGTAATTTCCTGACAGAACAATTAACCAGTGGAACAACTTGCTTCCAGAAGTTGTGAATTCTCCAATCCTGGAAGTTTTTTAAAAAGAGTTTGGACAACCATTTGTCTGAAATGGTGTAGGGTTTCCTGCTTGAGCTGGGGGTTGGACTAGAAGACTTCCAAGATCCCTTCCAACTCTGTTATTCTATTCTATTCTATTTGTAGCTCAGGGTTGAAATTAAGGGTCATTGATGCTTTCTGAGCTGGTCGTTTTCTTGCACATGATTCATCAACCAAACTAGATAACATCATCAGTGGTAGTCTTGATGATGTTACCCAGTTTGGGTAATGAAACATCTGCAAGAAAACAACCAAGCTCAGAGATCACCAAGGACCCATCAAATATGACCTAGTACATTACTAATAAAGTTATAACAATGTTTAATTGAGAAGCTTAGGGTAGTGCATAGGCATCAGGTTAGAAACCAGGAGAACATGAGTTCTAGTCTTGCCTTAGGCACTGAGCCAGTTTGGGCCAGTCACTTTCTCTGAGCCCTGGGAAAAAGAAAGCAGTGGCAAATCACTTTGAAAACTGTTGTCCAGAGAAGTACATGAACTTCCTATGTAGATATTGATACAAGTCTGATTGAAGACATGAAAGTGTTTATGTATTGCATGTTTATAATTCAGTGTAGGTTCAGTGCAGTGGTGAAAGCCAATTTTTTTTACTACCGGTTCTGTAGGTGTGGCTTGGTAGGCATGTCTTATGCCAGTCTTATGCCACGTAAGGCTCTAGAGATAATAATCAGCACCCTGAATTGCATGCGGAAGCCTATTGGGAATCAGTACCAGGTATTACAAGAGCATAATGAGATGTACCATAACTATCTGTGTTGCTGCATTCAGAATAAATTGAAGCTTCTGGATAGCTTTCAAAGTAGTTCCATTTAGAGCTTGTTGTAACAGTTCAATCAGGAGGTGACCAAAGTGTAAGTGACCATACTTGTACTGATCCTGTGCTGATTATACAGACCCTGTGCTGATTGCTAGCTTTTTGGACTGACATACTTGGCAAACGTCCCCCTTATTGTAACAGCCTTGAACCTATTATTTTTGTATTTTTTGTAATGTTACGATTTCTGCTAATGACAAAGAGGGGAACTCTTTTTCCACAAACCTGGCATTTATTAGTGTAATGCATACTGGCACAACTCTCCTAAATAAATAATTGAAATACTTAAGATATGGGTTTCATGTATATCTTATAAAAAAAAGAAATTGAATTGTGCACTACAGTGTTTCCTATTAAAATGTCAACCACTATTTCTCTAATGCATTCCTTACCACCATTTCTTTTGTTCTTAAGTACTAAAATTACTTTTTTTAAAATAAAAAGATTGGCACCTCTCCTGTAAAAGAGGACAAAGAAGCTTTTGCCGTGGTACCAGTTTCTCCTGCCGAAGTTCGAGATTTGGACTTTGCAAACGATGCAAGCAAAGTATTGGGCTCCATTGCTGGCAAACTGGAGAAAGGAACAGTAACTCAGAATGAAAGGAGGTAAGAGGGTCATAATCTGTTTTTTTTTAAAGAGAATTATCATTCAAGCAATATAGTTTTTATATTCATTTTTGCAGCATCAATATGAAACCTGCAATACCTCCAGAACTAGTTACAGAGCTCAAAATGAAACGAAAATAGGCACTTTAAAAATGGCTAAAACTGTATCAGATGATTCAGTCTTACAGAATCTCCATGTTTGTATTAGTAATTTTGTAAGAGCATGTCAAGATCATAACCAGATTGAAAATCTTACATTAGTTTAGGCAGTGGTGAAATGTAAAATCTGTTACTACCGGTTCTGTGGGCATGGCTGGGGGTGGTGGTAATGTGACTGGGTGGGCGTAGCCAACTTTTTTTTAACTTTTAAAAGCATTTTTTCTACAACCTCTTTGGCTGAAGAGGTTGTAGAAAAAATGCTTTTAAAAGGCTCTGACGATGCCAGCTGAACCCCGCGATCATCAGAGGCTTTTTAAAAAACTTTTAATAGTATTTTTTTAACCAAAGAAAAAATGCTTTTAAAAGTTTTTAAAAAAGCCTCTGATGATCGCGGGGCTCAGCTGGGCATGGGGGGGGGCAGGGATTTTTGCTACCAGTTCTCCGAACTACCTGCTGCCATCGCTACCGGATCAGGTGATCCAGTCCGAACTGGGAGCATTTCACCCCTGACTTTAGGCAATAGAAAATATTGCTAAATTCATCTTGGATTTGCACTTCTGAAATGTTTTTTTTAAGAATTTAAAGAAATTTTGTGACTGGTTTTGGATTAAATATTCTTAAAACAGTATGCACCTGTTTTCTTAAACTGAATAGAGTTACAGAATGCATTACTGTGTGGGTATGTTGGTATTAAATTTCGGACTAAGAACTAAATTTTTCTTTTAAAAAAAATATATCTCTAGGTCTGTTACAAAGTTGCTGGAAGATTTGGTATATTTTGTTACTGGTGGAACAAATTCTGGTCAAGATGTACTTGAAGTCATGTTCTCAAAGCCAAACCGAGAACGGCAAAAACTAATGAGAGAGCAAAATATTCTAAAGCAGGTAGAGTACACAACTCCTGTAATTGCTAAGACCTTATATACATTTCTGATTGTGATGATAGGAAAGGTAATTTCTTCCTTCCTCAAATAATGCTCCAGATTTTCAAGTTATTGCAAGCACCATTTACTGACTGTGGAGATGGGCCGATGCTGAGATTGGAGGAACTTGGAGATCAACGCCATGCTCCGTTCAGACATATCTGCCGCCTCTGTTACAGAGTGTTAAGACATTCCCAACAAGACTACAGGAAAAATCAAGTGAGTAAAATTTGAAAGAATTTAAGCTTACCAGGCTCAGCACCTAGCTAGCCTTAGCTGATCTAAAACAATAAACTTAACAGAAATGGTTCGATGGACCAAATCACCAGTAGATTGAGAAAGAAGATGGCCATGGCAAGCCACTTCTGTGTTTTTGACAAGAATCATAGTCACCGAGTCACTAAGGCACTAAGTCTAAGCACCTGCTCTATGCAGTACTCCAAATGAAAGCATCCCTAAGAGATTGCTTGCCTCCTCTTTAACTCATCTAACCAAGAAGAGTCCAGTGTCTTTCTTGGTCTGTGTTTGTGACACAGAATGCTCTTACTGTTAGGAAGAATAGTTCTTACTTATCACAACATATCTTTCTGCTAACTTGACCATGATTTGCATTTTACAATCTGGAATGAAAGAAAACAAGATGGTGACCTTTTACTGTGTAGTATCTTTCCATGTATGAAGAATGCTGTGATATCCTCCCTCATCATCTTTCTTGAGATGATATGATACTCCTAACTTCTTCAATCTCTTTTATTCCCAATGCTTTTGTATGTACCTGTTATTTCTCTGAATTATTCTTAAATTCCTAGGATTGGATGCAGTACTTCATGTAGATTCTGAGTAGAGATACTGCCATGACTTGGAAATTATACTTCTGCTGTTCCCAGCTATGTCATGCTACTTGCTTATTTTCTGTTTGAGTCCAACTACAATCACAGGACCTTTTTTCACAAGAACTAAGTAATGCTACATCATGCCAGATACATCCCATCCTATACCTGCACCTGCTTTCTATTTTCTAATTGTTCTAATTATTTCTAAAAAATAATTCTAATTATTTTTTTTACTTTGGATTGAATAAATGTATAATCATTCCATCATTCTGAATGGATCTTCAACTTGCAAACTTCCATCATCTAATATTTGGACCTTCTGTTTAAATGGAAAATAATTGTCAGTTGCTTAATGCAAAGTGGATAAACTATGATTTAATTTGAATAGCAATTGGACCAAAAATCAGGTTCAGTCTTAGGAATATGTCTGTCTTTTGATTAAGAACAACAAATAGCTTCTTTAAATCTATAAAAATAAATATTATATTGGAATTAGCATTTGTTTTTTTTCTCCCTCCCCACCTTTAATACTTTGCCAGGAATATATAGCCAAGCAGTTCGGCTTCATGCAGAAACAAATTGGCTATGATGTCTTAGCCGAAGACACTATAACAGCCTTGCTCCACAACAATCGCAAACTGTTGGAGAAACACATCACAGCTGCTGAGATTGATACCTTTGTTAGCCTTGTAAGAAAAAACCGAGAACCCAGGTAAATTTTTCTGTTAAAAAAAAAAAAATAGAGGATGCACAAATACTTTAACTGTGGCTCAGATAGCCATACGGCTAATAGCAGTTTGGAGTTTATGTATATGTTTGCTATTTATTTATGTCTTATTCTGCTGCTGTACTGTGATATCCCTCCTAATCGCCAGACTTCTAATAATTCCTAAGATGTTGAACAGGTTATCCAAATATCTGTTCTTTGAGCACAACCCTTGCGATTTCACATTTTATTGGAGATCCTTTTTTTTTTAGCTCTATTCTACCTTACATTATTATGGATTAGTATAGTTTATTGAAATGGAATCTGCTGCTATTTGAAAATGGATGCTTCTTGATTCTGTGAGAGTCTTAGCAATTTTTGTTATGTTTAGTTAATTTAGTTAATTAAATTAATTTAGTTAATTTAGTTATGTAGTACTGTATGAAGCCACAAATATATTTCTGCAAATCTTTATCATGTTGTTTATAATATATATTATAATCTGAAATATTGTGCCCATTTTATAGACTTTGTTTTCTTCTCTGAATAGATTCTTAGACTATCTTTCTGATCTTTGTGTGTCTATGAACAAGTCTATTCCGGTCACCCAGGAGCTGATTTGTAAAGCTGTATTAAATCCAGCAAATGCTGACATACTTATCGAGACTAAGTAAGTTTAGACATTTTTAAATAGATTTATTCATTTTAGAAAGAAAACAACTATAGCAAAGATGGCAAATAAAATTACTACCAATTTGGAAGAAATTATATATATATATATATATATATATATATATATATATATATATATATATATATAGGTCTTTGGTTATTCGGGTCTTCTCCCACGTAAAATTGGAAGTGTCTTGGCGACGTTTCAACGAAGTCTCATTCGTCATCTTCAGGCTGGTGTTCTCGGCTTCGTGCTTCCAGGAGCAATGTGGGATCGCAGCTGTCTCTTCCTTTTAACTGCTAGTGGAGGTGTGAGCTGATTGGGTGGGAACTTGGCTGTGTTCTGATTGGGTGGAGGTGTGTTCTGATTGGTTAGGGGCTTGGCTGTGCTCTGATTGGCTGGGGTTGTGTTCTGTTTGGGTGGGGGCTTGGTTGTGCTCAGCTTAGTCTGAGTTGCAGGGGGATTTGAGCTGGTGAGCTGCGTTGTTGTTGTTTGGCTTCGTGTTTGTGGCCGTGCGAGCTCTTCATGGTGGGTGTCAGTCTGCTTCATGTATGGATTGGAGGGGTTTAAAGTGGCTAATGATGCAGCTGCGGTCTGGCTTCTGGTCCTTGGTCGTGGCTCATTATCAGTGTGGGTTTGAGTCTGCTTTCTGCGTGGATGTGTGGTGGTGACATCAGGTGTGGCACTCGTGAGTGTGGGTCTGGTGTCATTCGTCGTGTTAGGGACTCGTTTGTCAATAAGGGCGGGTTTCCAAATGGCTGGTAGGCGGGAGGTATCGTCTCGTTTGTTCATGCTGTGTGGGCGTTTTTCTATCTCAATGGCTTCTCTGATTATTCTGTTGTTAAAGTGTTCAGTTTTGGCGATAGTTCTGGTCTTTTTAAAGTCAATATCATGTCCTGTGGCTTTAAGGTGTTGGACCAGGGAAGAAGTTGGTTCCTCTTTTCTGATTGAGTTCTTGTGTTCTTCTATGCGTGCACTTATTCGTCTGTTGGTTTGTCCGATGTATGTGGTGGGGCAGGCGGTGCATGGGATTTCATATACTCCTTGATTTTCTAACTCAATTTTGTCTTTGGGGTTCCTTAGGATGGTGGATATTTTTCGGTTTGTGCAGAATGCTGTCTTGATGTTATGTTTGTGGAGGATTTTGCTTATTCTGTCTGTGGTGCCTTTTATGTATGGGAGGAGGGCTTTGCCGTTTTCTTGTTCTCTGTCTTGGATTTTAGTGGGGGTTTCTTTTTGGATTAGGTTAGTGATCTTATTTCTTTGGAATCCATTGGATGTGAGTACGTTAGTGAGGGTGTGTAGTTCGGTTTTTAGGTGTTGTTCGTCAGCTAAGCGTTTTGTTCTGGAAATGAGTGTCTTGGCTACAGAGTTGATCTGGGCAGGGTGGTGGTGTGAGAGTGCGTGCAGATAGCGGTTTGTGTGTGTTTTCTTCTGGTATATAGTGTGTCCTAGGGAGCCATTGGATTTTCTGTAGACTAAGACATCCAGGAAGGGAAATTGGTTGTTCACTTCTGTTTCCATGGTGAACTGTATTTTGGGGTGTAGGCTGTTGAGGTGTGTGAGGAAGTTGTCCAGTTTTTCTTTCCCATGTGGCCAGATTATGAAGGTGTCGTCCACATATCTGAGCCAGAGTTTGGGTTTGTGATCGGATTTTTCTAGAGCTTGGGTTTCAAAGTATTCCATATAGAGGTTGGCAATGACAGGTGAGAGGGGTGATCCCATGGGTGCTCCTTCTGTTTGTTTGTATTTCTGTCCATTATAGATGAAGTATGTGTTGGATAGGCAGTGGTTGGTCAGATCTAAGATGTGCTTGGGGGGGTTATATTTGTTTTGGATAATTGTCAAGGCTTCTTTGATTGGTACTTGGGTGAAGAGGGATATGACATCAAAGCTCACGAGTAGGTCACTGGGCTGTAAGTTTTGTTGCTTTATGATGTCTATGAACTGGAAAGAGTTTTTTACGTATGAGGTGATGGATTCTGCATAGGGCTGTAGTTGTTTGGCGAGAAATTTGGCTAGGTTTTGTAGAGGTGAGCCTATGGAGCTGACTATGGGTCTAAGTGGGGTTCCTTCTTTGTGTATCTTGGGGAGACCATAAAGCTTAGGGCATCTGGATGATTTCTCTCTGGGTATGATTCTTTGCTGAATCTCTTCGCTGATGGGGGAGGCTTTTATTTTGGATCTGGTGGTTTTTTCCAGGTAGGTGGTGGGGTCTGTGTTTAGGGGTTTGTATATGGAGTCTTGGAGTAGGTTGGTTAATTTGGTTTGGTAGTCAGATGTGTTCATAACCACCGTGGCATTGCCCTTGTCTGCTGGTAGGATTATTATGCTGGTGTCTTCTTTCAGGTTAAGTAGTGCTGTCTGTTCCTCTTTGGGTAAGTTACTTTTGGGTGGCTTGCTGGTGCAGAGGATATTGGTGATTTCGAGTCTGATTCTGTTTGCATCGTCGGGGTTGATTTTGGTCAGGCTGGTTTCAACTCCGCATATAATGGTTTCAGTGGGGATGCTTTTGGGAGTGACTGCAAAGTTGAATCCTTTGGAAAGGACATTGGTTTCGGCTTTGGTGAGGATCCTATCTGAGATGTTATGCACTGTTTGTTTCATGTGTGGCTGTGAGTGTGGAGGGGATTGTTTCTGGCATTCTTGTAGTCTTCGGAGTTTGTTGGTGTGTGTGTCTGTCTTGAGGGTGGTCTGTGTTTCGGCTCTCCAGACGGCAAGTTGTTTGGATTTGTCCCAAAGTGCGGGGTGGATCTTGTTGCTGAGTTTGAGGTGAAGTGTGAGGAGATCTTTGTTGATTCGGTCTAGGAGGAATCTTTTTCTGTGGAGTTCATTTCTGATTAGGGCTAGTTCTGTTCTTTTCAGAATGCGTTTGGTGGCTGCAGAGTTGAAGTGGAATTTCAGTTGGAAGCCTGTGGGGATTAAATTTTGATCTCGGCAGTTGCGTAGGAATGCAAGGTCACATAAAATGGAAGCTCTTTGGACTTCGAGTTTTTCATAGGTCCTGGTCAGATGGTGGATTTCCTCCCCGTAGAGGTGGGATATTTGTTTTCTCAGGTTTTCGCGGGTGTTTGTATGTAGGTCTTTGGTTATTCGGGTCTTCTCCCACGTAAAATTGGAAGTGTCTTGGCGACGTTTCGACGAAGTCTCATTCGTCATCTTCAGGCTGGTGTTCTCGGCTTCGTGCTTCCAGGAGCAATGTGGGATCGCAGCTGTCTCTTCCTTTTAACTGCTAGTGGAGGTGTGAGCTGATTGGGTGGGAACTTGGCTGTGTTCTGATTGGGTGGAGGTGTGTTCTGATTGGTTAGGGGCTTGGCTGTGCTCTGATTGGCTGGGGTTGTGTTCTGTTTGGGTGGGGGCTTGGTTGTGCTCAGCTTAGTCTGAGTTGCAGGGGGATTTGAGCTGGTGAGCTGCGTTGTTGTTGTTTGGCTTCGTGTTTGTGGCCGTGCGAGCTCTTCATGGTGGGTGTCAGTCTGCTTCATGTATGGATTGGAGGGGTTTAAAGTGGCTAATGATGCAGCTGCGGTCTGGCTTCTGGTCCTTGGTCGTGGCTCATTATCAGTGTGGGTTTGAGTCTGCTTTCTGCGTGGATGTGTGGTGGTGACATCAGGTGTGGCACTCGTGAGTGTGGGTCTGGTGTCATTCGTCGTGTTAGGGACTCGTTTGTCAATAAGGGCGGGTTTCCAAATGGCTGGTAGGCGGGAGGTATCGTCTCGTTTGTTCATGCTGTGTGGGCGTTTTTCTATCTCAATGGCTTCTCTGATTATTCTGTTGTTAAAGTGTTCAGTTTTGGCGATAGTTCTGGTCTTTTTAAAGTCAATATCATGTCCTGTGGCTTTAAGGTGTTGGACCAGGGAAGAAGTTGGTTCCTCTTTTCTGATTGAGTTCTTGTGTTCTTCTATGCGTGCACTTATTCGTCTGTTGGTTTGTCCGATGTATGTGGTGGGGCAGGCGGTGCATGGGATTTCATATACTCCTTGATTTTCTAACTCAATTTTGTCTTTGGGGTTCCTTAGGATGGTGGATATTTTTCGGTTTGTGCAGAATGCTGTCTTGATGTTATGTTTGTGGAGGATTTTGCTTATTCTGTCTGTGGTGCCTTTTATGTATGGGAGGAGGGCTTTGCCGTTTTCTTGTTCTCTGTCTTGGATTTTAGTGGGGGTTTCTTTTTGGATTAGGTTAGTGATCTTATTTCTTTGGAATCCATTGGATGTGAGTACGTTAGTGAGGGTGTGTAGTTCGGTTTTTAGGTGTTGTTCGTCAGCTAAGCGTTTTGTTCTGGAAATGAGTGTCTTGGCTACAGAGTTGATCTGGGCAGGGTGGTGGTGTGAGAGTGCGTGCAGATAGCGGTTGTGTGTGTTTTCTTCTGGTATATAGTGTGTCCTAGGGAGCCCCTAAACACAGACCCCACCACCTACCTGGAAAAAACCACCAGATCCAAAATAAAAGCCTCCCCCATCAGCGAAGAGATTCAGCAAAGAATCATACCCAGAGAGAAATCATCCAGATGCCCTAAGCTTTATGGTCTCCCCAAGATACACAAAGAAGGAACCCCACTTAGACCCATAGTCAGCTCCATAGGCTCACCTCTACAAAACCTAGCCAAATTTCTCGCCAAACAACTACAGCCCTATGCAGAATCCATCACCTCATACGTAAAAAACTCTTTCCAGTTCATAGACATCATAAAGCAACAAAACTTACAGCCCAGTGACCTACTCGTGAGCTTTGATGTCATATCCCTCTTCACCCAAGTACCAATCAAAGAAGCCTTGACAATTATCCAAAACAAATATAACCCCCCCAAGCACATCTTAGATCTGACCAACCACTGCCTATCCAACACATACTTCATCTATAATGGACAGAAATACAAACAAACAGAAGGAGCACCCATGGGATCACCCCTCTCACCTGTCATTGCCAACCTCTATATGGAATACTTTGAAACCCAAGCTCTAGAAAAATCCGATCACAAACCCAAACTCTGGCTCAGATATGTGGACGACACCTTCATAATCTGGCCACATGGGAAAGAAAAACTGGACAACTTCCTCACACACCTCAACAGCCTACACCCCAAAATACAGTTCACCATGGAAACAGAAGTGAACAACCAATTTCCCTTCCTGGATGTCTTAGTCTACAGAAAATCCAATGGCTCCCTAGGACACACTATATACCAGAAGAAAACACACACAAACCGCTATCTGCACGCACTCTCACACCACCACCCTGCCCAGATCAACTCTGTAGCCAAGACACTCATTTCCAGAACAAAACGCTTAGCTGACGAACAACACCTAAAAACCGAACTACACACCCTCACTAACGTACTCACATCCAATGGATTCCAAAGAAATAAGATCACTAACCTAATCCAAAAAGAAACCCCCACTAAAATCCAAGACAGAGAACAAGAAAACGGCAAAGCCCTCCTCCCATACATAAAAGGCACCACAGACAGAATAAGCAAAATCCTCCACAAACATAACATCAAGACAGCATTCTGCACAAACCGAAAAATATCCACCATCCTAAGGAACCCCAAAGACAAAATTGAGTTAGAAAATCAAGGAGTATATGAAATCCCATGCACCGCCTGCCCCACCACATACATCGGACAAACCAACAGACGAATAAGTGCACGCATAGAAGAACACAAGAACTCAATCAGAAAAGAGGAACCAACTTCTTCCCTGGTCCAACACCTTAAAGCCACAGGACATGATATTGACTTTAAAAAGACCAGAACTATCGCCAAAACTGAACACTTTAACAACAGAATAATCAGAGAAGCCATTGAGATAGAAAAACGCCCACACAGCATGAACAAACGAGACGATACCTCCCGCCTACCAGCCATTTGGAAACCCGCCCTTATTGACAAACGAGTCCCTAACACGACGAATGACACCAGACCCACACTCACGAGTGCCACACCTGATGTCACCACCACACATCCACGCAGAAAGCAGACTCAAACCCACACTGATAATGAGCCACGACCAAGGACCAGAAGCCAGACCGCAGCTGCATCATTAGCCACTTTAAACCCCTCCAATCCATACATGAAGCAGACTGACACCCACCATGAAGAGCTCGCACGGCCACAAACACGAAGCCAAACAACAACAACGCAGCTCACCAGCTCAAATCCCCCTGCAACTCAGACTAAGCTGAGCACAACCAAGCCCCCACCCAAACAGAACACAACCCCAGCCAATCAGAGCACAGCCAAGCCCCTAACCAATCAGAACACACCTCCACCCAATCAGAACACAGCCAAGTTCCCACCCAATCAGCTCACACCTCCACTAGCAGTTAAAAGGAAGAGACAGCTGCGATCCCACATTGCTCCTGGAAGCACGAAGCCGAGAACACCAGCCTGAAGATGACGAATGAGACTTCGTCGAAACGTCGCCAAGACACTTCCAATTTTACGTGGGAGAAGACCCGAATAACCAAAGACCTACATACAAACACCCGCGAAAACCTGAGAAAACAAATATCCCACCTCTACGGGGAGGAAATCCACCATCTGACCAGGACCTATGAAAAACTCGAAGTCCAAAGAGCTTCCATTTTATGTGACCTTGCATTCCTACGCAACTGCCGAGATCAAAATTTAATCCCCACAGGCTTCCAACTGAAATTCCACTTCAACTCTGCAGCCACCAAACGCATTCTGAAAAGAACAGAACTAGCCCTAATCAGAAATGAACTCCACAGAAAAAGATTCCTCCTAGACCGAATCAACAAAGATCTCCTCACACTTCACCTCAAACTCAGCAACAAGATCCACCCCGCACTTTGGGACAAATCCAAACAACTTGCCGTCTGGAGAGCCGAAACACAGACCACCCTCAAGACAGACACACACACCAACAAACTCCGAAGACTACAAGAATGCCAGAAACAATCCCCTCCACACTCACAGCCACACATGAAACAAACAGTGCATAACATCTCAGATAGGATCCTCACCAAAGCCGAAACCAATGTCCTTTCCAAAGGATTCAACTTTGCAGTCACTCCCAAAAGCATCCCCACTGAAACCATTATATGCGGAGTTGAAACCAGCCTGACCAAAATCAACCCCGACGATGCAAACAGAATCAGACTCGAAATCACCAATATCCTCTGCACCAGCAAGCCACCCAAAAGTAACTTACCCAAAGAGGAACAGACAGCACTACTTAACCTGAAAGAAGACACCAGCATAATAATCCTACCAGCAGACAAGGGCAATGCCACGGTGGTTATGAACACATCTGACTACCAAACCAAATTAACCAACCTACTCCAAGACTCCATATACAAACCCCTAAACACAGACCCCACCACCTACCTGGAAAAAACCACCAGATCCAAAATAAAAGCCTCCCCCATCAGCGAAGAGATTCAGCAAAGAATCATACCCAGAGAGAAATCATCCAGATGCCCTAAGCTTTATGGTCTCCCCAAGATACACAAAGAAGGAACCCCACTTAGACCCATAGTCAGCTCCATAGGCTCACCTCTACAAAACCTAGCCAAATTTCTCGCCAAACAACTACAGCCCTATGCAGAATCCATCACCTCATACGTAAAAAACTCTTTCCAGTTCATAGACATCATAAAGCAACAAAACTTACAGCCCAGTGACCTACTCGTGAGCTTTGATGTCATATCCCTCTTCACCCAAGTACCAATCAAAGAAGCCTTGACAATTATCCAAAACAAATATAACCCCCCCAAGCACATCTTAGATCTGACCAACCACTGCCTATCCAACACATACTTCATCTATAATGGACAGAAATACAAACAAACAGAAGGAGCACCCATGGGATCACCCCTCTCACCTGTCATTGCCAACCTCTATATGGAATACTTTGAAACCCAAGCTCTAGAAAAATCCGATCACAAACCCAAACTCTGGCTCAGATATGTGGACGACACCTTCATAATCTGGCCACATGGGAAAGAAAAACTGGACAACTTCCTCACACACCTCAACAGCCTACACCCCAAAATACAGTTCACCATGGAAACAGAAGTGAACAACCAACTTCCCTTCCTGGATGTCTTAGTCTACAGAAAATCCAATGGCTCCCTAGGACACACTATATACCAGAAGAAAACACACACAAACCGCTATCTGCACGCACTCTCACACCACCACCCTGCCCAGATCAACTCTGTAGCCAAGACACTCATTTCCAGAACAAAACGCTTAGCTGACGAACAACACCTAAAAACCGAACTACACACCCTCACTAACGTACTCACATCCAATGGATTCCAAAGAAATAAGATCACTAACCTAATCCAAAAAGAAACCCCCACTAAAATCCAAGACAGAGAACAAGAAAACGGCAAAGCCCTCCTCCCATACATAAAAGGCACCACAGACAGAATAAGCAAAATCCTCCACAAACATAACATCAAGACAGCATTCTGCACAAACCGAAAAATATCCACCATCCTAAGGAACCCCAAAGACAAAATTGAGTTAGAAAATCAAGGAGTATATGAAATCCCATGCACCGCCTGCCCCACCACATACATCGGACAAACCAACAGACGAATAAGTGCACGCATAGAAGAACACAAGAACTCAATCAGAAAAGAGGAACCAACTTCTTCCCTGGTCCAACACCTTAAAGCCACAGGACATGATATTGACTTTAAAAAGACCAGAACTATCGCCAAAACTGAACACTTTAACAACAGAATAATCAGAGAAGCCATTGAGATAGAAAAACGCCCACACAGCATGAACAAACGAGACGATACCTCCCGCCTACCAGCCATTTGGAAACCCGCCCTTATTGACAAACGAGTCCCTAACACGACGAATGACACCAGACCCACACTCACGAGTGCCACACCTGATGTCACCACCACACATCCACGCAGAAAGCAGACTCAAACCCACACTGATAATGAGCCACGACCAAGGACCAGAAGCCAGACCGCAGCTGCATCATTAGCCACTTTAAACCCCTCCAATCCATACATGAAGCAGACTGACACCCACCATGAAGAGCTCGCACGGCCACAAACACGAAGCCAAACAACAACAACGCAGCTCACCAGCTCAAATCCCCCTGCAACTCAGACTAAGCTGAGCACAACCAAGCCCCCACCCAAACAGAACACAACCCCAGCCAATCAGAGCACAGCCAAGCCCCTAACCAATCAGAACACACCTCCACCCAATCAGAACACAGCCAAGTTCCCACCCAATCAGCTCACACCTCCACTAGCAGTTAAAAGGAAGAGACAGCTGCGATCCCACATTGCTCCTGGAAGCACGAAGCCGAGAACACCAGCCTGAAGATGACGAATGAGACTTCGTCGAAACGTCGCCAAGACACTTCCAATTTTACGTGGGAGAAGACCCGAATAACCAAAGACCTACATACAAACACCCGCGAAAACCTGAGAAAACATATATATATATATATATATATATATATATATGTGTGTGTGTGTGTGTGTGTGTGTGTGTGTGTGTGTGTGTGTGTGTGTGTGTGTATGTATATATATAAGTTATATAACTTATATTAACTGTTCTTCATTTTTGTACAATTCTTCAGACTGGTCCTGTCTCGTTTTGAGTTTGAGGAGTTATCATCTGGAGAGAACTCACTGGAGGTTGGTGAGGACGAAGAAGAAGTCTGGTTATTCTGGCGAGACAGCAGCAAAGAGGTCCGCAGTAAGAGTATCAGAGAGCTGGCACAAGATGCCAAAGAAGGACAGAAGGAAGACCGAGATGTCCTAAGCTACTACAGGTTAACATGACAAGTAATCCTTGGCTTTGGCAGCATAACCTGAAATGTGTACACTAGAGCTGTTTGTAATTTTATTAAATGGCCTATTCTTACGACTTGAACACTAATATTTATAATTAATTTTAAATGGTAGCTATCAAAACATTTTCAATTTGGAATTATTTGGATATAATACTAAAGGTGCTTTTTTAAGAGCCACTGGACTTTCTGATTTTTTTTTAAAGACGTTTCGCTTCTTATCCAAGAAGCTTCTTCAGCTCTGAGCTGAAGAAGGTCCAGTTGCCACTTGAAAAAGCACTTTTGGGACAACCATGACCTGGATGACTGTGAATCTCCATAGATATTTGGATATAGGAATGAACTTGGTCTGATAACAATTTCATAGAGCTCTGACAACAGATTCATAGATTCATTCTGCTTCATGCAGTGACCATGTACTGAGTGTGGTTTCATACAACTGCTTCTGAATTACAAATAGTCAAAAGGATTAAGAAAATCAGCTGTCACTGTGAAAATCCTTTATTTTCTAGAATATAGATCTATTATTTTGTTCTTTATAGGCTGTTTTTTTAGAGGTAAATAGCATTAGTCAATCTGATATATTTTTAAAAAATATTTGGCTATGTGATAGTGTTATTCAAAACATTCTGTAAGTAGTTCGGATTCTCAAGGCTGTATTTGTATAATGTAATAATTTAGTGAGAACTTGCCATCATTTTAGCCTCATTTGAATGCTTCACTTTTAAATTTGATGATTTCCATGTCCTGTAAGCATGGAATGTCTACCATTTTGGAACTGGATGTTGGACACTAACAATATATATATTGTACATGATCCAGTTTACACATATACACAATGTCAGCTGTTCCAGTTTCCAATTTCATGGTAGAATTCCAAGTTTAATTAAATAGGGAATGAGGTCTTGAAGCATGAATATGTGTTAACTAAATTTACAGTGTAATTTATCCTCTATTTTTAAAATCTGATTAATTTATACATAAAATGTATTTCCCACTCTTCTCATCAGAATATGTATTTTATCATGTGTTAAGTGTACCTTCTCTGTAGCAGTGCCTGTCCTCTAGAATGAGGTTTCATTCCCCCCCAAGATCCAGATGTCCCCCACTCTGCTATAATTGTACCCCAAACCTTTGGCAATGGAGAGTGAGACCTCTTGCTTCATTACAACTAATCTGTTCTGCTTGGCATTTTTTATCTTTCATTAATTTGATTATAATTTCTTTAATGTGAACTGTCACGGTGATGATGACGATTTTTCAGTCTCTCCGGTAAAATGATGCTTTCCTAATTTTTCTTCTGCTTTACAAGGTACCAGCTGAATCTTTTTGCTCGGATGTGCCTTGATCGCCAGTACTTAGCTATAAATGAAATATCTGGGCAGTTGGATGTAGACCTTATTCTTCGCTGCATGTCGGATGAGAATTTGCCTTATGACTTGAGAGCTTCATTTTGTCGACTGATGTTGCACATGCATGTTGACCGAGATCCGCAAGAACAAGTGACGCCAGTGAAATATGCTCGACTATGGTCAGAGATACCATCTGAAATAGCAATTGATGAGTGAGTATTTGTGACCAAATAATTCTCTAAATCAGGGATATCAAACTCAATTTCATTGTGGGCCACATCAGGGTTGTGTTTGATCTCGGGGGGTGGGGGTGCCCAGGGTGGGAATGGCCAGTTCAACATCACTTGTGTCAGGGGCCTGAGCGCTCTGCCAATGAAAACAGGCTCCTGAACTCCGTTTCTGGCTGCGATGGCCTCCTGCAACCCTCTGCCAGCCAAAACGGAGCTCAGAAGGGCCGCATCCGGCCTCCAGAGCTCCGTTTTCACTGGCAGAGATACTGCGAGCCGGTCCTTTGATGTTTCCAGGGCGGCCCCGCGAGCCAGATCTAAGCACCCTGCAGACCAAATCCGGCTCGTGGGCCTTGAGTTCAACACCCCTGCTCTAAATGAAGCATGGTGACTTTAAATCCTTGAGAGTCCTCTTACTCTTAAAGAATTCTCTTGTAGGAGAATTGTTGTGTTAGCCTGTTACAAAAAAAAAAAAAAAAAAACCACCCCAAATCAGAAAGAGTCTAATACCATCTTTTCCAGCTCCCAAATTTTGATGCCTTCTAATAAAATTGGTTAGTTGAAAAAAGTGCCTACTATATTCCTTCTGGTAAGAATTTCCAGTATCACTGGATATTCCAGAATATTTCCAGTACAAAATATTCTGTAAATGTTTTGGACTCCAAGGCTGTGTTTGCATAATGTAATGAACACAAAAAACCTACATTTTTTTGTGAGAACCTACAATTGTACAAATTATAAAATTATGGTTGAGCCCAAAATTTATGTTGCTAGGTAAGACATTTGCTAAGTGAGTTTTGCCCCATTTTACAACCTCTCTTGCCATAGCTGTTAAGTGAATCATTGCAGGTGTTAGCAACACAGTTGTTAAGTGAATCTATCTTCCCCATTGACTTTGCTTGTCAGAAGGTTGCAAAAGGGGATCACATGACCCCGGGACACTGCAACCATCATAAATATGAATCAGGTGCTTAGCATCTGAATTTTGATCACATGACCATGGGAATGCTGCAATGGTCGTAAGTGTGAAAAATGGTTATAAGTAACTTTTTTCAATGCCTTGTAACTTTGAATGGTCAATAAATGAACTGTTGTAAGTCGAGGACTACCTATATTTTCATAAAGTGTTTAGTGTTAATCTAAATCAAGTAATAAATTTCTTGTAGATAATTTTTTTCAAAGAGAAAAAGGAGGCAGGACGCTTTAAAAATTGACACTTTTTGTTTTCTTGTTTTTGGATTGTTGTTTAGCTATGACAGCAGTGGAACTTCCAAAGACGAAATCAAGGAGAGGTTTGCACAAACTATGGAGTTTGTGGAGGAATATTTAAGAGATGTTGTTTGCCAAAGATTCCCATTTTCTGATAAAGAAAAAAATAAACTCACCTTCGAGGTAAATGTTTTATGCATCAAACTGAGCTGCAAGACCAAATGTTGGTCATGCTAACTATAAGTGATTCAATGGTCAGATCATGCACACATATTTATATATTTTCTCAAGTCTGCCAGTTGATTTATTCATAAATAAGTTTCATAGCACCTGCCCAGCATACAAACAAACAAACAAACAAAAATTAAAAACCCAGATTCCAAAATTAGTTAAAAGGATAAGGGACAAGAGAAGAGAAAGATTTCTCTAGTAAATCCTGCACCAGCTGAAAAGATAGTATCAATAGTTAAAGGCAGCTTCAAATATTTTCCAGCAACTTATTCTATTTGCTTAGTTTTATACCTTTCCAACCAGTAGGTTGCCTTGAATAGGAAGTTTGCTAGCAAATTACAGCAATAACTATGCAATAAAAACAGCAGTAAAATACAGTAGGGCACACATCTCAGTATGCTAATAGCAGTATCTTAAAATACCTGAGAGAACAAGGAGGTTTTCATGTGGCACTGAAAAACCATAATGGCTGAATGGCCTCTCCGGAAAGAATTTTCGGCAAATATGTGAAGCTGCCGCAGAAATGACAATCTTTTTTTGCTCCCATCTGCCTCATGTAAAAGACCTAGAAAATTTGTCATCTGCTATAACTGCTGGAGATTCCAGCAAAATCATCAATAGAAGTTTTTATTCACTAGAAAGTGTTTTTGTCATTAAAAATCCCTAACATATAATCAACATGAAAAAAATAATAATAATTAAATGGCTGACAGATGTAATGATATGTTAAAACGAAATTGTTCTTTTGCTATTCTTTGTGTTGTATTCTATTTATTATGTAAATAGTAACAGAAAATAAACAACCCTCTCGACGTCAGAGAACCTAAATTATCTGGAATATAAAAATCAGCTCTGAAAAATGAAAAATATAAAATCTGAAAAAAAAATATAGCCACTGATTAATCAGTACTATAGCACTAGTATGTATTTTAGAATAAGGATATTTAGAAACTTACCATTTTGCATACAAATATTATTTCTACATTTATTTATTTGTCAGATTTAAGAACTGCCCATCTCCCTCACAGAGAGATTCTGGGTGGTGTGTAATAAAATATTAAAAGCATAAAAATAGCATATAAAATTTCAACGAGGCAAGGAATGTTAAAAATTAACAGGAGCAGGCAGGAGAGAACTTTCAGGGCTGACTTTCGTATCTTAGACAATTTTATGAATTTCAAAAAGAATATTGAGCTTGTAAAAGAAAAAATCCAGTTCTTTCTTTTATCTTTCCTTCTTTTAAAAACAGGTTGTGAATTTAGCCCGAAATCTGATATATTTTGGTTTCTATAATTTTTGTGATCTTCTAAGACTAACAAAAATTCTCCTGGCTATTCTGGACTGTGTTCATGTGGCAACTATTTTCCCTATTACAAAGGCTACAAAAGGGGAAGAAAGTAAAGGTAAGAATGGCAAGGAAAAGTGGAGGAGATGTTGAGAGACATTTCACCCATCTGTTGTGGCCTGTTGGCTACCAGCAGAGATAGCTTCAGACACAGATAAGGAAGAGGTTGAGGGAGAACCTGGGCCAGTTTCAGAGCCTTTGGAAGGCTCTTATAAGGAAACAGCAGCAGAGGCAGAGCCGGGGCCTTCTGTCCTCCCCCAGGTGGAGAGGCAGCTGTTTTCAGGACCTGAGCTGAGTGAGGGGGAGGAACAGATGGGGCCCATCCCAGATGTGTGTATGCATAGAGAGGAAAAGAGAGGAGAGCAAAGGAAAGCAGTAAGCCGGCTCTCAGGGAGAGGCAGACGCAGATATAACCAGCCCCTCCCTGGCTGGGAAATAAATAGGAGGGGTTTGGGAGTGGCCTGTTGTCACAGACAGCCATTCATTTCTAGTATATAGCAAGCAATTAGAACAGGCCATTTTCACTCTCTCCAGGTTCCAAGAAAGCCTCTGGAGCCTGGGGAGGGTGAAAAATGGGCCTACTGGGCCCTCTAGTAACCTTTTTGCCATTGTGTGCCAAAAGCGGGGGGAGCGGCAGGGGGTGTGCACGCATGCGTGGGGGGCGGGAAGGCATTGAATTATGGGTGTGGGCACATGGACACGCGACCACCCTGCGCTCCCGCCACTTTTGGCACACAACAGCAAAAAGGTTAGCCATCACTGGACTAGTGTTTAAGGTACTAGGCTAGAAAGCAGGAGACTATGAGTTCTAGTCCCACTTTAGATATGAAAGCTGGCTGGGTGATTTTAAGCCAGTCAATTCCTCTTAGCCCACCTCACCTCACCTCACCACACAGGGTACTGTTGTTGTTGTTGTTGTGAGGAAAATAGGAGGAGAAGGATTATTAGGTATGTTTACCACCTTGAGTTATTTATAAAAATAATAAATGTGGCGTATAAATAAATAAATGCAAATTTAAAATATTTGTCGGGGGTATTTATCTGTTTCTGAAGGGAGCAATGTGATGAGATCGATCCATGGTGTTGGAGAGCTCATGACCCAAGTGGTACTCAGAGGTGGTGGGTTCTTGCCTATGACGCCCTTGGCTGCTGTCCCGGAAGGCAACGTGAAACAAGTTGAACCTGAGAAAGAGGACATCCTGGTAATGGATACCAAACTGAAAATAATTGAAATCCTCCAGGTAAACTTCACATGACACGGCATGGACATTTTTGTTGATGTCAATTTATTCTTATATGGTTTGATTTTTATTCCACAGAAATTTATTCTAATTTATTCAGTTAGAATTGAAAGTAATCAAATGGTTTTTTCTCAACTATATTAACCATAAGGTAATTGTTGATTGCAATTTTTTGCAGTAAATCATTGAATAAGTAGAAGGAAAATATTATTGAAAAGATGAGGAGCAGAGCAATTTAATAGAATTGGAAGCAGGAACTGGCGCTGAGGATTTTCATGCCTGCTATAAAGCTGTAAACCTCCCAGAATCACCTTATAGCGGAGATGGTGGCTTAAAAATGATTGAATGATAAAGCTTGGAGTATTCTTGACTATGGAGAAATGTCTATACAGAAGTGATTGGACATACAGATTTATTTTCTGATATCTCTAGCTAGAAAGCGTCTTCATTTGTTAAAAAGATTTGTACCTCTTTTTTTTTGTTTCTTACAAATATTGATCATCTGTAAATTTGGAATCATTTATATCCAACACTGATGATAATGTAAGAATTTATTTATTTACTACTTTTATTACATTTATATGTCATCCATCTCACTGTTGAAGTGATTCTGGGTGGCTTAAATGCATCCAGTCGAAATTGTACTTATATGTATGGTCAAAATATGTTTAATAGAATATAGTGCTATTCAACAGTTTTAGACAATGCAATTCTTTTTTTTTTACAATACTGTACAATGAACATTTTAAGACTGATTACCAATAGAACTGTTTTTCCAGACTTTACCTAGAATAAACAGTGTTTATTTCAATTCTAATGCTAATATAAATCTGATGTAAGCTTCAGTCAGGCGTGAAGAATTAGGACACTAGTTAGGTTGTAGCATAGAAGATTTATTCAAGCCTATGTACAAGAATCTCATCAACTAAAGTTCAACATTAAAGTGGTGCCAGATATGGCTCAACAAAATTCAGGAGGCATTGGACTTTGAGCCCTTGTGGGAATGCAACAACTCTAAGCTGATGGTGAATTTAACTCTGCCCCCTAGCAATGTCAACTCTGCTCCTACTACTCATTCTCAACCTTAAAAAAGAAGGCAGCATTCAGATTTACAGTTTTTTTGATTATCTTTAGAGGTCTCAGAACTGCATGAAGCTTTGCTTCTGCTGTTCCCCCTCAAATCACTTGATTCAAATTAAATTTCTTCATATTTCAGTTGACTTTAAGTATAGAAAATAACCCCAGTTACTTAATATAGTTCAAAAATTTATTTGTTGTTTCTGTTTATATCATGCATTTCTGGCTAAGGTTCACGGATACTTTAAATGTGTCAAACCTAAGATCCATCAAATGTTTAAGGTCATTTGTCTCTTGGAATACAACCTGGATAAAATTGTATTATTAATATTGTTTTCATTTTTGTTCAAATATTGGAACCACCAGTTCATTTTGAATGTGAGATTGGATTACCGAATCTCATGCCTTCTGTGTATATTTAAACGAGAATTTGATGAAAGCAACGCACAGACATCTGATTCACCTTCAGGGGGCAATAATCAAGAAATGCCACATGTAGCAGGTCAGTAATTTGAATATTGTGTATTACAGAGTACGAGCAAACATTTTTCAGTTTGGCAGCTGCTGTTTTCTCTATTGCTGATGATGGATCCCTTCCAATGAGATCCCCTTACTCATTAAAAGAGGCAGTACAGAAAGTATTGTCCCATTATTTTTAAGATTTATGAGATGGTTTTAAGACTATTGGTGGTGCATTTTGTGTCACAAAAGCTTTAATAGAGCCATTTTCATATTGATGTTTTGCATTAACATTTGAAATACATTTTGGCAGTTTCAACTTTTTTCCCATGACTTTTTTTTATGACAGGCAGGAATATTTTTATTTTGTCTTGCACAAGATTAGCACATTCTTTTCCAATCTAACATGCTAAAAATGTTCTGTAATATTGATTTTAGTCAATATAAATAGGTTATACTATTTATTGTAGGTTATTTGTTATGGCAATTAGTAACTAGAGCAGCTCAGAATAAAATAAAGCAACATTCCACTTTCTAAGCAAAGTAGAAGTTACAGCAATTTGCTAACATATTGTATGTTGCAAAAGATGTAAGCGTGGGTTAAATTAAGATTTCTTGTATCTTTGTACTGGCATTGAGAGTTGCAGTCCCATACTTCTGGAAGAAGCCAGATTAGGGAAGGTGTCTCAATGTTGTAACCAGTATATTTTGACTTATACACTTGAATGAAAGGTGAGATCTTTGAGTTACTGATACATCTACTGTTTGTATATTCTGTATATATTCATAAACCTAGTATCTTTTCACATATGAATTCATGAATGAATGGTATTAGGGAAAAAAAGCACAGATGGGTAATGTACAAATTACTTATTCATCTTCTGCTGAACTGGGAAAATGACAAGAGTATGTTTTAAAATACTCTTTTAAAAAATAGAACATCATCTGCTACCACCTCCCTGTCTTAGTATAAACTGTTCAATTAAGCAATATCTGTGCAAACTGTTTACATTCCCTCATTGGCTTAATTTATATAATGCTTTTTCAGTTTTGAAGCAGAGAAAACTGCCTTGCTTGTTAGGTGTAGTTCTTACAATTCAGTTATTTTATTCCAGAGAAAGGGGGGGAAAAGTGGTGGCTTGATTTGAATTATTGTTTTATTGTTCTGAACTCAGCATAGACCATATTATTTGTTTTCCTTTACAGGTGCTCTTGACTTTGAAAATATTGAAGAACAAGCAGAAGGGATATTTGGAGGCAGGAAAGTAAACTATGGCAATTTGTATTCTTTTGTTCTCAACTATATATAAAATAGATTCTGGAAACCTGATGTTCATAGTTTTAGAGGATAAATTCTGGGGGTTCACAGTACATTACTGGTGTGTCCATGGGTATCTCTTTTGGTGCCCTCTAGGACACTTTTGTGATTGAGCATACCATCTTGGCAACCGTTTCCCAAGAATGGAATATAAATAAGTTATCAAAAGTACAGATGTATCTACCTGGCCAAAACGTTTGTGAACATTTAAATTGCTTGTGCCAACTATTTGAGAACCCACTTAGTTACATACAAGCCTCCAGCATTACCTTCCTTTGAAAACACAATTGAAAGTTACAAACACGAGTTTTAGAAGTATGTACAGTAAATATTGAAGCATAAACAGCAGACAAACCAGCTAGAAACATAATTAATCATTTTATAATTACTTTGTTAAAACATATTCTAGAAGTATGCATGTGTAGGTATATATGTACAGGTAGTCCTTGACTTACAACAGTTCATTTAGTGACCGTTCAAAGTTATAATGACACTTAAAATGTGATTTATGATTGTTTTTCACAGTTATGATCTTTGCAGCATTTCCATGATCATGTGATCAAAATTCAGTTATGTTTCAATTGTTTTATTGCTTTTAATGGGCTTTTTTTGTTTGGTTGTCTTTATATTGCTTTTTTTTCTTTTTAATTTTGTCAGCCCCCCAGAGTTACAGAATCGAGTATAGGTGGATATAAACATTTAACAAACAAACAAATAAGATTGGCCATGCAGTATAATGCTTAGATCTTTCCTTTAGTTGTTTCTGTTTACCCACATTTAAATGAGGCCAGTTGTAGGGTTTAGTCTGTTTTCTTCAGTTCTCTTATCTTGTTCTTTTGTTTGCTAGAAGAATACACATAGGGAGTTTTTATACCTAAGTAGTGGAGGTTATATATGCTTCAGCAATAAAAAAAAAAAAATAAAGCAAGCAGACTGAACAAGAGGATGCTGTAGTTTAGGAGCATCTTTTATTGTATGCTGCAATGTTGGGTGATATTCTACACTACAGAATGCAATGATGAGTGGGGACAAAATACCTTTATTATGATAAAATATGAATGTTGAATATTCCAACATTATGAAGACAAGCTGGATAGAGCTCACCTGAAAAGTTTTGCAGTCAAACTGAGAGAAAGAAGTTACTAATTTTCAAGGACAAAATGCAGATGCTTGGAGTTGAGAGAAGTATGAAGGGAGAAAGTTGCTAATGAAGAAGCTGTCATCCATTTTCCACTTGTGATTAAATACCTGACTTTATATCCAGTTTTAATTTATAGTGCTCTTTTTCTCCAGATGAAGTAGAGTCAGGGAAACTGGGTTGTCCTTAAGCTTACTTAAAAAGTAAGAGTTCTTACTTTCGTTTTAATGTTGCTATATTTTGTGTTTTCAGTGAAGAGAATACACCACTAGATTTGGATGATCATGGCGGCAGAACTTTCCTGAGAGTTTTGCTCCATTTAACAATGCATGACTATCCTCCACTAGTATCTGGGGCGCTTCAGCTACTCTTCAGACACTTTAGTCAGAGGCAAGAAGTTCTCCAGGCTTTTAAACAGGTAAATGCAGTTGTGTGATGTTCTCTGTTTGCTTTGAAATATGTAGAGCAGGTGCATATTGCAACTAACCAATTTCAATTCATGTAAGGTTCAACTGCTTGTTACCAGCCAAGATGTTGACAATTACAAGCAGATAAAGCAAGATTTGGATCAGCTGAGGTCCATTGTTGAAAAATCAGAACTCTGGGTATATAAAGGTCAGGGGCCTGATGAAGCTGCAGATGTAACAACAGGAGAAAATGAACATAAGAAAAAGGAGGTAAGAAGAAGAACTTTTATCAATGCTGCTTAAGAGCTGCAATGCGCCCTCCTGACTTGGAATATTAGTCACAACCTAATTTTGATAACTATAAAAATACCCTGTTTTCCCCCAAAAAAGACATCCCCTGATAATAAGCTCAATCGGGCTTTTGAGCGCATGGCAATAAGGCCAAGCACTTATTTCAGGGTTCAAAAAAATATAAGACAAGGTCTTATTTTCAGGGAAACACGGTATTAAGAATCAGTATAATATAGTCAGTATTGTATGTTTGAGAGCCCTAGTTTCTGTATAATCTAGATGTAGTTGAATGGATCTTCTTGTACTGTATAATGTCATTTTTCCAAAAATCAAATAAATAGATAAAATATGTTTTTACTATTATTTTAATGAAATAAGCATTCTCCTTCTTGCTGCATAAAATGTATTGACAGATTAATGTTAATTTTTCAAAGGCTTGAAACAAATTATCTTTCAAATACTGAGCCAAACTATTTCTGTCCTCCAGTCCCATCAAGTTTGATTACTAAGCCCATGTTTTAGCCAGAGGTCCCCCAGTTCTCCTCTTGTTTTGCAAATGTTCTTGTGAACATTTTTTTATTCCAACCAGTAACTCGAATTCTGGGAATAACCTCCTGCTCTCTTTTCTTTTCTTGGATTCTCATTGCTGAAACAACTGTATAACTACATAATGGTAGAAAAGGAAGGGAACCTACATTCACTTGTATTATATAGGAGTGGCATTTTTATAATCTTGGATTTAAATCTGAGGCATAACTATTCAGAGATGTAATGCTTGACTTGTGCTATATTTTGAAAATATACACACATACATAATAATTATATGATCTGGAAAGTCTAGAATTGATTATTCTGTACTATTATTTTTTTGTGTATTACATTCAATCTTATCCCATTTAATATCTTCCCATTCTCCTCTTCCTAAGAACTAGTTTTATGATCCTAACCATATATAGTAAATCCAGAGTTCTTCCCAGTTTGCTAGAGTCTAAATCTGATGAATATGATTAAGATTCATACTTGTGTCTTAATCTTATTTCCCTTCCCGACATGCTATTAACAACCTAATGATTATTAAACCAAAATGTGCAACATGAAACAATCCTAAAATGAGGTCTACCTACAGTAATATTGTACTTCCAGCATTCAGAACTTGAAATAGATTCTTATTATTCATCACCCTGGGATGTCTGATGATACAAATATAGTATTTTGTAGATTTAACCACATCTTAAAATCACACCATACTGATTAAATATCTTTTAAAATTCATCCCACTGATATTCCAACCAATAGAAGAGAAGGCGTGTAGCTCAGGGTTGAACTGTGGAGTCCTTGTTGCCCTCTGTGCTTCGTTCTTTGCTCGCCCATATTTCATAACCGAGCGCCACTCATATTCTAAACCTTCACTCCAATATATAGTGTAGAATAGTTATAATAGTTCTTTTTTAAGTTGTACATAACATTTAACTAGTTTTAAGAACCTCTAAAACCTTTCCCAATAATATTAATAGTCTAGGAGTTTTACTTATGTACTTATGTGTTAGGCCTAATGCGTAAGCTCAAAAGTTCTTTTCTCCGATTACACTGTCATTTGGCAAAGTTAAGTGACCAAAGCACATCTTAATGCTGAGAACTGTAGCTGAACAACTCTTGGAAAGACCAAATCCACACAAACACACACACACACACCCCTACCTCGCAGCTTCTTGACCAAGTGCTAAAATGGTCTAACTTAGACATACCATGAAGTAAGGCTGAGAAATTATGCCATTTATTTTTTTATTAAAATCTACAGCTCATAAATACAAAGTTCTTTTAATTTTTTAGTTTAAAAATTTTTAGTTTAAAAAAATAAAGTATTTTGGCACAAATATGAGCAGTCAACTTTCCAATAATATGTAAATGTAAATGTAAAGAGTAAAAAAACTAGAAAAACTTCACGTTATAGAGTTAATAGAGTACTGGTGTTTCTTTGTTACTATTTTTTTACTCTAAAATTGGAATGTCTCCTGTCATATTAACATTCTTGCCTCCTTTAAATCCATATGCAAATTAATTCAGAAAATTCATCCTTGGTTATGTGACGTAAACTGAAAGAAAAATGTTTAGTGGCATGGTGAGAAAATATCGGCTTAGATGTATATGTGTACAATGTCAGCATGTCTCAATCTTTTGTCTGTAATAATAGCATTAAACACGCAGTACTAAAACTTAAGTGGTAATTGAAAAATTGCTATAATATTACTGTAAGGTTGGTAGAAAGGAAAGAATATTGTGCTATATGCCTTCAATAACTATTATTAGATAATCATAGGATAGGAATCCATCTTACATGAAGAAAAGAATCTTCACACAAATTTAAGATTTTGTTAAAACTTCCATCCGCCTTTTCTCAATGCCTCAGTTTAGGCAAAACCTGCTGCAATAGTAAACATTGGAGAGTTCTGGTAAGAAAAAAAATGCTCAAAGTGTATATTCATGAACTCCAGGATTTTAAAAAGCAATTTAATGTATTGATCTTGTTTGTCCCCTAGGAAGGTCGCAGCAAATCGTCTAAACCGGAAAGCACTAGTAGCTATAATTATAGGGTAGTAAAAGAGGTAAGATTCTTACATTTCCAAATATGCATTTCTTCTGTTCTCTTTTCTTTTTTATGTATATGCTGAAGAATTTTAAATGTGTAACAGGGTAATTCTGTTTTTGTTTGAATGTAAAATATTCTTTGATTTAGGAAAGATAAAAAGGCAGTTGCTGGAATACATGGAGCTCTGTGGTTAAAGTGTTTGGGTTCCTAAGGAATGGCTAAATATTCAGTAACAGGGATAAATATTTGTTAACAATCTTAAAGATCATAACTCGGTATAACTAGATTTTAACAAGCTCAAGTTGTGATAAATTAGGCAAAATAAAGTGTTGATAATATGTGTGATATGTATATCTTAATTTGCATTTCAATTGGGGAAATAGCTTTAAATTAATCCCAATATGTACTCCCATGTTTGCTTGGAGCTGCTGTGACAGGATAGAAATGCAGACTTGCTATATAATTTCTACCTATAAAATACATGTAGGTATATGGTCTCTCTTGCCTCTCTCTTCCCTGTCCTCATTTCAAACAGAAAAAAACTGGATTGACAAATTAAGCATTTTTGTCAATCATTCTGCTTCTCCAATTTATGAAAAGTAGACTGAATACATTTCACTAGAGAGAAGTTCCTTGAGGAAGGGCTCCAATATATGTCCAAAAGCTTGGAAGACAAAAACACTGGTCCTAGTGACCGACCCAGATTGGATCCTGTAGACCTGATATTGTTTAGAGCAATGTCAGATACATTGTTAGCTCCTGGAAATATTGATTTATCCACATGAAAATTCGGTGATTTGGATGAATTGTTTGCTGCATGTTTGTTAGTGAAATATGAAGAGGCAGAAGCTTGTTTTCCTTGAATATAAAAACTAAAATGAGGGTCCAACATTGCTCTTTAGTTGTGGTAGCCACAATCCTGACAAAATTTGCTGCCTCATTTAAACAGTTCATTTTCTTGTTTTGCTCTTAAAACCAAACTCTTTGTTTTGTATCATTCTTTGTTCTGTTGAAGAAAGAGGTTTCTTCTGCCTTGTCTGGGGAGAAAAATCAGTTTCTAAAGGAATATTTATTTGCAGATTTTGCTTCGCCTTAGCAAGCTATGTGTCCAGGAGAGTATCTTGGTCAGGAAAAGCAGGAAACAGCAGCAGAGATTGCTCCGAAACATGGGGGCTCATGCAGTGGTACTGGAACTCTTACAAATCCCCTATGAGAAAGTGAGGTTTGCATGCATCTTTTACTTTAACTTTGTTGACAAAGTATTTTCATACTTTTAATTCCATCTAAAGACCACCTCTTATCAAAGAGGTGGTCTTTGCATCAAAGAAACGGCTGGTGTTAAGTCTCTATATCTTTGGAAATAGTTTATTCATTTAATGCTTAGCAATAGCACTTAGACTGATATATTGTTTCAAAGTGTTTTACAGCCCTCTCTAAGAGGTTTACAGAGCCAGTATATTGCCCCCTCTGGGTCCTTGTTTTACTGACCTCAGAAGGATGGAAGGCTGAGTCATCCTTGAGCTGGTCAGGATCAAACTCCTGGCTGTAGGCAGAATCAGCCTGCAATACTGCATTCTAGCTACTGTGCCACCATGGCTCTGTTGCTTATTGAAGCAACATTGGACAGAATTATTTTATTTATTATTTATTAGTTCATCAAATATGTACAAGATAGCAGGTATGGATATGAACATGGGCATGAATGAAGGAAATGACTATAAATAAATGGGGACAGTATGACAGGGACGATAGGCACGCTGGTGCGCTTATGCAAGCCCCCTCTTAGGAATGGGGTGAGATCCACGGTAGACAGTTTAAGGTTGAGGCTGTGAGGGTTTGAGGATGTAAAAATATCTGCCAAAGCTTTCTCTATTACAAGGATGAATTTTAAAAAACCCAGAATAATTTGGTTTTTATTAAGAAGGAGATATAAATTTCCATGAAGTGTTAAAAGCAATACTTGGTCCTTCAGTTATGCATAGAAATTAATATTGTAATCTGTGTAGCTGATTTTCTTCCAAATTTATAACAGGTAAATGTATATAGTCTTGGAGCATTCAATACAAGAAAGCATCACAAAGGATGAATGGCAAGAAGACATACAGAACAGTTGGGTGCTGTGACTTTAAAACTAGTGAAAATGGGGGTGATCCAGTTCCCCTTCATTGGGCCAGTTGCTTTCTCTCAGTCCAACCCACTTCACAAGATTAGAGTTATAGAGAATACAAGAGGAGGGAGCATTAGGTATTTATGATGCCTTGAGTTGACCAAAAATCCAACTCATGTAAGGGAGTAAGGAATTTCTTAGTCAAGATGTTTGAACGTTCTAAAAATTGTGTGCATACGGTATGTATGTTGATTGCTATGGTATGTTGATGGTATGAGGATCTTCAAAAGAGAAATCTTGGCTACAATAGTTTTAAAAGCTGCATCTATTCTTCCTATTAATAAAATGATCCGTGCTAATGTTTTCTGAGCACAGACTGTTCTGTAATTGGCTATGAAATATTTAGAAACCTTGTAAGTGACTGGTGATGCTAACATGTTACATCACTTTGCAACTTAATCCTTTAAACCTCACAGAACCTTACCCTGTTTTCTTTAATTTACTTAATATAATTATTATGTACAGGCTTGGATTCTATTTGCCTAATCCCAATATCAAGCTATTAGATTAGGTCATCCTGAAGCTATTGTATTCTTAATCCTTTGGGAGATTTATTTTTTGTGTGTTATAATCGTAGGCTGAAGATATACGCATGCAGGAGATCATGAAACTGGCCCATGAATTTCTACAGAACTTCTGTGCTGGGAATCAACAAAATCAGGCTTTGCTACACAAGCATATAAATCTGTTTCTCAACCCTGGGGTAAGAAATAATTTAATTAAAATCTATTCCATAAACCTGTTTTATACTTGTCCTGGGTTGTTGAGTTTTGAATTGCACTGAGAGTTTTCTGATTACAAATCCAATATTGAAATCCCCATGTCTGCGTCATGCCAAAGCCTGTATGCCTTAGAAATACAAAAACAGGCAAAAAAATCCTAAGACTCTCTTCAAGCTGTTCTTTCTTGGCACACAGAGTCACCCACAATTTTGCCGAGTTACATATCTTCTATTGCAGCATATTCAGTAGTTCGGGGTGCTGCAGTAAAATTATGTGATGAAAAATAAAGCAGAAGGAATGTGATGCGGTTCAAGGTACCTATGAAACCTGTGGTTTGTGTTTTTCCATGAATGGTACAGCACACCAATCAGGAATAGCTCATTTTCTGATCTTTTCTTTTTTTCCCCCAAATGGGTCACTGGCAGACTCTGTAGAACAGGGGTGTCGGACTCAAAGCCCATGGCCAGATCCGGCCTGCAGAGTGCTTAGCTCTGGCCCGTGGAGACGCTCTGGAAACAGCGAAGGACCGGCCCGTGGTACCTCCACCAGGAAAAATAGGAGCCCTCTGCAGCCCTCTGCCAGCAAAAACGGAGCTTGAAGGGACCACTGACTAGGGCTCTGGATAGCCTGCGCTACCTTTAAGGGGTCCTCCATGTGGTCTGAGAGGGACGGCCGTCCCCCTGGTCTCGCCTTCCTCCACTGGAGACAATGGATCCCCCCATTGTCTTGCTTGGTGTAGAGTTGTAATCTGCAGTTTGTAAGAAAATAATCCCAAGAAGCTGAAAGATATGGATGAAACTGTCTCATTAAATTAAAGGATGCCAGGATATTTGGAATACAAGATTCCTGAATTTCTAAATCCAATATGCAGTACCTCTTGTTGAATGGTTCATATTGTTATCTTCTGTTGTTTTGCTCTTTAATAGATTCTAGAAGCCGTGACAATGCAGCATATCTTCATGAATAATTTCCAGCTTTGCAGTGAAATTAATGAGCGAGTGGTTCAACACTTTGTGCACTGCATCGAAACACATGGAAGGAATGTCCAGTACATTAAATTCCTCCAGACAATTGTTAAGGCTGAAGGGAAGTTCATTAAAAAATGTCAAGATATGGTCATGGCTGAGGTGAGAAAGATGCATCCATACTGCATATTTATAGATTTAAGATCGATCTTAAGAAGCTCCAAACTATGAGAAACTAGCTGGTTATTAGATATCAATGCTCAGGAGTTGGTATTAAAAGCTATGCTGGTAGTCCACAAGGTACAATAATAATCAGGACTGAAACTAAACAATGTAATCATAAAGCACTATGTCACGCAACTGCATCCTCTAATGACAGCAGTCCCCACTTGCTGTTGTTATCCAAATCCCAGGGATCATTAGGCAAGGATTACCCTGATGCAAGCCATTCCCAGACCCAAGCCTTGGTAAAGGAAGGCAAGGAGAGATAAGGGACTGCCTCCTCTTTAATTCCCACCACCTGCTTATCACCCCACTCCCATCCCTGCCCTTTTGGCCAACCTGCACAGCCGCTCTTTGGCCAGGTGTCACTGCCCCCTTGTGGTCTTCCTTGTGCATCCTTAATGTCACAATTTTTATCAACTGTTATCACAGTTATTTGATCTAATATTTTAAAGGGTTGGCAAATTAAAAAAATGTACAATACGTTAATTTTGTAAATCTGTTTTGTTTGTGAAGAAACACAGCTATAAAAAACAAGGATCAGCTAAAGTAGATTATTCTCTAAGGAAAAAAATTAAAAATATGGTATTTAAAGAAATATCTTTCTAACAACAGCTATGTCACTTTCTTATAAGACTGCAAGTCAGTATCTTATTTTAGATGTAATCTCACATTTTTCAGTGGGATTTACATTCTAGTAAATATGTTTGCCAGAAGACATTAGTATGTCTCTTCTGTTTTTTTTGCTAATAGAAGTACATCGACTTGCTTTGTGAATTAACTCAAAAGAGTATATGCATTAATTAGTTAGAATTGAAGCCACCATACCAGTTTTCTGTAACAAGATAAAGCGCTATTTCTCAGTCCTGGTATCCCATATTTGAACACCTTCCCCAGACTACCCTTATTCATAATATAAATTTAACAAAGATGTCAAAATATTGCTGAAAATGTGCAGACTGTCAAATAAATATTGTAGAAGACATAATAGTGATTGCAGCTTGCTGATTTGCTAGGAGCCTGTTGAACATTATATTAATTGTTCTTCATGTAGGATGGAATTATGACTCTTTTCTCTTGGTAGTTGGTCAATGCAGGGGAAGATGTCCTTGTGTTCTACAATGACAGAGCCTCATTCCAGACATTGGTGCAAATGATGAGATCAGAACGGGACAGAATGGATGAAAATAGTGCTCTCATGTATCATATCCACTTAGTAGAATTGCTGGCTGTTTGCACCGAGGGCAAAAATGTCTACACTGAAATCAAGTGCAACTCTCTTCTCCCTTTGGACGACATTGTTAGAGTTGTAACCCATGAGGATTGCATACCTGAGGTAACATGCTGTTTTGCTCGCTCCCGCTTGTTAGGCTTAGGTGAACGGCCGGGGATTATGTTTTAATCAGGATGAGGAACTTGATGGAAGCTTTTATACTTTCTTTAATTTGTGGCAATGAAATCTTCATTGCCCTCTCCCCCGCTTTCCCCCAAGGACAAGTATCATCCCTCCTTAGGTCAAGGATTCAAATAGGGACAGATTACGGTTTTCATTACAGTTTA
Organism: Pituophis catenifer annectens; assembly: GCF_029215685.1. Lineage (NCBI taxonomy): Eukaryota > Metazoa > Chordata > Lepidosauria > Squamata > Colubridae > Pituophis > Pituophis catenifer. Next base: position 62,035,336 of record NW_027256882.1, read on the forward strand.
AACAAGAGCAGACAATATCAAAGGCTGTTATTAGAAATTAATTCCCTTTTAGTAACTTTTTTTTCTAGTACAACACCGATAAGATGTTTGCCATTTTTACAGATAGCTAAACTAATGTTATGTATGTATGTATGTATTTATGACATTTTCTTCAGTTTGACCTTTGTTTCTTAGAAGGAATGTGTCTATAAGCATTTCCTTGGTAACTATCACACTTTTTAGCCTGATTCACTTCAATCGAGTGAGAAACTCTGTCCCACCTACAAAATGTTGTATTTTTGTATTTTATCGTTTACAGAAATAATTCTGAGCCCAACAAACTCCTTAGAAAATAAACATGATTGGTGGTAATCTTCTGATTTTTATAAATAAAACTTTATTTTTATAACAATTTTGTACCTATATAATCCATGTTCAATTAAATTCTTTTGATTCTGTCGTCATTAAGACTATCATGAATTGTATAATGCTCCAGGTAACTCTCTAAGATTGTAAAAAGAGGCTAGCATGTATGTAGGTTGTACATAAAATGTTATTGTTGTAGCAGGACTAATATTTCTCCTTGATATTTAAGAAGAGGGAATAGCTGTCACCTACCTAATATACCATGGTTTTTATAAGGAATTTTGGATGTTATCTGTTTTAGACTGAAATACTGTACGATTGGCATTCAAATCCTGTTTGAAATTGCTGCAAAAATACTTTTGTTTCTGCTTTCAGTAATAAATTTCTGCTGTCTCCCAGCTGCCTCACATTTCCTTTTGTGAAAAAAAAATTTTTCAAGCATTGTGAAGGCTAACTGCCATATCTTTTCAATCAAGGTCTAAAATGATACGTTGAACTGGTTTGTGGTTTGCAACAACTAAACTAAGATTGATAATGACTAACAGATTAACTAAGCGGGAGAATATTTTATAGAGATAAAAAAAAAGAATGTGGCAAGGAAGAGTTTTATCTCTGAGATTGGAGTTATTTTTTTTTCATCATTGTCCAGATTTACCTGACAGTTTTAATCTATTTTTAGAAGGGTATATAAATTATTTGCTTTATTATCTGCAGGTGAAAATAGCCTATATTAATTTTCTAAACCACTGCTATGTCGACACAGAAGTTGAAATGAAAGAGATTTATACGAGTAATCATATGTGGAAGCTCTTTGAAAACTTTCTTGTGGATATCTGTAGGGTAAGTGTTTGTTACTGGAAATATTAAAGCATAAATCATGCAAGTTTAAAAGAGCCTCGGTGGTGCAGCGGACTAAAGTGCTGCTAAGTGCTAGCACTTACCAGCCAGCTGCCTGCAATTAGTGCAAGTTCGAATCTCACCAGGCTCAAGGTTGACTCAGCCTTCCATCCTTTTGAGGTAGGTAAATTGAGGATCCGGATTGTGGGGGCAATAAGCCAACTTTGTATAGAACAACACCGCTTGGGGGGGGGGGCGAAAGCCCTAATAAGCAGGTATATACAAAAAAGTATGCAGGCTATTGCTATAATGCATTGTAAGCTGCCCTGAGTCTATGGAGAAGGGCGGCATATAAATTGGACTAATAAATAAATAAATAAGTTTCATCTGAATGCTACTTATAAAATGTCTATTTGGAAAGAGCCGGAAAAGTTATATCCATTGTTTCAGGTTCATTATCACTTATATCTTTTATGTACACTGAGAGCTTATGCACTGAAGAAAAATTCCTTGTGTGTCCTATCACACTTGAGCAATAAAGAATTCTATTCTATTCTATTCTATGTGAAACATTCTCTGTTATATGGCAATTAGATTTTACAATAGTAATTAATAGCATTCCCTCATGTAATTATAGTGATACTGTCTGTTTAGATTTCTATGTGGGTTTCATATTTTGGAGATTTGCAGCCCTCTAATCCTTCTGTAATTGCCCCAAGCTTCTAGTTTCTAGTTAACTTTTCATGCTGTTGGTTTTCTGTTCTAAGGTAAGCATAGGCATTCTTCTGTGTTGAGAAATTATATTAGAAGCCTTTTTTAATGTTTTTACTGTAATGCCTGTTTTTAGATACTGCTACCTTTGTTCATGTTGGGGAGAAAAGTGATACAAAACAGAACAGAACAAAATAATAGAGTCGGAAGGGACCTTGGAAGTCTTCTAGTCCTACTCCCTACTCAAGCAGGAGACCCTATACCATTTCAAACAAGTGGCTGTCCAATTTCTTTTTAAGCAACTCTATTTTGGTGCACCTACTACTTCTGAAGGCAAACATAACAAGCCCTTTACTTTATCCTTTTTCTTAAAAAGGAGGGGTTACCGGTTTACCAGTTCTCCGAACTACTCAAAATTTCTGCTACCGGTTCTCCAGAACTGGTCAGAACCTGCTGAATACCACCTCTGGTATGTGCGTACTTAGGGGAAGTATAGCAATTGAATGCTTTGTTTGAAGGAAACGGTCATCCGGTCATCCTTGTCATCCGTTTCCTTCAAACAAGGCATTCCATTGCTATACTTCCCCTAAGTACGCACATACCAGAGATGGTATTCAGCAGGTTCTGACCAGTTCTGGAGAACCGGTAGCAGAAATTTTGAGTAGTTCGGAGAACCGGGAAATACCACCTCTGACTGGCGCCGCCCCCATCTATTCTCAGCCTCCTGAGTCCCAGCTGATCGGGAGGAAATGGGGATTTTTGCAGTAACCTTCCCCTGGAGTTGGGAAGGAATGGAGATTTTACAGTATCCTTCCCCTGCCACACCCACCAAGCCACACCCACAGAACCAGTAGTAAAAAAATTTGAATCCCACCACTGGCACATACCCTTTTATTTTTCTTTCCAAAAGTTACTTTTGAGGATACTGAGCAGACCCAATCCTCACTGCATGCTAGTGCTATTGGAGTGTGTGCGTGTTAGGGCAATGAAGTGATGTTTGGTTGACAATTGTCAGATTTTTTTCCCCCTACAATCCTAGTGACTACACTTTATTCATTGATAAGTGTGATTTGTAAGTTGGGTTTCTATCCAGCGAACAGTAAGGACATGGATAAAATCAAGTTTTCTTCTTGGAAAAAGTGAATTATGAAATGTTTCCTATTATTTTCATTTTGAATGATACATCAAATACTTGGGGAAAGTGTTGATATGTTGCTACTAGCACACCTCTACTTAAAATTATTTGCTATATAAATTCTGCTATATGGTACATAAGAAACTTAATACTGGTAGTAGATTTTTCCAACATAGGTGCAAAACTTTTTTTTTCCTTTCTCCAAAAGGCCCTGAAGTTTCAAAAACAAAGGAGTATTTGTATTTTCTAACTTTCAGTCTAACAGTTGGTGTGTTTTTTTCCCTATTCTCCACTAAGCCTCAAAAACCGAAGTGGACATTGTAGCAACATTATTGGTGTTTATAAAAAGTTTTAAATGCACATCTAGGAAGTTCCCAATTTATGAGCACAATTAAAACCAGAATTTCCATTGCTAACATGAAAAGACTTATGTCCAATTTTCCAACCTTTTTTTGGGGTGGGGGGCAGGCAGGGTTGTTAAACAAATCACTACAGTTATATATATATATATATATATATATATATATGGTTGTTAAGTGAATCTGGTTTCCCCTATTGACTTTGCTTGTTGGAAGTTGGTTAGAAAAGTGACAGATGGTTGATCACATCACATCACATCACACACACACACACACACACACACACACACACACACACACACACCCTTCAAGATGCTGCAACCATTGTAAATACATGCTGGTTTCCAAGCCGCCAAATTTTGATCATATGACTTCAGGGATGCTATGACAGTCATAGGTGCAAGGATTGACCATAAGGCACATTTTTCAGTGCTGTTGTAACTACAAATGGTCATTAAATCAATGATTGTAAATTGAGGACTAAGCATTTTCCAGAACGCTGCTACTACACTCCAGCATTGGGAAAATCCTCTTATCTGACAGCAACTGAGAGAACTTTTTTTACTTATCTACCCACTCTGTGCTCTCTCCACGCCCCCTTTTGCACCCGAATCCCCAGTCTTTCTCTCAGTTGCTGACACACTGGGAGGATTTTCTCTGTGCTCTGAGTGTTGCGTTAGGCCTTTGGTTATTTTTGATTAGCCCCCTTTTTCTTTTTCCTTTTTTTCGGTTCAGTTTAGATTTCTATCTTCTTTTTGGTGAGTCCATCAGCTGCTCGTCGGTTTCGTGCCCAGGGAGCTGGGTCGTACCGGCTTTTGCGCTTCAGCGCCTGCTGCTGCCGGCTTCTGTCCCTGCGGGGCGGATCCGGTAAAGCTTTACTATTGCCAGAGAGGTCGGGGCTAAGGAATAGCTCCCCGACTCTCGTGTGGAACAGCGAGCCGGAACAGAGGTGATTTCAGGAGCGGCTACCGGCTCGCTGCGTTTGGAGGCGTGACTCATCCAGCGACCATCCCGTCAGGCTTCTGCGGGCGGCGCTGTGTCTGGCGGTGTTGATTTTCGGCCTCGAAGCTCCGGCCGTAAGTTTTAACTGGGGGGGGGATGGCGTGGCTGTCGGGGCTCGCTACCCTCCCGACGCGCCAAAACCGCTCCGATCTCCAGCCCTGGTTGGCGTCCGCGTCTGAGCGGCGCCAGGGGGGGAAAGCGCTCCGCCATCCTACGAAGCTCGGGTGGGCCGCCATTTATAACTACGCCACCAACTTGCGGCCGCCATTTTGAGACCATCAGGGCGGCCGCCATTTTGGAATCACCTCGTGGCAGCGCGGACCCTAATTAGAGGGCCGCAGCCTTTTCTCCGAGGTCTGGCTGGCTGAGTCTCTGTCCCGGTCTGGGCATTGACTCGGAGGAAGAAAGAAGGGGGGGAGGAGCATCACCAGTCTATCGCTCACCCCTTTTGCAGCCTTTTGTGCAAGGCTTGTCCTCTCTCCTGGGCAGAAACAGGGGTGCCCTTGGAATCAGCGTGGCAGGAGGACCAGCACTGCTTGTTGGGGCATAGTACATTGCCCAGAGCGGTAGCCAGACTATCAATTCAGCAATCAATTATCAATTAAGCAAGATTTCATCTAATCATTCAATTAATTAATCAAACAAGCTGATATCTATTAATTTCGTATTCAAAGCAGCCAGTCATCCAATCAATCAATTAATTATTCGAACAAGCATTTCTCCAATCAATTAATCAATTAATCAATTAATCAATTAATCAATTAATCAAGCAATCAATCATTGATTCATTATTTATTACTACAAATCTATCTGTCAATTAATTTATAATTACTATTCAACTTGGGCATTCTCACCATGGCGGACTGCTCGTTCTCCTCAGACAGTGATCAGGAGGTTAGCCCTGTCAGTTCTAAGTCCCGCAAGAAACAATCGGGCAAACACTCTGCGTCTGGCGGTCACAAGTCCCGCCACTCTAAGACCTCCTCTGCCGCTGATAAGGATGCTCTCAGGCGTCATAAGGCTTTGGAAAAACGATGTGAGAAGGCCAAGCAGGCGTCAGCGTCTTTAGTCCGTGGTGATGTGGGATCCGCCCAACAGGCTGTTCCTGTTCCTGACTTTTCGGAGCGGAGAGCGGTCCAATCCGGTTCCTTGGCTTGGCAGAAGGGCGTGTCCCAGTCGATGCCTGATGTTTCCTCAGCGGGTTTGGAGGCCTTTCCGCCCCCTCGGCGCCAACCTTCGGCCACTTTCACGCCCACAGCAGCGGGACTCCGAGAGGTGGACAATCCTCCGCCTCCGTCTCAGTTCGACTTCCAGACGATGTTGTCAACTGCGTTGGCTTCTATTATGGCGGCCGGAGCGCAAACAGCGGCCCAGACATCGGCGGCGGGGACTTCAAGCACGTTGGCCTCTTCAAGCTCTCGCAGGGCTCGATCCCCCTCGCCTCGTGAGTCTGTTTCGTCTGAGGGCTCGTGCCATGACGAGGAGGGCCCCGACGACCTCGAATTCTCTGAGGATGAAGGTCTGGTACCTGACACTCCAGCCTTCACGGGCTTGTTTCGTCCCTCACTATTTAAGTCCCTCCTTCACAAGGCTCGTTTGACTGCTAATTTGGGTTCGGTGGGAGCACAACCCCCGACAACCCCGTCTGAGACCGGTCCTCATGATGCCCTGTTTAAGCAAGTCAAGCAGGAGAAGGACTTTATTCCGTGCCCTCAACTGTTCGCGGATGTTCTGCAAGCGCCTTGGGCCCAACCAGGGTCGTCCACTGCACCAAGCAATTTAGATAAGAAACTATTCTGTGCGGCGCCCGAACTTGAAGCCATGTTGGACGTGCCCACTGTGGATGCACCGGTGGCGTCTCTCACTTCGCATTCGATGGTCTCATCTGATCCGCTGGAGGGGCTCAAATCGGAGGACAGGCGTACCGAATTGGCCTTTCGTAGGTCTCATCAAGCCGTGGCCTGGACTGTTAGAACTGCCACGGCTACTTCATTCTTCAATAGGGCCTCTTTGATCTGGTTGCGCCAACTTCAGGAACGACTCCCTCCAGAGGATACCCGCTTGCGCCACGATATTAACAAGATTATTGCAGCCACAGAGTATTCGGCGGATGCCTCGTTGAACTCTGTCAAGTTTGCATCGCAGGCGTTAGCGACTTCTGTCACATCGCGACGCCTTTTCTGGCTACGGCCATGGAAAGCCGATGTGAAAACCAAATGGAAGTTGGCGGCGGCCCCGTATAAAGCCCCGAACCTGTTTGGCACGGCATTGGAGCCGATTCTTGTGGAGGACAAAGACAAAAGCAAAATTATGCCCTCGTCCTTTCGCAGACAAGACAGGCGTTACACCCCTTACACGCAACGTCAGCCATTTCGTTCCTACTCGGGGCAGGGAGGCCCCTCGACTTACTGGCAGTCGTTCCAGGCTCCAGACCGCTTCTCCGACAGACAACGTTTCAGAGAGCGTGGCAGATCACAGTCCTCCTCCAAGCGCCCCTATCGTGGATCCACTTCTAGGCCCTTCAGAAGGGGCAAATGACTCACCGACTCCGGGACCAGTGGGAGGACGTCTCGGGGCCTTTTGTCATCGGTGGGCCCGGTCCACTCCGGACGAGTGGGTGCGTCGTACTATTTCGGAGGGCCTCGCAATCGAATTCACGGATCGGCCCCCACGACGGTTCATCCGGTGCCCAGTTTCCCTGTCCACAGACTCTCGCAGCCTGATGGTGGAAGAGATAGCACACCTGCTGGAGATCCGCGCGATAGAACCGGTTCCGTTGGACCAGCAGGGGACCGGCTTCTATTCGATACTATTTTTGGTTCCCAAAAGTTCGGGAGGGGTCAGAGACATTCTCAACCTCAAGGAGTTGAATCGGGCGGTACGTTACCATCGTTTCAAGATGCATTCTCTTCGGTCCATTCTGGCTTCTATTCACCAAGGGGACCTGATGCAGTCGGTGGATTTGCGAGAGGCTTACCTGCATGTTCTAGTGCTTCCTTCGCATCGACAGTTTCTGCGATTCGAGTATGCGGGCAGGCATTACCAGTATTGTGCGATGCCGTTCGGTCTTTCCTCGGCTCCCAGGACTTTCACCAAGCTGGTGGCGGTAGTGGCCGCGTCTCTCAGTACCGTTCCGGTGAGGGTGTTATGTTACCTGGACGACATTCTGATCCTGTCCTCGTCCAGGGCACAAGCGGCGCAAGACAGAGACAGGGTGCTTTCAGCGTTCCGAGAGCACGGATTCTCCATCAACTTGGACAAGAGCCAGCTCGTTCCCACGACCGTGATTCTACACCTCGGGACCCTGATAGACTCCGAGAAGGGTCAGGTTTTCCTGTCTTCAGAGAGGGCGAAAAACATCAAATCGCTTGTGGGCCAAGTGCTGACCCGGAGGAAGGCTCCTCTATTGACGCTGTCACATTTGTTGGGGAAGATGGTCTCGTGCTTCCGCGTTGTTCCGTGGGCACGCAGACATTCTCGTCCACTGCAATGGCTTCTTCTTCCATTCCAGAGAACAGGCAGTTCCAACTCCACAAGGACGGTGTTCGTGCCTCCGCGAGTCAGAATGTCACTGTGTTGGTGGACGTCGGCGGCCATCCTGCAAGGTTGCAGTTTCCTGGAACTAGACCGGGTCGTGATCACCACCGATGCCAGCCTCCATGGCTGGGGAGCCCACCTGGGTGCCCAGGTGGGCCAAGGCCAATGGTCTCCAGAGGAACGTGCACAGAGCATCAACCTATTAGAACTTCGAGCCATTCGTCTCGCCCTTCTGCATTTCCGGTCGCTGGTTTGGGGTCGTCATGTCCTGATTCTCACGGACAATACATCTGCCAAAGCGCACATAAACCGGGAAGGGGGGACGAAGTCACAGACGCTGATGCTCGAGTCGACACGTCTGTTCAACTGGGCGGAGAGGAATCTGGAGTCCATCCTCGCAGACCACATTTCCGGGGAAGCCAACACACGAGCGGATTGGCTCAGCAGGGAAGTGATAGACCAGGCCGAATGGCAGCTGCTTCCCAGTCTATTTCAGGAGATTTCTCTTCGCTTCGGACGGCCTCTGGTAGACTTGTTCGCCAGTCCGACCAACGCCCAACTTTCCCGGTTCATCACTCGGTATCCGACTCCAGCGGCAGAGGACACAAACGCTCTGCGGTGTCGTTGGCCAGCGGGTCTACTATATGCCTTCCCACCCGTCACTCTGATTCAGCAGGTGGTTCGCAAGATGATAGCGGAGAGGGCGGAGATATTACTGGTGGCTCCACATTGGCCCCGCAGGCCGTGGTTCGCGGATCTTGTGGAGTTTTCGGTGACAGACCCGTGGGTGATTCCTCCACATCGGATTGTGCTGTGTCAGGGGGCCATTCGTCATCCCGAGCCCCAATAGCTGCAGTTGGCCGTCTGGCATTTGAGCGCGTCCTCTTGAAGAAAGGCCGTTTGCCAGATACGGTGATTGGTACGATTCAGTCGGCCCGTCGACCATCCACGACGAGGATCTACGAAGCCACGTGGAGAGCCTTTTGCCGTTGGTGTGCGACCGCTCATGTGGATCCTACGTCTGCAACGGTTCAGGATGTCCTCATTTTTCTACAGGCGGGTTTGGAACGGGGTTTGTCTCCCGCCACTCTCAGGCGCCAGGTGGCGGCCCTGGCCACTGTGTTATCCTGTCCACCGTACACTTCCTTGGCTCATCATCCGTGGGTGAAGGGGTTCCTTCATGGAGCTACGAACCTGAGACCGCCTACGGTTCATCGTTATCCCTCTTGGGATTTATCTTTAGTTTTGCAGGCTCTCACTTTGTCTCCGTTTGAGCCGCTGGGTTCCACTTCACTTAAGTTTCTGTCGTTCAAAGTTGCATTTCTCCTGGCGATCACGTCGGCTAGACGCATTTCTGAGCTCGCTGCCTTATCCGTCAGGAAAGATTTGTGCATTTTTCATGCTAACACTGTGGTCCTGAGGATGGATCCTGCTTTTTTGCCCAAGGTTAACTCGTGGTTTCACCGGGCGCAGGAATTAGTGCTTCCGGATTTCTGCCCGTCGCCGAGACATCACCGGGAGGTTCTCTGGCACACTCTGGATGTGCACAGGGCGTTGAGACGTTACATGCGTAGGATGGCCGAGTTTCGGAAGACGGAAGCCCTATTTGTTTCGTTCCATCCTGCATCCATGGGTCAGAAAGTGTCGTCGACCACGATTGGTCGTTGGATTAAGGCCTGTATTGCTGCTGCTTATGAGAATCAGCGTCGTCCTGTTCCTGGGAACATTCTGCCTCATTCTACGCGGAGTGCGGCTACTTCAGCAGCCTGGGCTACCCAGGCTTCTGTGTTGGACATCTGTAGGGCGGCTTCTTGGACTTCCTTGTCGCCTTTCATAAGACATTACCGGATTGATGCCTACGCTTCGGCTGAGGCGTCTTTTGGCCGACGAGTTTTGCAAGCACTGGTGTCTGGGTCCTTTGAGTTGGATAGTGTTTTGCCCGACCCTGGAAGTTAGGCTTGGGTATGTCCCAATGCTGGAGTGTAGTAGCAGCGTTCTGGAAAATGGACATTGACTTACCTGAATGTCCTTTTTCGGAACGCTGCGTATACACTCCATTTCCCTCCCTTTCTTTGTATGTTGGCTTGTGGTGGTTTTGTGTTAATAAATTTTGTTGTAGTTCACCTGTGGTGTCTTCGTTCAAGACTGGGGATTCGGGTGCAAAAGGGGGCGTGGAGAGAGCACAGAGTGGGTAGATAAGTAAAAAAAGTTCTCTCAGTTGCTGTCAGATAAGAGGATTTTCCCAATGCTGGAGTGTATACGCAGCGTTCCGAAAAAGGACATTCAGGTAAGTCAATGTCCATTCTCTCCCCAAATGTGATTTACATTCTTTCAGAATTTCTAGAAAAATTACCTTCCTAGATATATAAAGTTTAACTGCTTGGTATTTGTGAGAGGATTAGAATTCTTGCATCATTTCGTTTTAACAGATTGCATTATTTTCCAGACTTGCAACAATACCAGTGATAGGAAGCATGCAGATTCTATATTGGAAAAATATGTGACTGAAATAGTGATGAGTATAGTTACTACTTTCTTCAGTTCTCCATTTTCAGACCAGAGCACAACTTTGCAGGTAAGAAGCCAAATTAGAAAACTAAACTAAGATATGCAAAACAAAATGAGATCTATGTTTCTTACTATGATACCCTATTTTGATCTTGGAACCACTTCTGATATTGCTCAGTTATAAATTATGTTGTTTTTCGAGTTGGAAATAATTTCTGGAAAGATTTCTGCCTTCTAATTTTTAATGTTTAGCATAATTTTTAGTAATGTTACAGAGCCATCTGCTGGTCATTTACTTGCTTTCCTAGGAGCAAATTCTGTTTAAAAAATATCATCTACATGGTATTTGTAGTCTAATTTATACACTGACATTATTGAAACATGACTTTTTTCATTGAAATTGAAATGATTGGCACTAACATTGACATTGACATTTCATTGAAATATCTTAACAAGTTTTACACAAGTAATAGAACTAGGTTTAAATACTGTAGGTTCCACCCACAGCTTCTGATAGATTTTATTCCCTATTTTAGGATAGGTATTTTAACTTTACTTGGTAATTTGAAAAACATTGCAATTGCTTCAGTAAGTAATAGCACAACTATGTACCCCAAAACTTCAAGGCAATTTGCTTTTAGAATGCTGTATCTCTGAGTTTCGCACTTTTCACTTTTCATGCTTGGTTGCTTAGCTTCAGACCAACTCTTCACATCTATAGACCTCTCTCTTTGTTACCTTCCTCTTTTCCTTGGATTGAAATGCACATATTCTTGGTGTCTTTTTAGACTCGTCAGCCAGTGTTCGTGCAACTTTTACAAGGTGTGTTTCGAGTGTATCACTGTAACTGGCTCATGCCCAGTCAAAAAGCATCAGTGGAAAGTTGTATCAGAGTACTTTCAGATGTAGGTAAGAAAACTATATTGATTTATTGATTTATTAATCCATTTTCTACCTGCTGCAATCTAAACAAATTAAGTGGATTAGGACAACCACCCCCAAAGCTTATGATAGTACAAAATATTCAATACTATAATAAATACTTAAGCCCACTTGCAACGATGACACGGCTTCATATCAAAAAACGCTCCAGAAATGTTTTATCTTCAGCTTCTTCTGGAAGGTGAATAATTTTGGAATTTTACTGGGGAGCCTTATGTAGGACTGTAATGATTAATCCACATAAGCTCTTTCTCTTCAATACATCTGTCTATCATAAATATCTCAGGGGCTGCCGCAAAGAAGAGTGAGTCAAGCTATTCTCCAAAGCACCTGACGACAGGACAAGAAGCAATGGATGGAAACTAATCAAGGAGAAAAGCAATTAGAACTAAGGAGAAATGTCTTGACAGTTAGACAATTAATCAGAGGAACAACTTGCCTCCAGAAGTTGTGGGTGCTCCAACACTAGAAGTTTTAAAGAAGAGATTTGTCTGAAATGGTACAGGGTTTCTTGCCTGAGCAGGGGGTTTGACTAGAAGATCTCCAAGGTCCCTTCAACTCTGTTATTCTAATTCTAAATTCTAATTCTAATCTTGCCATCAAATATTATTCCTTTTTTTTTCTTTTTTAAATTTGATTTATATGCTGCCCTTCTCCGGAGACTCAGGGTGGCTTACAATGCGTTAAGCAATAGCCTTCATACTTTTGTATATTTATACAAAGTCATTTTATTGCCCCCACAAACTGGGTCCTCAATTTACCTACCTTAGAAAGGATGAAAGGCTGAATCAAAAATGTAGGCTGGTGACCCCCAGGGGGAGAGCCTTCTCTGTGGGGGCACCTACCCTCTGGAATCAGTTGCCCCCAGAGATAAGGAGAATCCAAGACCTCAGTGCCTTCCACCGTGCCCTTAAAATTCACTTTTTCCAGCAAGCCGGGCTGGCTTAAGAAGAAATTTTTAAATTTTTTAAATGTTTTAATTGGTTTGTGATTTTTAAATTTTTGGGCCAAATTTATATATATTTTAATTGTTCTTAATATTTGTAGTTTATGTTCTTAATTCTGGCTGTGCACCGCCCTGAGTCCTTAGGGAGAAGGGCGGTATATAAATTGAAAAAAATAAAATAAAAAAATAAATAAAAACCTTGACCCTGGTGAGATTCGAACTTACAGTAATTGCAGACAGCTGGTGTTAATCACAATGCTTTCAGTCTGCTGAGCCACCAGGCCCGAACCAACTTTTCATTGGTTACTTTAAATTAAGGTGTTTTTGTTAATAATTTGAAAAAAATGAGCATCGGAACATATTTCTACAGATATTTTTCTATGGAACCGCAGCAGTCTAATCAAATATATGCTTTTTATTTTCACAATTAAGAGCATATATTAGGCTTGATAACTCTGTATTACCTTCGGTTATAGAAACTTGTTCTCTTGTGCAAATTGGGAAACAAAGCACAGGAACAGGCTGCGAGATATTCATGTTTGGCTTGGGTTTTCCTTTGGCATGTTTATTTCTCAAATTTAGATACCGCCCATCTCACTGTCTAAATGACTCTGAGCAGTTTACAGATGAAACTTTGGTTGGCCGTTATGGGTACAGAATCCTGGACTAAAAGGGTTTTGCCTAATAGAAGCTGCTATAGTGTACATGCAAACCCAGTGATATCAAAAACATGAACAAAAACATTTCTACAAATGTCAGTGTTGCCCATGTAAATTTGCCCTTTCATTTCTCAAGATGCAAATCTGGTTCATATCCTTCTGAAATGCATGTCATTGGCTAAACAAATGATAATACATTATATATTTCAGCAAAGAGCAGAGCGATTGCTATCCCAGTTGATCTTGACAGCCAGGTCAATAACCTTTTCCTGAAGTCTCACAATATAGTGCAAAAAACAGCAATGAACTGGAGGATGACGGCAAGAAACGCTGCTCGGAGAGATTCTGTGATGGCAGCGTCAAGGGATTATCGTAATATCATTGAGAGGTTGCAAGTGAGTATAATATCAATACCTGCTTGTAAGCATTCAGCGGATGTGTGGTTTGTATGAAGAAATAGCATGTCATCCCTTTGAGTGTTCTGCCCCAGCTCCAGATTTCCGAGGATATTGACACACACCAACGATCCTTATCAAATTTATTAAGTAACAAGAATAAACAAGACCGGCAAAGGTTGGCAACCAGCCCAGAAAACAAGATATGATAAACCAAAATACTCTGATAATAATACAAGTTGTTTCCAGCAAGAACACACTAGCTGCGTCGACTTAAATAGGCTAAGGGAGTGGCCAATTATCCTCAAGCCTTACTCTTGAGGAGACCTCCTCCTCCTGAGTAGCCATTCCTGCCTTTTGGCAGCCCTGCGTGCTCAAGCATTGAGGAGAGGCTCCTCCACTTCGCTCTCTCCACTTGAAGGAGCCTCTGGAGGTTCTGAAGGCCCTGGCTGAGTCTCTGCCTCTGGCACCACATCCTCTTCAGCCTCCTCGCTGTCCAACACGAGCGCCAGCTGTGCAGGCTGCTGGTGTGACACCACACCAGCCTCCTCATTGTTGGGATCAGCCACAATCCGCGCAGGCCGCTGGCGGGCCACAACATTGAGGTAGTCCAGGCAACAAGCACCAACTGTGAATACTGCCTTTATTGTAAAGTTAGAGTAACAGAATCTTGCAAGACTGAAACTAAATCTCCCTCCTTCAACTTCTGAAATGTTTGCCATGCTCCTAATCCTCTAGACCAGGGGTGTCGAACTCAATTTCATTGAGAGCTGCATCAGGGTTGTGTTTGACCTCAGGGGGACAGAGTAGGCATGGCCAGGGTGGGTGTGGCTAGCTCGATGTCACTCATGTCGGGGGTGCCTGTCGTGGCCCAAGGACTCTGCCAGAGAAAATGGGCTCCTAAGCTCCGTTTTCGGCTCCAACGGGCTCCTGCAATCCTCTGCCAGCGAAAATGGAGCTCGGGAGAGCTGCATGTGGCCCTCCCAAGCTCTGTTTTCATTGGCAGAGGCACGGTGGGCCAGTCTTCTGCTGTTTCCAGGGTGGCCCTGCGGGCCAGATCTAAGCACCCTGCGGCCGGATCCAGGCCCCAGGCCTTGAGTTTGACACCCCTGCTCTAGACTAAGCTGCCTTTTATCTGATCTTTACCTAGTCTCCGTCTCTCCGTGTTTTTGACTTTTGCTTAATATTGAAAATAACTGCCTTCTAGAAGTTCATAAGGATCTGAACTGAATATATGTCTTTCAATGGAAGCTGGATACTGATGTCTTATACAAATGGGGCTGATCAAATTGTGGTTATCTCAGTAGTTATACACAAAACATTTCACTGGAGAAGCTCCTAATTAAGGCTGTAATCAATCGTGCTCAATTCTAGGTCATTTCATTGCATTTATGTTCCTCAGCCCTTCAACTCCTATATTCACCTCAGTCTTCTTTCAACTGTTTTTTCCCCTGTATTTTCTCTTTTCCATTGCCCATCTTATTTTGGCGACACAATGTTTTCACTTCTGGTATGTAATAAATGCTATTAATATTAGTAGAAAATGCCTATTTTGATGTTTATAATGTCCATTTACAGATTTTAGTAAGCAAATGTTCGCAGTGTTGTGTTGTAAGTACTTAGTGTTTGTAACCTTAAAGAAACCTATTTCTATTAACAGTGAGAAGAGAAATGTGGAAACAATGAAATCTGTCTCTGCAGGTTCCCATTATAATGTATTAATCTTGTTTTAATTAATTTAATTAATTAAATTCTCATTTTATTGGCATAATTGTTTTTAAAAAGTACTTGTCTGTATACTTTGTCCATGTAAGTTTCAAACTAAATATACACTAAATATACTTCAGGATATAGTATCAGCTTTGGAAGATCGCTTACGGCCACTGGTCCAAGCTGAATTGTCTGTATTGGTGGATGTCCTTCATAGACCAGAACTGCTGTTCCCAGAAAATACAGATGCTAGAAGGAAATGTGAAAGTGGAGGTTTTATCTGCAAGTAAGTTGAGGGTCAGCATTTTCTTTATTATTTTAAAACAATTCTTGCTCTCTTCTAAGCTGTTACTATAGGTTAGGGCAGTGTTTCTGAACCTTGGAAGCTTGAAGATGGGTGGACTTCAACTCCCAGAATCCCCTAGCCAGCGCTGCTGGCTGGGGGATTCTGGGAGTTGAAGTCCACCCATCTTCAAACTACTAAGGTTGAGAAACATTGGGTTAGGGTATATTGATCTTATTTTGCTATCAATTTGTTATCATGCTTTCTTTCTGTTCTTTTGTAAGATTCTAGTAGCTTTCCATCTGCTGTTACTGAAGCTGGTACTAATGGCTTTTGGAAGCAGAAAGTAATTTTAATAAAATTGTACTACAGATCATGTGCCATTACACAGTACTTAATGACTGGATTCATATTTTGCATTAGTCATTGTTTGTTTAAGCCACAACAGCATCATTCACACCATATGCTAAACCAATCATATACAAACCACATTGTAGATTAGCATGTTATGTGAATCAGGCCTTGGTGTCCATCTTATTTATTTAGAAAATGACAATATTATTTATTTATTTATTTAATATAATTTGTATGCCGCCCTATCTCCGTAGGACTCAGGGCGGCTCACAACAAATAAAAACAAACCCAATAGAACATAAAATACATAAATATGCAAATTTAAACATAGATTAAAACCCATTAAAATAATCAAAAACCCTCTCAGTCCAGGCTGGGCAAAGTGAACAGCCATGTTTTTATTAGGAATATTAGGTAGGAATCTCTCAATCCTGTTAGAAAATATGTGTGACATCATAATGTGGCGTATTAAGTTTTCTCATCCTCTTGATGTAAAAATGCAGCATGCTATTTATATTTGCTGGACTGCATGGAATCTTGTCAAGAAAACATAAGAATGATTTCTTCTGTTAGCAACCACAAATATCTGGTAAAATTTATCCTTCGTTTAAGTATGAGGATCCTGGTTAAGTTTTGCTAGTGAATGTAACAAATGCTCCGTTTTGAAAAATATGTTTATTCCTAATTTTAAAACATTTTGTTAGGAATGAATTAATGCTTTCTTCAGAAATCCTTGTAAAATATAACAATGTGTTGTAGTTTTTTGTTTCTGATCTACCATCTCAGAACCTCCTAGTTCTTAAGCCATGAGAAGCAACGTGTATTTTATGAAATAAGCTACAAATATTGTTGTTCCATGACAGAACTGCTTAATGTTAGTTCATTTATTCCATGTTTGTGCAACTTTATTTTCTCAGAGCAGATTATACTGCACTTCAAAGCTTTCTATGTAGAAGGGGTATGGAACAAAGTTTATTTATTGCTTCACATATATATCTGAAAAAACTATGCTTTGAAGGGGAAAAAATAATAATATGGTTGTCTTTTGGACAATTGTTTTTTTCTATCACCTTTAATGCAAATATCTACAAATGCCTTCCTAATTGAGTAGACATTCTAGTTCTGAAACCAACTGTGATCAATTGGTTGTTTTCAGGTTAATAAAACATACTAAGCAGCTGCTGGAAGAGAATGAGGAGAAACTTTGTATTAAAGTATTACAGACACTCAGGGAAATGATGACCAAAGATAGAGGCTATGGAGAGAAGGTACTTTGATTTATAGTCTACTGTTTTGTCTTTTATTCTGCCTTTTCTTTTCTTTTCTTTTCTTTTCTTTTCTTTTCTTTTTGCAGCGTAGTTGAAGAAATGGCAGTATGGATTCTTTATTATTGTTGCACTTATTTTTTAAAGTTGAAAACAATGGCATACACAACTGAATTGCTTATTATTTCCAGTTCATTTTAATAGGACAACAGACTTCTAAATTCTGCAGCATCTCTTTTCTTCACCATTGAGGATAATGGATTATATATTACTTAAGTATATTATATATTGCTTATTTGGAATGGTGTGGTGGCCTAGAGGCGAAGACAGTCACCTCCCACTTGGAAGGTTGAGAGTTCAATCCTAGGCAGTGACAGATGTTTCTCTCTCAGGGCACAAAGAGAAAATATCTGCTGTGAATTCTGCATAAGCATCAGGAAGGGCATCTGGCCAGTAAACATTCAGTTCCATTCAGTTACCCCGATAAAAGGGATTACAGGGTCATAAAAATACTAAATAGCTTTTAATCACTTTGGTAACAGAACATCATTAATAGAAAGAAGAAATCTTGTTGTTTTGAGGGTTGTGGTCTAGGCATTTTTTGTCTTCAAAATTTGCTTTTTAGCTCATTCAATAAACAAATTTTGAAGAGGCAGAAATATGCAACCACTAACCCTCCAGATATCTATTTACAAACCAGTTAAGCTCCAGTTTAAAATCTGGAGGATTATAGATTCCCCATCTCTGTATTCATTCAATTGTAGATAATCTAATCTCATACTGATGCTCAGGAACCTGACATTTTTTTTTTTAAATTTGATTTATATGCCGCCCTTCTCCGGAGACTCAGGGCGGCTTACAATGCGTTAAGCAATAGCCTTCATACTTTTGTATATTTATACAAAGTCAGCTTATTGCCCCCACAAACTGGGTCCTCATTTAACCTACCTTAGAAAGGATGGAAGGCTGAGTCAACCTTGAGCCTGGTAAGATTCGAACCTGCAGAAATTGCAGGCAGCTGTGTTAATAACAGGGTGCATTAAACCACTGTACTACCAAGGCTCTTCCAAAATGGATTCTTTTTTTACTTATTGATAGAAAACATGTCTTATATAAACCTTATGGATATATAAGCCTAGGAGACTAGCATTTATTCCAGTACAGGTTTGCATAAGAAGTGTTGGCACTTATAAAAGCACCAGCATAAATGACATTACCAAAATTCTTCACTGGCTGAAATGAAAAATAAATGAGGTGGAAAAGATATCGCATTTTCTTATCAGGTCTGAGCAACACCTAGTCCCGGCAGACATTCTCCCATCTACTTTCCTATATTGTTAAGGGCATGGATGTGCAGAAAGGGTGGCATGGGGGTTTGCTTCCCTTCGTTATTGCCGCAGAAAACCAAGTTAGGTATCCTAGGAAATTGGGAACAATGCATTAGCTTAAAGCAGCTGAAGTTGAGAACTATATCTCCCATGACACCCTGTCATGCTGCTGCTATGGGAGAGGAGAAAAACAAAACTATCCAGTCTTATCCCTGTGTTTGCTGCTGATTGGATGGGCAGTAAAGACAAATGGGAGCGTTTATTGGCCTTAAAATTTAAGGCTCGTCATATCAAGGCGTATTTTCTCCCAAGAAATGTAATCTGACTGCTGTAAGTATAAAGGAGATGGCTAAATAACTCTGGGTTGAATGGCTCGATAAATCAATTCATGTTGCCTTTTGACAATTTCCCTTTTGTCCTGAAATTGTGGTGGCCCAAAGAGTTCCACAGAGGTAGAAGAATATATGCCCAAGTTGATTGGAGAACCAATGAATAGAGTTAAATGACCTGACATGACATATGCAAAAAAAAAAAACCAGCAACCTCATCTAACTGGATGAATTCTAGCTCTATGTGCACTTGTGATAAAAGAGTCATGATAAACAAATTATATTGAACTACCCAATCATTTAACTTTTATGTGACAGAAAAACAATCAAAGAATAATATCTAGGGAAAAAAAGTGACAGAAATGTTTTCTAAGAAATCTTAATTATTGATCTGTTAAGCTGGAAAGGACTTAAGCCATCAAGTTATTTGCAGAAAGTAGCAAAACGGTATTTTGGCAAAAAAAAAAAAAAAATCTCTCTGAACACATGAATGTGGTAATCCCAAACCAGGGGTGAAATGCTACCGGTTCAGACCAGTTCGGACGAACCGCTAGTAATAAAGCTACCGGTTCAGGCGAACCGATAATAAAAAAATGCTACCGGTTTGAATGAACCGGTATTTCGACGATCAGCTGTGCAACACGATTTATAATTGCTAGAAAGCAGGAAATCCTGCTAATCTAAATCACACGGCACAGCTGTCCCCCCCCCCACCCACTGTTCTACTTACCTTAGAAAAGGCTTCTTAAGCCTTCTTTTTCAGCTCTGCACGGTAGCACCTGTGGTGTGCATGCATGCAAAACGCGTGTTTGAAGCACACCGCGCATGTGTGCACACAGCGAACCAGTAGCAGATCTCAAACGATTTCACTACTGTCCCAAAAACTCTAAAGGGAACCCAAAGGTGCTTTTTCAAGAGGCAAAAGAAAGCACCTTTGGGACAACCCTGAGCTGGATGACTGAGAATCTCGATAGACACTCTAAAGGGAAGTTGCTATGAAAATCTGTAAATCTGTTCTAAGGCCCTTAGGTAGTGAAAAGCAAGAGGCAAATCAACAGGTCATATTGCTAATGGAGATCTAAGTGCACTTTAGGATCTCAGAAGCAACCCAGAACAGCTGTGTATATATTAGGAGGCTCTCTAAAATGAACTGCTTTTAGTTTACAGAGAAGGGTATTTATACATTTCACACTTTTCATAAACAGTTGTCTGGAACATGTCTAGTTTAATCAGCCGTCTAAGATTGAGCCAATGCCCAATATTTAAAATGCATTTCCTTAAAGTTCCCAACAGAAGAGAATCAGAAGATCAGTTAGGAAGGGACAGTTTTCTTTTATATTTGTTTACTCCCGCAGTTGTAACTGTGACTGGTGATCATAAATGTCAATTTAAGCTTTAAAGAGAACATAGATATGGCTCAATGAAAGAACGTATTCACAACTGCAGCCTTTCTGAGTCTTAGCCATGCTCAAATGAAGGCAGTCACCTATGCAGATGGCCCTTTTCCTTTCCTTTCTAGCTACCACAACTGAAAAATAGTTTTGTTTGTGTGTTACACGGATGCTTCACTAGGAGCTCCTGATACCTTGAAGCTCCAAGGTTATGAGAAGAACAATTTGAAGCTCCATGCAATTAGTATGGAAAAACCTCTAAGAAAAACAGTTAATGAGCAGAAATGTTCATAGGAGATGGGGAGAGGGGTGTCAAAATGGAAAAGAAATGATATCAAGATTGATATGAAAACTAACATGGCATCTCACATTGGCAGCAATCTACTTTCATTCTTTGCAGGAAGAAAAGAATACACACCAATTGTGCGGCTAACCATTTAGCTAATTTTCAACCTGATTCTGCTTTATCAAAGTATAAACCTACTATATTGTGTGCTTCTTTGAATTTATTTAGAAATAATAATTACTATTTTTTTTCTTGAAACATATTTATTTCACTTAATTATTTGTATGAAATGTTATTCTAATTTTTTTTCACTGGCTGATGAAAAAGTGCAAACAAATTTACCCAAGTAAACTGATCAGTGTACCCTTTAAAACAAGTTTGTTGAATGTGGATTTTGGTGTTCTTGCTGACTGCGATTTGTTTTTATATCAAGAAAAAACAACATTTCCCCAGGTACCTGGAAATCTGAGCTGCAGTTTTATTCTGAATATACAGATGAAATTAAATTGTTATGTTTGTTGTACACAGAGGTTCCATGAGTTGCATTGTACTGAATCAAGCCAATGAGCAATCTGTATGAAGTAAGGAAGAAATATGCCCTGAGACTCTCAGAAGGATGGATTGATTATATTAATTTTTAATACAGAGTTTACAAACTACCAAGTGGCTATGGGTTATTGGGAGTATGCTTCCAGCATCTATTCAGTCTAATAATATTAAAACTAGATGTTTTGGGATAAGATACTATAGAAATGGTACCATAGGGCAGTGGTCCCCAACCCCCGGTCCGCGGACCGGTGCCGGGCCGTGAAGTACCTGGCACCGGGCCGCGCAGCGGCCGGGGGACAGGAACGCTTCAGCACAAAGGCTCCTGGGCCGTGCGCAATGGGCCTGCGCAAAGGCTCAGGCTCCTGGGCCGTGCGCAATGGGCCTGCGCAAAGGCTCCTGGGCCGTGGCCCCACCCCTGCGCGCGCTCAGCGGGCCGCGGCCCCACCCCTGCGTGCGCTCAGCGGGCCGCGGCCCCACCCCTGCGCGCGCTCAGCGGGCCGCGGCGATAAAAAGGTTGGGGACCACTGCCATAGGGGGCTACACAATATCCAATCCCAAGACACCTGGTTTTACTATTATTAGACATAGTGGATATCAGGGTTCCAATAAACCCCCCCCCCAAAAAAAAAGACTCAGAGGCCAGAAGTTCCTCAAAGTTCCATTTAATTAGAGATGTCATATTGACACATCTGGGAAAACCTGAATCTGAAAGCTTCCAGGTTTTCCCCACCCAACAGAAAGTCCAAGTTCCTTTCCCTGCCCATCACATGGTCCAATCAATGCACCATCCCAACTGAAGATGCCTCCCAGTCACACCACTCCAGGTGCTGGCCGAATGTCCTTGACTCTCAGAGAAAGGAATGTTATTATGGCTAGATATCTCCACCATTCTATGCAATCCCCTCTCCCAGTTTCCCACAGCACTAAGTGTGGCAGCCCTGAAGATCCAAAGAAAAAGATGGCCTCCATAGCTGACAAGGATGCTGAAAGCATCCTCCTAATACAGGTACTCCTTGACTTCAACCACGATTGGTTGTGTTAAGTTTCTGTTGTTAAGTGAGACATTTATTAAGTGAGTTTTGCCCCATTTTGCTACCTTTCTTGCCATGATGGTTAAGTGAATCACTGCAGTTGATAAATTAGTAATCTGGCTTTCCCATTGACTTTGCAAAAGGCGATCATATGACCTTGGGACACAGCCACGGTCAAGAATATGGACCAGTCACCAAGCATCTAGATTTTGATCACATGATAATGGGGATGTTTCAAAGCTGTAACTCTGAAAAACGGTCACAAGTCACTTTTTTCAGTCAGTACTATTGTAAATTGAGGTCTATTCTGTAACCTGTAGCCACTTGATAGTTTGTACACTAACTATAGTAAAAATAGTATATTATAATCAGTTAATTGTCTCACTGAAAAGTTTACATACTTTAAAAAAAAGTTATATGAAACAACAAGGAATATTAATGCTTAATGATACAGGGGTGTAAAATAGGGGTGTACAGCCATATTTTTCAAGACACAGTTAGGTTTATCCATATCTGATAAAGGATCATATGTCGTGCTAACATAGGCTAGTATGTCAAATATATTTATATTTAGTGTTGTATTCAGGAGAGAGGATGAGGGTTTATTTTTATCAACAATCTTACAAAAAATCTGGGTTGAAAGAGTGGAAATTATGATTCTCGGTGTCTATAATTATTTGCCATTTCTCTTTCATTAATATTTATTTCCAATTTCTTTTTGTCTCCCTCTTGTTTTTCTTTTTAGCTGATTGCACTTGCTGACTTGGATAATGCTGAGGTTTTGAATTTCTTACTTTATTGTTTCTTTAGTCTTCCCTGGTGGTATCCTGAAGTCAGTAGCCATGTAGTATGTCGTGCTGTCTTGTCGGTGTTTATGTATTGTGGTTCTGACATTTGTGCTAGTGATATAGTGGAGTGTAACTTGTCATGCCGTGAACTATTTAATTTTAATTGTGTATTTTGTTTTCCTCCAAGAGTATTGTCTGAACATATTTTTGTATTCAGTCATGGTGTTCCTTCAAATGGTAGAACACTGAATGGATGACTTTCCAATGCAATATAAATGAAGACATTTAAACATTTCACATTCTGTTGTGTAAGAATTCTTTGAACTTAGAATTGTTACTGTGCAAAGATGAGGCAATCAAATCTTGAATCTCGAATTTGCCACTCTGTACAATTGAAAGAAAAGATGGCACATAGAATTAAATGCTGTTTTGTGTAGTTTGCCTAGTTAATTTTTTTATGGCAGTTTAATTTCTATAAATCAGCAGTTAAAAGTCTGCTATGATCTATAGTTGTTTCTTCTAACTGAACATATGATCCTAAGACATACATGGGAATATGTATTCTTTCTTTGCAGTTAGACTATCTGACACTAGAGAGTATGCACTTTCTAACACAGAGAAGTAGAAACAATGGTTTGCACGTTCTCCATACATGGCCCATTGATTAGCTCAAGTTAGCTTTGTCTTTGCTCTGCTGGATTTTCTACCGTCAAAATTCCACTCATTGTTTATAACCATCATTAACATATGATCAGATGCTGCTCCATGAAGATATTAGTATCAGAGATTTTGGATTTTTTTGGTATTACAAATATCGTGGGAAAGAGCATAAATTAGGTGGAGTAGTTGGTCAAGTACTTCAGTACTTTGTTTTATTTTACTGAATTTTGTCAACTAAAACTAATTCTCTTTTAAAGTTGTTTTATTGTCTCCAGAGTAATTTAAACCAAACTCATTTAGCTTCAGGGTGTCGAGAAGTACACTATATTACGAACCTGTGAACATATACGTGGAATTTAAGCTGTTTGTTTTTACTTAGATTATCTGTCAAATGAAATGGCTTTCACATATTCTGACTGGTTTTGCATTAAATCAGGATTGAGATCAAGCCCAGTTTAGAATTTAGCCCTTGATTAGCAGTGAAAACTTTGTTGGCTGATTTCAGTGGAAGGATTCCATGCTAGCAGCAGGTGTGTTTATAAATATAGGAAATGAACACTATCTGTTTATTAAAAGTGTCTTCTGGCAGGAGTTTGCATTCCCTGAAACTTTTCTGAGGAAGCACAGTGTTTTCTTTTTCCACCAGCCAATTTACAAACACATGGCATAAAGAAAGAAATGCCTTTTTAAAACTCATATTCTGGGTCCAGTGAGCTTCTACTATTAAGGAGAAGAATAAGAACATTACAGTTCTTCCAGAGGAAAAACATGCTTGTGATTGTGACGCATGTTTCTGCAAAAGTTGTGTTTCTTCAAGAGGAATTAGAGATAAAGTGGGCTTTTTGTAACCATTTTGTTAAAAATGACACTTTAAAAGTAAAGTGCATACTGAAATGCTCTGGATAAATTTATTATTAAACCAAACTGGTGTGTGAGAGAAAATGAAAAACAAAAATACAGTAATTCTTTAAAAAAAAAAAAAACAGGGCAGAAATATTTAATTTCATTCTTAGAACTGGTCAAGATTTATAATACAGTACTTCTCAAACACAGCTCCTGAAAAAGTAGCTGAGTTTTATTCATCTGAATGTTTCAAGTATTCTTAAGTGCCAAAAAAGTATTAAATAAGATACTGTCTCTCTCAGTCTCTCACACCAACTTACTTAGTAAAGGATGTTTGGAAATTACAAGAAATTTATAGCTTTTTCAGAAAGAGAAAAGGAAGACTTACCCTGTTTTCCCAAAAATAAGACCTCCCCAGATAATAAGCCCAATTGGGCTTTTGAGCGCATGCGCTAAAATAAGCCCTCCCTGAAAATAAGCCCTCCCCCAAAATATTTAAACACATGCGCAGCCGGTCCCTGCCATTTCCTCTGGTTAGGGTTAGGGAGACAGAGCTGGAAATCAGGTAAGACGGCAAGAAGAACCCCGTCTTGCTCCACACGCCCCAAAATAATAAGACCTCCCTGAAAATAAGGCCAAGCACATATTTTGGGGTTCAAAAAAATATAAGACAGGGTCTTATTTTAGGGGAAACACGGTATTAGCCAAAACTTTCTCTTCTTCATAACCGACCTTTTAATCCTATACGGATTTTTAAAAAACTTCCTATGTTCAATATTGTTGTGGTCTCGAACTAGATTGCGTAGCTGCAGTGTCAAGCACATCGCATCAAGACCACAACTATTATAGTGTCATCATTACCCTGCTCGTGCATTTATCCCAGGTAGCCTGTTTATTTATTTATTTATTTATTTAGAAAGACCTTATTTATAAAAGTGGTATCCATCACACACTCGTTCACCGTAACGCTTCATCTTAAACTTCGCCAGAAGGGGGCACCCTAATGATGCTGAAGAAACTTGAGAGATGTCCTACTTTGCTTTCCCTCCCTCCCTTCCTCCTACATTGCAGTGAACTGCTCTGTTGGACATCTGCCAGCGTTCAGGCAGCAGTTACATAACAGGCAGCTTTTTTTTTTTTCCTGGAATTTAGGCTCTCTGCTGATGTGTGACCTTCAGCAGTAATTGCCAATAGAATGTGGTGGAGCTGTTTACTGTTCAGTCCAGACTGTGGCTGTCAGTATCCCAGACTGCACTGGCAGATACTGCGTCTGAGTGGATGTTAATTCTTTTTTTTTTTTTAAATAACAAAATAAAAGGCTAGTAAAAGCTAAAGAAGCATACAGAAAGAGCTGGGCCCAAAGCTTCAATATCCCTTTAGTGCATATGCAAAAACCTACTTATCAGAGGGATTTCCCCCCACCCACCTACCCAAAAAAACCCTGCATCCATGTCAGTTAAGATTGTATTAAGTAAAAATCATTAGGAAGCAGGAGGAAAAAAATTTAAGAGAAATATTTTAGGGTAAAATATACCCCGATTGATTTTTCCTGAAAACAGTGGATTGCAGCATAGACGTTATTAGCCTTGTCTGCTATCATCCTCTGCAGACAAATAAAGTTTCCCTCTTACTGTTTGCCTATAAACTATTGTTTCCTTGTACCTGTAGAAGACAGTCCTGCCAGAATAAATTATGGTAACAAAGAAAACTCTCACAAGAGAAGAAGGTGTAAGGGGGCATTTTTGCTGCCTGGTAATTTTGACTGCAGTTCTTTCACGTAGGGAAAGCTTTTTATTCCTTGCTCCTCAAATGAGTAGAAAAGAAAAAGAAATGCACATCAGACTGAGACGAAGAGTTTCTTTGTATATTTTTCTCTGTTTCTGACAGGTACACTGAGTCTTAACATGTGTATTTAATAATAAAAACAACAACAACAAACTTTGCAAAGCAATGCACAGTAGTGTTCACCAATGCTGAAAGACACACACTGATTGCCTAGTTTTTTTTCCGGTCTCAAATGAAGCAGCCGGTTTTAAATGTAAATTGCTTAAGGCCTACCTACCTTAGGAGCTGCCTCTCTAATGATTTGTAAGAAAAGATGTAATTCATCTTTTTTAACTTGACTTTTAAACTTGACTTCAGGGGTGTCAAACTGGATTTCTTAGAGGGCTGGATCAGCATTGTAGTTCTCTGCGGGCCGGCCGGTGGGGGAGACGAGACGGACGCTTCCTGCAGCAACCTGCTGGCCAAAATAGGGTGTGGGGGGCTGTGCATGGCCCCCACACCCCATTTTCTGCCTGGACAGCCTCCTGTACACTTTGCTAGCCAAAATGGGGCATGGGGGGGCCACTCGTGCTCACTGCACCCCGTTTTGGCCCACAAAGTGCTGCAGGAGGCCATCCAGGCAGAAAATGGGGCACCGTGGGCTGGTCCTTTGCTATTTCCAGGCCAGCCCTGCGGGCCAGATTTAAGCACCCCACGGGTCAGATTCAGCCCGTGGGCCTTGAGTTTGGCATACCTGCTTTAGTTGTTTTAACTGTATAGTTATTATATGCCACCATACAATAGGGAGGCAGAAAGGCAATACAGAGATATTAGTACAGGATGACTCAGAATAAAAAGTTAAATAAGCCCTAGATGAGTTGCAACCTTGCTGGGTACCAGTACTTTAAGGAAGCTGGCCAGAGTGGGCATGAGAATAACTCCAGGTGTGCTATTCAAATTGCACTGCTTTAAGAATATACTGTTCTCATTTTAAAGGTCACCCTAAATTAAAGAAGAATGAATCAGGCTTGTGATTACCTTGTATTTATACAGCCAGGTCCCAGTAAAACAAAAGCATTGGTACACAGATTGAAGGTGAGATATTATAATAGTTTGAGGCAGATTTAGAGAGATGAATTTTTAAACATTTTCCAATCCACATATTTTAGCAGTTCTCAAACTATGAATTGAGAAACCCCTGGAGGAAGTCTTGCAAATTTGGAGACATTTCTAGTTTTGTTTAAAAGCTAATTGGACTGACAAAGCAAGAGGTAGTCCACAAATACTCAGGTCTTTCCTCTTTATTTTGCCCATGCAAAGCCCAAGGACGGTTGCGAAACCGCAGAATAGAGAACTAGTGATTATAGATTAATATTATTTATTTATTAAAAGAAAGTGATGCTTTATTTCCTAGCATAGACCTAACCCCAGTGAAAGCATTTGTTTTACTTCTGGGGTCTTCTCATACAAGGCCATGTAGGGATCACAGTTCCACAAAATTTGAGAATCCTGATTTTAAAGCAAACTTGCCCCGTAGCTTCACAAGCTGTATGCTTAATAACTTATACTATTAAATTGATGGTCAGCATTTCACATTTTGCTCTTGCAGAATGGAAAATCATTGTATGAATATTGCAAAAAGTTGAAAACCACAATGTAAACTCAACATAAAAAATTAAACTGCAGTAAACATTACAATACAATGGTGTCAACCAGTGGTCAGTTTCTACCAGTTCGCCCCAGTTCATGCAAACCAGTAGTGGCGGTGGAAGGAGGTTCCGCCCACTCACCCGGACGTCATCACAGACGCTCCACGCATGTGCAGAAGTGCCATGTGCAAGCGAAGTGACCGCGTGCACGCTCCCAATTCCAAACCAGTAGCGAAGGTAAGTGGAACCCACTACTGGTGTCAACCCACCTTGGGCAATATCATCTCTCAAAAGCTCTATAGTATAACTCTGTTGGCAGCTTTTTGGAAGGACGTCAAAGTTAGTTCCAGCATGATCTCTGGATGAAGGTTGTTTCATTAATTGGGGGATGTTTGTAGCTGTATTTAAATACATTTCTCTTTCTCATACAACTGCAGAGGGAATGGGGTAAAAAAAACTCATTTATAACTCTGTGTTTTGGCAAATCAATCCATACTTATAGATTATATTTTAATTTGGATGCTTTCTTTGTCATTTTTTTAATCATTTGCTAATATGGAACAGTGGCCTTTCCTAAAGACTTCTCGTCTATATATGTATCTGTGAATTCTGTTACTGGACCAAGAGTCTTTCAACAAATAGGAGGGCCAAAACCTTATATTAAAGAACTCAAATGACTAATATATATAGAATGGGGAAACTTTATACATATATTAATTTGATATGTATAAATTTAAATCTAATACTACTACCTTTGTAAAAGAACTTATTTTTATCTGAAATTGTGATGAAGAGAGAGTCAGCGAAATACATTTAGGTTGCCTTTTGTTCAATAATGAGTACATTGATGGTCTTCTAAATTGAGATGGGTGACATGTTTGACATGTTGTTGAATACCCAGAATTCCTTATTAGCAATACCACTTAGACTTATATAACCCTTCATGGTGCTTTATACCACTCTCTAAATGGTTTGCCCCCAACAATCTGGGTCTTCAATTTACCGAATTTAGAAGGATGGAAGGCTGAGTCAACCTGGAATGGGCAGAATTAGCCTGCAATACTGCATTCTAACCATTGCGCCTTGGCCATTCTGGCTATTCAGCCATTAGGAACCATTGGAAATTGTTTTCTACGCCTATCTTAATTGATTGGAAGGAGTGAGAAAGGCTACCTGGGTTGAACTAAATCACATTTAGGCAATTAAGCATATTTAGTTTTGTTCAGAAATACAAAGTTAAGAGTACTAATAAAAGAGAATATTTGTAGCTCAGGGATGAAGTGTGGGTCCTTGATGCTTTCTGAGCTTGGTTATTTTCTTGCAGATATTGCATTACACATTACCCTTTCGTTACTTCACTGTACTGATGATATTACCTAGTTTGGTAGTAAAATGTCTGCAAGAAAACAGAGAGCTTCAAGGACCGAAGGACTCAGGGCGATGAACAGCCATAATAAAAACAATGTACAAAATAGAATTTAAAAGCAGATTAAAATAATTAAATCATAGGCCGAATTTAAAACTGTCATTTTAAAACCAATTTTAAAACCCCATTAAAACCAAATTAAAATCATTTATCCCATCAGAGCAAGACAAAGTTCAGGTTAATTCAGGAGTACCTAAGTAACAAGTAAGAAAAAAGAAATTTTATGTAAAAATATACAGCAAAGAACGGAGTAATAAAATGGGGGTGGGAGAAGTTGGTCTAATAGTTATTTTTACATTTGTCATTCTGAATGTAATAAAGAATATGATGATATTTTTCTTTATTCTCTGAGCCTTAAAAGAGCTACTAAGATCTTTTTATCAGACTTTTATTTGCAAATAAACTTTGTTAAATTTTTTATTTATGCTTTTTAAAAAATACTTTGTACTTTCTAATTTGATTCTCGGATGTACTGAATACTAAATTGAAAGAAAGGGAATAATAAATAAGTAAATAAATAAATAAACAAACAAACATTCTTCCATATTTGGTGGAGTTTATGTCAGGATGCGTGCAGTTTGCCTTTCTAAATAGTTTTTGCACTGTGTTTTTTCATATGTCAGTTCTGAAGGCAATTTAGCAGCTTGGTTGTTTAATCTTTAGATTTTTTGCTGTCAGTATATTTTAACCATAATAGATCCTCATTTTTTAAAAAAAAAATAAAAAGAACTCTTAGTAAGCAGCAGCACAGAAACAATGAAGATGGGAATCGTCCTACAGAGTTTCTGATAAATACATTTTTTAAAATATGTATTTATAAACATTGGGAAAGAATCTCCTTTTCCCCCGGCACTAAATCCTATTTAAACATACAAAATAGATGCATTGGTTCTGTTCAGCTGCAGTTAATAAAATGTCAAGAAACACAAAATCCTAAAGCAAAACCCAATTTTGGCAGTATTCAGCCCTGGATTTGTAGTCTTTCCATAGTAATTTTATTAAACATTACAGTTAGAAAGATAAAAACTAATACAAACTTTAAAAAATTAAAGAATAGTGCAGAAAAAAAGAAAATAGAAATGACTTTACCCTTTAAAATTGTAAACAATTTTAGTAATTTATAACCTTTTCTTAAAACACAGCAAATGATCTCTCTTCTCATCTCCCATCTCTTATCCATACACATATTTTTAAAAGCCTCCTTCTTTCAGTCCTGATTCAACAAAAATCCATTGAAGGTTGCCAGAATTAACAACATATCTATTTTAACCTTGATCAAATAAATCAAATTTAGATTCCTTCCTTTTGCTTTTAATAATCTTGATCTTTAAAGTCTTCAAATAATGCCTAAGAATTTGATTTATTTTCATTTGTTCCTTGTCCCTTCTCAAAACGTATCTTCAAAGCTTTAATCAGTTTATTTTCCAAATCCAATATAGAAAAGAAATACAGGTCATTTTTTTTGTTTGTTATTTATATATCCCTTTTAATTACTAAGATATCAGCTGCTTTCCTTTGTATATCCAGTGTAGCATTTTTCCCCATATCATTCTTGTAGCCTGTCATTTTTAAATCCACTTTCAGATCCCCCACATTCTTGTCCAGCATGTCATGTCTGTCTACCATAACATGTCTTAAACACAGTCTGTCATCTTCTACTTGAAAGTATATATCACATAATTAGCAGACGTCTGTCAGACATTCATTGGATTGCTTCCCAGCTGTTATGGGAACTATGTTACTGTAAATTACTTGTATAGCTGGGAGACCACGTTGAAGCATTTGTCCCTGAAAATTGTAATTAATGATAAATTTCTGCATAACAACACAGGGGTGTCTTCTTTCGTTGAGATTGCTATGAGACTGTAAGACAAACATTGCTCTGAAATGATTTACGAGGTCTTCATTAGCTACAAAAATGGCTGCAACTATGTTATTTAATAATGTGGAGAGCTAGTGTGGTACAATTAGTTCTTGACTTACAATCACAATTGACCCCAATGTTTCTGTTGCTAACCAAGATGGTTAAGTGAGTTTTGCCCCATTTTATAATAGCAATAGCACCTAGACTTATATACCGCTTCATAATGCTTTACAGCCTTCTCAAGTGGTTTACAGAGTCAGCATTTTGCCTCCAACAGTTTGGGTCCTCATTTTACCCACCTCAGAAGGATCGAAGGCTGAGTCAGCCCTGAGCCTGGTGAGATATGAACTGCCAAATTGCAGTTAGCTACCAGTCAGCAGAAGTAGCCTGCAGTACAGCATTCTAACCTCTTGTTAAGTGAATTACAATAGTTGTTAAATTAGTAATACAGTTGTTAAGTGAATCTGGCTTCCTTATTGACTTGCTTGTCAGAAGTTTTCAAAAGGTGATCACATGACTGCTGTACACTGCAACCATCATAAATACATGCCAGTTGCCAAGCACCTGAATTTAAGCACATGACCAGGGGATGTGGCAACCATCATAAGTGTGAAAAACAGTCCTAAGTCACTTTTTTCAGTGCCTTTATAACTTCGACTAGTCACTAAGCAAACTGTTGTAAGTTGAGGACTACCTGTACTATAAGATGTTGAACTAGAATTTGGTAGGTCAAACTCATTTTCAGCTAGAGAAATTTCACTGGATGATTTTGGGCTAGTCATTCTCTCTCGCCCAGTTTATTTCACATGGTTATTATTATGGTGGATACTGGGAGGAAAAGAATGTAAAATAGGTTCCTATCAAGTCCTACAGGAAAAACAGGGTAGAGATCTAAGAGTTAAATAAATAAAATCTGACTATTTGATGACTCTGTGAGTGTGTGTAAAATCTACATAATAATGTAGATTATTATATAATAGGTGTGACATTGATAGTCTAAACAAGTTTATCACATTTAATATTTAGTAATTTTACTCATATATTTCTGTCTTCCTAGATTCTACATGGTTTACAGACATAAAATTCCATTTATTTAAACACTACCAAAAAGGAGGAGGGGGGGAGAAATAGCATAACACAAATTTAGTTAGAAATTATTTCAGAATTTAACTAATTGGCAATAAAACTATTTTTTCATTCACATCTTGTGTATTGTATCCAATTAGATTCACTTAATTATTGGAGGGTGTTCACCATTGAAAAAAGGATAATTTGTGGTTAATTTCTCCCCAGTAAAAACTTTCTTTCTAAATTACTTTAATATACTTTGGGCACATTCATTTATTCACTGAGCAGTGTTTGTAAATTGTCTCAATCTATACAGTATTTTTCCGAACTATTTTGTGCTTACATATGTGCATCTGTAGATATAGGATTTTCTTGATGGATTACCATTCAAATGAGGGATATAACTACTTAAACCTTGTATATTTTAATTTTTTATGTACATTAGTCATATCAGCACCGTACTGTTGTTATTGTTTAATGTTATTTATCTTCACTTGTGTGTCTTAGCCATGCATTTAAATGTAAAGTTTTCTGTTTTAATATTTGCTTTTAAACAGCTGCCTAAGTCACCTGAAATGGAAAACGATATAGAGGTGTGTCACTTATTCACCTATATTTGTAAAATGTAGAAATATTGGTGATCTTGAAAATAGCTGTGGTTGAGCATAGATCTGTGTTTTGGGATGTTTGAAATTTTAAACTAATTGTTAGATATTATTCAGGGACCCTTATATGTTTTATCTCTTAGTATACCATGGAGATGACCACTAAAATTAATGAATTAAAATTAATGTACATTATTTTAAAAGTGTAAAATCATTGCAAAATAATTATGCAGTGATCGAACTAGAAATTTAAACCTTAGTGCATGTAAATTTCAGATTTATTTTGGTTTATCAGAAATTTCACCCTGAATCTGGATATTGCAGACATTAATCACAGTAATTTCCATCCTATCATAATTTCCAATTAGGAATTTGGAGTTTTAAAAAAAGGATTAATTGACTATAAAGTCATTTTTCAACTCTTAGTGACCATAGAAATCTATCTCTAACCCTTTCTTTCAAGATGAATACCCATAGCCACTATAATTGAATCCATCACTTTTTTGCTGGTTTGTTGTTTTCTATTTCCTTCCAATTTCCCAGCATTAGAGCTTTTTCCAGAAAGCTGGATGTTTGCATAATGTGTCTGGAATAGGATAATTTAAACCTGGTCATTTGTTCAATGATCTATCAGTTTGTTTTCTTGGCTGTCCATGGTGTATTCAGGAATCATAAAATTATAGGGCTGGAAAAACCTTGGAAGTCTTCTAGACCAGCCCCTGCTCAGGGCAGATGACATATACCAGTGATGGCTAACCTTTTTGCCATTGCGTGCCAAAAGTGGGAGTCGTGTGGGAGTGTCGCACATGTGTGTGCCCACACCCATAATTAAATGTGCCCCACCCCACCACGCATGCACGTGCAACACCCCCCCCCGCACTTCCCCCACTTTTGGCACATGATGGCACAGTGGGCCCAGTAGGCCTGTTTTTCGCGCTCCCCAGGCTCCAAAGGCTTTCTTGGAGCTTGGAGAGGGCAAAAACGGCCTTCCCCACCCCCTCCAGAGGCGAGAAACAATCTTTTCCCCAACTTCCGGTGGGCCCAGAAAGCCCGAAAATCAGGTGGCCAGCGCGCACATGCGCGCTGGAGCTGAACTAGGGCAATGCTCGCGTGCCCACAGATATGGCTCCACGTGCCACCTGTGGCACGTGTGCCATAGGTTCGCCATCACGGACATATACCATCCCAGTCAAATGATTGTCCAGTCTGTTTTTCAAAATCTCTGGTGATGAAGCAACTACAACCACATGAAGCAAGCTATTCCATTGATTAATTGTTCTATCAGAAAAAAATCTCCTTACTTCTAGATTTAATATCTCTTTAACAAACTTCCACCCATTATTTCTTTTCCTGCCATCTGGTGCCTTAGAAAATAAGCCAACCCCTCTTCTTAGTGACAGCCCCTCAAGTACTAGTAAACAATTATCATTTAAAAGCATCAATACCCTTCTTATCTTTCTTCTATAAAGTCTTTTACTTCCATAGAGATTCATAGGGAATATCATGGCACAATTCTTACCTTTGTAGGTATAGAAAAAAAATTCTGCAAGTTAGCAGATGCTACAGAATATCTATGTGCAATAGAGACAGCTAATATATTTATCCCATCTTCTAATTATTGTAGTAACTTTGTAGGACATGTCAGTGTATTTAATTCAAGAACATATATTACTGTAAGTTTATAAACACAATTAACTCTACTAAACATACTGATTTTTTTCTCTGCAATGACCTTGTCCTCCTTGAACACACATTCCTACACTCTTGACCAGAAAGACTCTTGACCAGATCAAGAACATGATCTTTCATTACTTCACATTAAAGAAATATACCATAGCTACAAATGTCTAAGCTCTTCCTGTTTTTGTTTTCTAGAGATGTTAATTTGTGTTAAATAATAACAAAATGATATTCACATTCACTTTTACTTCTAGATTATCACTGATTTTTCCAAAAGCCTGAAATATTCTCTAAAACTCCATTTGAAATTCTGCTTCTGATTCAGACATATGTTAAACTTTAGTTAATGTTATATACATGACAGACAATGAGTCTCAGGTGTAAGTGCGGTCCTTCAGAAAGTTAAAAATAAAATTGCTGTCAGTGTTAAACTAACTGCATTTCCCCAAAAGACATATAATGCAAAGTTGAAAATAGCTCAATTGAGCTTTCCCTAAACTGATATTCTCTAGATTGAGCATATAGTTGTAAAGCATCAGAAAACAGCCATTCTCAGGCTACTACAAAACTGTTGTATTAACACAAAATAGGTAGATCTGGTCTGAAGCCGGGGAAATGAGCAGTCAAGAGTATATTGACCAGAAGGGAGCAAGAGGCTTCAGATTTAAATTTTAAGGCTGTTAAACGGCTTATTTATAGGCCTTGCTTTCTGTGTTCTGCAGTAGACAGCTGTTCTGCCTTGCATCTTGTTTGCAATAAATCATACCTCTAAACCTTGATTGGGATTATGTTCCTGGATGCAGTATTGTGTTTCTAGAGAAAAGAAAATTATAGCTATTTTGGATTTGAAGTTGGGCAGCGAGACCTGCATGCTTTTCATCTCGGGAAAAAAAATGCTTCAACCATGAGAGTAAACACTTTATACAAATATTACTGCAATGCTGTTGGCTGTGGATCAAGTTCTTTGCTCCAGAACCACGTTGCTATCCAGTTGGACCAGATAACGTCAACGAACGACCAATTTTCTAGCAGTTGGGTGGAAACTTCCACAATAAGTGGACCATTGGATGGGTGTACAACTGGTTGAAAAATCATAACCAAACAACTGCTTGTCATTGGGTCCACTGAAGAGAAGTATCAAATAGCATACTAAAAGTTGCAATCTAGATCCGCTGCTGTTCAGTGTTTTTATAAATGTCTATTAACCATTGAACATGCGGGGCAGGAGGCACACAGAAAGGAAGCTCTTTTTGTGCCTGATTGAATCTATACTTATCGGCAGCAAGACCTGTATGCATGGGCTGGGATAGATTGCCTTCAAGAAACTTCTTTTTGTCTTCATCTTTTTTTCTTAGGAATGGGGAAAACTGTGCCAGAATTTATTTTTATTTTTAGCTCACCTTTATTACTTTAATAATTTGCTCCTTCTGTTGAAAAAAACTTTTTCAGTTTTTCCATGACATCTGGCCAATGGAATATTTGGCTATTTGAAATTCCTGTCTCCTTCGTCATGGCTTTTGATGATCTTGTGTTAGAACAGTTTTCAAGGCTCATGTTTCTTCTTATCAAACATGTTGCCCTGCCAAGCTTCTTATCTGGATGAAAAGTTAGTTGCTTTCATCTTTCTCTTTTGCTCCCGGGATAGCTCATTTGATTAATATTCAGCATGTGTTTTTAAAAAAAAAAAAAAAAACTATAGGTTTTATCACAACTTCATTTATGATAGAAGTTTTCTTCTGGTATGTTTTTGGAATTTTTGTGTTCTCTTTTGAACAAACAACATATCCTCTGCTGATTGACAAAAGTTACATAGTAAAAGAGAGGAGGCTACTGCCCACTTTAGAGCAATATTTCCATGGGTAGGCATATTACCAATAGAACAATTGATCTCATCTTTTATGTGAGGCTGAGTTTGCTTATAATTTGTTCATATTTCCATTCCAATGTTGACATTTTAATAGCAATAGCACTTAGATTTATATATCACTTCACAGTGCTTTATAATCCCCTCTAAGAGATTTACAGAGCCAGCATATTGCCCCAACAATTTGGATCCTAATTTTACCAACCTTGGAAGGATAGAAGGCTAAGTCAACCTGGAGCTGTTGAGGAGCAAACTGTTGGCAGTCAGCAGAATTAGCCTGCAGTACTGGATTCCAACCACTGCATCACCACAGCTCTTCATTTTAAGCTACCTGTAATAGCCACCACCTCTTCTCCTGACTCCCTTCCATTCCAGACATCTCCCATTTTCTCATGGGAAGCCACCCAGAACCACTCAAAAATCAATTGGATCATGTCATGAGTTCCTACAAGTGCTCTGCTGTCTTTGATAGTTTTTGTCACTACTATTTTAAAAAGGGCTATGCAGATATGGGAAGATCATGGGAAGCAGCAGAAGACACATATGCCCATTGTCTCAGCTGACAGTAGTATTTGCAGCACCTTAATGGCCAAATCACCTAACTGGACACAAGTTCTGTCTTCAGTGATTCCCAGGAATTCTGATTCTTAGAAGAAAGGGAAGTGGATTTGGGTTAGGGATGAAAGTTGCAGAGGAGAGTTTTGGAATGGAGGGAGTACTGAGAAATACAAGTGATTAATCTCCACATACACCTATCCTTTCCTATTGTTTGGAGGAAGACACAGTAGAATACCTCAGAATAAATGAATCATCCCTAATTTATGTCAAAGAATTGAATCTCCACCCAGGGGGACAAAAATGTAGAAATGGAAGAGGATAATTTCTTTCATTTCCTCCTGATCAGAGAGTAGGAATAGGAGATCCATGTGGGCTTCTAGTTCCAGTGTGGAAACAAGAGCAAAAATAGATAAGGAGGCCAAACAAAATTATTATATGGATAAAATAAATGTGAAGTCCAGGAAAAGAAAAATCAACAATTCATCCGTCAGGGAAAATAAGAGAACTTAAATCCTGAGGTCTTTATTTCATATGATTTCTATATAATTATTATTTTTTGTATCAGGCAAATGTCCCATACATATGTAACATATTTGCAGCAATAAAACTCTTATCTATCTGTTTTGAGCCTGATCATCTTCTAATTCCTATAAATCAAAGCTTTACTATACCTCATGCACTCACTATTAAGCTATAATTTTAGCATTGTCTTAAAAAAAACCATTCACCCCTAGAATCTTTTAAAAGGTAATCAAGACAACATATAAATTACCGTATCTAGGAAAAAATTTATGATAAAGGGAGGATATCTCTTCAGGCAGAAAATAAATGTTTTTTCCATGTGTGGAAAGATTTTGAGTAAAGTGAATTGTATGTAAAGTTCAGTGTGTTCAGTGTAAAATATGTGTTAGCATGGTGACGGCCAATTTTTTTTTTGCATTTGCTATTGTTACGTAAATCAAACTGCTTTCTGTATTTATTATGCAAAGCAGCAAGCAAACCATGAATGTAAATATTAATACTATCAAAGTTAAATGATGGAAACTTTGAGTAGTTCAGGAGTGGGCAATCCTTGAGTTTGAACCCCTCCCCCCACTGTGCTGGTCTCCAAGATCCACAGAAAGTCGACCTAGTGATGTCCCTGAGAGGCATGAAAGATAAAAAAAAGTGGATCTTTTGGTGAGAATTTTAAGGATTGGAGATTTTTAAGGATAAAACGATATCTGGATTTCCATAGAATAGAATTTTTATTGGCCAAGTGTGATTGGACACACAAGGAATTTGTCTTGGTGCATATGCTCTCAGTGTACATAAAATAAAAGATACGTTCATCAAGAATCATAAGGTACAACACTTAATGATAGTCATAGGTTACAAATAAGCAATCAGGAAACAATATCAATATAAATCGTAAGGATACCAGCAACAAGGTTACAGTCATACAGTCATAAGTGGGAGGAGATGGGTGATGGAAACGATGCATAAGATTAGGCATAAGATACCAATTTCCACTTTTATCCTGAAAAATTTTGCTGCTCAAAATTGTATTTTTTGAATGTGTAGTGGCAATTGGGATCTGCGGGCTGCAGATTGCTCACCCCTGCATTTGTTTAATCACATGATTTAATCTCCTGTAGTACTCTGAGTGATATAAACCATTGTATAAGAGCAATGCTTGTTTATTTTAAATTTATTTAGTATCTCTCTAGTACCAATCTTTTAAAAAATTTCTCCATACTCGCCAGGAGCTTGATCAAAGTCTACCAGAGAGACAGCTTGAAGATCAAAAAAGGGTATGTAACTTCAGCAGTGGACTAAAGATGAATATGATGTGAACTGCAGAAGGGCTTCATTGTTTTTTATATATTTATTTTAATTAAGGAAAATATATATCTAAAAAATGAGAATGTTCTCTCAAAATGTTATGAAAACAAAAGAGGCTTTAATCAGTTTTTAAAGTGTGGATTGTGCATTTAGAAGTTGTTATATAGGTTGTTAAATAATATTCTCTCTTCCTATTTTAAATATGTCACTACTGCTGAATTTTACTTGCAAGATTTATTGATTCCCGATTTGCTTC
The DNA here is from genome assembly GCF_029215685.1 of Pituophis catenifer annectens. Taxonomy (NCBI): domain Eukaryota; kingdom Metazoa; phylum Chordata; class Lepidosauria; order Squamata; family Colubridae; genus Pituophis; species Pituophis catenifer. Next base: position 62,074,087 of record NW_027256882.1, read on the forward strand.
GTATGATATTGAAAAACAAGTCAATCTACTATGTTCCTAAAATCTGTGGGCTGATGAAGTATTTGGTGATGCACTGTTGCTTTGATTATATAATGTCTTTACCACATTAGATTTCAGGGAATGAATTAAGAAATAAATACTGTAGTAGAAGCAAAATTCCATTTAATTCTGAATGATTGGAGCCTTGGTAAACCATGTTTCCTTATCTTTTTCTGTCAGTTGAGCATGGCACAGAATTGTTCTGTGAGAAGGATGAGTGGTTTGATAATCAATCAATCAATCAATCAATGAAATAATATCTATTGCACAGAGAATTAGAAACAAAAATATCTTTACAAACTGAATGGCTGTAATCATCCTGAAGATTTATTGTAGCAGTATAAAGTATACAGTTCTTTTACATATAACACTTATTTCAGAAAGGATGAATCATGGAAGATTTTATCCTTTTGCAGTAGTAATAGCTTTCTTTTACAAATACTGCAATTCCCTGGATAATTACTCTTTATTGGGAATAACACAGACACCTACATCTAATTATCACGAGTGCTTTCTTTTTTTCTGTGAAGATGACAATTAAGGTTATCTTCAATGTATATCTAAAATATATGTAGTGATATTGTTGCTGTGGTAACAAATACTGAAGCTTTCTTTGAAGCAGAAAGACGACATAGTTGAAGTACAATTAATTTGCTTGATTTTATCGTTTTCAAATTATATAAATGAAACAATTGATCTCAGTAGATAGATTGATAGGTAGATAGATTATTTATTTTGTTTTATGTAACCCAAACTGTATGCAACCATCGTTAGTTGAATTCAGTTTTTATCAGGCCTGAAAATTATTATTGTTAGCTTGATACATGTAATTATATTCTGTTCTTACATTAATACTGTTTACAACAGATATTAGTATTGCCTAATTTGGGATATGTATATATGCTAAGAATTATAGGAGTGAAAGTTTGGTAAATCTGAAAGCATGATACTGAAAAGTTTGCTTTAATGAAGCATATTTAAATGTCACTATAACATAGTTCATGAAAAACTGTTACTAGAGCATTGTCCCTTGGTCAAACTCAGCTCAAGTAACTGAGCTGAAATTCTTTCTATCTGATAAAACTGACTCAAATATTTTTCAACTTTTTTAAAAAAGGACAATTATGTGAAGTGCAGGCGAACCAAATTCAATCTGAGTGGCACTCCTTTCTCATTGGAGTCAGTAGATTGTGTGAATAAGAACTCTTACTGAAGTCAAAATTCATATTACCTTGTTAGTGTTTGAGGAAATGCTTCCTATAATCCTTGATATAGTTATCTTTAGTTACGATAAAACCAGTACAGACTCTGATACATCTATTATCTATTCCTGTAAAACAGGAGATGTACATAAAAATGAAAAATACAAAAGTGATTTTTATTTGCAGAAAATTATTAATATTCTCTTCCCTGCCCTCTTAAGAAACGATGTACATAGGCCACTTTTAAACAGTATATACCTTAATATCTTAAATATTCAAAGCACATGAAATAATTACTTCATGTGGGTACAAAAGTTATTTCCAGGCTGTTTATTGCTAATATTATTTATTTTATTATTGAGAGTATCTATTTTCCACTTCTTAAAGATACTGAACATCTTGGGAAATAGTGAGAGTGATATATAAGGAAATATAGATCCAGTGCTTGGACAAAGCCTGCCAAATTTGGGGATATCATAAATAGTGTGTTTAACTCCTCAAGAAATTTGGATGCAGCTGATTCAGTTCCAAGGATATGTTGTGCAACAAAAGAATGTTCAAGAGGCTTGCTCATACTGATTTTTCTATGCATTTGAGTTTTGTATAACTCTTAAATTAAAAAAAAAGAAAAGAAACCTTTTGCAAAAAGTTACCCCATGCTATCTTGAAATTAGATGAAATTACACTTCAGGAATATTTAGACAGTGTTAAAGGTGTTTCAATCTCATAAAAGAGCAGCCAATATTCACCTCTTGCAAAATTGATATATTGGGACTTCTAACTATTCTAATCTGTTCTCCTTTTCACAACAACTGTTCACGAGAGCAGTGCTGATTGTGCCAAGAGTGGATGTGTCAAGAATAGTGGTTCATCTGATAGGGGTGATGGAGCATAAAATGAGACAAATTACAAATGGACTCTGATTCTATCCAGCAGGTTTATTGCTGACAGGGGAGAACAGCTCTTCCTCTTTTTTTTTTTCAGAAGTCAATAATAAGACAGAAAAAAACAACAACCCTGAAACAATGTTTATTATTAGTTAACTTTACCTGCTTGAACTTCTTTCCAATATCACTTTTCCAAGTTGAGATATTTGGATGGGCAATCATCCAATCTGGCAATCATCTCTGCAGTATTCTGTAAAACAAGAAAACTTGTTTGCCCTCATACGCAGCTGCTGAAAATTAAAGGAGAAATACAAGTGTACACTAACAACTTTAATTGCTTAGTCTTATATTTGTAGACAGTTCTAATATTAATGGTTATCATTGTGCTTATAAAGGTAGGAAAGAAGGATATTAGGAAAGGGGCAGTGGTATCCATTTCCTATCATGTGACATTTCTGTTGAAATATTTGCATTTCGTGATCCTCCTTTTCAAAATTTAAGAAATTGTTAGTCAGAGTGTGTATCTTAGGTTGTAATTATCTGAATTTAAAAGTTAATATAACTGAATTAGGAAATTCTAAAGTATAGGACACACATTCAGCTTACTTCACTGATAGAGACAATAGATGCACATATATATATATATATATTTTGTGATAAGAAATATCTTTCTGGAAGTCTAAGAAGGAAAAATTTGCATAATATATACTTTCAATAATTGTGATCAGTCACAGAACTATACTATAATTACTTTCCTAAATATTTAAGGACAGTGTCCTATATGCAATTTTCACTGCTTTTTCCATGTTTCATTCATATTAGAATATGCTATTTTTTTTTAGTGTAAAGCTATTTATTAGTAGCAATTATAAATGTATCTGAAGATCTAGACATAACATTTTTAAATGGGTATAGGTACACCCATTTCTGTTGTTGTTTATATACATTCATAGCTCTTCTTCCCAGTTTTGTTTCTGTTGTGTCTCTGATCAGCTGAAATCCAGTTTTACTATTTTTGTTGACTTTGGCTCACTTGTTCCATTCATCGTATGTTTCTGTCTTTCAATATCTTTGAATCAAGGGGGAGGCCCTGAGACAGGTTTTGGTAAATCGTTACTACGGGAACATCAGAAGTGGAGGAAGACGAGAGAGCCTCACCAGCTTTGGCAATGGACCTTTATCTCCTGCAGGGCCCAACAAACCTGGAGGAGCAGGTAGGATGTTTTGAATGCTGCTTGTGAGACTGCCATGTTGGCTCTTCTGTCTCCTAATTGCTAGATAAATCTGGCTGACAGTCTCCGCAGCTGTTTCAGCAGGTATTTTTCATTCTCTATTACCTCTCTGTCACTCAGAAAGTTGGTTCTTGAATTAAAGTATTGGAAATTAGTCTATTCGTTAACTTTCTCCCATCCTTGCTTTTTTTCTAATTTATTATGCATGCATTTTTATTAGTGTGAAACTTATTGATATTCATAATTTTCTTGGTACAGTCTCTTCATTAAAATCAGTAACTGGTTTTATTTATTGTTTCTTTATTTCTTTGTTTATTTATATATATATATATATATATATCACATTTTTCAAACACCCATCTCTCACAGGGGAATTATTTATTAAATATTAGCATTTATTAAAGAGATAGAAAAAGCAAAAACCAAGTAGCCCATTTGTGTACTGGGTAATGTGCTTGGCTAGAAACCAAGAGGCTGTGAGTTGTAGTCCTCCCTTAGCATGGAAACTAGGTGGGTGATTTTGGGCCAATCCTGCCCTCAAATCATGCACCACAAAGAGTTATTCTTGTGGGGAAAACATCTTGTATGTATGTATGTATGTATGTATGTATGTATGTATGTAAAAAATTAAAATCTCGGGTGTTTTCCCGCGTCATTGTAAATAAGTTAGTTAAAATGTTTAAAATTCTGGTTAAAATCCCAGCTTAAAATCTTCTAAAACTCCTTACAGAGCACTCTGCAAGGTCCTTTAAAACCTCAGCTAAAATCCTACCAGTATTTTAAAAAAAATTTCTTTCTAGCAACGTTTCGACAGGCTCACAACCCTGTCATCTTCAGGCTCTTGTTTCATTTAGAAGCTATGGGTTCCAAGTGGTTAGAACCCATAGCTTCTAAACGAAACAAGAGCCTGAAGATGACAGGGCTGTGAGCCTGTCGAAACGTTGCTAGAAAGAAATTTTTTTTAAAATACTGGTAGGATTTTAGCTGAGGTTTTAAAGGACCTTGCAGAGTGCTCTGTAAGGAGTTTTAGAAGATTTTAAGCTGGGATTTTAACCAGAATTTTAAACATTTTAACTAACTTATTTACAATGACGTGGGAAAACACCCGAGATTTTAATTTTTTGCATATGTACACCTGCGAAAACTTAAGAAGATATGTATGTATGTATGTATGTATGTATGTATGTATACACCATCAGGTTTTGACCATTAATTGAGAAGATTTTTGTGCATAGGCTTTAGCAATAAATCAGTTTAATTGAATCTTCATTTGTAGATCTTAGCTTTCGTGCCTACATGCATTTATGACAACAGTTGTGGTATTACTGGTTGCCATTGTTAAGCAAATCCTGCAAAGTTGTCAGGTGCATGTTGTCATTTGATTGTCATCCTGTCTCCTTCCCTATCGACTTTGCATGTTGGAAGCTGGAAGTGAATGACGTAAATGGCAATCACACAACTGTGGAGTACAATGACATTTGTAATTATGAGCTGGTTGCTAAGCACCAAAATAATGATTACATAATGGCAGGCAGTTCCGAGGACTGATCATAACAGCAGTAGCACTTAGGCTTACATACCATTTCATAGTGCTTTACAGCCCTGTCTAAGCAGTTTACAGAGTCAGCATATTGCTCCCAACAATCTGGGTTCTCATTTTACCAACTTTGGAAGGATGGAAGGCTGAGTCAACCTTGAGCTGATCAGGATTAAACTCCTGGTTGTGTTTGCCTGCAAGACTGCATTCTAGTCACTACACCACCATGGCTCATAAGCAGTGGTGAAATGTAAAATTAGTTACTACCGGTTCTGTGGGCGTGGCTTGGTGGGGGGGGTTAATGTGACTGGGTGGGTGTGGCCAACTTTTTTTTTTAACTTTTAAAAGCATTTTTTCTATAACCTCTTCGGCCGAAGAGGTTGTAAAAAAAATTTTTTTAAAGGCTCTGACAATCCCAGCTGAGTTGCCTGATCATCAGAGGCTTTTTTTTTTACTTTTAAAAACATTTTTTCGGCCGAAGAGGTTGTAGAAAAAATGCTTTTAAAAGTAAAAAAAAAAAGCCTCTGATGATCGCGTGGCTCAGCTGGACATGGGGGGAGCGCAGGGATTTTTGCTACTGTTTCTCCGAACCACCCACCGCCATAGCTACCGGATCGGTGATCTGGTCCGAATCGGGAGCATTTCACCCCTGCTCATAAGCCTTCAAGTCCATCATAACTGAAAACAGTCACTGAACATGTGGTCATTAAAGGAGGACTATATGTAATGTCAGACTATCTGATCTAAGGAAAAATGTGGGACTGCTAAAAGAGATTATAACTTTCAATATTTGCATGCAAATTGTCTAGTGATATCTCTGTATTAAAGAATGAAACAAGAGGTGATAAACTTGGAGAGACCACATGGGTACAAATAATAATCTTTGTAAATCCTAAATTCTGATCATAATATGTATTCTAACAGGCCCAAATGACATTTATTTTTATTGTCTTAACCAACTTAACCAACAGGATCGAAAGGAGAATTGGAATTAAATGAATAATTATATTCATTTAATTAATTGATTAATTGATTATACTAGTTTGCACCAGTAGTGCAATTCAATTTTTTTTACTACCAGTTCTGTGGGCCCACAGGCATGGGCTTGATGGGCATGGTGTGACTTGGTGGGTGTGGCAGGGGAAGGATACTGCAAAATCTCCATTCCCTCCCCACTCCTGCGGGAAGGATATTGCAAATCTCCACCCCACTCTGGGGCCAGCCAGAGGTGGTGTTTGCCGGTTCTCCAAACTATTCAAAATTTCCGCTACCAGTTCTCCAGAACCTGTCAGAACCTGCTGAATTTCACCCCTGGTTTGCACCTAATAATAGAAATTTTCTGGGTGATTTATAATCAGTCTGTAATAGGTCTGAACTAGCCTTTTTAGAAAAGTTTTGTAGGCTCTCTTTTTCAAATGGTTTGAATTACATTGGTTAAATTTATTCCTGGTTTAGTAATTTATTATTATTTTTTATTTTTTTTAAATTTGATTTATATGCCACCCTTCTCCGGAGACTCAGGGCGGCTTACAATGTGTTAAGCAATAGCCTTCATACTTTTGTATATTTATACAAAGTCAGCTTATTGCCCCCACAAACTGGGTCCTCAATTTACCCACCTTAAAAGGATGGAAGGCTGAGTCGACCTTGAGCCTGGTGAGAATTGAACTCGCAGTAATTGCAGGCAGCTGGATGTTAAATGCTGCCTTAGGAGGCATTAGCCTCCTACGCCACTCAGGCTCCTTATTATTGTTTTATGATAGTTATAAAACCATTCTAACATTGTTTCTATTTATAATGCTATCACATTTGAGCTCCTTGAGGTTGGAGAGAATATTAAAAAAATAAACAACGTTTCTAATAACACCATCACTTGCTAACACCATAAAGAGCAAAGCATGATAGTGCAAAGCAGATAATAAACGAGGACACATTCACAGTTAAAACTTTCTTTGCTTGCTTTAATTGTTTGAAGGAAAGCAACACCTTTTCTAATGCTGAGAAACCCCAAAGGCTTCATTTTTGTTTGTTTCTTTTTGTAGGAGGTGGGTCGGGATCCAGCTCAACAAACCGTGGTGAAATGAGTTTGACAGAAGTCCAGTGTCACTTGGATAAGGAAGGAGCGTCCAATCTAGTTATAGACCTCATCATGAATGCCACTAGTGATAGAGTTTTCCATGAAAGCATCCTGTTGGCTATTGCCCTACTGGAAGGTGGCAACACAATTATACAGGTAGGAAAAGTATTCCCATGCTTCTATTTCTGAATCTTTACAGGAAAAAAAAAAACCAAGAAGCAGGAATCTGCTAGTTAGAGATCTGTTAGTATACAATATTTGGAATTGTGTATGAATTCTCAGAAATGGCTGCCATTGGAGTATCAATAGTCAAAAAATATTTTTATTCAGAGGCAGATGGGTGCGGTATCCTGTTTCCAGTATCTCAAATCACCATAGATTATTTTTTTAAAAAGACAAAAACAAAGAGCTCTATTAGCAATAGCACTTAGACTTATATACCACTTCATTGTGCTTTTACAGCCTTCTCTAAGTGGTTTACAGAATCAGCATATTGCCCCCAATGATCTGGGTCCTCATTTTATCCACTTCGGAAGGATGGAAAGCTGAGTCAACCTTGAGCCGCTGAGATTTGAACTGCCGAACTGCAGCTAGCAGTCAGCTGAAGTAGCCTGCAGTACTGCACTCTAATCAGTGCCACCTCGGCTCTCTATTGCAGCCATACCTCATTTTTTTGTCCCTTTAAGTCAGTTTTTACTCCTGGTGACTGCCTGCACTAGTCCCTGAGATTTTGGCAAGATTTTGCAAGTGGTTTGTTGTTGCTTACTTCTTACAGTTTGAGAGAGAAGGATGGATCCAAGGTCACCCAGCTGACTTATACCAAATGTGGAACTAGAAATCAGTCTCCTGGTTTCTCGGCAGTTCGAGTCTCACTGGCTCAAGGTTGACTCAGTCTTCTGATGTCAGTAAAATGAGGACCCAGATTGTTGAGGTCAATATGATGACACTTAGAGAAGACTGTAAAGCACTATGAAGTGGTATATAAGTCTAAGTGCTATTGCTATTCTAGCTTTGTGCCTTAATCACTATATCAAACTGGCTCTCTGTTAGAAAATAGCATTTTTAAATACTATTCATTCATTTATGGTAGCCATGTCACAAATGCTACTAATAATACATACAATATGTTAAAACACTAAAAAAATAATATTAGCAAAGAATTAAAAGCAACAATGCTCACTCAGAATGAATCCAGCTAAACAATAGATCGAAAGTTTTCAATGGGCCAACTCGCCTATCAATCCCCTGGCCCAGGAACATATCCAGGTGTTCATCAGTTTACAAAAGGCTAGCAGGGACAATCTATCTCACGTGATATGATGCTGCAGAGTGCAGATACTGCAACCAAATACCATGTTTCCAAGGATGCATAAGATGTCATTCTTTAACTGAAGGACCCATTGCATGCCCCTCCTGTCAAACATACTGGGATAATAGGTAGAAACAATTATGGAGAAGCGGCCCTGCAAATATCTGAACTCCATGCCATGGAGGGCTTTATGGGTGACCACTAGTACCTTGAATTCCACCTGAAAGCATACTAATGCAGCTCACAGAGGAGTGGTGTAAAATGGGCCTACCAAGGTGTGCTCATAACTGCTCATACACTGTATTCTGGAATAGCTGCAACTTTTGGATAGTCTTCAAGGGCAGCCCTACATAGAGCCCATTGTAGTAAACCATTGTGCAGGTGTCTAAGCCAAGTGTAACATGAGCAGTGCTGCAAGTATTATATTTTCTGTAAATGCCCTTTTGGCCATGGCTGCCACCTGCTCTTTAAACAGAAATCTTCACTTCAGAAAGACCTCCAAATTTCATACCAATTTTTTTCCTGGGGTAGTGCAACTCCATCTAGAACCAAAGAGCAAAAAAACCTGAAGCCACAATCCCCAAAACTCAGTTGAGCTAATCTGGTTGTTTCCCATCCAGACCCCTATATTCTCCAGTCACTGAGGCAGAACCTGCATAAACATCATTTGTTTGATCCAGGACACAGATATATCATCAGCATAAGGATAACAGTTTCACCCCATGTCATCAGATTCCCATATTTAAGCCTGAATCCTTTAACTGGGCTATATTTTAAATGAATAGCAATAGCACTTAGACTTATATACCGCTGCACAGTGCTTTACAGCACTCTCTTGGTTAACAAAGTTAGCATATTGCCCCCAACAATCTAGGTCCTCGTTTTATTGAACTCGAAAGGATGAAAGGTTGAGTCAACCTTGAACCTTGTCAGGATCAAACTCCAATCTGTGAGCAGAGTTTGCTTGGAATACTGCATTCTAACTAATGGCCCACTAGGATGTAATTCTTGTTACATATTGTAACAAGTTGTCCAATATTTAATTTAAAGAAGGAAACATGAAAAGATAAACAGGTAAGAACAGAACCACCTAGGACTGGAATCAAAGAGACTTCGAACAGAAAAGGAGGACATCATATCAAAGCCAAAAGGAGACATGATAGCAGTCTTTCAATATTTGAAGGGCTGCCACAGAGAAGAGGGGATCAAGCTATTTTCCAAGGTACCTGAAGGTCAGACAAGGAATAATGGATGGAAACTGATCAAGGAGAGATTCAACCTAGAAATAAAGAGAAATTTTCTGAAAGTGAGAGCAATCAACCAATGGAACAGAGGTTGCCTTCAGAAGTTGTGGGGGCTTCATCACTGGAAGCTTTCAAGAAGAGACTGGACTGCCATCTGTCAAAAATGGTGTAAGGTCTCCTGTTTGGGGGGGGGGTTGGACTAGATGACCTACAAGGTCCCCTCCAGTTCTATTAATCTGTTAAAAAAAATAATGGAATAGTGGAGTTATAGCAGCAAGATAAGGCTTAACTGGAACTTGAGATAATAAAATGTAAGAGAAAGAAGTTTGATAGGCAGGAGTGTTATTTAAGCAAACTTCAATTCTTTTCTGTTCCAAAACATTAAAGACAAATCTATTTTCTTTCTTCCCCTCATCTCTATATATAGAAGACCAACTACATTGCTTATTCTCCCCCAGCCTGTGGCCCATACCTAAGTAGAAGAGTCTTAAAAACTGTTTTTCAACCTGATAAAAGCACAGTTATTCCAAGTTGCACAGTGTACTGGTCACCTGTTCTGAAGCTTCATCCATTCCTGTAATACTGTAGCTAGAAGAGGCGGTTAAGCAATAGCATTTGGGTAATGAGCAGCATGCAGACTCAGTTCAGGGAGCGGGTATGACTCTCCTTAGACAGAAGATCAGAATAAGCAAAAACCCTCCGCTAACTTTCAAAGACCAAACTTAACTAGCTAACTTTCCTGTTGATGGGTAGTCAAGTCATCCTATGTGACTGTGGATGTGACTATGGCTGAACAAAATACCAAGGGTGTAAAACAGTGGTGGGTTGCTCCTGGTTCTGTCCGGTTCTATAGAACCGGTAGTAAAACCGGCGGGAGGCTCCGCCCACCTGCCCCTTGATGTCATCAAGGGTGATCTGCGCATGCGCTCCCGTTGTGAACTGGTAGTAAAGGTAAGTAGAACCCACCCCTGGTGTAAAAGGGGAGAAAGAGAATTGATAGCAACCCTGTTCAGGTTTAGCTTTAGTTGTTTTTAATTTTTGATGTATTTGCTACAAATGGAAATCATAGTCCAGTCTTCTGCTCTATAAGTATAAACAAAATGCAATTATCCAAGCTAATTAAAATGGCTTCCTAAGATGAGATTTTCCCAGGTAATTAACGTACAAATTTTAGAGCATCTCAGAAAATCAGGACAGAACAGCACAGAGCTTGCTTCTTTTGAATGTAACTTTCTTTCAGCATGTAAATCAGCTACAGGTGGATTCAGGTTAATCCCTATAAGGATTAGTCCTTGATAAGCAGGAAGAGGCAGGCTTTTTTAAAACAAGGTCATGCTACTTTTTTTTTTAACACAGGAACCAACAAGGATGTTATATAACTTCTATTTATATTCAACTGGCTAGTAGCTGCAGGCACACAAGACAAGCGAAGGGAGGAATTTAATGAGCTCTGAGGGTTTGCTCACCTTCTCAAGCTGGTAGAGACAGCTTGAGATCTTTTGGTCGACTTTTTTTTTTATGCGTCAGCAAATGAAGCTAGTGGGTGGTGTGGGTAGGTGGACTAACTGGTTGCCATGGTTTTCTTCAGTTCCCTTTTCTCTGCTGTCTCTTCCCAAAAAAAAAGAAAGAAAGAAAGAAAATATTTTAAAGGATTGCTGACTTCCAGGAGCCAGTAAAATGTCCTTGTTCTCACACCCACATACGCATCCTTCATTCAGGAAGGAAGTAGGATGTGTCTCTCTCTCTCCTGTACCGATAATGTGTGGTTTAAAGGCTCACTATACTTCTGTGGGTGTGTGTTTGCTGCAGCTGTGTTAAATGTGTGAAGAAAGTGGTATTTTTTAAAAATATATTGAAATCGTAGTCCCACGACTCCCACAGACCCAGAATCATCTGCTTGTTCTGCTACATTTTTAATCAGTGCAAGGGAAAAAAAAGAGCAGAACTTGTGATACTACCTGTAATTTTTGCACATTAACCCACCCTTAGCTCACTTGAAATCTTCTTCCCTTTTCTGTTGCTTTCTATGCTTGCCCTGGATGTTTGTCCCTAATATAAAGCTGGTGGCCAATTAGCATTTTGGGCTGCAGAGGCTCATCTCATGCAAGACTTTTTCAGAAATCAAGTGGTAGCCATGGCCCATTTGACAGTGTAGCTAGCTCCCAGTGGAAGAAAACTAGTAACTTTGGCCTCAGTTCTGAGGATTGATTTGTCACAGCATAACTAATACTGGACCGTATTAGTTATGGATAATCTACTGGTGCTTCTGGTTATTTTAAAATCAGAATGTAGTTCCTTGTCATAACTCTTAAGGAACAAAAGAGAGATTCCTTACCAGACGTCTTGCTAGCTGTAAAAGCTTGCCCTAATCCAAGAGTGTCAAACTTGATTTCACTGAGAGCCGCATCAGGGTTGTGTTTGACCTCGGGGGTGGGCGTGGCCAGGGTGGGCATGGCCAGCTTGATGTCACTCGTGTCAGGGGCGTCTGTGGTGGCCCAAGCGCCTTGCCAGCAAAAACGAGTTCCCGAGCTCTGTTTTTAGCTGCTATGGCCTTCTGCCAGTGAAAACAGAGCTTGGCGGCCCCACACATGCCCCCACGAGCTCCATTTTCACTAGCAGAGGGCAGCAGGAGGCCGTCGCGGCTGAAAACGGAGCCTGGGAGGGCTGCGTGCAGCCCTTCCAAGCTCCGTTTTTGCTGGCAGAGGTACTGCAGGCCGGTCCTTTGTTGTTTCTAGGGTGGCCAGATCTAAGCACCCTGCGGGCCACCCCCAGCTTCCAGGCCTTGAGTTTGACACCCCTGCCCTAATCTATTTCCATGCATAGGATAGTAATAGTTTAATTCAGTTATGGTATTTCATCAACAGAAGTGGCCAATAGACAGTTTCAGGACAAGAGAAAGGTTGTCTAATGAACATCTAAAATGTTTTTGTTGGCTCTGCAGTTCTTAGTCTAATATTTGATTGTAAGTGTAAAGACAAGCTTTACCTTCAGTAAAAGTTAGGAAGCTAAATAGATCCTAATGAAGGTGACCTTGAGCCAGTCACTCTTTCTCATCCCAACTTGCTTCACAGGGTTGTTGTTGTTGTGAGAAAAATAGGAGGAAGGAAGAGTATTAGATATATTCATTTACTTTAGTTGTTTATAAAAATAATTAAGGTGGGATATAAAATTAATTTGGGTTGACAAAATCAAACATGCGGAGGTGATAAGTCGCCTGGGAAAGCCAAGGAAAATCATCAAAGCCATAAAAAAGCAAGTTAGAATATTTTGGACATATGATGCGACATCCAGAAAAATACAACAGACTTCACCTAATCCTCCAAGGAAAGATTGAAGGCAGATGAGGGCCAGGCAGAAGAAGAACATCATGGCTTCAAAATCTAAGGGACTGGTTTGGACAAAACTCAACAGCATTTTTTCATGCGGCTGTTGATAAAAATAGGATCGTCAACATGATCGCCAATGTCCAATGATGGATATGGCAGAAGAAAAGAAGAGGAGGAGGAGGAGGAGGAGGAGGAGGAGGAGGAGGAGGAGGAGGAGAGGAAATGGAAAAATACATCCAAAATGGCTGGCTAAAAGTCACCCAAAATGCTAATCTTCTGTGGAAGAACTGTCTACCAAAGCTAACCAAGCTGAGAGGGTTTCTTCAGTTCTTACTATTGCTCTCATCCTGTGTTGTATGTGATAAACCAGTCTTTAAATATTTATCTGTGAAAAATACATTTTCAAAATTCTTACTTCATGCAAGTCTGGTTTTCTGCTTCAGCTGTATTACTGTTGGTGATTTGGATTCTTGGTATGTTCTTGTATTTTCCTGTAGAAGTGGCAACTGATGAAAGGATGCTGCTCTGATCACATGGAGCTGGAAAGAGCTGATATTGTAATTACAGTACTCCACTGCTGTCTTACTATCAATTATTGGCTCAACCATAGCTGATATAAATTCAAGCTTTGAAATAAGATTCAATTGGCATTTTCTGTTTTTGAAAAACAGAGAACAGAATAATAGTTTTGGAAGGGACCTTGGAGGTCTTCTAGTCCAACCCCTGTTCAGGGAGGGAGCCTTATGCCATTTCAGACAAATGATTGTACAAACTTTTCTTAAAAACTTCCAGTGTTGGAGCATTCACAACTTCTGGAGGCCAGTTGTTCCACTGATTAATTGTTCTCACTCTTAGGAAAATTCTCCTTAGTTCTAGATTGCTTCTCTCCTTGATTAGTTTCCATCCATTGCTTCTTGTCTTGCCCTCAGGTGCTTTGGAGAATAGCTTGACTCCCTCTTCTGTGTGGCAGCCTCTCAAATATTGGAAGACTGCCAGGATGTCAACCCTAGCCCTTCTTTTCATCAAACTAGACATAATTTTCAGCAACATGAGGCTCTTTAATCACTTTTGAAATATGAAAAAGGATCAGGCATTTTAAAAGTTCCTTTAATCCCACCTTTATTATGTTTTATAAATAACTCAGGGCAGAAAACATATGCCTTCGTCCTCCTATTTTTTCCACAACAACAGCTGTGTGAGGTGAATTGGGATGAGACTGAAATCACCCAGCTTTTATGCCCAAGGCAGGGCTAGAATTCTCAGTCTCCTGGTTTCTAGCCTGGCTTCTTAACTCCTAGATCAGGAATCTCCAAATTTGGCAACTTTAAGGCTTATGGACTTCAACTTCTGGAAGCATGCTTTGGAGACCCCTGGACTAAACCAAGCTGACTATGTTGGTATTGCAAAGCTCATAGAATCATCACATCCAAGAAAGGATAAATGTTTAGCAAAGTATATTTCTTACCTTTTAGAATCAAGACAAAAATTACACTTCCATTTGGATTGTTTTCCCACTGCAAATGAATGCTTTCCATAAGGATAATTCTTTTCTCAGACATTTAAATAAATAAATTCTACGGAAATATATAGGCTAGAATTCTATAGCTTATGCAGAATTCTGGCCACAGACCTGCAATGTCAGGTTAAAACAAGCAGACAGTAGGGAGTTTCTGATTACTAAATTTGAGTGAAAGCCAAACTTCTTTATGCAAATTTTCATGCTTCCTGTTGTCTAAGTTAGCACTATAAATAAATAATTACAACTACAGCACAAACCTAGGTAATCCTATTTGAGGTAAATGTTTCCAATACATATAATTAATGCAAAAATTCACAAATATGAGCAAAATTTATTATGAACAAAACCATCCTTAAGGCATCATTAATTCAGCTTTTTGTTCCAGTAGGTCAGCTGCATTGCTGTATCACTCATAGTTTCATGCTAAGTTTCTACTATTTAAACAGCACTTCTGTGGTATACTGTGGAATTAAAACAATGAGACATGCAAACTGCTATTCAGTTTGAGGTTGGTTTATCTGGATGGGCTTATTTTGTACGAAAATATGTACAACATATACATATTGTATATATGCTGATAAGACCATCTGCAGTTAAGCCAACCCAATTTGGGGGATATATTTTGGCAACTAAAATTCTTGGCTTATCTGCGATATATACAGTATTCAGAAATCTATTGAGTATCAAAAATAAACTCTGTGAATATAAGTGTGCTTAAACTGAAATCTGATTTTGTGATGCCCAGAACTTGCGAAATATTCTTAACAGCTTGTAGCACATCATAGTAAATGATCTGACTGTGAATGTTGCCCAATAAATGAGAGATGCTAAAGCTTTCAGAAGAAAAGAGGGGCATGTGACATTGTGATCATGACAAAAAAGAAACCTGGATGAAAGCAGTTCCCAGGCACAATAATAAATGAGGAGGAGAAGAGAGAATTCCTAGTATGGATTATTATTATTATTATTATTATTATTATTATTATTATTATTATTATTATTATTATTATTATTTGTTTAGTGTATGACATATCATACATGGACTAGCAATATATATTTCTCCTCAGCCATGTATCTTTTAGATGAGGACTAATTAGTCCGAAATATTATTAGTCTCCCAAAAGGCAACAAACTGCTTACTTGCTGTCTGATAAAGCCTAGAACTAGTGGATGGGATTTCACTGAGCTATGGCTGCATTTTGAAAATCTTGGTTTACGTAGGAAAATACCCGGCTGAGGAGAAATACACATAAAGGGCCTATGATAAGAGAAGAAAACAAATACTTGACCTCTACGGGGAGGAAACGTGATGAGGGTGTGGCTAACTGATGAGGACTAATTAGTCCAAAATAGATCTATATTAGTCTCCCAAAAGGCAGCAAACTGCTTACTTGCTGTTTGATAAAGCCTAGAACTAGTGGATGGGATTTCACTGAGCTATGGCTGCATTTTGAAAATCTTGGTTTAACCCAATAAAATATAAATGTTAAAGAGATCCAATTTTCAAATATTAATGTCTAGACCATCTAACCATTGAAGCACAACATCGTTTATATTTTTTTTAAAAAAACAGATATTGGACTGGTATATGCCCTCAGTTTACAACCGGTCACCATATGATCTAGAATTTGATGTGGGACCCAACCATCAGGGGTGGGTTCTACTTACCTTTACTACTGGTTTGCAACAGGAGGACGTGCACTTCTGCGCATGCGCAGATTGTCAATTATGACATCCAGGCGGGTGCGCTGAGCCTCCCACCGCTTTTACTGCCGGTTCTAAAGAACTGGACAGAACCGGGAGCAACTCACCACTGCCCACCATCACCCGAGGGGAGGATACTGTTAGGTGTTTTGTGCCAGCCATGGCAGTCTCTTCAAAGGCCACCAGATGGGGGCAAAGAGGCACCTTTGATCCCACTGGTGGGTCAAGGGGCTCCAGCCCCTGCAGCCCCATTGGGGAAAGTTCATGGCCCTCCGGCCCCCTCACACACCTTGTAAGGGAGGAGCCAGGGGCCCTATAAGAACCCCTGCACAGGGGCTGCTTCCCCTCTTTTGCTTTTTCCTTTTCCCTTTTTCCCTGCTCTTGTTCTAGTCTATGGGAGACTAGTCTACAAGTCCCTGCTCTTGTTCTAGCCTATGGGACTGACCCATGGGCTCAATCCAGGCATGGATGCCTCCATGCCTGGGAACTTATTTTACTCTACTTTTACTTCTAAATAAAGACTTAATTTGATTGCATCCTTGCATGCTGACCTTTTCTTGGAAGCGCCCTCAACGAGCCATCGTTCTTTGTGAGATCCCTCACAGATACTGTGCCCCATTTATACAGGAAGTCCTGCCAGGTGCCATGTGAGATGCAAATCCTATTCAGGATTGTTCATTGCTGATGTAATTCAAAGCTTGGCACCTTTTTTATGGGGTCATTTATATATCTTCCTATAACTTCCTATAACTGGGCATTCAGGGTCCCGTTGGCTTTCCATTGGGAATTGATGTTAAATCGATGTTGGGCAAATGTTGTGCCAGTGGAGGCTTCCTAAATAGGATTGTGTAATACTGGTAAAGGAAAGAGAGATCAGAGCTATGGTACTCACATATGTGACTGAAGTGAAATGGGATAGCAGGTGAGTTCCCGACATGATCTCGCTTAGAGTAGACCATTTCAAGATGCAGAAACTAGAGAAGAGCAGTTCAGTACATGTGATTTGTGTCATAGTAGAACTGATTGCAACATTATCCACAGAAGAATGCTAACTTTGTAATTCTCTGCATAAGGTGACCTACTTGCTCCTTTTCTGATTTGTGTAATCATATCCTTGGTTGTCAGGTGCTTTCAACCATATGGTCTCTGCTCAGTACTTTGCAGAGTTATTTGAAAGTAGTGTTACTTCTCAGCATTACAAGTCACGTACACCAAATGAACCTATCTGTCTTTCTTACGATTTATTTACCCACACACACGTGTGTGTGCACGCATACACACACACATTTCATATAGGCTAATTGCAGCAACAGGCAAAAGTGTTTTAATTCTCTTTCGAAGTTATTTGTTATGATCAGCATATGCAATGTAGTGCATACCTTTGCTTTTATGTCTTGAATCCTTTGGGTGCAGCAGGTCTACATGTTACATAATAGAAGAGACCTATTTTCCAAAGTACCCAGAAGGCAAGACAAGAAACAATGGATGGAAACTAATCAAGGAGAGAAGCAACCTGGAATTAAGGAGAAATTTCCCAACAGTGAGAACAATTAACCAATGGAATGGCTCCCCTTTAGAAGTTGTGGGTGCTGCATCTCTGGAGGCTTTTAAGAGGAGACTAGGCAGACACTTGTCTGGAATGGTATCAGACAGGCGTGTCAAACTCACATTGTCATGGCAGTGTCACGTAGCGTATCGAGACTTTTTTCCCCTTTGCTAAACTGGGCGTGAACAGTGCGTGATGCATCCAGCCTGTGGGCCGGAGTTTGACAGCTCTGGTATAAGGCTTCCTGCTTCTGCAGGGGTTGGACTAGAAGACCTCCAAGGTTCCTTCCAACTCTGTTATTCTGTTACTCTTGTAATTTTGTTATTCTGTTAGGGCATGGTATTATACACTTAACAGATAGCTGCAGTAGTTGCAGGTAGTTGTATGATGCATGTGACTGACTCATTCACATATTCTGTTTTACTGAATACTTCAATGAACATTTGAGATATATGCAAGACTTCCCACAAATAGGTTGTATGTTAAGGCAGCAACCTTGTAACACTTATTTAGGAGTAAGCCTTACTGATCTCGGTAGCACCTATGGTATATATGAGTTATATATACAAGATTGCATTGTCATACAAAATATGAAGAGTGACATGTTAATAGCTGCTTATGAGCAAAGTTTGTAATCATCTTCAAATATCTATAAAAATAGACTTGAATGGAAATAGGAAAAACTATTCAGCAATGGAACAGGAAGTTTTGGAAGATGGTGGTGCCATATATTCTATGTGTGTCTATGTTTGTCCATATCCCAATTTTCAGCAGTTATAAATATATGACCCTATGTAAACTTTTTTTATATATAAATGGCAAACCACATTGAGGAGAAATTATTCCATAGTCACTGTTTTTTTTTTACTTGTTCTGCTCTTACTTCCGAATTAATGGTTGTGGATAGTTGATTCATAATTCTGCGTTGGCTGTGAGGTTACAATTGTTTATCTTTAACAGTGTTTGTTTAGTAATACTGCAGTAGTTCAGCCAATGATTGATTGTGGAGCTCATAAAGAGTGTGTTTAGATTTTTTGAAAATTTATGTCTTTGATATTAAAAATATTTCATTTTTATTTTTAAACTATCAGTTTCCTGGGCTTTTATTTTGCTACAGCACTCCTTTTTTTGTCGCTTAATGGAAGATAAGAAATCAGAAAAATTCTTCAAAGTTTTTTATGATCGTATGAAAGTTGCTCAGCAAGAAATCAAGGCCACAGTCACAGTTAACACTAGTGATTTAGGAAATAAAAAGAAAGATGATGATTCTGACAGAGATGTGCCAGCAAGGAAGAGAGGTAAGGTTTCAGAGCTACTGTAGAGTATGGCCAACTGAAAGTAAATAATTCATCATGTGATTAAGTATTGTATTGATCCCTTGATTCTGGTTCACAGCAAGGAAAAGAGTGCTGTCCTGCCATGACATCATCTTCTTTCCTCAACCTTTTGGGAAATGGCAATTACTGAAATGGTGACAGGTATTCTCAACATTAGTATGCCAGCCAGCTTGATGTGTTGCTTCATTTTTTTCACTTAACATTCTTTGCTCTGCAGGCAGTAGGATCTAGAATTCTGTAATTAAAAGCAGACTTTCTCAATTCAGTCTAAAGTTGAATTAGATTGTTTTTTTCAATCACTTCCTGGTTGGAAAGATTAGCTGGTGACATCACCATTCTCCAGGGTGGGGGGTGGAGACAACACCCAGTTGGGGATTCCTTTCATGTCCCCAGCAGGAGCTGGAGCAAAAGAAAAGAGCTCATCCCAAATGCAGACTTTACTAATCTCCAACCCAGCATCCTAACCACGAGAGCCACCATGCTCCTATGAATTAAGATGCACTTTCAGAATTAAATCTTAAACTTCTCTATCACTTGGTGCACTGTTCTGACATGCAAATATGATCAATCAGTACATATTAGCCAATAAGGATGAGATAAAATAGATTGTTCCTAATATTTAATAGTTATTGCACTAGGAAGTTGTTCCTAACATTGGTGTACTAGGTAGTTTCTATTAGTCAAGAATATATATTTACACATATTTATTGCCCAGCAGGACATGCCCAGGTTTCCCTGAGTATTTCACAGGATTTTTGTCAATATGTTCCTGGCTATGCTATTTTGGAGAATTCTTCCTCATAAATAGTTAAGATATCAGTGGGGGTCAAGGAGGCATAGTTGCCTCTTCTTTTGAATCCTTGTCCAAGCAGAGTTTGGATTTTTATTCATTAAACAATAAAAAATGACAGCATGAGAATAAGCTGCATCCACAGTTGGTCATTTTTAAAATGGTGGTTGCTCTTTCCAGCATTTATCCCACTTGACTGCAGGATCTGCGAGTTTTTTTCCCCCCCACTGAAGTTGCTTTTGTTGACATAACAGAGGCAGTCTTTCAGCTGCCATTTAGGGCTGAGAGGAAGTAACTGACCTGGCATCATCGAGCTAGCTCCCATCTTTCAAGGAAATCTAGAACCTGGGTCTCCCTGGCACTAATCTAGCACCCTAACCGTGATCCGTAATGTCTGTTGCCTTGTCCAATGTAAACTATGCTCATTTGAATCAGTGGCTGTCTCGAGTTTCATTAAATCTGAGCAGTCTGCTCTAATCGTGACAGAACCTGGATCCAATCCAATATGCTGAAGTGTAAAAGGAGGAGGAATTTCTGTTGATCCAAAGGAATTATACTATACTTTCAGTGAACACAGAGAAAATTAGGACTTGATAGTGTTTCACGTACTAGGTGTTTTGGTGGCAGTCTCTAGACCCCTGCCAGCAAGTCAATAACTAAGCATCATTTACTAAAACTTTTAATGACTGCATTTATGTTTATTTAATCTACAGAGAATGGTCTTTTTCTGTATTGCTAAGAAAGGAGATGAATCAGGCTGGCTTGTTAAGCTTATTATACTAACCTAAATACTTTTACTACAAAAAGGCAAAATGCTGAATGGCAGATATATGAAGTTTTCTCGAAACGGTAAAGGGAATTGTTACTGTTATTTGCTAATGGGATTTGTCATTGTGCATTATAGCATCAAGGGAACCCCTGACCCAAATAACAGAGGAAGTGAGAGATCAGTTGGTTGAGGCCTCCACCGCAACAAGGAAAGCATTTAACACCTATCGAAGAGAAGCCGATCCTGATGATCATTATTCTGCTGTAGAAGGAGCACAGTCGGTGGCAGATAAAAACAAAGATGAGCTGGAGATGAGTCCTGTCATCACAATAATGCAGCCCATCTTACGGTTTTTGCAGTTGCTGTGTGAAAACCACAACCGGGATTTGCAGGTACACAAACTATGAAACACACTCATGACCACCCCCTCCCCTGCCCCCTGTGTCTAGCAATACCTCACTTGGCCTGATCTGAATTTTGAATGTTTCTAATTAGCAAGTTGAGAAGCTAGCACGTTGCCAAACCCAGCACCAGCCTCAAAATCTCATCTTTATTTGGGTGGATGGATGGATGAATGGATGGACTGAAATAGTCAAGGTATTGTAGGAGGTGAACAAGGAAAGAAAATATTCTCACTGGTTTAACTACTAGTAAACAAGCGCTTTGGGACTAGCAAAACACTCCACAGCAACCATATTGTAAGAACATCCATAGCATGCTCTCAAATTTCAAAAGTGCCTAGCAACCCAGAAAGTGGGAACCCCTGAGGTACCTAAGAACACGTCTAACAATTACATCTTCTCAAAAGAGAGTTGGATTACTTAAACTGAGAACAAGGGATAATTTGTTAGTTTTTTTCCTTCAGCAGAAGAAATTTGGTTTCCTGAAGCAAAACCAATGGTGCTTTCCTTCTCTGTCACAATCAGGACTGTAAGAAGCCTTACTGCTCCATTCAGACTGCTATTCTTGCTTTTATTCATCCCCTCAATTTTCCCTTTCCCTGCCTCCCCCTGGCTGATGCCTTGCTGGGTGTGGAACTGCTGATTCTTATATATACGGTTAAGTTATGAACTGGAAAGCCCAACTCACTGAGCAGCAAAAGGATTATCGTATAGAATCTGAAACTGAAGTTGTGTGATAATATTTCCTTCTTCTTGGTTCCCTTGTGGGCATGTGGAAGCTAATGGAGGCTGCAAAATAGGGCAGGAAGTGTAAACATCTGCAACCTATAACTTGCCCATTTCAGAGATAAGAGTATTTCATCTTAGATCTAAACTGTTGTGCGTGAGATTATTTGGATTTTTGCTGTGAAACCCCAAATCATCTGAAAAACATTTTTATTTCCTTTGATTGTTTCCTGATTCTTAGGTTTGATTAGATTTTTAGATTTGATTCTTAGGGCTTTTCCATATTGCAGCTTGAAACTGCTTGATACTGCCTGTAAACTGGCTAGAAGTGAAACAGGTTCAAGAAACTCCCCTTACAGACTTCAACTTCTTATTTACAGAATAGCTGTGGTCTATTTTCTCTTGACTTTGTTTACTATAGCCCCAAACTGTGAACTCTCCTGCTTCTTTATCCTTCCCATCCATCCTGGAAAAGCAAATTCCAGTTATTTTCCTTTCTGTGGCTGGGTATTTGGGGAAAGTGGTTTCTATTGATTAATGTTTTCAACGGGTCCATTGATTCCCACTCATATTTAACATCTTCCCACAGTAGTAGAGCAGTAGGGAAAAAGAAACACCACAATTTTTACCACTTTTTCTATCAATTGGATTAGAAGAAGAAACAGGCAGAACAGCTGAATCCTTGACTACACCAGAGAACTCATAAGGATTTCAGTTGTTCAATATTCCACTGTGCTATCTCAGGTCTTGGAAACAATGGAAAGCAAAAGGAAGCTTTCTCTTTTGGCTCTTTTGTTTCAGCTGTTCCCCTGAAAGAGAGCAGATGAACAGAAAGTAGAAGAAGATAAAAGGATCGGTGATTTGTTATGTATTCTTCCAGGAATACTGACAAAGATGCCACCAATGTGGCAAAGATGATTTAGCAAGCGTCGGAGAAGAAAGATTGGGGAGGTTCTGATGCCTTGTCCCCCTCACCCCATCCATGTGATGAAAAATAAATACAAGGGACCATTCAGATCTCTCTGCTTTGGCTGTTGATGTCTATTGTAAATATGCTTCTCAAAGACCATGCCGCAGCAGAATTTCACACTGCTGTTTAGATGGGAAAGTCTACTCATACATACAACAGCATATACAGAGGACTGTTTTGCCATGGGTTGATAGAAAAGTGTTTCCAGTACAGATGCAAGCACATACTATTGAATTTGAAAAATTATGAGAATAAACTGTTTTTATGTTAAAAAATGAAATTCATAACTTTTTTCTTTCTCTGTTATTGCCATGCCCACCTCTAGAACTTCCTGCGTTGCCAAAACAACAAGACTAATTACAACCTAGTGTGTGAGACATTACAGTTTTTAGATTGCATTTGTGGAAGCACAACTGGAGGACTTGGACTGCTTGGGCTGTACATTAATGAAAAAAATGTAGCATTGATCAACCAGACTCTGGAAAGTTTGACAGAGTACTGCCAGGGACCATGTCATGAAAATCAGGTATTGTAGTTGGGGCAAATGGGAGATGTGGTTGGCTTGATGCAAATTGTGAGGCTGACTTGGAACACTGAGAATTCCTGTTAATATTTTGGAATGTTCAAGTTTCAACTTATAGTGTTAAGAAAAGAAACATGCATGTGATTTTATGGGTGCATAGTATGACCGGAGGTCCACCTACACTGAGGGTTATGGCAGTGTTAGAAAGGTATGGTTTGCTAGTATGGAAATTTCCTATTAGGGAGAGGAAAATTATAGGTAAACGCTGTTGCTCCACTATTACCATATTACAAATCTCCTTTTTCTGTGTGGGAACTCATGTGCACACAGGTGGGTGGCTCTAAATCAATCTTGACTCATGGCAACTGCTTGGATAAGTCCCTGAAAGTTTTTCTACAACATTTTGGAAGTGGTTTGCTATTACCCTCTACTTCCGAGGGTTAAGTGACTGGTCCCAAATCATTTTGCTGCCTTTGTGCCTAAAACTTACCGTCTCTGGGTTTCTTGCTTGTTTTTTAAACCACTACATCAGTCCAAATTTCACTGGGTACTGCTTTTCAGAAGTTCCAAATTAACCCATAATTATTTTAGTGTACATAATCATACATATAAATTCATGCACATATTGACATTTACAACGATTGTTTAGAAATGTTAATATAACACCACTACATATACTGAATTGTGACTCAGGTGTTTGTTTTGTTGAAATTCCCTGGTATTTCTCCAATAATATTTCAAACTTCATTCTTCTCTATTCTATGGTAAAGAGTAACTTCAAATAATTACATATTATATTACATTTATATTACATAGTAACTAAGCCAACAGTTTCCAAACTATTGCATAAACTGTGGAAAGCAACCAAAAATAAATCCAAATGCTCTAATAAAAATGTGAGATCAAAATTTTAAGATCTGAAAGGAAAATTAATCTTCCCAGTTCTTTTTTTTTTTTTTAATTTGATTTATATGCCGCCCTTCTCCGGAGACTCAGGGCGGCTTACAATGCGTTAAGCAATAGCCTTCATTCTTTTGTATATTTATACAAAGTCAGCTTATTGCCCCCACAAACTGGGTCCTCAATTTACCTACCTTAGAAAGGATGGAAGGCTGAGTCAACCTTGAGCCTGGTGAGATTCGAATTTACAGTAATTGCAGACAGCTAGTGTTAATCACAATGCTATCAGTCTGCTGAGCCACCAGGCCCTGGTGTGGCTCAGTTCTCCCAACAGTAAATCAACGAAACAGAAGTAATGTCATAATTATGGCATTTATATGTTGAGTAGTCTCATTTTCTTCCAGCTGTTCTTTCTATAACAATATATTTATTTTTTTATTTTTATTTTATTTCAAATTTATATACCGCCCTTCTCCCTAGGGACTCAGGGCGGTGTACAGCCAAGTAAAAACACAAAAAATACATAATACATAAATTAAGAACAGATTAAAGGAAATATCTCAATTTGGCCCAGAATTTAAAAAGACAAAGAAATTTAAAATCATTTAAAAGGATTTGTTAGGCCAGCCCGGCTTGTTGAAAAAGGAAAGTTTTAAGGGAACGGCGGAGGTCTTGGATTCTCCTTATCTCTGGGGGCAGTTCATTCCAGAGGGTGGGAGCCCCCACAGAGAAGGCCCTCCCCCTGGGGGTCACCAGCCTGCATTGCTTGGCTGATGGCACCCTGAGGAGGCCCTCTCTGTGGGAGCGCATGGGTCGATGGGAGGTCGTCGGTGGCAGAAGGCAGTCTCGAAGATAACTAGGTCCTATGCCATGGAGCGCTTTAAAGGTGGTAACCAACACCTTGAAGCGCACCCGGAAGACCACTGGGAGCCAGTGCAGCTCGCGCAGGAGCAGTGTTATGCAGGAGCGCCATGCATATATGGGGAAACAATTATAAATATTGTATCCAGTGGGTGGGGGATGGGAAGAACTTCCCCTCATAATTTTGACCTGTGGGTTATTTTTATAAAATAATCATACTATATATTGTTGTTATCTTTTTCCACTACTTCGCTCCTTATGCAGAACTGCATTGCTACTCATGAATCCAATGGTATTGATATAATTACAGCATTAATTCTCAATGATATCAACCCCCTGGGAAAAAAGAGGATGGATCTTGTATTAGAACTGAAGGTAAGTAGATACTTTAACAATGAAAATGATCAAGAGAAAACAAACATTTATGCTCAAGATGGTCAAGAAATTCACTGAATGTCTTGGACAAGGTAGCATGTAGAGGAATTAAGTTTGAATAAGACTTAAACTAGACTAAATTAATTAAACATGACCTAATGTAAATGTGAAAGAATGCAGCTTAACTCATTTCTTGTATGTTTAATTAACTATTAAAATGCAGTCTCCAATTTATGAAATTGAAGGAACCAGTATAGTGATCACAACATATGTCATGAATCTGCTCTACCAGATGGGTTTGACACATGCCTTGTAACTGAAACTCTATAGAAAATGTAGACATTAGGGAGCAGGTGATTCAGGTGTATAGATAAGAAAAGAAACTGCAATAAAACAATCTTCATGTAGTGATACTTTATGGTGGGAATTGCAGTTTAGAGAATCATAAGCTTTTAAGCATTGTAGTTCAAAGGACACTTATACAAATAGCTCTTACTAGAATTTGTTAGTCATAATCTAACTTGTTTTCAACGTAGACTGCTGTGTGACATTTTATTATTTATATGCTGCTCAGTTCCCAAAGACTGTAAGCGATTTATAAATAATACAAAATAGAAAACAAAACAAAAAAGTAGAATATATATTTTTTCCTTCCTATGATAATGGACAGGAAGGTGAGTGTGTATCCAAAACTGTGATCAAATACAAACCTTCTTGTCCATTATCATAGGAAGGAAAAAATAGTAATGGCAACAGTAGTCAGCTACTGCAGGGATGGAATTTTGCAATCTGTATTTCTACAAAACAAGACTTTGCAAAATGCAACATTCGTGATTTTAACTTACTATGTTAAGTATTATGTAAGAATGAGGTCTGTTTCGTAGCCTCTCAGATATTGGGTGTACTGTACTGCCAGAGCCTTGCTCCGAATGTAAATTACTTTTCCCAAGTATTTAAAGAACACAGGTTTTTAGCAGTTGGTTTTATCTTCATTGTACATACAGGCACTTTTTAGACTCTTTCATTTGTTTCTTTGTTGCTTTATCGTATGTCGAGTTTACTAAAATGCAGTAGGTAATATTCATATTCATCTGCACTTTCTTTATACTGTTTTTGTTTTGTTTTTTTGTTAATACATGGATATTTTAATTGGCTTACTTTCATTAAAGTTCCTTTTTGTTTTCCAGAATAACGCCTCAAAGTTACTCTTGGCTATAATGGAAAGTAGGCATGACAGTGAGAATGCAGAAAGGATCCTTTATAACATGAGACCAAAAGAACTGGTATGTTTCCAAGAATTTGCTTCCATTAATTTGAACAGCATGAAATTATCTTGCTGCCAGATGTGTGATTAAGAGCACACTATTTTGGATCTTATAAACTGAGGCCTCTCCTTAACTGAGCCCTATTATGGTTAGCAGTAAATTGAAAGAGCTTTGTTCTATATACATAGGTATGTTTTAGGTTGTCTTAATTTGAGATTTTAAGAAGCATTATTCTCTATCACAGTACAGTATCACTTTTACTGTGATCGTCTGTACTGGCAATATACACTGCTCAAAAAAATAAAGGGAACACAAGCAGAAGACATCCAAGATCTGAATGACTGAAATAGCCTTATTAAATACTTTGTTCGTTACATACAGTAGTTTTGTGTTCCCTTTAGTTGTTTGAGCAGTGTATAAACTACTGTATGTACGAACAAAGTATTTAATAAGGCTATTTCAGTCATTCAGATCTCGGATGTCTTCTGCTTGTGTTCCCTTTATTTTTTTGAGCAGTATAGTTCTATCATATCTTGTATGGTGGGGATTACAGGCAAAGCTAGGTCACATAGAGAAGAGAAAATGTGTTTTATAAGGTAAAATTACGGTATATTGAACTATATAGAAATATATCTTGGCAACACGGTAGCATTTATATCCAGGATTCATTCTCACAGATAGATGGCAAGGACAGTTTATTGATTTTTGCCATCAGCTTTTTGTGATCTTGAAAGATTTGCTCCAAGGGATAGGAGGACTTTCATGATTACTGTGGGAGCCAATTCAAGGGATGAAAAAAAAGCAGTTCCTCTCCTTTTCTGTTAGCCAGACTTCCCAGTGGATCAAAATGAAACAAAAGCATTCACGGAAAGAAGGATTTTACTTTGTATGTTCAATGTAAAAGACTGAGTGAAAGAACTTGAAAGAAAAGACATGCTGAAATAATTAGCTGTTCTGAGAAGTCACATGTCCCATTTGTTTCCCTATAAAGACTGAGTGGCTGTGGTTTCCGACATCCCGATATAGTCAGTTGGCGCCATTACTGACTATTGGGGGCGAATCGTTGGCCCCCACAGAGAGGGCTTGCAACTTGGGCGTCCTCCTGGATTCACGGCTGTCTTTAGAAGAGCATTTGATGGCCGTGACCGGGAGGATTTTTCATCAGGTTCGCCTGATTCGCCAGTTGCGTCCCTTTCTGGATCAGGACTCCTTACTCACGGTCACTCATGCCCTCGTCATCTCCCGTCTGGACTATTGCAACACTTTCTACATGGGACTCCCCTTGAGGAGCACCCGGAGGCTCCAACTGGCGCAGAGTGCGGCCGCGCGGGTGGTTATGGGAGCGACATGGCATTCCCATGTAACACCTCTCCTGCGTGAGCTGCACTGGCTCCTGGTGGTCTTCCGGATGCGCTTCAAGGTTTTGGTTACCACCTTTAGAGCGCTCCATGGCTTAGGACCTGGTTACCTACGGGACCGCCTGCTGCCACCAATAGCCTCCCACCGGCCGGTACGCTGTCATAGAGAAGGGCTCCTCCGGGTGCCATCAGCCAAACAATGTCGACTGGTGGCCCCCAGGAGGAGAGCCTTCTCTGTGGGGGCACCTACTATCTGGAATGAGCTCCCCCTGGAGATACGGAGGATCCCAGATCTGCGCACCTTCCGCCGCGCTCTTAAGACCTTTTTATTCCGTCAGACTGGCCTGGCCTAATCTTTTCCCTTTTTTCCCTTTTTAAAATGTAAATTTTAATCTGTTTTAAATTATTGGGGTGTTTTAAATCTGTCTTGGGCCAAATTGTTTAATTCGGTTTTACTTTGCTTTTAAATTATGTATTTATGTGTTTTATCTTGTGGCTGTTCACCGTCCTGAGTCCTTCGGGAGTTGGGTGGTATATAAATGAAATGAAATGAAATGAAATGAAATGAAATGAAATGAAATGAAATGAAATAAAGGTAGTCCCTTTACTCACAACCATTCATTTAACAACCGTTTGAAGTTCAACAGCACTGAAAAATAATGACTTATGACCAATGCTTGCACAGCAATCCAAGGTCACATGATCAAAATTTGGACACTTGGCAACCAACACGTATTTTCAATGGTTGCAGCATCCCAGGGACAAGTGATCTTCCCAGTCAGCGTTAGACAAAGTCAGTGGAGGAAGCCGGGTTCACTTAATGACCTTGTGATTCTCTTAAAATTGGCAATGGAAATTGTGGTCTAGTTATGGTTATAAGTCAAATATTACCTGAGGTTAAGGATAATATGTCCAACAACACCTAAGTTCAGTGTAGAAGCTTGGGAAGTTATGACACTCTAGCACCGTGATGGCAAACCTATGGCACGCGTGCCACAGGTGGCACGCGGAGCCATATCGGTGGGCACGTGAGCTCAGCTGATTTTCAGGCCTTCTGGGCCCATTGGAAGTTGGGAAACAGGCTGTTTCCAGCCTCCGGAGGGCTTCCGGGGGCACGGGGAAGGCCGTTTTCGCCCTCCCCAGGCTCCAAAAAGCCTTTGGAGCCTGAGGAGGGCAAAAAAACAGGCCTACAAGGCCCACCATGCCAAAAGCGGGGAGAGCAGGGGGGGTGCATGCATGCACGGGGGGCAGGGCGCATAGAATTATGGGTGTGGCACATGCTCAGGTGACCCCCCGCGCGACCCCCGCTTTTGGCACACAATGGCAAAAAGGTTAGCTATCACTGCCCTAGCACTTCACTTATGAAAACCAAATAGTGAAAAAGAAAACTGCTGACATTTTATCATTCTGTTTTTTTGATTCTGAGATTTATTTTACTTATTTTGGTGGACATCTTAATCAATTTCTCTATGTTGATGAGATGTATGTACAGTATATGATTTAAAATAATACTTTATAAGGGTAATGATTTGAAGTAGGCATTTAGATGTTTTAAAAAAAGCTGTCTGAGTATTCTTTTGTCCTGCTTTAAACAAACAACAAAATGCAAGCAAGGAATTCAAACCTATATAGTTATAGTAATTGTCTGCGTCAAGAGTATGACAGAATATATTATTCAGCAATAAAGGTGTGGGCGTGGAGATAAAGTTTAAGGCTTTATTTTTGGCATTCATTCCACTGAGTCAGTTTATTTCTGATATAAATTATAGTTGTTTAAAAAACAACAGCAGTATCAGTAATCTGAGCCAGTGATCCTGAGCTTCAAAGGATAGAAGGAAATAAAAATGACTTCGTATAAGTTTCATTTTCAGAATATCTGAAATAGAATGAAAATATGAATCAGCTTGAATACTTGGATTTTGTTTTCTTTTCCTATATATATGTATATATATTTCAAATTTGGGAAATGTGTTTCTCTCTCTCTACAGGTAGAAGTAATTAAAAAGGCCTATCAGCAAGGTGAGGTTGAATTTGAAGATGGAGAGAATGGTGAAGATCTTGCTGCATCTCCTAGAAATGTGGGGCATAATATTTACATATTAGCCCATCAGGTAAATTTTTATTTATACCTGAAGAATTTATCCCAAAGTTTAGAGCATTTGATTCATAGTAGTTGAAACATCAAAGTTTAGGAGCCGCAGTGGCGCAGTGGTTAGAATGCAGTACTGCAGGCTACTTTTGCTGATCACTGGCTGCCAGCAGTTTGGCAGTTTGAATCTCACCAGACTCAGCCTTCCATCCTTCTGAGGTTAGTAGAATGAGGACCCAGATTGTTGAGGGCCATAGGCTGACTCTGTAAATGGCTTAGAGAGGGCTGTAAAGCACTGTGAAACGGTATATAAGTCTAAGTGCTATTGCTATTGCTATCATGCACTGCAGGAATTCATTTCAGGAGTGTCAATATGAGCCTTGTTGGATTATTAATACTGGCACAAATAGTAAAAGTAGCTAGGCGAAATAAAGATGCATTTTTAGGCTAATATAAAGCATGGTTGCCAGTTGTTCCCATTTGCCTAAAACCTGCTGTTGCCCACTTTAGTTATGCTTTTGGTGCAAATTACTTTGCCTTTCTTAAACAAAGTGCTTTGTCATACAGTTTTTCTCAGTATGTGCTGAAACATATATTTGTTGATAAGCATTCTAAAAGCATAACATTTCACTGATTCTCCATCCTTAAATCTGTCTCAAGTTGATACACCTCATATAACATATAACAAACTTTCTACATTCCAAATAAAAGAGAACCATTGGTAGCTTCACACTGCAGTGAACAAGGACATACATTCAATTTTGCAGCTTCTAAGATTGTTGGATGAGCAGGCACAAAACCAGCCAGGGAAGTGATTGAAGCCTGGGGAATGGGCCCCTCATCAGTCAACAGGAGTGCTGATTTACCACCAGCTTATAAAGTACTTAGGATGCCAGGGTTTAGCAGCACAAGGAAACAATAGCCAACACTACCCCAATCAACATCTAAAAAGCTACATACAACAAGTACCATATGAATACCACACAGAGAATAGCCCAAAACACACATTCTGGTAGAGAGAAGTTCCCTGAAGAGGGGCTACAGCACGAGTCCGAAAGCTTGGAAGACTAAACCTCTAGTCCCGTTGACTGACAGATTGAAAAGAGAACCAAACTGTTTTCATTTTGAAAATGGTTGCTTTAGCATTATTCATAAACAACAGAAAGGTTTACTGACTAGTGGCTTTTTGCAAAGTAAGAGTTGTACTTTTTGTGTGTTCTTTCTCATACTCAACTTGCCAACTTTTGGGGGATGCATTTTAAACTAGGTTCTAACAAAGACAGGAGAAAGGAATTCTTTTATTTTTCTCTAGGTTTGCTTGTTTGCTTGCAGATGTTTCATTACCTGACATAGGTAACATAATCAGCGCTAGTGAGGGTGGGGTGTTCCCTGCAGTGATGGGTTGCTACCTGTTTGCCCCAGTTCGGGCGAACCAGTAGCAGCGGTAGGATGCTCTGCCCACTCTCCCGGACGTCATCAAATATGCTCTGTGCATGCGCAGAAGCTTTTGGGCATGCACAGAAATGGCGCGTGCAAACAAACCGGTAGCAAAAGTAAATGAAACCCACCATTGGTTCCCTGTTTATATTCAGTAGCTTAAGTACAGTGCTGTTTCTAGTACAGTATTAGTACTGATGATTTAAGATTGGTTTTTATCTGACCAAGTCAATATCTGATTTGATTTGAAATAAAATAAAATTGGCTATTTCTCAATTTTGCAATTGAGTCAATAGTTTTGAGTTTTTGCTTTGCTTTATTTTTTTAAGTAGGAGACATGGTTTCTGCTCTTCATAATTGTTCATTTATTTTATAGCTTGCTCGCCACAACAAAGAATTGCAAAACATGTTGAAGCCTGGAGGTCAAATAGATGGAGATGAAGCTTTGGAATTCTATGCCAAGCATACAGCTCAAATTGAGGTAAATACCTCAAATTATATCTAATTAATCTTAAATGGAACTGTACAAAGAAAAGTAACAATTTGGTGTAGAACCTATATAGTCTAGTAAAATAATAATTGAATTCTACTGTATGTCCTGAATATCTTGTTACCAAAAAAAATCCCTTCAATCTTTAATGAATGTCAATCCTTCTAAATATAAATATACTTCATTTTTCTTTTTTTTCTCTCTTTTTTTTAAAAAAGGCTAACAGCACCTTGAAAATGTGTTTGATTGGGTTACTGTAGTTTTTTTTTTTTTAAGTAAACAAACTGAAAGTATACTTCAGGAAAAGTCTTGGATTAAGGTCTTTTTACAGTGGAAATGAAATAGTATCAAGAAAGGCAAAGGAAATGACTCTTTAGGAACATTTTGTTTCCTTCAATAGACAGAGCTACTGAGCTATACAGCACAGACTCCATGTACAAAATATCCATTCCAGAGGAAAGGACTTGTATTAAAGAGCTACTGTATTAGCCATTACTTTTTTCTCTGGTTTCTCTAAAATATTGAGCAGCTTCTCAGGTTCCTGAAAGTCATGCTCCAGTTTCATGATGCTTTGGGGCTTCA
The DNA here is from genome assembly GCF_029215685.1 of Pituophis catenifer annectens. NCBI lineage: Eukaryota > Metazoa > Chordata > Lepidosauria > Squamata > Colubridae > Pituophis > Pituophis catenifer. Next base: position 62,106,582 of record NW_027256882.1, read on the forward strand.
CATATGAAAGTTGTCTCCCAAGCAATATTACAAAATACCTCAAACTCTTAAATCACACAAATCTTTCATATTGCCCCAATCAAATGCTAACTCTGAAATTTTCCCCCAATTCAGTACTTTTATGAAATAAAAATAACTAGTCTTTGAGGAAATGTACATGTTTAAATTTTCACAGAATCATATTCTTATATTTTTATTAATGGAATCAGTTTAAAAATAGGAAGAAGTGATTATATTGGTTTGATTTGATTTAGGCATTGCCTGATTCCAAAGTGACTTTGGATGGAAGTGACCAGTGCAGATTTATTTGTCTTTTATGACTTTTTATATACCAAATCATTTCAAATGGAACAACAAGATGGAGGAAGGGAGGGACAGAGGGAGAGGGGAAGGAAGGAAGGAAGGAAGGAAGGAAGGAAGGAAGGAAGGAAGGAAGGAAGGAAGGAAGGAAGGGAAAGGAAAGGAAAGGAAAGGAAAGGAAAGGAAAGGAAAGGGAAGGAAAGGAAAGGGAAGGAAAGGAAAGGAAAGGAAAGGAGGAAAGGAAAATTATCCATCTACCCAAGTAATACTTGGCTAACAACTGAAATAATATAATTTTTGTAACAATTCTGATGAGGAAATAGCCTCCTTTTCCTAGGTGACTTGGAATGTGAAAAGAAATGGTGGCAATAGAACTAACAGTGTTAACATGAATGCAAATCAGCAAGCATTTTAAAAAAATACCAAGAGTTCCAAGAAGTTTTGCATATTGAGAAATAATATAATCTCATTGTGACCATACGCCATGCAAATTAACTCTTTAAACTCTTCATGTAGATAGTTAGATCGGATCGTACTATGGAGCAAATAGTCTTCCCTGTGCCCAGTATATGTGAGTTCCTCACCAAAGAATCTAAACTCCGGGTGTACTACACTACAGAAAGGGATGAGCAAGGCAGCAAAATCAATGATTTCTTTATGAGTTCTGAAGACCTTTTTAATGAAATGAACTGGCAAAAAAAGCTAAGAGGTAAGTTTGGTCTGGGAACACAAAAGATTTTCATTTGTTATTGTATAATAATTCCTGATCTAAAATTGCAAACTTTTTTTCCTGAAAGAAAAGGAATATTAGACTTTCATGGGTTTTTGTTTTCATCTTTTTTTGTTTTCTTTTTTTCCCTTTCCTTTCCTTTCCTTTCCTTTCCTTTCCTTTTCCTTTCCTTTCCTTTTCCTTTCTTTTCCCTTCCCTTCCCTTCCCTTCCCTTCCCTTCCCTTCCCTTCCCCTCCCTTTCCTTTCCTTTCCTTTCCTTTCCTTCCCTTTCCTTTCCTTTCTTTTCCTTTCCTTTTTTCCATACAAACATCCTACTCTCAGGTTTCCAGAAGGCCTTTGCTTAAACACTGCTTGAGCCTGTTGCTATTTATTCCATTATATCCCCAATTAATGTTTTAAATACACAGTACAAGGAAGCAGCTAATGATTCTAACCAGTGGTGAAATCCTCCGCAGTTTGCCACCGGTTTGCTGCCCACGCATTCGCGATGTGTGCCAAATGCATGCTCTGTGCATGCACATGCGCAGTGTGTGCCAAACACATGTTGCATGCACATCTGCAGTGTGCACCAAATGCACACTGCACACAAGTACATGCACAGTGCGCACTTTGCGCAGAAAATGGATGCTTAACTAGGTAAGTAGAAGAGCGAGGGGAGAGAACAGCTGTGCCGCGCTACTTATATTGGCTAGAAAGCAGGATTTCCTGCTTTCTAACGAATATAAATCGTGTGGCACAGCTGATTGTCAGAAATACCTGTTCAGACCAACCGGTAGCTTTTTTTAACTACCAGTTCGCTGAACCGGTGCGAACGAGTAGGATTTCACCACTGATTCTAATTGTGTCCAGTCATGTCTGACTCTAGGGCATGGTACTTTTCTCCATTTCTTGGCTGAGGAAGCCAGTGTTGTCCAGACATTTTCTGTGGTCGTGTGGCCAACATGGCTATATGCTACCTTGCCACCGAAGTGGTACCTATTAATCTACTTGCATTTGCATGCTTTCCTGCTAGATTGGCAGGATCTGGGGCAAGGAATGGGAGCACACCCCATTGCAGGGTGCTCAGATCTCGAACCCGGGCTGTCAGCTCAGTTCCAAGAATCTTATGCAGGTTGCAACCTTATGGCTAAACTATCAACTAACCTCTAGCAGTTTTAGTTTTATTTATATTAGTGTCCTTTATTTTAAAGCAACTCTGCTGGGATTAACAAAAAACTAACAATTTTATCATGGTATAAGATTTCTTGAACATTTTATTGGCTGCTTAAAGACTTATCCGTAGTATGGGGAGACACAGTGACTTATATTTAGCCTGCTTTCTAAATCTACATCTCCCAGCCTTCAAAGCTATTGTCAGCACCTATGGGCAGATGGAATAAATGTTGCAGGTACTAGCTTGTTGTTGTTGTTATGGAGCAGATAGCAATGCCAACTGTCCCCCAATCCTGCGTATCTAACCAAGTTACTTCTAAGGTGGAACTATAAATAATAATAAATTGAATTTATAGGCATTCACGCCTCTCTTGTGTGATACAGATAATCCTTGACTTAACAACCACAATTGGGAGCACGATCTCTATTGCTAAGTAAGGCTGTTGTTAATGAATCACTCCCGATTTTACAGCGTTTTTTTTATTTTTTGCCACCATTGTTAAGTGAACCACTGCAATTGTTCACTTTTGTTCAAAGAGAATCATGGGGTTGTTAAGTGACTCCAGATTCCCCCACTGACTTTGCTTGTCAGAAATTGTCTGGGAAGGTTGCAAATGGCAATCTCATGGCCCCGTGATACTAGCAATCATTGCAAATACATGTTCGTTGCCCAAGTGCCCACATTTTGATAATGTGTCTGTGGGGATGCTATATAAGAACCAGTCGTATATCATTTTTTCCGTGTTGTTTTTACTTCAGTCACTAGATAAGTGGCTGTAAGTTAAGAACTACCTGTATTGCTTTCACGCAAGTTCACATCTGATAGCTTGTATATAGTTTCAGCTACTATTTGGGGATAGAAAGGAAGGAAAGGAATACTAAAAAGGAATTCTGAAAGAAATACTAAGAGATACATCCCTTTGAGGTGACTAAAAAGGTGATCCAAAAGCCACATTATCTGGATTTCTTCTGATTGCTGAGTGAAGGGACATCTATTTTGCGAACAGAAGCATTAAAATAGCATGTTTAGTTCATTATAGATATTGCTGAGGTAAATGAGTCTCATCTCATTCAGCACATCACAGATTTAGGAAAGCAGAACATTGTTTAAAAAAATAGGTTCATATTTAAAATCATTGGAACGCATATACACACTACGTACTATATACATGTCATATTTGATACTATGTTCTCCAGAGCTCCTTCTCATCTAAGGCTTAATGAAGGACAGTCAATCTGTACAATATAACAGTCTCATCACTCTCATCTTTTTTGACAGCCTACAACAGGGGTGTCAAACTCGTGACATCATGTTGTCGTCACATGACATATCACAACTTTTTTGCCCCCTTCACTAAACCGGGGGTGGGCATGGCCAGCGCATCACACATCTGTCCGCAGGCTGCGAGTTTGACACCCCTGGCCTACAACATTCTAAGCTTGTTTTGAAGCTCCAGATGTCACAAATTAAAATGCAACCAATATTGGGGGGTGGCGGGTGGGGTAAGAAAAAGATACAAGGATTTTCTTTCTGGTCATGCTTACTCTGAAGTGTGGAAGGTAGTGCAGATTCAGTTAACTGTTAGGAAAGAAAGTGATGGGAAATTGAAATACACTGAGAGTTTAACTGCACAATTTGCCGTATAAACACATACAGATTTTAAAGACCCAGATGATTGCTTCATTAGGCAGAGAAAGCATAGACATTGTTTTGTATCTTCATGTCAAGCAATCATGTTATCCTACCATTTTGTAGATATCTTTGTTTTCTTTCATAAATAAAGGCAAATAGACATGTCCCAGGATAATGTCGCAAGATCCAATATGGGTCAGTCACCAGGACCAGAGGTTTAGTCTTCCGAGTTTTAGAACTCATGCTTTAGCCCATCCTCAGGGAACTTCTCTCTAGCAAAATGTGCATTTTGGGCTATATGCATAGTGGTCCCGGTGACTGATCCAGATTGGATCTTTTTTTCCTCTGCATTTTTTTCTAGGATGTACAGCCTTTCATTTTTTGGCATCCTTCAGATACATGAGAAGCTCAACTCCCAGACTCAGTCGTATTAGACTGAGTTTTGAGAGCTGTAATCCGAATACTTATAGAGTTTGATTTTAAGATGGATCATCATATAAAATAAATAAAATAAAGGTTTGGGAAGACATCCTATAATGAAAAATACATAAAAGAAGGTAGAAGACAAATAGCTCTGCCACATAATGTGGGTGAGCAATATTTCCAGAGGTAGGGGGCTACTTCCATAATATTTCCATAAACAGGGGGTTGAAGATCTCCAAGGTACCTTCCAGTCCTATAATTCTATGACTTCTCTTCCTCACTAAGCTACAATGATGAGCAGCATTTAGATTGTCTGGATTTCCCCCCCCCTTGAGTACCCTGTTTCAAACGCAAGTTTTCAACTTGTATTGTTTTAAAAGAAGTAGACTTTCAAGGAAAGGTTGAGATCTGTACAAATGTCAGAGGTGCTTCATGCACAGATTTTATGTGAGCAAATGAGATAAACTGTCAATGTTTAAACTGAACATGAAAAGCTAGGGAATGAAAGTTATTAGAATGTGGGTTTAACACAGGCTGGGAACTGAACTTGTCACTTAAGACAAAACACAGTTCTGTTTTGCTGCCAGCTATATTCTTGCTAATCCTACAGTTTATTGCTGGGAACCTGCTGCTCCAAAACCTGGGATCTTAGCATAGACTTCTTGTGCCAACATAGCAAAAGGATGTGAAAGGATTCCTGGGTCACAATTTGTCACTGTTGGTTTTTTTTTTGGGGGGGGGGGGGAAAGAAGGATATTATAAGTTTTATGAGAGGTAACAAAATTTTCTGGGCTACTTGCAGCTACTTGGTCTTATAGTCAAGCTTTTTCTGTTTGATTTTGGGCACTTTCTGAGTTATTGTGTAAGAGATTTTAATATGTTCCTCTTCCAGCATTTTGTGTCTGTGTGTTTGCCCCCAGTTGTATAACCCAGAGGCATCCACAAAGAGAATCAAGGCAAAAACAGCACTGCACTCTTGTGATTTAAGTGCAACCCTTTTGTCCTTATCTCATCACACCATATGTGATGAAAAATAGTGGTGGAGCATATTGTGCAGCACTGTTTTTGTCACCTTGATGGAAGCACCTTCTCCTGTAGATCCCAGTCTGGAAGGTGTGCACAATGTGATTTGATAAAATAAAATTAAAATAGGATATTTAAGGTTAAATCATATCCTGCAACATGAAGTTTCAATCTGAAAACTAAAATTTTGCTGTTATAAACTTGTACATGGGTATTTTATGCACGTGATTTCTGTTCTCGTGGTATTTAAAAGCTTAAATGGTTATATAAAAGTTTAATGTGATCTTTGATCTGGGAAAAAACCCCTTCACATGAACTTCTGAACTTTGCAAAGAGCAGTTAAAGAGAGACTTAAATCAAATAATAAAGGTTACTCTTGTGGCTAGTGTGTCATTCTAGGAAAAGCTGGCAAATTTTTTTTCTAAAATTTATTCCTTGTTAAAAGATACCTTTGAATCCATCAAACATTTGTTTTCCTGATTTTGCAGCTCAGCATATCTTGTATTGGTGTTCCCGCAACATGTCCTTCTGGAGCAGTATTTCATTCAACCTTGCAGTCCTTATGAATCTACTGGTAGCATTTTTCTACCCATTTAAAGGAATCAAAGGAGGTACCAATATTTCAAATATATAAAACATAGAATTTAATAGTTATATACCACAAAGATTTGAGGCCGAGAGAGAAGTAAATGAAAGATTCAATTTTGGTAGCCATTTTAGTGACTGCGATGCTAAGCAATTCACCATTTCCTAAATGATGAGAAACCTAAGAAAAAAGTATTGAGTCTAATTCAGGGGTAGACAACAGTGGCCCCAGAGATGAGTTGAATTGAAGTCCACAGGTCATAAAGGAGCCATAGTTGCCCATCCCTGGTCTATTTTATTCTGGCTTTGGAAATTGGACTTTTCTGATGTCTGTCTTATTTACAAATATTTGTAAGTATGCAAACTACCAACAAAAGTGCATATAGTCAAGGCTATGGTTTTCCCAGTTGCAATGTATGGCTGTGAAAGTTGGGCCATAAGAAAGGCTGAGCGCCAAAGAATTGAGGCCTTTGAACGATGGTGCTGGAGAAGACTCCTGCGAATCCCTTGGACTGCAAGGTGAACTAGTATAATTAAAATCAGTGCTGTCCCTTTTCATATTACTGCTAGTTTTATCTCTGTTTGTCCTCCAGATTCTCTTCAATTTTGGGGGGATTATATATTCCAAAACAGGAAACAAAATTCTGACTATCAGGAATAGTGAATGTTACTTTGTCAAATCACCTATTAATTTATCAAGTTCATTTATGCTAATCAACACCACCAAAAATCATTATACCCTTAAGTGTTTGCTGTGACAAAGCCTGGAAGATGTGAATAATTAGAGGAACCTAAATGGCCAATCAGTTATAATTGCACATATCAGAGAATTAACGTTTGTCATTAAGACATTTCAAAATCGTTTCACAGAGCTTGCTTTCTGGTCCAGATTATTTTTATTGATACGTCCATCAAGTTTTCATTCATTTTTTTTAAAAGATATATTTAAATATCCTTGAATACATACTTAAAGTGTATGCATTATAACGATACATAATATTTTTGCATAATTTTGTTTTAAAATAAGCACATTGAAGTATGTTTTCATATATTGTTGAATTAAGAACTATGCTCAAACTTTTGCAGAAATATTCAGTCTAAAGGAATGGTCCTCAGGGTCTAAAGGACTCTAGTCCTCAGGGTCAAGTTAGGTCAGTTCATACTGAACTCTGCAAAGATCAAATTAAGGCATGTCATATTTTATCTTAGCTTAAAATTCCCTGTTGCTTCGGGAAGCAGAAAATCTCAAACCAAATCGCTGTGACCAACTACAATGACTGGAATTCTTTAGAGGCATATCAGTTCAATTGACAAGGAACAGATGCTTCTCCTAAGGAGTAGAGTAACATGCTGGGAGATGCCGTCATCTTCAGGTTATTAATATTTGGTATTAGATCCAAGTGGATCTAGGTTTTATGATTCTGATTAAAATAGTATTTCATCAATACTTGCAAAATTTACAGACTTAAAGACTAAAAATAGAAGAAGTTGTCATTGGGGCAGGCCACGGATACATTTATTTGAAAGCAGACTAATTAATTCAAGTGTAGTGAAGGGACCTGTTCATCACAGCATTTAGACGTTAGTAAGTTAATAAGCTGAATGAAGAAATCAGAAAACAGCATTTCTCTGGGAAATCTTGAACATGTTTCCCAAAAGTAATTGCCAAGCCAGGCCAGTTTGTCCATAAATTTGTTTTCAGAAAATTCATAAGGTAATTGCTGAATTATACCTTGGTTCATGTGTTTGGAAAAAGACTGACCTATCGTACATTTCCTGGAATCTGTTGGGCACCTTTTCTATATTTTACTCTGCTTCTAATTTGTGGTTTATGTGTGAGGATATTGTTTTAAATTGCATTGTTTTAAATTGTTGTTAATAATGACAAGGGCTCTGTGGAGCCATATGAGGAGAGAGTAAATAATAATGAATTCTGGGTGTCTTCTTTTGCCAGGTACACTGGAGCCCCATTTGTCAGGCTTACTCTGGACGGCCATGCTAATATCGCTTGCCATTGTTATCGCTTTACCTAAGCCCCATGGCATTAGGGCTTTAATAGCTTCTACAATATTGCGATTAATTTTTTCTGTTGGTTTACAGCCCACATTGTTTCTTCTGGGGGCTTTCAATGTAAGTGTAAAATATATTTTTCCGGGATTTCTTGAAAAGTTGTCCACTTACCAAACTAGGAATTTTGTTCTAAAAAAAAATTAAGGTTGTGCCCCAGAATACTAGCTGTGTTAGATTTAAGAGGAAATATTTCAAAGCAAGTTCTCTGATACGGTTTTGCAGATATATCTCACATATATAATTTTTAAACTTGTCTTATATTAAATGAAGACTTAGCATTTTAGCCATGCGTTAATCTTCTTATTTGTTTTTGCTCTGCAGGTTTGTAACAAAATTATATTTCTGATGAGTTTTGTTGGTAATTGTGGAACATTTACTAGAGGATACAGAGCCATGATCATGGATGTAGAGTTTCTTTATCATCTACTATATCTTCTGATTTGTGCAATGGGGCTCTTTGTTCATGAATTTTTCTACAGTTTATTGGTAAGCGTTTCTGTCTGGGAACTTACCTGTGATAATGTTTGTTGATCATAATGTCCATAGTGTTACCTGACAAACATGTATAACCAGAGACCTTTATGGTGGTCTGCAGCAGGGGTGGGTTCTAAAATTTGTTACTACTGGTTCTGCGGGCGTGGTTTGATGGTCATGTGACAATTCTTTAGGATTTAGCAGAGGTACTGGTCTACCAGGCTTTTAACTGCTTGCAGAGCTGTACCGATCTACCCATTTGTTCTTGGAGTGTTCCGGTCTACCCATTTGTTTTTGGAGGCACCAGTCTATCCATTTGTTTTTCGAGCGCACTGGTCTACCACCACACTGCCTTTTAACACCCTCCCTGTACTATACAGGTAGTCCTCGAGTTACAACCTTTTGAAGCTACAATGGCACTGAAAAAGTGACTTATGACCATTTTCCACACTTATGACCATTGCAGCATCCCCATAGTTACGTGATTTACATTCAGATGCTTGACAACTGACTCATATTTATGGCAGTCGCAGTATCCTGCAGTCATGTGCGCACCTTTTGCAAGGTCAATGGGGAAGCCACAGTCACTTAACAGCCATGTTAGTGAATTAACAACTGCTGTGATTCACTTTAACAACTCTGGCAATGAAGATCTTAAAATGGGACAAAACTCACTTAACAAATTTCTCACTTAGCAACATAAATTTTGGACTCAGTTGCGGTCGTAAATTGAGGATTACCTGTACTATATAGTAGTATAACTATAGTAGATACACAATCATTGGAAGACCTCAAGGACCAAGTTTAGGAACAGATGGTTATAGAGAAAATCTATGTCATTACTGAGAGTCAATATTGACTTGATGACTCATAATCAAACAATCAATACACACTACAGATAGTTCACGACTTGCAGGCATTTGTTTAGAGACCTTTCTAAGTTATAATGACACTAAAAATAGGGACTTGCAACCGGTTCTTGCATTTAAGACAGTTGTGACAACCTCACAATCAAATGATCAGAATTTGGTTGCTTGACAGCCAGCATGTATTTATGATGTTTGCAGCATCCTGGAGTCTTGTGATTGCTATTGGCGATCTTCCCAGCCAGCTTTTGACAAGCAAAGTCAATGGGGAAAGACGGATTAGCTTAATGAACACCTGATTCATGTAACTCACTGCAGTGATTTGCTTAACAACTGTAGCAAAGGAAGTCATAAAATTAGCTTCAACTCACTTAACAACTGCCTTACTTAGCCATGGAAATCTGATCACAATTGTGGTTGTAAGTCGAGGACCACCTTATAATAAATATACAGCCACACGCACGCGCGCACGCACACACACACAAACACTGAAAGCAAATGTAATAAGATAATCCTCGACTTACAACTGTTCATTTAGTGACTGTTCAAAGTTACAATGACACCGAAAAATACGACTTACGACCGTTTTTCAAAGCTGTAACCTTTGCAGCATCCTCACAGTCATGTGATCAAAATTCAGACGCTTGGCAACTGGTTCATATTTATGACCGGTGCTGTATCCCGGAGTTATGGGATCACCTTTAGCAAACTTTTCTGACAAGCAAAGTCAATGGGGAAGCCAGGTTCACTTAATAAACCTGTTACAAATTCATCAATTCTAGCGGTTCACTGAACAACTGCGGCAAGAAAGATCGTAAAATGGGCAAAACTCACTTCCTTAACAACATAAATTTTGGGCTCAATTGTGGTCGTAAATCGAGGACTACCTGTATAGTAGTTAAAGTACTGGACTATGATCAGGGTGTCTCTGATTCTAATCCTCCCTTGTGAGGAAGCTGGCTGGGTGACTTGTCCCAGTCTCTTTCTCCCTAGAGTTGACCAGAAAGTTGAAAAACTTCCATCTATCAACCCACATTGAACCAATGTTGCAGATTATGACCCATAACTTTCAGGAACTTCCAAATTTCACCCTGCAATATGGTGATTTGAGATGAGATTTGTATCATTATTGTCACCATCAGTGTGACCCTCTGATGTGAAAGACAGAGGATGATGCTAAATACATTTATATCTATTCATTTAAAAGAATTGTCTGGTCTGGATGGAATCTAAAAGAAATCTTTAACCAATTCTGCATCTGCTAAGCCACTTGATAAATGTCAGTGTAAAATGCTATAGGGCAGGGGTGAAATCCAGCAGGTTCTGGAAAACCGAGTTTGGAGAACTGGCAGATGCCACCTCTGGTGGCCCCAGGTTGGGGTGGGAATGGGGATTTTGCAGTATTCTTCCCCTGCCATGCCCACCAAACCACACCCATCAAGCCAAGCCACACCCACCAAGCCAGGCTCACAAAACCGGTAGTAAAAAAATTTAGATTTCACCACTGCTATAGGGTGTTTTATTCCAAAGGGGGAAAAAAGATTCCCAAAGTGGTCTTAACATCCTCCTTTCTGCTTTGAAGGTACTTTTTAAAAGCCTGAGTGCCTCTTTTTCTTTCCATGATGGGGGGGGGGGGGGGAAATGGCTCAACCCAAATAAAATCAATGTCAGTGAAACTAATTAATTAACAGGGGAAATTACCCATTTTAAAAGGATATATGTAATGACTAAACTGCCTGTCAGTTCAGTTTGGTTACAGATCATCAAATTAATTAGCAATTGTTTGGAGGGAAAGCATCTGTTCTTTTTAGAGCTTTGTCTTGAATTGCAATTTGTTGTGTACATGCCAAGGAGGCTATGTCTTAACCTACTGATTCCTGGGAAATCAGTTTTACCCATGACACAGAACTGATCAGAAATTAGCTATACCTTTTCCCTTCCAAAATACAAAATCAAGTCCAAGAGAGATGCTCAATAAGATTTAGCTAGGGAATCTACACATAATTATATAGTTGTTTGCAAGAAGCCATGGTGAGAATGATCAAACTGCAGAGATACTCTCTGGGAAAAGTTTTGATCTGTCCTGAGATTTGGCTAACAGCTTCATAGCAGTTAACATAAGTTTCTGCAAGATTACGTTCTTGAGGTAAATAATATTTGTGTGTGTATATTTAAAAAAAACAGTTTCCTTTTCTGTATCCACCAGATCTTTGTATTTTTCTTTCAATTTCAAGTCAGAGAAAATGATACTTAGTTCATAATAACAATAGCAATAGCACTTAGACTTATATACCGTTTCATAGTGCTTTACAACCCTCTTTAAGTGGTTTGCAGAGTTAGCATAATGCCCCAACAATCTGGGTCCTCATTTTACCCACTCCAGAAGGATGGAAGGTTGAGTCAACCTTGAGCCTGGTGAGATTCGATCTGCTGAACTGCAGCTAGCAGTCAGCTGAAGTAGCCTGCAGTACTGCACTCTAACCACTGCGCCACCTCAGCACTTAACAGAGCTAATCATTAGCTATTGAAAAAGTTGTATTAGGAAATTTTGAGTTTCCCATGATTTGGTGGATTTAAAGTGGCACATGTCCAGCAGGTGGTTATATCTGGCTGATCTTATCAGAGTTTGAATACTAAGCAGACTCCGATCAAGGGAGGGCCAAAACTTTAGAGTACACTGGAAAATACTTAACTAGTGGTGAAGGCTCCAGGCCAGAAACCAGGAGATGGTAGGTATGTTCTCTGCCTTGAGTCATTTGTGAAAATAATAAAGTCAAGATTTTTTAAAAGAAACATTTAAAAGTAAATATACAAAAGCATCACTGGAGAAGGTAGCAAATTACTTCCAAACTGTTGCCAAGAAAACCGAACAATTCTGTCTATAGAGTGGGGAGAGGCACACTTAACCTGAAGAGGTTTAACTTTTTGCTTTATCAGCTGGAAGGAAGTGCTTAAGACTGCAAGAAAACCTTTCCAGTTTGATTTGAATATTCCTTTTCCCCTAAAGAATATTCAAAATTTAAGAATAAACCCAGATGACGATGAAAAAAGTAGACTAAAAATTGAAGAGGGTTTAGGAAGAGAAATTCACCAGAGACATTATAACTAGGTGACCAGTGCATTACTCTTTTGCTTTTAACATGCAATATCTAAGTTTCTAGAACAGAAATCAAGAAATGCTGACAGCTGTTAGCCAACCAACGTTGTTCTTTCAGTTTATTTGGTATAATAATGTTTCTAGGGATTTTTTTTTTTTTTTTTGTTTACATAGAATCAGAGAGTGGAAGGAGCTATTAAGGCCATCAGTGCAGGAATTCAAAATAAAGTATCTCCACCAAATGTCTATCCAGGCTCTGCTTAATCATATCCAACAAATGGAAGGTCATCATTTCCCTAGATAATTGGTTCCACTCTCATACTGCTCTTACTGTTAGGAAACTTTTCCTAACATTCATCCAGGATCTGCGTTCCTGGAACTTAAGACTCTTACTTGTGTCTTGTATTCTGAAGCAATTGCTTAACAAGGTGTGGCCTTCTATTTGGTTTTTAGTCAAAATGTCACAAAAAATCGACTTGTCTTTTCTAAAAAAAGTATGAGGATTTTATTTAACGATCATGTTGTTCAATTGTTTATGTAAAGTTAATGTATCTGATAGGCCATTACCTCATAAATTGTTAATGCATTGAATAAACGTTTTGTACTGTCCTTTTCCAGCTTTTTGACTTGGTGTACAGGGAGGAGACCTTGCTGAATGTCATTAAAAGTGTCACTCGCAATGGACGTTCTATCATCTTGACCGCTGTCCTTGCTCTTATTTTGGTTTACCTGTTCTCAATAGTAGGATACCTCTTCTTCAAGGATGACTTTATCTTGGAAGTAGATAAGCTACCTAATGAGACATTATTGCCAGGTTTGTATTCAATTCTTGACAAAGGAAATACACCACAAATGACAAAAAAAATAAATAAATAGGGGATTTATTTTGTGAATGCTAATCCCTCTCCAGCCCACAGGCAATTTCTTGCTAAAACCAGTTAAAGCAACCAGTACTTTAAGTTAATTATGCTTATAAATTGAGTTCTTAGTATTTGAAAAACTTAACTAATGAGATTGCAAAGCAAATCAGGACCACATGTAGAAATGTATGCATTAAAAAATATAACTGAAAATAAATGTACAGTTGTCTTGTACAGCCTAATTCTATACTCGGTGTATATTGAAATGATGTGATTTGGATGATATATGGTGAAAAATGTAATGAAAAAGTCCTTCCCCCCCCCCTGTAAATTATGTTGTTCCCAAATATCACATTTTACAAGAAGATATTAGTCACATTTATATGCCCCTCTCCATATCACAAAAAGCAACCTCTGTCTATGCATATAATTTCTGGAATATGTTCCATGTATGAAATAATATGAATCCATATGTTGAATTTCACAAGTGACAATAATCAAAACCTGAATGCACATAAATAAGTATAACATATAACAGTGCATGCACTGACCCCCATCCTTCACTCTCTCCAACCTCTCTGGACTCAACCTGAAAGCCTGGAGATGACTTGTATTCATGTTTACTTGGATGTGAAAGCAGCTCTTTATGAAATCTGGAATCCTACAAGATTGCTCAGAGGGCTATATGTCTGTTTAAGCAAATATAAATATAGTACTCCTTCATCACCACCACCCAATCAAATATGAAGAGGTGAGAGTAGGCGATAGGACTACTTGCCTTCTAGCTATTTTCAAACCCAATCTGAAGGGACTATATACTTGTCACTAAATGCATATGCATTGGGAATTAGCATTGGCCACCTTATGTTATCACAGGTGTTCAAACAAAGGTAGCCTACGTCCCACATTGTTTTTCTGGAATATTTGGTGGGTGGAAAATGAAAGCACTATGCAGTCTGCTTTTGCAACACATGCATAAAAATACTATCTGTTCATTGAGTTTAGATAAGCAATATAGCTTTTGCTTTTTACATAATCAATTATCAAGAATTTCTTATTTATTTATTTATTTATTTATTTATTTATTTATTTATTTATTTATTTATTTATTTATTTATTTTGTCGCATTTCTATGCCGCCCAACTCCCGAGGGACTCTGGGCGGTTTACAACAGAGAATAAAACAATGCAATAATATCCCATACAAACGTTAAAAGAAAACATGAAAACATTAAAACGTTAAAACACATACACTCCAATTTGTGGCCGGGTCTCACAAGATCACTATAACGAGATCAACTGCCCCAGGCCTGCCGGAAGAGCCAGGTCTTCACCGCTTTCCGGAAGGCCAATAGGGTGCGGGCGGTCCGGACTTCAGGAGGTAATTGGTTCCAGAGAGCCGGGGCAGCCACAGAAAAGGCCCTAATATTAAACCCGATAAATTTAAGCAGTGTTGACAGCATGTTATGTCGTATAACTATTGCACTAAACTGTTCTTGTTTTTTCAACAGAAATAGTACATATTTTAAAATTAGTAAGTATTATAATGAGTAACAGCAATGTTTGTTAAATAGATGTGCTAGTTACATAACAACTTCAAGCATTATTTAAAAGTATTTAGGATGTCGTGTTTTACCCAATTGTAGATCAACATAATGAAATTGGAGAGCCAATGACTAGAGAGTTCTTATATTCTAATATGTGCAAAATAGAGGATGGTGAGAATTGTTCTTCTGTTATTCCTTCTACAGGCAAGTATATTTCATTTATTTTTTCACATATAGTAGTTTGTAAAGTGCAATTATTTCTGAATGCTTCTAATATAATTGGGTGCTTATTCATTACGGTTTCCTATATATATCAACCCTATATATATCTCAAACACTATAGTAGTATGTATGAGGCATGAAGGACATCATGCCATAATCATAAAAAGAATAGAATATAAAACACACATTGCTATGTTCCCTATTGTTACCACTCTAATATTTGTTGTTATTGTTAAAGGCAACAAATTAACATTATTTACTAGTAATTATTTGTATTATTTACAGCACTCAACAGTGCTGTCCCAGAGCAGAGGTATATCAACCATTTCATACAGTCCTTCCTCAGATATCTCACATTTTGTTGTGCCTTATTTTTTAGCTGCGGAGGGGAATGGGGACAGTAAAATTACTCATTGTGTTGAAAAGCTACGAGTGTAACATGTAAACTCATAACAGTATGTCGTAAACTATTTCTGTCCTGGAAAATGAGACATAGGACTTATTTTTATACCATTAGAAATGTTTTCTTCACAGCAAGAGTGCCCAATTCATGTCATTTGAAGAGATCGCTAGTTCGTTTTTCTTAATGTGTAACATTTACCACAGCCAAAACAAATGCAACATTTTCTTTGTAGAATGAATGCACAATTAAAATCACTCTGAGGGGCCACAAGTTTATTTTTTAATAAGTTTAAGTTATAAGTTTAAGAGGGCTAGAATGCTGCATTAATTGTGGAAAAATTCTTGCTTCTTCTGGGCCTCGTGAACATGTCATTCTTTCTCAAATACTATAATCCAATCTCCATCATACAATAATGTATAGTTACTCATGGTTATCTGTGCATTACTAACTCTTTTAGTGTGGCCTCGCCCACATATTTTTTTTTCCTCCACATTTTTCAGTTCCCCCATTTCTACTTCTACCATCAGTGGCAATAACATCCAGGAGTTTTTATTCATCTAGAATTATTGTCCTGACGTAGTGTTAAATGCATGGAGTAAAACTTTGCTGACTATTTTTGCTGGAAAATTGGTAGCAGTTGTATATGTTTCTGAATTCAGGAAGACTTATACAAAACGACATTGACACTTTCTATCTCATGATGGATAGACTTAGGTGGGCTCCAGAGTTTGTCATAAAGTGATAAGGAAGAACAAGAGTGGGCAATGGGGAATACGGGAGCCAGAAAGTGGGTAGGGTTAGGGGTAGGGGTAGTTGTTCATTATCACAGTCCAGGTCATTTTGTGAACATACAAATATGCATCAGAAAGATATTCAAAGTTTTCAGGAGACAAAAACAAATAAAAGTGTCCATGTTCAAAGTTTTCATTAGACAAATTATGTATGTGTAAATGAATTTGGTTGGAATTGATGACTGCTGATAAGGCTCCAGAATTATAAAAGTATCTTGCTACTAAGCATTAATGGCATGCTTGCTTCTGAATTGAAATTAGAGATAGTCTAATGCTTCTTTATATGCTTGCATTGAAAATGTGCTTACATTGTTTCTTGTAAAGGCATCCCAGATGTAATGAGTCAGTTTGTAGGATGAGATTAAGACAGGTTTCCAATTTTTAAAAAATTCACATTCTGAAAAAAAATTCTGAATAACCCAAGGAATCACAAAGCTCTGCAGATAGCTTCTTGAACTGTAGGCGAGAGGAAGAGAAGCAATGAACAGTTCTTATTTGGCTTTAAAATGCTTGTGTAAAATATGAAAGTGATCTTCAGGCTCCCACTCTCTCACGGTCATATCCCAAACTTCTTTTATTTAATAGAGCTAGCTTCTGAAGAATCTGAAGAGGATAAAGAACATACATGTGAGACGTTGCTGATGTGCATTGTTACCGTGCTTAGTCATGGGCTGAGAAGCGGGGGTGGAGTAGGAGATGTACTCAGGAAACCATCCAAGGAGGTAAATTAACATTGCATGTTAAAGGAGTAATGCATGTATGTGATAACAAGAAAGTATTGAAGAGTCATAAATAATTTTAAAAATAAAGATTGAAATGAGATTTTATATAGTATTAATATTGTGGAAAGTATCAGTACGTATGGTGCCAGCTAAATGTGTAAATATCAGTGTTGATGTCTTAATAATAGTTATAGTTACTCTAATAAATGATTTATTAATGTTGCAGTAATTACATCATATTACCAGGCCAAGACCTTTCCCAAAAGTCCATTTTTTTACTACCTGTAAACGTATTTTTGACCACAAATAGGTTTTCTATCAAGTGTGGCAAGAGGGCTATAAAACTGTTTCCAACACTACTTTAGTTGTAGAATCATAAAGTTGGCAATTCTGTCAAAGCTGCTATTAAGTTCAGGAATCCAAATTAAAACATTACTGGCTGCCCAGCTGAATGCATCCAGTGAAGAAGAATCCATCAGCTCTTTGGGGAGCTGCTTCTGTATATCATGCATATCATGCTTTTTTTAATATTATGTAAGAAACTGTTTTCTTGCAAACTAAATCTGTTATTCCATGTCCTGCACTCTAGGGCCATCGCAAACTTATCTTGACATTTTTCTATGCAGGTTTTTTTTCCCAGTGTAATTTCATCCTGTTTTAGTTTCTCAAGGCTATATCTTTTCAGTTCCTTCAACCTCTGTTCACAAAATCTACTTTCAGGTCTCCTATCATCTTTGTCCTTCTCTCAACATACTGCAATTTATCTAAATCCTTCTTAACGGCACACAGCAAAGTGAAAAATGAATAACAAAGTATAACATGAATCTGTTTTTGTGATTTAAACTATACTGTTGTTGATGCACCGTAATATTGAATTTGTCCTTTCTCCCACATTCAGTAAGAAATAGCATTGCCAAGCCAGGGATCCCCTATTTTGATTTGTGATTCCTAAAAAGAAGAATTTGCATTTATCTCTGCTATATTTTATATTTTCATTTTAACCCATTTCTCACAGCATTTAAGATTGTGTGAATTTTGTCCCAAAGATGTTTTTTTCAGGTTGCCACTGCACTTTCTTGTTTTTTTTTTTCTTTTGAATATGTTTCGCTTCTCATCCAAGAAGCTTCTTCAGCTCCGACAGGATAGTGGGAAATGGAACGATTTATATTCCTTGCAGAAAGCTGGTAATCCGCATCCTTTTAGAGCACTTAACATCCTTCCATTCCCCGCTATCTTACCAGAGCTAAAGGAGCTTCTTGAATGAGAAGCAAAACGTCTTCAAAAGAAACTACTTTATACTAGTAGTTCACATTGTATTCAGTCCTTATTCAAAAGCAATCCATATTTATTTAAGCTCTTGATGTTTTTTCCTGTTTTACTTCACACACTTTTTCAATAGGACATTTCCACTGCATTCAGTTACTTCTATATTTCTTCTGATATACTTTCACTTCCATTGAACAAAGAAGACCAAAGTATGCTCTCATGCACGCCCACTTTCATATCTTTCCAGATTCATTCCTTGCAACAGACAACATACTATCTCATTTGTATGTCTTCAAATATATCTATCTACTTCCCTATCTTTATAAACATTCTACCAAAACAAGCTCATTCCTTTACTTGCTCTAGTTTTTCATCATCTGTGTATATTATATCATTCATTCTGTTTTTCATATCGAAATCTGGGAACTTGATCTTCGATACATTATTTTGTATGCTTGTTGCATAATACAGTCTACCTAAGATTCACTGCATATGCTCACTTCCCCACCTAATACACCTATAACACCATCACAGTCATTTCTTATATATTTTTAAATATAGTACTTCAATATGCTTAATGGTTTAATCCAAACTATATCACACACCCATGTCTTACTTCCTGTTTTATAATCCACAAGTATAATGTGGCCTAGCGTGGTACGTATTGTACATAGAAATAGGAAACAAAAAATAGAAAATAAAACCTACAAAATACAAATGATTTGCCAGAAAAGAATGCCCAATCTATATGTGGCATCTATATATCAATCAATCAATTTAATTTACATCCAAAATGCCCCAAAGTTAGAAATATAATCTAAACTTGGCAATAGATAAAGTCTTTTACAAATAAAATATTTAATAAATACTATATAATAGACTTAAAACCCCAACTCATTGATTTGTTAATGAGAGCCTTGCTTTTTATCATCATAGTTAAAAATCTCGTGCTGCTATAATTTTAGGATTTTTATCTGCAAATGAATTTTTTGCATACTCAGAAATGTTTCTTCTTGGTTTGGATTTTAAAAATTAGGCCAGATAATTTCCTGCCAGACAGTCTTATAAAATTCTCAGTACAATTAAATATTATCCATCATTACAATATCAGTAGCATTACAGGGGCAATGAGAGATGAGGTTTTTAAAAAATCTCCCATATAGTATACTGTATTTGATAGCAACACATTTAATCTACCTTTTGAAAAAGATGTTCTTTAAATATAAGTTATATATATATTTAGGGAATTGAAAAATATATGTGTACTTAATTCTAAAAATTACAGGTGAACATGATACTTTAGCTATAGCCATTAACTCCTGTACTCCTGCATTTCAAAAAATTTTATGGGACTCCAATTTGGATCACATTTCCTAACAATAACATAGCGCAGGTGAAATTTTTAAGCTCTATTTTAAGTGTCGCAAGTTGTGTTTCCAATCTGTTATTGTTATATTCTGTTGGAATATAACAAAGACATAAGCAAATATATGTTTTTAAACAAGGAAGGATTGCTTCAGGAAATCCCAAATGAATCCTTTGTAGATATGTGGTTTCAACAAGTGATTTAAAAGATAAATTAAATTAGTCCTGATTATTTATTCTCCAAAGGTATGTCATCAACAATTCATTGTATCAAACAAAGGCATCTATAATGTTCACTCATCAAGTAACATTCCCCTTTGTAGCTCTGTTTTCTTTTAATACTTTCCATTTACTATCGGAAAACCATCTGCATTTTAGGAACCTCTGTTTGCTGCAAGAGTGATATATGACCTCCTCTTCTTCTTCATGGTGATCATTATTGTCCTCAATCTGATTTTTGGAGTCATTATCGATACCTTTGCTGATCTAAGAAGTGAGAAACAGAAGAAAGAAGAAATTTTGAAAACAACATGTTTTATTTGTGGTAAGTATCAGATTCAGCAAGAGTTCAGTTCTAGGCAGATAGAGGAATGTCTCCATTCTCCACCTCAAAAAATGCACAATTTTTTTGTGATGGAATCAACATCTTATGAATGTTTTTAGAATAAATTGCTAGAGGGCATGTAATGTTAAGGCTTTAACAGAGTCCTTTCTGAAGGCTACTTTCTGAAGGCTACATTTGCCATCGGGTAAGAGGTTTGTCTTCTCATGGATTAGCCAGGGTTGAAAAAATAGGAATGCATGGGCAGCTCTCTGTACATTAGATAGATGTACAAGGTAAGATCCCCTGGAAATTTGGTGCTGAGATAATGTTTTATAAATTACAAAGAAGAGTTGTAGTTAGGGCCGAACAACATGGAAGCTGTGTAAACAACCCAGACTATGCCTATACTTAAGAGCCAAGCAATATTCATTTGAACCTTATCATTACCAGAAAAAAAAAGTTTACAATCTATAAAGGTTCTCCTGCACATGTGTGCTAGTCGTTTCCTGCTCTAGGGGCAGTGGGGGTTGCCCCCAGTTCAGACTGGTTCTATGGAACCGGTAGTAAAACCAGCGGGAGGCTCCACCCATTGACCCGGATGTCATCATAAGTGATCTGTGCATGCGGGCACGATGCGAACCGGTAGTAAAGGTAAGTAGAACCTATCTAGAGGACGCTGCTCATCTCAGTTTCAAAGCCGAAGAGCCAGCGCTGTTCAAAAATGTCTCCGTGGTCATGTGGCCAGCATGACTCAATGCTGACCACTCAATGCTGTTACCTTCCCACCAAAGTAGTCTCTATTTTTCTACTTGCATTTTTTACGTGCTTTCAAACTGCTAGGTTGGCAGAAGCTGGAACAAGTACCGGGAGCTCACCCTGTTACGTGGCACTAGGGATTCGAACCACTGAACTGCCGACCTTCTGATCGACAAGCTCAGCGTCTTAGCCATTGAGCCACCACATCCCTTGCTACAATGTATAGGTAGTCTTAAAATACAGTAAAATAATGTAGTGCTGTTAAAAAAAGCTGTTTTATATTACTGGGGTTGTCTTTAAAAAAACTTCAGTGGAATCCAGTCATCTAATTAACCAGTCAATGTGCTATATGAAAACATATGCTGTATATGGTTGAATATTCTTCCTCCAATTGTGTTCAGAGGTCGTGTTTCATTTTCCTCTTTAGGTTTGGAAAGAGACAAGTTTGATAACAAGACAGTAACTTTTGAAGAACATATTAAAGAGGAGCACAATATGTGGCACTATTTATTCTTCATTGTGTTGGTAAAAGTAAAAGACTCTACAGAATATACAGGGCCTGAGAGTTATGTAGCAGAAATGATAAAGGTGAGTTTTGCCATGTTGTGTGTGAAATATGGCTTGTTCATACTTCTTTTAATTCTTCTAATGCCAGAAAGTCTGAATTCACATTCTATGAAGATTTTAAAATATTTGTAATGAGCACTGATGTGTACCTCTTTTATTCTCCCCCCCCACCCCCGGTGGAAAAATGTTGTTCTTCAGAACAATTATAATTTGTTTTCACAAAATTGTCACAAAATAATATCTTGTCAATGTCTGATATTTTTACAAACTCAATGTGTGGCCACTTTTATTCTTTGGACCCTTAGGCCCATAGTTGGCACAGTGGCTGTGAATTCACTGTAGGCCACTCCAGAACTCTTGCAGAAGGAAGGAAGCCGGGTAGAAGTGTTCCAGCACTACTGGGTAGCCAGAATTTGAAGATGGAAACAGCCCCTTCTCTGCCATCAAGTTTTCACAACTTGGATTAATCCAAGTATTTCTCTCATGTGCAATCCAATTGGGAATACAAATAATTTTGTTATATTTTATTATGAGCAGACTTGGCATTTAATATGCCAAGGCCCTTGGGCTCCAAAGATCTGAAATTGTGGATCCCAGTGTAAAAATCCCCTGGAAAAGGGGAATTTTTAAAAAATTATTTATTTAGTTTGTCAAACATGTATGAGAAAACAGGTATAAGTATAAACATAGACATGAATACCGGAAATGAGTACGAATACATGGGGACAGTAGGACAGGGACGGTAGGCATGCTGGTGCGCTTATGCACACCCCCTTACAGACCTCTTAGGAATGGGGCGAGGTCCATGGTAAACAGTTTAAGGTTAAAGTTTTGGGGGTTTGAGGATGTAACAACAGAGTCAGGTAGTGCATTCCAGGCATTGACCACTCTGTTGCTGAAGTTGTATTTTCTGCAATCAAGTTTGGAGCGGTTTACCTTGAATTTGTATCTATTGTTTGCCCGGGTATTATTGCAGTTGAAGCTGAAGTAGTCATTGACGTTGTAGCAGACAATTTTGTGTACTATGCTTAGGTCAGACCGTTGTTGGTGTAGTTCTAGATTGTCCAATTAGTTGAAGGTTCCTAAGTCACATTTTCTGAGTGAAGCTTACTCTCAGCCTCCTGTCATATCTTTTCTTATAAATCATGTCCCATTCTTCTGTGCCCTCCCCACCCCGCTCCATTATCCCGGGATAATGTTGTAGGAATCCAATCTGGGTCAGTCACCGGGACCAGAGATGTTTTGTCTTCTAGCAAAGTTCTCTGAAGATGGGCTCTAGCATGAGTCCAAAAGCTTGGAAGACAAAATCCCTGATCCCGGTGACCGATCCAGATTGGATCCTACAATATCTTTTCTTGCACATCACAATCAAAATCCCATTCTTCTGTGCCTCCACCCATTCCTGACCCCAAAATATGTACCTCCAGCCTATCATTCCCTATCTATCTAAAGTTATAATTAGATTATACTAAAGCAGGTGATTCTGGGTTAAATTAACATCTCAGATTTACAAGTCACCAAACTTCCACCTAAACTACCTTCCCTTCTACCACCTCAGCCATCTGTTGGATGGATAATATACAGTAGTATTTTCATATGGCTGTTAGACCAACTTCAAATATTGAGTAGCATTTGAATGTGTATAGATCCCAGATGCCATCCTTGAAAGCTGATAGTATAAAAAATAATTCCTAAAAGAAGGTTGCATTTTCCAATTAAGTTTAATCCATTGTTGAATATATCTCTTTTAACTGTAATTATATTCTGATCACAGAATATGACCCAATATGCATTTTGTGATCATGATAAGATTAAATTCATTTAATAAAAGAAATGATTTAATACTAAACCGGTTAAAGGATTTTTGAAACAATCAGATCAGATTGATAAAATAATGGTGCTGCCATCATCTTCATCTTTGGGGTTATTAAACTTAAAAAAAAAAAGAATCAAACAAACTGAGCTAAAGCAGTCTTCTAGTTTTTCTTTTAGACTTCTGTTTAACAGCAAATGGGATATCTTTTTTGTTTGTTTATATTTCTGTACGTCAATTTAAGGATTTAACTTTAAAGATTTTTTTGTAAACCCTTTTGGAAGCAGAATGTCTTTGTTTTGCCAAATGCTCATTTAATCCTGCATTCAGCTTCCTGATTAACTTAAAGCACTAATGGGCCAGGAGCGTGTGTTTCATTTTTCTCATGCCTTCTGCCTCATCAGAAGTCTATCTGGATGACTATTCCAGTTTGAACGTTTGCCTCCATTTGTAATAAAATACATGCGGTTGCCCTTGGAAGGGGCATTATGCAGCATATATTAAATGGTTTTTGAAGATAAATCCCCTCAAAATCTCTCGTTATGTAATCCATTCTGCTTTGAATTCTTTTAAGTCTGTGTCCTACTTCTGAGTATTCCCTAAATAATAGCTTCTTTTTAAAAGTGTTGTGAGTAATCGTCTGACAGTAGATTAATGGGTTTAGGAAAGCTTGTCACCTTATCTTGTTCTCACAGGGCTAGAAAGTTTTTGGAATATAATTTTGCATTTAAGTCAGAAAGCGTTTGCCTGTAAAAATAATTGAATGTTGTGTTTGTAATGGTATATAACTGACAAAACGTTTTTGTAAACATGCAATCGCACATATTAAAGAACTTTTGATACAGAAAACAGCATGACTTTTTAAATATAATTTAATAACCATTCACACAGCAATCTAGCAGAGGTTTTTTTTTAAAAAAAGAGAAAGATTGCTTGTTTTCTAAGTACACGTGAAAATGTCAAGCGATCAATTGTTACCAGAACTTTTTATGGAACAAAATGCTTTAAAAAATATATATACTCCATATTCAACAAAGTTTGCATTCCATGGAAAGAAGCTGTGTGTCCACATATCAGTAAAAATAGGCTTTGTTGGTTATCTCAGGAACCAAATCACCAGTAACTGCATTTGTCTCGTCTTGGCTGTCAAAGGTATTGAAAAATACCAAATTCTCAAGCTGAATGAACCCTCAGAGTCCCTCAGAAAACAATAGCAACTCCATCTGCACTCTAGCTGGTGTGTCGTGGCTGGTGCCAAACCAGAAACCCTCTGAGTACCATTTCAGAGAAGGACACGCCTCCTCATGCTTTGCCTGGTCTCAATAACACATGCCAAGTCAGCTCTCTCATCTAGGATTAGATCCCAGATGAGATTAACTTTATTACAGGCCAACCTGGTATTTAAAAGTACCAGCTGGAGTACAAAGCTGCTCAAAATTTGACAACCAGGAACTGGAGATAGAGGCAGAAGACTGGAACATGGGACCTATAAGAGACATTGGTTTTGTGAGCAGTTCATCCCGATTCCCACAATATGTCCCATTGCCCACTACTACAACAATCTTATTCCCAAACTCCTCCTCATTCCTGCTCAGTCTCCATCATGGCCAAGGTCCTGTTACATCATCCTTTCACACCCTATTTCTCGGGTTATCAGATTGGCATCAGGACAGTGCTGTCAATCACTCATTGCTAGCACAACCACACCCTAATCTGCAACCCTCTATGAGGATCAATTGCAGCCCCACCTTCCTTCCATCATTCATAAACTTCATTCGTGAAATGCAGTACTAAGTAGCGACTGCAAACATTTCTAAAAGAAAGCGATATTAAACAATGGGACATTGTGCAAGTGAAAGAATAATTTTGTTAGAAGACTTAAGACTATAGGCTCTTTATTGGTATAGTGCAGAAATACTTTTTCCAAGTTTTTTTTTTAAAATCAATTATTATCAATTTGGGACATTTTCCCAAAAAGGCAAGATTCACAGGGGTTTAATGTGGATTTAATGTGCCCAGATAATTTTATAGCTGTAACAATTGGCTTTAAAAAGTGGGTGTGCCATACCATGCTGCTGCAGGATAGAACAAATCCATTCTGTGTGTATCTAGTATTGTCTGCCCTCTAGGGGTATAGTTGGTATCTACTTTTGCCATGGCAAACTGATGTTTTGGGTCACCTTGTTGTATGATTGCTTCATTAATTGAAGATAAAAATGGAATGGTCTACAGCGCTGACCACCTGTATGATCGGATATGTAAAATCAATTTGTTTTGATTGTAACTGGCCACAAATATGGATCTTTCTGACTTTATTTCAAGGACTATTTCTTACTGGTTTGGTAAGTAGGCTAGTTAACAGGTTCCCATGGTTGCCATAAAAATTAATGTAACAGGGATTACAAGCCCTTACATGCTGAGATAGAATTATTAATAATTTCTACAAATAACCTATATTAAAAACTCTTTCAGACTGAAAATTGCAGAGCTAACTGCTATAAAATTTAGGTGGCCATACCGACTTGTTCTTTTACTGATCTGTACCATGTTTAATCAGTGTTATCTTTCTTGTAACATGCCTTTGTCTTTTTCTGTGGTTTCAGGAAAGTTCATTTTTTAATCCTTTCTTCTGGGTAGTGATTTAGCCAGCTAAATATTGATTGCCTATCTTAATGCTTCTAGGATTCCCCCTGCCTTATGGAACTTCCTTGCCATCATCATTTTTATTTTCCCAAACCTGCAAAATGGTATAAAAGAATTTACAGTTGCCTTTACAAGAAAACACAAGGAATTTGTTGAGGTCACTATATGAGCTGATCAATATTCCCTCTTTGTGATCAACACAGAAAGGAGAAAAATTACTTAACTAGTACCCTGGGATGCTGTAGTTCTTTTAGAAACAAAATTAGCATACATTTGTACAATAATTCCCTCACCATACTACTATGATGGGAATCTTGAGGATGGATGGATGGATGGATGGATGGATGGATGGACGGACAGATGGACAGATCTTTTCTGCCATCCACATATTGCATAGAAAGGCAGTGGCACTTTTGCAACTTATTATTAACCTAATTTGCTAGACCAATTCTTGAATACAGCTCACCTGTCTGGAACCCGCACTGCATATCGGACATTAATACAATTGAACGTGTCCAGAAATATTTCACAAGAAGAGTCCTCCACTCCTCCGCTTGAAAACAAAACACTTTATGCCACCAGACTTGATATTTTGGGCTTAGAAAATTTAGAATTATGACCCTCATAAAATTATGATTTTATGACCTAAGCATAGCTCATAAAATCATCTGTTACAATGTCCTACGTGTCAATGACTATTTCAGCTTCAACTACAATAATACACGAGCACACAATAGATACAAACTTAAAGTGAACAGCTCCAAACTTGATTGCAGAAAATATGACTTCAGCAACAGAGTGGTCAATTCCTGGAATGCACTACCTGACTCTGTGGTTTCATCCCCAAATCCCCAAAATTTTAACCTTAGACTGGCTACTATTGACCTCACCCCATTCCTAAGAGGAATGCAAGGGACGTGCATAAGAGCACCAGCGTGCCTACTGTCCCTGTCCTAATGTTCCCTTTAATTGGATTCATTTTATGTATTCAATTCATGCTTATACTTATATATATTATCTAATATGTACTCGACAAAATAAATAAATAAAATAAATAAAGTATTTATAATTGTATTTGCAAGATGCTGTAGAGTCTGGGACAGGGAATGTAACTTGTAGTTAGTGCAGATAAGCTGCAAGAGTTCCATTGCAGCTGATGCAGGCTGCTTTGGCTGTTTGTAGGTCTCTTCTCCCACACACTGTAGCTTAGCCAAAGTGAGCAGGGTGAAATTGAAGACTTCTGTTTGATTCTCCCTTCCCTTTGGCCCTGGACCAGCTAGCATGCAAATCACCAGACTGCTTTATGTGGATTATTTTTTTTAGCTACAGACTTGAACAAAATAGCTTGCTTGAGCCAGGAACAGGAAAGTGAAAGGAGCCAAGAGTTTCCACCAGTAGGAAAACAGATTGTCCAGAAGTTCATATATTGCAGTTTATAACAACCTCAGTCTAATTCCAACATTAGTTGACCAGATTGATCTAGAGCAGATTTTGAACTGTCACAAAGTGCTTGTATGAAGTGTATTTAAAGTGTAGGAGTTAATTCTTCCTTAAATCCAAATAATTGTACTCTGCAGAGTCCCCTAACACGTGTGTGTGTGTGAGAGAGAGTGTGTGAGAGAGAAATTGTCAAGATACTATAGGAACTGGAGATTCTCTGTACAGTGTTTTGAACACTATTCACAGTCAAATAAAATACTAGAAAAACCTTTTTTTTTCCATTAAACTTTAAGTTTAAGAAAGGATGTAGAATTGTTTACTCACATAATTTACCTTGTATGCCACTCATCTCATCTAGAGGCATTTTTATTACTTTGGAAATATCAGTACTAACTACAGTATTGGATTGGTGGGACATGAGTAGTCTTATGTTGACTTGTAGGGTTGTCTTTAAATTTAAAGAACCTAACTCACAGAAAAGAATTTGCAGATATTTGAATAAAATTGGGTTTTGTCCCATACTGGCTATAACATTTCAAAATGGCTGACTGTGATCTACGTACGACTACATGTTGTAGTATTAATTATTATTATTGCTTATACTTGTATGCCATCTAATTCCCAATGCCTCACAACAATTAAGCAAAGAAATTACGATAAGATCAATAAAAGATGGCAAGTGGAATTGACCAGTATGAGATCTCACTCTCCCTTGCCAAAGGTCTGGGTGAAGAGCAAAGTCTTCACTCTTCTGAACAACAGGACAGTGGTAACCCTCTGGTTCTTGGAAGGAACTTCATTCCAGAGGGTAGGCATGGCTACAGAGAAGGTGCACTTCTGTGGTCCTAATCATTCACATTGTTTAATCAAACCCAGATGGTGCCAACCTTACAAGATTGAAGTCGTCAGGCAAATGCTATGGAAGACAGGTGGTTCCTCAAGTAACCAGCCCATATGCTGTTTAGGACTTTATAGGTAACAATCAAAACCTGGAAATAAACTACCGGTAGCAGCTACTGCTACCTCTCATAGGTCTTCTAGGGGCATACCAGGGCCAGAAGGGATAAGGGAAAAAAATGAAAAGAAATCAAGTGCTAGGACATTATTTGAAGGAACTAAAGATCAAGACTGTAAAAGGAAGGAATATTTATTTATTTATTTGATCTAGGATAAATAAGTTAGTTTTTTCTGGTAACCCTATGAATTTTTGTACTGCAGTAACAAGGCTTTAAGGATTTGTTTATAGATAAGAGATAAGATACAGGAGGAAGAGATTGTTTATATTTTAAGGTAAGGTGACAAGTTACTAAAATTGATTATATTTGCTGTGATGAAGGGGAAGTGATTTCTTTATATATTTTTTCTTTTTTCTTATATTATTTTTTCTTTTCTATTTTTTTCTTATCTGTACCTTGTATTTTTTATCTTTTTCCTTTTTGTTTGCATTAGTTTTTAACGTTGCAATTGTAATTTTTAATCAAATTGCTGTTTTAAAAACCATAAGATTTGATTTGATTTGAAATCATTGTTTTTTTAAAAAAATAATTTTTATTAAACAGTTTGACTTTAAAAACAACACAAAAAACAATCACACATATATAAAAACAAAACACGTCAAGACATAACGTATTGAACATTACATAACTTTAATGGTAATTTTACAGCATTTCGTATCGCCTTACGTATTTTGCTTTTGTAGTACTCTATCATTTCTAATTGTAATTTGTTGTTGTTTTTAAGTGCAGAAAATTGTATCTTTAAAATTAGGCACAAAACAGACCCTATTTTGGAACGTGTCTCATTCTGTAACCCTGAGAAACATCAGTCTAACCTCTTTCAACTATTTGTGTCAAAACAACAGAAAAACTGGGCCTCGGCATTACCTGTTCTGCCCTTCTATTCATCTGGTCATTCTCTCCTATATCTATTGCCCAATATTTTCAGAGTGAGGCTCCATTACCTTGAGCAGGTTACAAAATGTTACTGTATATAGACGGTGCATCTGCGCACGGTGTTGTTGTTAAATGAGCCTTTTTATGCAATTAATTCCAGCAGAGCCACTCATGCTATAATCTGTCTTGGTTTGTTTATGTAATCCCTTTTGTGGCAAACAACAAGAACTAGGTTAGCAGAAGGCCTTGCACTGTCATAGAACGAAAGACCCAGAGGAACCACCTCTGGGCAATCCCTCAGCTGCTTTTCATCACTGATTATGTAAAACCATAGTGGTGCTTCCTTGTCATGAAAATTACTTCATCATAGGAAACAGCTGCTAAGCTAACTGTGAATTTCCCTGTAGCCTTGAACTATTTCCAGATGATTTTAAACTACACTAGTCTTTGTACATCCTAGCTTTTAAATCATGGAGGTTAACTTTATTTCCTTCATTATTTTAAGGGTTGCCATCTGGTAAATTTCAGAATATCAGCCAGGTAGTTGCCCTGTTTTATTAATTTGTACAAGGAAGCTCATGGGTGGCACTAGCAAATTAGGTGTGGTTAAGTTTAGTTAATTGGGAGGACAACAATTAACTCCAGACACAGAGGCAGTCAGCATCTCACTCTTAGTCGTGTTAAATAAACTGGAGAGAAAATAAGTAGTTGGTTAGTTTCTTTCCCTCCCTTCCTTAAAAAAAAATAAAATAAAGGGAAGAAGTCATGAGTGGCAGAAGCCCAATCGTCTTGCTCATTTCACTTAGATTTTTCAGAAATTACTAAATAGTAAGGGTTCGATTTGTCCAAAGTTCTAAAAATCCCCTTTTAAACTCTTCCTAATTTTTTTTTCCTGTGCCATCTCATTCTACAATCTGTAAAAAAAAAATTTTTTTTTAAATCGTAACTTCACTTTTTCTTTGCATTCATCTTTTCCACATCATGTGCATTGCCTTGTGAGTACAATTCTGAGAATCAAAATTGAAATGTGGAAATGGATCTGCAAAAAGGATTTTCTGTTCTCATAGAAATGGCCTAAGCATTCTTGAATTATTTTTCCTGATGATACTAAAATATCCATCCGTAATGTGCCTAGTAGTTCATTTGCTGAAAGGAGCAAAATTTTCTTGGGCAGAGATTGGATGTTTGTTTGTCTGTTATAGGGGAATTCGAATCTTCTGATGTCATGATTCTTGGCAATTGTTACTGTTTTGTAGTAGGTATCCATCTTGGAAGGGTTATACGATTCCTAGTATATACAGTACTACGACCTCATTTATCACAGTAACAGTGCAACAACACATAATGTATCGTACAAATGTGTCCTTGGACCTGTACTTTTTCTTAGCAGTTTAAATCTTGGTTTGTTAGCTTTTCCATGCGAACAACTCTTTTTTTTTATGAGGCATCCATTTATTTATTATTTATTTATTTTAGAAAATGTATATTGCCGCCTACTCGCCCATGGCGACTCAAGGCGGCTTACATGAATATAAAAACATCATATAAAAATAAAAGAAAATAATAAAAAATAATAAATAAATAAATAAAATAGTACACACATCCCTATCCCGGCAACAACACATATTCATACAAGCCATTTAATGAGCTCCATCCCGCTCTGGGTTCCCCAGGCCTGTTGTCAAAACCAGGTCTTCAGCGCCTTCCAGAAGAGTGTTAGAGTGGGGACCAATCTAATCCCTGAGTGAATGATGTTCCAGAGAAAGGGAGCCACCACAGAGAAGGCCCTTCTTCTGGGTCCTGCCAGTTGTATCTCCCTAGGGGATGGGACCCATAACATTCCTTGCCTTCCCGCTCTAGTGAGTTGGGTAGATTTAACTCTTTTTCTTGGAAATGTAACACATTCAGGCAGTGTTATCTCCACCAGTATCCCATCCTTAAATTTCTCCATCTTTTCATTTGAGGGTGCCGTCTTTTTCTTTTTCTTCAGTACTAAACTATTTACTACATTTTAAAAGAAAGTTGCTGTGGGTGGGTGGAATGTCAGAATGCTTATAAGGCAGAGTCCTTTTGAACCACTGCCAAGGTAGATGATGTATTAAAAATAAAATCCATTTGGAAAGACCCCCTATAACGAAATTCAGTGAAAGCATGGAAAAGCATTTCTCAGAATGCATTAAATTTCCCATCATGTGGGGAAACTTCCTTTTAAATATTTTTTTAAAAAAACACGTTGTTGTGGATGCTTTAAAGCTTGGCCATCACCGCCCCCATGTCTGAGATTCTGATGATAGCTACTTAAAAGGGACTTTTCCAACATTACCTAGAAAAGAGCTAGCCAGAAACAACACTTGTGGTTAGCCAGCTTCCGTCAGTGGGTTAATTCAGTTTGTCTGTTTCAATAGAGGAAGCTTTGCTGGGAAGTGGGAGCTGACAACTCAATCAGGGTTGTTGGAGGGTCACAACAGATAGTGTATAACAACAGTGTGTGGGGAACAACAATGTGGGGGGAGGGTTGTAGGTGGAAACAAATCCAAAATAAAACTTTTGGATTGTGGCTCACTTCTATTTAACGTATTGTGCTTGCAGAATCAAACTTCAACGGTGCTATTGAAATAACAGGAGGCCTTCATTGGGAGAGCGAGGGGCACTCTGACCATTATACCAACTATGCTACCAGCGTTTGTCTTTGGGACTGCCTGTTGCGGCCATGGGGGGTGACCTACTTGGAGAGGACCTCTGGTCGTTCCAGAGGCTCTCCCCCCTCCCTCATGTGGTTTGGGGGGGGTGAGCTAGATGCATTGTTGAAAGATCTCTGGCCAGGTCTTCTGTGCCTCGTGTGGTCTACTAGCCTCTGCGAGGCTATTTATCATCTGGAGGTGGCCTCTGAACAATGTGACGTCTGCCTCCCATGGACTTTTTTATGGCCTCCTGATTCGCCTAAGGTGCAGCCACCGGAGTCCTTTCCTGGCCCGTGGTCCTGTGGATTGGTGGTTGTCATCAATGCTTCCCAATTGTAGAGGGATATACCTTGGATCTCAAGTCTGGTATGGAGTCGGACTAAGACTGCGGTTCTTGGCCCTTCCCAGCTTTCATGAGAGGGCAGCTGGTGTCGACATCTGGCCCTGAAATGGCTTAAGACTCCACCCACTGCTGTGAGAGAGCAGTGGAGTTTATTGACTTGGACCTGAATGGATACCCCTTTTTCCGGAACTTAGACCAACATGATTAACCCCCTGGCCATGGGCTTCCCCCGATTATTTAGATGTATTCGCCAGCGGAGCTTCTTATTCTGTGAGATTCCCCCCTCTCGCAGGTGTGGCCCTCCACTCTATCGAGGGCCTACCTTTATGATGGGCTTTGGCACCCCGAGAGGTAGCATGTCGCAAAAAGGGGATTGAGGGGTTTTCTGGGGAAATTTTTAGATAGACTTTTAAGGGGTTCTAGGGGGCAGGAGAGTTGTGTGGGTTTGGGGGTTAACCCACGGGAGGAGGGGTCTGGCCCGGCTGCCAGTTGGGCCATGGGGAGTGCGGATTCCGGGAGTAAGGGGGTCATTAGAGTTCATTCTGCTGAGGGCTTTTCTATCAATACGCTGAGTGGGAGGGGCAGATATGGTGGGAGCAAGGGGCCATATCATGTGGTAGGGGGGCGCACTCGCTATCTTCGAGCAGTGGCACGCCCCGGTCCCCATAGCCCTTCTCGTTCCCCAGGTTGCTCAGACTCTCAGGGCCCGAGCCTTCGGCTGTTGTTGTGCAATGCCAGGTCCGTGGTAAATAAAGCCCCCCTCATTTGCGATCTTATTCAGGAGGGGGGAGCGGACCTGGCAGGTATTACGGAAAACTGGTTGGGCCAGGAAGGGGGAGTTCCCCTCGTAGATATGTGTCCACCAGGCTTTCATGCATTCCATCAGCCAAGAGCTCAGGGCAGGGGTGGGGGGGTAGTGGTTATTATAAAGGAAGGTCTTGATCCGAGGGAGACCACTGTTCCACAGATAGCTGGATGTGAATCCCTTCTTGTGAAGTGGGGCCGTGGAGTGCAGATGGGCTTGTTGATCACGTACTTAGCTCCCTGCCATGTGGCAACAGCCCTGCCTGAGCTGCTCAACGTCACAGCCGAGGTGGCGGTTGATACCCCCTGACTTTTGGTCATGGGGGATTTCAACCTGCCATCCATCGGTGAAAAGTCTGAGGTGGCTCGGGAGTTCATGGCTTCCATGACGACCATGGACCTGACTCAGTTAATTCATGGCCCTACTCACACGGGCGGACACACTCTGGACTTAGTTTTTATCTCTGGTCAGTGGTCAAGTGGCCTTGATACAGGGGATATAGTCATCGAACCCTTGTCATGGTCTGACCACTAGTTCCTTCAACTTGACTTTCTAACCACTACACCCCGCCGCAGGGAGACGGGACCGACTAGGTGGTTCCGCCCCAGGCGCCTGATGGATTCTGATAGGTTCCAGATGGAGCTTGGGCCATTTCCTGAGACTCTGGCTCATGACTCGGCTGAAGACTTGGTGGCTGCCTGGGACAGTGCGGCCGCCGGGGCTTTGGACCGCGTTGTGCCTTTGTGGCCTCTGACCCGGCACCGAACTCACCTAGCTCCTTGGTTCTCCGAGGAGCTGAGGGAGATGAAGTGCTCGAAAAGACACCTGGAGAAGGGTTGTAGGACCAGCCTTTCCGAATCTGACCGAACACTGGTGAGATCTCATATTAAGACCTACCTAGTGGTGATAAAAGTGGCAAAATCTAGCTATTTTGCCGCTCTTATTGCGTCATCAGATAATCGCCCAGCCGCCCTGTTTAGGGTGACCCACTCCCTCCTCCATCTGGGAGCGCGGGATGATCCCTTGCTGGGGTGGAGCTGAGGATTTTGTGCAGTATCTGTATGATAAAATCGCTCAGATTCAGGAAGGCCTGGCCTCTGACTGGGTAAATCCGCACAGGATGATTGAGGCAGGTCTTGAGAGTGTTATCTGGGAGGAGTTTGATCCTGTGGCTCCCGAGGACATGGACAGGATTCTGGGATGGCTGAACGCGACCACATGTTTATTGGACCCGTGTCCCTCCTAGTTGGTGCTGGCCTCCCGGGAGGTTACACGAGGCTGGTTCCAGAGGATTATTAATGCTTCTTTGAGTGAGGGTGTCCTGATGGCCACCTAGAAGCGGTGGTGAGGCCCCTCCTCAAGAAGCCCTCTCTGGATCCGGCTGTTTTGGCTAACTATCGTCCAGTCTCCAACCTTCATTTTATTGCGAAAGTTGTTGAGAGTGTGGTGGCGCGGCAGCTTCCACAGTACCTGGATGAAGCTGTCTATCTAGATCCATTTCAGTCCGGCTTCAGGCCTGGGCACAGCATGAAAATGGCATTGGTCGCATTGGTGGATGATCTCTGGAGGGCTCGGGATAGGGGTTGCTTCTCTATCCTGGTCCTGTTAGATCTCTCAGCAGCTTTTGATACCATCGACCATGGTATCATGTTGCGCCAGTTGGAGAGGTTGGGGGTGGGGGGCACCATTTTGCGGTGGTTGTCCTACCTCTCTGACCGGTCGCAATCTGTGTTGGCAGGGGGGCAGCAGTTGACTCCAAGGCGCCTTGTTTGTGGGGTGCCACAAGGGTCGGTCCTCTTGCCCCTTCTGTTCAACATTTATGTAAAGCCGCTGGGTGAGATCATCCGTGGCTTTGGGGTGGAGTTCCATCAGTACGCTGATGACACCCAGCTATACATCTCCACCTCAGGCCACCCCAACAATGCCCTTGAAATGATATCCCGGTGCCTGGAGGCTGTGCGGGCCTGGATGGGGAGAAACAGGCTCCCACTCAACCCTTCCAAGACCGAGTGGCTGTGGCTTCCAGCGTCCCGATATAGCCAGCTGGTGCCATCGCTGGTTATCGGCGAATCATTGGTCCCCACGGAGAGGGCTCGCAACTTGGGCGTCCTCCTGGATGCACGGCTATCTTTAAAAGAGCATATGATGGCCGTGGCCAGGGGGGCTTTTTATCAGGTTTGCCTGATATGCCAGTTGCGTCCCTTTCTGGATCGGGACTCCCTACGCATGGTCACTCAGGCACTCGTCACTTCCCGCCTGGACTACTGCAATGGTCTCTACATGGGGCTCCCCTTGGGGTGCACCTGGAGACTCCAGCTGGTCCAGAATGCGGCCACGCAGGGGATTATGGGAGCAATGGGGCGCTCCCATGTTACATCTCTCATGCGTGAGTTGCACTGGCTCCTGGTGGTCTTCCGGGTGTGCTTCAAGGTGTTGGTGACCACCTTTAAAGCGCTCCATGGCTTAGGGCCGGGGTATCTACGAGACCGCCTTCTGCCGCCAATAGCCTCCCAAAGGCCAGAGAGGGCCTCCTCAGGGTGCCGTCGGCCAGACAATGTTGGCTGGCGACCCCCAGGGGAGGGCCTTCTCTGTGGTGGCACCTACCCTCTGGAACGACCTACCCCCAGAGATACGCATGATACCAGACCTCCGGACTTTTCGTTGGGCCCTGAAAACTCATTTATTTCATCTAGCCGGGCTGGCTTGATCCCATCCTTTCGGTTTTAATTTGAAATTGGTTTTAACTGGGTTATTTTAAATTGTGGGCTGAAATTATTTAATATCTTTTAAACTGTTTTTAAATTTTATATGTTAAGTTTTATCTCAGCTGTTCACTGCCCTGAGTCCTGTTGGAGAAGGGTGGTATAAAAATCAAATAAATAAATAAATAAAATAAACTGAAGGATTATTTGACTTGAAGATTTATTTAACTATGGTCAACCCACAAGTTAACAAAGAAAAGTCAGACGCAATGACCAACTACATCAAAAACTATGTAATGGTCATATAAGCCTTGAAAATTAAGACTCAAAAACAATGTAAAAGAGAGAGTGAATAAAATAAACAATTATTCTCAAAACAATGTAAAACAATGTAAAAGAAATAGAAAAAAGATTAATAGAAATAAAACATAATGGAGACTTCATAATATCACTCCAAGATCAGGAAAAATCCAGGGGTGAAATGCTACTATCGGTTTGGGCAAACTGGCCCGAACCGGTAGTATAAAATTCTACTGGTTCACCGAACTGGTAGTAAAAATGGAAAAGGAAAAAAAAAAGTTCCAACGATCAGTTGAGTGACGCGGGATTGTCAGAACTTTTTTTTTTTTTTTTTTACTTTTTTAACATTTTTTTACTACCAGTTCTCCGGTATTAAAAGTACTTTTAAAAGTAAAAAAAAAAAAAAAGTTCCGACAATCGCACGTCGCTCAGCTGATCGTCGGAACTTTTTTTAAAAAAAAAATAGCCATTTTTTAACTACCGGTTTGGGCGAATACGTAGTAAAAAATGCTTTTTAAAAGTTTTTTAAAAAGGCTCCGACAATCACAACTGTGCCACGTGATCGTCGGAGCCTTTTTAAAAAAAAAAAAAAAAAAAAAGCATTTTTTTACTACCTATTCGCCCGAGCCGGTAGTAAAAAATGCTTTTAAAAAGGTTCCCATAATCTCGTGCCACAGCTGATCAGCCCCCCCCCCACACTGTTCTACTTATCTTCCCAAGCCTCCTTTTGGCGCGGACTGCACATGCACGCACAGCTCGTGTTTGCTACATATTGTGCATGGGCGCGTACAGTGCGCATTTGGCGTGCATGTGCGGCCAGCAAACCGGTAATAAACCGGTTCAGATTTCACCACTGGGATAATCTTATACCTTCTAAAAGAAGTTGCTGTAGATAGAAACTCTGTTAGTGAAGGAAAGTTCTGATCTACGACTAAGAAATGGATAGCTTCTCCTTCACAAAAGACTGGGATTGTTTTAAGGGGTGGTGAAGTTATAGCTGTGTTTAACTGGCATAGAAAGAGCAATAGAAGACAAACAAACCTGAGACCCTTTCACATGCGTTCTTCTGTTGCTCTTTCTATGCCAGTTAAACACAGCTATAACTTCACCACCCCTTAATACAATCCCAGTCTTTTGTGAAGGAGAACCAATCCATTTCTTAGTTGTAGATCAGAAATATAATGAAAAAGGGAGACTTCATCAAATCACTCCACGATCAGTGAATCAAGTTATACTCCACCTCCCATCTAATTCTGCTGAGAGTAAGTGGGCTGAAGAAAAGGTTCTACTGAGAAAACAAATGGAATGAGTTGTTTAGTGATTTAAAAAATCTCATCTGGAACCCACCTCTGAATGCTGGCTTTAGCACCTAGGTGCATCTGCCTGGCAATGTCAAAGACGGTTTGACAGATTTCAGTTTTAGCTCTCTCTAAATGTAGAGGCAACAAAGACTAAGTATAAATGCCATAGGCCAGCTAAGTTTTTTTCTTTCCAGCTTGATGAAAAGCCATCAAGGAGAATTAATGGTGCCAATGGGCCATTAGAAAACAAGAGTTTAAGCCAGGGGTGAAATCCAGCAGGTTCTGACAGGTTCTGGAGAACCGGTAGCAGAAATGTTGAGTAGTTTGGAGAACCGGCAAATACCACCTCTGGCTGGCCCCAGAGTGGGGTGGGAATGGAGATTTTGTAATATCCTTCCCCTGCCACGCCCACCAAGCCACACCATGCCCACCAAGCCACGCACACAGAACTGGTAGTAAAAAAATTTGGATTTCACAACTGTTTTTTTTTTTTTTAATTGAAAAAGTTTTTCAAATACAATTTTTTCCCCGGGCTTTAAATCATAGTAGATGCATACCTGTGTACCATATAGCATATGGGATATGTTTCACCTCTAGAAAGCTTAATGATAATAGGACTATATTGTTGGAGTGAAAATAATTGGCTTGGTACTATTGTTAGCTTTGGCAGAAATGGCTCTTATTAATTCTGGATAAAGTGTGTTGGCTTGAGAAATTATACCAAGGTATGTAAACCTAGGAATTGCTCAATTTTATTCTTTCCAATTTGTCACTGGTTTTTGTGACAACTTCCCAAGGAAAAAAAAATCATAATGTTGTTCTTTATTAATTTATATTTTATTGCTTTTTAATTAATAACAAAAAAGCAAAACACAAGTATAATTGAGTTGGAGATATATATATTGTCAAAGGAAAAAAGAATCGATAAAAGTGTTTTAACGGAAAAAAAAATTACGACAAAAGAAAAAATGGATGCCTTTCGTACGTTTTCAGTGAAATGATAATCCAGACACTCTAGTGTTCAGGTGACATTCAAGAGAGGAGAGCTGGTGTGCAAAAGATCATTGACTTGAGGGGTGCAGACAATGACGTGCTGGGAGATTTTTTCTGTACATGCAAGAAA
The DNA here is from genome assembly GCF_029215685.1 of Pituophis catenifer annectens. Lineage (NCBI taxonomy): Eukaryota > Metazoa > Chordata > Lepidosauria > Squamata > Colubridae > Pituophis > Pituophis catenifer. The sequence goes on from NW_027256882.1 coordinate 62,145,020, forward strand.
AACATCTTTAATCAATGCCAGAGCATTCACTCTGCTAGAGCTGACTGACTGGTCTGAAGGTGTATATGAGCTACCTTTGATGTTCAAACTGACTACAGTGAAAATAACGAAGTTCACTGACGAACCAGTGCAATTACCACAGTGGCCCTGTCATGCCCAATCAATAGAGAGATGTGTGAAACAGGTCACAGAAGGCAGCAAGCAGAGTGTATACACATGAGAAACGTGAGGATTGTATCAGAGGCCAAGAAGCAAGTCGGCAGCGGATGTCGAAGAACGAATCAAAACAAGACTTGATGAAACCCGCTTAGAGATTTTTGCAACTCAGATAATTGCTTTCTGATGTTAGTTTATGATTGCATGGATTATTTTTTGCTTAGCTAGATAACATGCAGACAAAACCTTTTAATTTTTGTAGCACAAGGTATAATTTTGAGAAGATTCAGTTAACAGTATGTGAGTTACAAGAGACTTTTGTGGGGTATGTGATCAGACATGGATTTACCAAGCTAAACGTTGTGCAATTGCAAAAATAACAGCAGCTTTGAATTCTTGGTGTAAAAACACATATTTTTAGAACCCCTCACTGAAAAGAAATTGCAAAAATTAATTTTTACCCTATTAAATGACACATCCTATTATAACATATAACACATACAGTATAACATAACATACAATAACTGTCAGTGTAACTTTATAACATTACAATTCCTTATATACATGTATAATACAAATATACATATACATTCAAATTCATACATATTTCTAATACGTTTATACAATTCTTGCAGATTGGAAAGATAAATCTATGGCTCCATTTATTTAATGGTTGAAAACCTGCTTGCACTTGCATCACCAGATTGCCTATAGATGTGTGCATCGTATAGTCAAGTATAATGAAATATGTCATTTATATGGAATACAGTAGGTTTTTTTAAAAAAAGAAAGGTAGTCTTAGCGGGATTGATAAACTCTTTCTCCTTAGAAAATTTTGCTAAGGTCTGTCAACTTCCTCTAAGGCCCACCTGATGTGAGTAAAAAAAATCCTTGCATCATTGGCATGCACCATCCTTCACTACTCAACTTGAACAAAAATTGATTGCCAAACTTAATCTTTTGATTTGTCCTTTAAACTAAAACCTTTAAATGAATACAGTTTTGAGTAGGAGGTTGCAAAATGAGTCAGTGTTCTTACAGAGACAAAACAATGTTGTGACTCAAGAAGTAATGTTCTTAAATAATTTATATTAAGCTGATGGGTTATGTTTGTTGAGAATAGCTATATAACTGATTAGTATGGTGAATTAAAAGGCAAAGCTGATTACTTTCCCAGGAAAATCTTTTGTAACTAACCTCATTTTTAGTTTTACTTCTTCTAACCACATAAACATTGAGGGCCTATGTGGGGACACAATAATTTATCTAGAATAATGTTGTTGTTTTTTAATTTATGAGTGTATTTGCTATATTTCCAAAGAAATGTAGCTTTCTATTCCCACATACACAATTATAAGCATTTTATAGCATTTTATTAGCTACGAGCGTAGCTATTTTGAAACATTCACAGTTAAACATTCATTTGAAAATCACACTATAGGAAGTCCTTAACCTATGACCACAATTGAGCCCAAAATTTCTGTTTTTCAGTGAGACATTTGTTAAGTGAGGTTTGCCCCATTTTACCACCTTTCTTGCTACAGTTGTCAAGTTAGTAGCATTTGTTAAGTTAGTAACACGGGCGCTAAGTGAATCTGGCTTCCTCATTGACTTTGCTTGTCAGAAGATCACAAAAGGTGACCACATGACCCTGGGACACTGCAATATGAGTTATATTATGAGTCAGTTGCCAAGCATCTGAAATTTTATGAAGTGACCATGGGACTGCTGCAATGGTCATAAGTCACTTTTTTAGTGCCGTTGTAACATGGTTGAATTCCTAAATCATATGTAAATATGTTATTTCATTTCTTGATATACAACTTGATTTACAACTTAGCTACCATTCGAAGAGTTGAAATTGGTATTTACAAGACATGGATCATGATGATATACAAAATATGCTGTGCTCCAGTTTCAGAAGTTATCTTTCTACACAGCCCAGCTTTCTTACTTCCTCCTCAAACTGTTCTCTGAATTTTAATATCCCCAACGTGGGAGAACAAAGAATCAAAGCACTAAAATGAATAATACTGTGTTGCAATATTACAATAGATTTCAATAATTGTAATATTGTATTGTAATATTAAGATTGATGTAAATATATACCAGTGTATACTTACTTACCGACAAATTTCCAGACTATTAATTTGTTAATGAAGAGTAAATATGAAGTTAAAATGCTTATCTGTGACTGGAGGTTAACAGGTTACACATTGGATTCTGTGTTCAGTCCATATTTGGCCAACTAGTCAAACAAATTTTCTTTCCATTATCTTAGTGCTCCATATTCATCATGTAAAAATAACAAAACTATTCAGGGCTCTCAGGTGTTCCAAATTTCTTGACTTATGGGACTGTATAAAATAACATCTGTCTTTCTAGGTGGCTGTTTTCTGTAAGAATAGGAAGGCCTAGTCATTAAAATAAACAATTCTTCCACAGAGTGGCCAAGGAATAGACCACAAAATGACCCTCTTTCACCTGTGGTAGAAGCCCAAAAGCCAAGTAAACAAACAAACCCACTTTCTCTCTTGTGAACATATCACATTATTTTTGCATTAAATTCTTTGAAAATATGTCGTATTCTCAGAATGATCAGGATCAATAAACTAGACTTATCCTTTCATTTGGGAGAAAAAACTGAAAGTGTTACCCAGAGTGCAATTCTCTCCAATGAAGCTTCAGTGTTCTACATCAGGGGTGTCAAACTCGCGTCGTCATGGTATCATCACATGATGTATCATGACTTTTTTTTCCCCTTCGCTAAACCGGGCATGGGCGTGGCCAGTGCATGATGCATCTGGCCTGCAGGCCACAAGTTTGACAGCCCTGTTCTACATCCTTCCTCCTCTTAATGTTTTCTCAATTCAAGCAATTTCAGATTGCTTCCTGCTTCCTGGAAATTGAAGAAAAAATGTCAGTAGGAAAGAATTAATGGAGGGAGGAGCACAAGTTTCCAGGCAATCAAAGTCCAAATATTTCCTCACTAAATCTAAGGATTAAATTGCTTCAAAACTATGACATGCAATTATTCTAATAACGGTTTGTTTTGTGACTTCTGAACATCAGGCAAATTTTCCAAGATAAATATTCCAAGGCAAATATTTTAGGGTTTGAGGTTATTTGCTTTTTTTCCTCTTCTTTACACAAAGTTTGTGAAACTTCGACAATATATCTTTTTGCTTATAACGAAGATGCAGATGATTTTAATAAATTACATTTCAGGAAAGAAATCTGGATTGGTTCCCCCGGATGCGTGCCATGTCACTTGTTAGTAGCGATTCAGAAGGAGAACAAAATGAACTTAGAAACCTGCAAGAGAAGCTTGAATCAACGATGAAGCTGGTATCTAACCTTTCCAGTCAGCTGACAGAACTTAAAGATCAGGTACAAAACATAGAAAAAATGTTTACCAAACTAAGGTCATAAGGCTGGTTGAGAAAGGTGTAAACCTGATTAAATGGGAAACAGGAAAATTGCCCGTGTATATGTGATCTATATAGACATCAATAATAGTACTGTTAATAAATTGGCATTTTGACATCTGATTTCACAAGTTTCCCCTTGCCATCCCCATTTTGACTGAGCAGATTAAAATGTATGTTGTTTTTGTTCTTGGCCAGGATGAGTAATACATTTTCAAAGACAGTAAGCTATAGTAAAACAAATCAAACTTCCTCTGTCCTCACTCTCCCTTAAAAAAAGCAAGCAAAAGAATATAAGGAAGCCTCATTACTTAATATGCCATAACATCCCCAGTGGAATGCTGCTGAGAATGCAGAATCACACAAATTTAAGTTCAGTCAAGATTTTTGGTCCATGTACTCTCCTGTATAGTACTTTGTGCTCCATCCTTCTTTTGTATAATTGTATAATTGGCCTGAAGTTTTAAATTCCCTTTGATGGACTGTCAGGAACTCTTGGCCCCGTCTTCGATTTCATTGACAAATCAATGAGTTGTGCCCACAAGAACAAGCTACAGATGCCCACAATGTTTTCTCTACTTTCTTATGGAGATAAGCAACTTTCAATCCTAGTTTGTTGCAATCCTGTTTTATCTCTTCTTTTTGTCCGTAAAAGCAAATCACAGTTATTTTAGATGAGATAAAATGGCATATGCTGGGCTGACACTACCAAGCTTTGCATACTGAGAGTAGGAAGAAGAGGGAATACGGAGAAGGATGAGCCAAAATCCAGGGTTTGTGTCCATTTATTGTCATAATATTGCATATACTGTAAAAACAGCCTTACTGTTATTTTGTGGATACAGTTTATTTTGTGGAACTCCAAACAAATACCAACCTACTCCCCCCACCCCACTTTCAATAAAAGACAAATTTGAATGGGATATATAAAGCAGCTTGAAACGTTTGTCTGTAATCTGGTTTTTTTCCAAATCCAAATACTACTTTTGCCAAAAGTTCCAGTCATATTATTCCTTCTTCGATTTTTTTTTTCAATTGTGTAATGTATATCACATTTCAAGGGATTAAGGACCATAATTACTCATTTTAAAAAAAAGTTTTATTAGATTTTTATTTTTAAATATACATCAATATCAGTACGTGAACAGTGTACCCTCTGGGTCCAATTCATTTTGATACAAATAGCAATAATAATAATAACAATACATGTTACATTAATCAAACCTACATAATCCTAATATTAATATACATGTTTGTTTTAGAGTAGCTATTCAGTATTTCAATCTTCCATTTTAATGCCAATGATATTATTAAGCATACATAGTAATACCATCTTTCAACTTCTATCTTTCCATCTAATTATATAGTTATCTAATTATACTTATATTCTATTATATAAAAATTATATCTGCTAATATTCCCATTTCTTATTTCTACCTCTGTTCTAGTTTCTAGTCAGGCCACCATTACTAATCCAGGACCATAATTACTCTTGTCCAGGCGACTTTTTTTAGCTTTGCTATTATAAGGTATTTTTTTAGAAGTGCATTTTGTTTCAGTATCTCCCAAATCTGTTAATCTGGTGGTGTTTGACTGAGCAGAGGGCCAAGGCTCTATTCTTATTGTTTTAAAAGCAATAATAGTTTGGGAATACTGGGAAGTACCCCAAGGTTGCACATCAAGTTCCAGATGTTATAGACCACTTTCCTTGCTTCCCTGCAAGATCATATAAAACTATGAAGCACATAGAAATGTCACAAAATGTACTAGATGACTGTTGCTTTGTGGGCAAGAAAACATGATTTAAGTTATCACTTTGGTTCAGCTTCACTAGTCTTGTGGGGGAAAAAAACATGACTGAAGTTTTTTATCTTCACCTGACTTAGTTTTTAAACTTTATTCTTGCTATTATGAAAATTAGGAATATAGTAGTGATGAGAGGTTTTCTTTGATCCAGCAGAAAAAGGGGAAACCCAGTTTCTTTAAGATGAAGAATTATTTTGGAATATGGAGACTGTGGGCTTCAAGGATGTTTACTGCACATACTATATTTAGAGATATGAAAAAAGACTGTATTCAGAGTTAAATCACAACGAACTCTATTGGCTTAACAGAACAGTTCTTCTGATCAAATAACAGGATTAGCATTGGGTTGCCTCAGTTCCCTCTGATTGTTTCCAATCTTTGTAAAGAAATGGGTTAGCTTTGTTTTCACTAACTGTAGCTGGCAAGAGGGTATTACTTGTTGCAATCAACTTTGGGAAATAAAGATGACCACAATAAATAGCAGTAGCTTATTCTGTGGTCTGACGTACAGGAAGTATTTGTTTCTACTGAGTAAATGTTTCAATTTTCCAGATGACAGAGCAGAGGAAGCAAAAACAACGTATTGGTCTCCTAGGACATCCTCCTATCAATGTGAACCCACAACAACCAGCATAAATTGGATGGGTGGTTCGTCTCCCCATTGTATTTCCTTCCTTCATATCAGAGTTAAGATCCAGTTCTTAAAGCTGCTTCAGTGTATTCCCAGTTCATGTAAATAAACCTGATTTTTTTTTATACTGTATGTATAGAACTGCTCTGAGAAAGAAAGGGGCTTATAAATATTGGCATATTATAAGAAGAGGATTACATTTGTACCTTCAAAATGTGTTTTTATAGGAAGAAAGGCACATCGATTTTGCACTTGAAAAAAAAAAGGATTTATGTCTAAAATAATACATGATCTGTATTTTGTATTTAAAACCTCAGATAGCTAGTATTTATGTTTTATACAATTGTGCAATATGAATTATGCAATCACACTAGTTACTTTAGGAATGTATCCTAGAGGGAGTGCACATTTTTGAATTTGGTGTCATCTTACTCCATTTGCAAAACAGCATCAAGTGTCCGCTGATATAAGCTGCTGCCAAATACTGTTCCTAGTGCGGTTTACTTCTCCAGGCCCAATTCCCTATTTGATTTTTGTTTAATTGTTTGTTTGGTTTGGTAAAATACAGTATTTGAAATAGTTTGAAGCACTGTGGCAATAAAGCCTCCGTTTATTCCAGCCAACATTGATCGATCTCCCTATTTAAAAAAGTTTTTTAAAAAAAAAAATTATTGAGCTGGTCCAGCGATCATGGTACTGGAAAAGTTATCCAAACATTAATTAATGAATAAATCTTGAAGGGAATCTTTTTTGTTATGACAGATTCTATCAGGCTGGTTCTCAATGGCTGGTAATCAGGGTAATCTTCTAAAAGTTTTGGTGCCATTTTGGTTTAGAACAGTGTTTCTCAACCTTGGAAGCTTGAAGATGGGTGGACTTCAACTCCCAGAATCCCCCAGCCAGCGCTGCCGGCTGGGGGATTCTGAGAGTTGAAGTCCACCCATCTTCAAGCTACCAAGGTTGAGAAACACTGGTTTAGAAGAACCTAAAATAATGTAGATCTATCCGTCTATCATCTGTACATTTTGTTACTGTATTCCAACAGAGATCCATTTCCTTCAGTTATACTTTGTACCAGTTAAAAATAAACTTGGCCTTCTAGGACCCCTAGCTGAGCACTGATTTTCCAATACTTGTGAAAGAGCCACTAGATATAGATTATGCTTTAGTTTTTCTTCACACTTTGTTAATCTTAAAAGATTATATAAATATATATATAAATGTCATCTAGTTTTGTACATGATCCTCAGAGATTACAGAAGCAATCTCTGCTTTTAATAAGAAGCAGGGAGATGAGTGCTTATTAAAGTTTGTAAATGCAAAAATATAGATATTTAAATAAATGATAAAATAAATATGTACAGTGTTCCAGAGTGACAGCTTCATTCCTTGTGAGAAACTTGAATTTTCTTTTCAGGAAAAGATTTGGTGAGAAGAGCATCCTCAACTCAATGTGGTTTGTTAGTTTGTTCGTATTTCCATCTATGTTATTTTTAGAAATAATTCAAGTTGGCAACATAGTACTTAATACTCCCTCTTCCTCCTATTTCCCCCACAACAACAACCCTGGAGGTGGGTTGGGCTGAGAGTGACCGGCCCAAATTCACCCAGCCAGCTTTCATGCTTACAGGTAGCAGGATTAGAACACACCAACTTCTGGTTTCTGCACTAGATGCAACTGACTTATGAAGAAGCTTTGAAATAATATCTACTGCAAGCAGGACAAATGTTACTCAAAGTACTACATGTTTGCTATAATCAAAATAACTTTCAGCCATTGCACATGATCTGTATTAATTTGCTCTGGAACGGAACTGGGATCTTGTGAACTTTTCCCTAGGCAGCAGTTGCATGTTTACGGGATAGCAAATGTTCGAGTGTAATTACACTTACCAATAAAGGAGAATATCAGTAAACAGCCCAACTAAAGAATCTCTAAAACTTCCCCCACCAACACAGACAGGCAAGCCACCAGAATATAAACTGACAGCAAACAGCACTCCTTACTAGCACTGATGATACTACCTTCCGTAGTTAATGGTAATGAAATGTCTGCAAGAAAATAAGCAAGCTCAGAGAGCACCAAGGACTCCTAATTACACGTAACAATATTAACACATTTTGCTAAACTATTTCTTTTTGCACCTTCTCATTTGTATAAAGAAGTTCCAGCTGTGCTTTTCTGCTTTGAGTTTTTTCCTACCGAGTAATGCAAGCAGAGCAGTAATATATTCAGAAAGCATCGCTCCATTAAAAGGAAACAGGCTACATTTTTTAACATAGCTGAGAGTGTATGAAACCTGACCCTACATTGGTTTATTGCTCCTAATCCAAGCCAAATTTTTTAGCCCTCTGAATTCCTGTATAATGCTAACCATAACATGCACCTGTCATATACAGCCAGAGCCAAACCAAATGAAACGTATTATGGTTTATCATTACATATGAGCCATGACTGTGATAATTTGTCTGCAATTCTCTGAGGTTTAATATTGCTATTCAAATCTAGGTTAATAGAATAGAATAGAATAGAATAGAATAGAATAGAATAGAATAGAATAGAATAGAATAGAATAGAATAGAATAGAATAGAATAGAATAGAATTTTTATTGGTCAAGTGTGATTGGACAGACAAGGAATTTGTCTTGGTGCATATGCTCTCAGTGTACATAAAAGAAAAGATACATTCATCAAGAATCATAAGGTACAACACTTAATGATAGTCATAGGTTAGCCAGTAGAAAGGATGTATTTTTCAAATGTAATACTGAGAACAGCTCAAAAAACAAGGAAAAGGAATGCCTATGATCTAGAAAAGTTTCCATCTCCCTTATTAGGGACTCATTGTTTGAATGTCAAATGTCTGAAAACATGTTGAGAACTCGAGTAGCAATTCTGCTGCTGTCGGACTCACCCCACCGTCTAATAGTCTCTCACACAAGTTCATGGAAATACTCTTGAGAGATGTCAAAGAAAGCTCAGAATTTTGCGACCAACTTTCATCAGTTAAATGAAGAAGGGCAGCAATAGTTCTCCTAGTTGTTTCACTACAGATAGTCCATGACATACAACCATTCATTTAGTGACCGTTCAAAGTTACAATGGCACTGAAAAGAATGACTTATGACTGGTTTTTACACTTACGGCTGTTCTAGTATCTCCATAACCTTGATCAAAACTCAGGCACTTGGTAACTGGCATGTATTTATGACTGTTGCACTGTCCCTGGTTCATGTGAGCACCATTTGTAACCTTCCCAGCTGGCTTCCAACAAGCAAAATCAATGGGGGAAGCCCGATTCGCTTAACAACTGCATGGTTCACTTAGCAAGTTCACTGATTCACATAATTTTGGCAAAAATGTCATAAAATGGGACACAACTCACTTAACTGTCTTGCTTAGCAATGGAAATTTTGGGCTCAATTATAGTTGTAAGTATGGGACGAGGTGGCTCAGTGGCTAAGATGCTGAGTTTGTCAATCAAAAGTTTGGCAGTTCAGTGGTTCGAATCCCTAGTCCTGCATAATGGGGTGAGCTCCCATTACTTGTCCCAGCTTCTGCCAACCGAGCAGTTCGAAAGCAGGTTAAAAAAATGCAAGTAGAAAAATAGGGACCACCTTTGGTGGGAAGGTAACAGTGTTCCGTGCGCCTTTGGCGTTTAGTCATGCCGGCCACATGACCATGGAGACCTCTTCAGACAGCGCTGGCTCTTCAGTTTTGAAACGGAGATGAGCACTGCCCCCTAGAGTCGGGAACAACTAGCACATATGTGCGAGGGAAACCTTTACCTTTAACTTTACCTTTATAGTTGTAAGTTGAGGATGACCTGTATAACATCATTGTACCATTTTAAATTATTCATCCTACATAGATTGATGCATCTTACGAAGATGGCTGTGGTCTTTTCTGGAAGAAGATGGAATTAGGGGGACTGATTTTCCACCTTGTGACTTCTGGAATGCTATGGTATTCAGGCCAGTCCCTATGCTTTTCAATAACTTTATAAGAATGTCTGGGAAATATTATAACGGGACTTTTGTTGCTATGCAACTCTCAAGCAGACAAAACCTGCTCTGCCTCTTAGTTTTCAGGTGCCAATTCTAGAGACCTTTGGAGGGGTTTTTTTTTGGAACAAGGAAGTTTGGGGGTTGAATACAAAACAAGTTGACATTTAATGTAGAAAAGAAGGAATGTATTATGGAAAGGAAAAACTATCTTAGATAGATTTACACTCCTTATGAACAATAAAGTTTGTCATTTTGGGGTTCTGAATTTATCACTATCTGTGAAGGCACAAGTGAACCTAAGGTGATGTAATGTGCATTTGTGTTCCCATTGCTGACATAGTCTTTGCTGGCATGGTTTCTTGCATGAGTGGCTACTCTTAAGAGGATGTGAATGTACTATGTCAACCTCAGCAAATGTCTATCCCAGCACAGAGGCAGCCTGCAAGCAGACTTTCCTGGTTCACTTCAAAAGTGATTTTTGCATTCTGGGATGGCCTTATAGAGCCATATGGCTTCTCTGCTGTTTTTTAATTTGATTCAACCAATAACTAAGCCCCTCTTGGTTGCTGCATGGAGCCGCTGGCTTGGCCTTTCATCTGGTTGCTGTCCTTCATGACTCTTTTTGGGCTGCCTTAGGAGAGAAACACATCCACATAAAACCTGAAGCCCATTAAACTTCACAAGGCGGAATTCACATATTGTCTGGGTCCCTTCTGTACCTCTAGTAAACTGTCCTCTGTGGCACCAGTTTTCTGGTTCCTATCCATACTTGTAACTAGTGTATGACCAGGGCATATAGATATGGTTCACCATGACCAAATGAGTTGGTATCTTTTTCTTCCTTTTTCCACAAATTTATATAAATACAGTGGAAGAGTGCCCCTTTGTGTCCCCTGCGGGATTCTTACAGGTGTTGTGGCTGCTTCTGCCAGCAGCATTCCCTTGTAACCCTAATCCTTACATGATGTATACGTAGTCCTCATCTTACAACTATTGGTTCAGTGATTGTTCTAAGTTACAACCGTACTGAAAAAAGTGAGTTATGACCAGTGGTGGGTTGCTCCCGGTTCGGTCCGGTTCTTGCGAACCGGTAGTAAAAGCCGTGAGACACTCCACCCACCCGCCCTTTTCATTTCATTTCATTTATTGGATTTGACGCCCAGACGTCATCATTGACAATCTGCGCATGTGCGCGCTCCTGTGGCAAACCGGTAGTAAAGGTAAGTAGAACCCACCCTTGCTTATGAGCATTTTTCACACTTATTGCCATTGCAGCATCCCCCTGATCACGTGATCAATATTTAAATACTTAGCAACTGGTTCAGTTGCAGGTCCTAGACCATGTGATTACTTTTTGTAACCACCTGGCAAGCCAATGAGAAAGCCAGATTCACTTACCAACCCTGTTACTAACTTAACAACTGCAGCGATTCACTTAACAACTGTGGCAAGAAAGGTCGGTCATAAATGGGGCAAAACTCACTTAACAGCTATTTTGCTTAGCAACAGAAATTTTAGACTTAGTTATGGTTGTAAGTCAAGGACTACCTGTAAATTCTATCAGCATCTCTCTTATACACATTTTTCTTCCTTCTGTTCCTGCTGTCGTTATGGACACTGCTTATTCAGACACAACATTTCAATGAAGTGCTTGCAGTTAAAAGCCCAATTTGCTTTTGTGGCAAAGACAATACTTCATCACTTACTGCTGCATTAGCCCATACACAGTACTGTGTCTAAATATGTGTCCTCTTCTAAGCCATTCAACCCAAGTAATACTCAGTCAATACTGTAACATGCCCAGACTCAAGTTTCTGTTTTCCTATTTTTAAGGATAATTGACATGTCAGCCAACAAAGAATGATCCATAGGTTTTTACTTCATTTTAATGCCACCCAAGTCCAGCTGCAACACCGATAGAATTCTCTTACTCTTCGTGTTAATTTTATCAGAATCTCTTAAGGTTTGGTTAAGCTTTGCCACTGATTTCCTTCCCCATTTGTGTTCCTCAATTAATGGTAACATCTACATTAGGATTATGCCGCAGTGAAAAGGAACCGAAGGACTGGAGCATATTTTTTGATACTTCTGCTTTAGGTAATTATACCCATACCCTGTATATGCCAATGACTAATAAGCAAAACCAAAGCCTCCTGATTTATTTATAAAGGCATTTAAAATAACAGTTTAACAGCTCCACAAAGATATTTTTTTTGTATCAGTCATTTATGGACTGATCGTAAATGTTTATAGTGATGTAGTTTCAATATAGGAAGCAATAAGAATATTATACTACTCACGGCTCATTTTTATGCCATGATGATTTTCTTATTGTCAACTTCATAAATGTAACATGATGTGAGAGGGAGGACTTTTTATTATTAAGTTGTATTCAATTCTCAGATTAGTATATTTGGTCTTTTATCCACATTCATATATTCAAAAATGCCTATTACAGAGGGACTCCCCTCCCCTAAACTACCCCACATTTTTCATTTCAACCTGTTTTTTTTACGAAATATCTATTTGCTTAATAATCCAAAACAAATGATCTGTTTATTTATTAACTAATTATCTCCTAGATAGGGTAATTTATTCATAGATAGACAGATGTAGATAGATATAGATATATAATTCTAAAGTACATCTTAACACACCCAATGAGATTTACTTTCACATATGAATCAAAAAATACAGCACTTTAGAAAAAAATACTATAAAGGTGGTGGGGGTGGGGGAAATCCACATTTTTAACCGAAACAACCCTCTTTTTTTTCCAGATCTATAAATCTTTACGTTCCATGTTATGGACAATTCAAAGTACAGAAAATCCCAAAATAGAAGGTTTTCTCTTCTTTCTACACAATTTTTCAATTGTATTCTTATCAAATACAGCTTTTGCCAAGAATATTGATATCAAATATACTTAGTATATTGCAAATTTCTGGTCTCTCTCTCAACATAATATATTCTTCATATGTCTTAAAAATGGACTCTGCAATTCAGGATTGAATGTCTGATGATACTCAAAAATCTGCTTTTAATTGCACAAATAGGTGAATTGATTGAAGTGAATTCCTTCATATTGATGGCTGGCTATTTGGATTTCACTAAATTAGCCATCAATACCAAACAGATTATTAATTATAAGGATAACATCACTGTATTGATCAGTGCATTAAGTGGTTTCTAAACATTTGTTGCCTTCAAGTTAAAATAGCTGTGTGTGTGTGGCTATATTCATATTCTTGCTTGTCTGAGAATGTGGTGTGGTGGTTAAGGTGCTGAATTAGGAGTGTGGCGATCCAGATTCTCATCCTCCTTTAGATATGTATGTCACTTTGGGTCAGTCACTCCTTCTCAGCCCTAATCAGCTTCAGGCGATGTGACAAGTTGGCTGAACACCAACAGCCTTCATTGCATCATGCATTGATTAGTTTTACTGTAAGAACTTGGGGAAATGTGTTGTGAAACAGAAGTTCCCTCCAGCCATGCGTGACAAATCAGCCTTCTGCAACTCAGTTGCTTTTAAAAATTCAGTGAATTCTAGAATAGCTCTAGAGGGCACCAAGGTTGATGAAGGGTGATCCACAGTCATGCAAAGAAAGACACAAGCCAACCCAAAGTTGCTTGATCTTAGGAAGAACACTGAAGAATGTTTAAGGATATGTTTATTGATAACATTAATGATTGCTACTCAGTTACTATCATATAAATTCGACAATAATGAAACTGTAAGATTTGTAAAGACAATCTAAAAACATAACAAGTGGATAAAACAGGATAAATTCCAGTAACAGGATAAAATAGCTTTGTATTATACATTATAGATGTGACTGTTGCAACAACTTCTATATATGACAGGAAAAGTAATGTATAACTTCTAACTGTAACAATACAATTGACTACTTAATAGTGCGAGCTACTGAATCCCACTTCCATTCTAGTTAAACTGAGCTTCCTAAGAGTTAATCCCATGTAACCAAACACAAGATTGCAATTGAAACCCCTATTCAAATGAATTATGTCAGTTTTATCCTTATTATAAAGTTTTTATTCATTTATTATTTATATTTTCTTTTTCTAAACCACCCATCTCCCTCAGAGATTGCCATATATTAAACAATGATTATATAAGCATTTAAAATATATGATTTAAAATTCAGCAAACAAATGCTATACTTTTTACTGTTTATTTTTGATGGTTGTTTTTGTTTCGTTTTTGGAATTTTCTTCCAATTTTCAAAGTTTTTACAAAGAGGAAAGATGTTGTCTTTGAATAACAAATTTATGTATTTGGCTAATGGAATGAAACATAGCAAAATGTTTCAGAACTAAGCTATAATGCTATTTCAAAGTCCCACTTTTCCAGCATCTTGACTCAGAATGTGATTCCTATGGATTGAAGGTCTGCATTTTTACAATAGGGAAGAGTGGGTGGTTGGCTTTCTAATTCTATAATGGAATTTTCATTGGTACTTTGTTAAAAAGAAGTTACTGTATTATTTCAAACAACAATTCAATATGAATTATCCCACTCTTTTCAACAATGACCTGTGTGTTCTGAATATCAGGGTACTTAAGCTTTAAAGAAGGTCCTTTGATTTTTCTTTCCAGTGACAAGATTACAGGTGAAATCCAATAAGGGAAAAAATAATACATAACCTTTTGTGAAGTATTAATGATCTTTGCATTACAGAAGAAGTCTAAAATGGTCAAGAGGAGTGAATGGTGCAAACCACATTTGAAGGAATCAATAATGTAGTTTAATGCAGTAAGTAGGAACTGAAAAAGAGGTCCTGCTTTAACAAACTCAGTGTCAGCCCCCGCTTTTGCTGCTTTGGCTGCCATAGGAACCGGGAGGGGGGAGAGCTGGGGAGCTTGGGGAGGGGAAGCGTGCTGGAGGAAGGGCGTGGCTTCAGAAGAAACGAAACTGAATCCTTGAAGGGGCTATCGGGTCAACTGTCGTGGCATTCCTGATTGATGACACTGCCAGAGGTGCTTCCACCTGACCCTGGGAGACCTTTGGATTGGATAATTTATGATGGACAGTGGGAGGAGATGTTTTCTATATGCACTTTTCGCGCCTATTGCTTTAATTTCAGCTTAGCCGTGGTTGCGTTCACTTCATTTCTAGTAAAAGTACCTTTCTCTATAAAACATGGAGTTTGGGTCATTCTTTCCTGGATTTTGAAGGAAGCACACTTGACACTCAGATTTGCATATACTAACAGGTATTAATTGTATTTGTATACGTTTGCCACAGTCTTTTTATTGTAGAGTACAAAGAAAATATACATGAATTTCTTCTTCATATTATCTTCATATTAGAGAAAAAGCTGTGCTTCATTCATCAGACAAAGTCGGTGGCTTAATTTTTATGGAGATTCCCAATCACTCAGGTGATGGTTGTCCCAAAGATGCTTTTCAAAAGGCAATTGAACTTTCTTGGTTTTGTTTTGTTTTGTTTTTTTGAGAACTGAGGAAGCCTCTTGCATGAGAAGCAAAACATTTTCAAGGAAAAAAACCAAGAAAGTCCAGTTGCTTTTTGAAAAGCACCTTTGGGACAAAGTCACTGGCTTGTTTTGATATTATGTTGAAGCACACTTTCAGGCCATGTTTTGCTGGCTTACCAAGTTCATGAGTAGCTATGATGTCTAGATTGGAAAATGTTTTGTTTTGGTCTAATCTAGATTGCTCCTCATGTCTTGACAAAACCTCAAACCAATCTGCAGGACCGTGAGATCAGAGCAGCTTGAAAAGTTAGACAAAACAGTCACTTCGAACGCACTTGGGATGCGTTCTCTGTTTTTCCAAAAACAGTGATTAAAATGACAATGTAATGTATCGATTGAACCCAGGCAATCATTGGCTTACAAGTCACTGATGAGGGTACTGAAACTGGATCTCTTCCTCAACCTGGTGCTCCCTAGAAGTTTTGGATGTCAAGTACTAATTGAAGTTAATATGAAAATTCAGTGTACCTAAAGGCAGCACTGTTGAGAAGGCAGCACTGACATCTACCCCACATTTCTCCCTCTTAAGTGCATCATGTATGCAATGTCCCTGCTTTACTTAACTTTGTGCATGCCCTGATGGCATCTTTGTATCTCTCATGCTTTCTTAATCTTATCTTCATCTCACTCCCAGCCCCTAAGTGAGACAGGCTTAAATAATCTTTAGCACCAGTAAGGAGATATTTCCCTCCTTGTTTGGATGCCATTCAGAAGCAACCTCAAGGTATGTACAGTCTATTAGGCTTTGTCATCTTTTACCTTAAAGGGAAGTCAGTGGCCTGGATTGGCTTCAAGCAGTGGTGGGACATAGTTCAGTAATGGCAGCAGCCATGTCAAGCCACTATAGTTGTTTACCAACTCAAGGCTATGAGGAAAAGCTAATGAGAAAGGGCCCTTAAACCATTGTCATTCACTTGCACCTGAAAATATAAAGTTGCTTTCTCTGAAATTTGAAAAACAACCTGAAAACCTTTCTTTGATCAGCAGTAGTTTTTCATGCATGGGAGGAATGACTAACATTCATATCAGAAAGTGACAAACAAGCAAGTATGAATGTCAAGGCTCTAAAATACATACCATAATATTATAGCAAAGTGTGATATTGAGCCAGAGTTTACCACATATGAAAACAGAAAACAGGAGCAACATAAGTGGAATATATGCTTAGGAAAATGTTTGGTTTCGAAGTCAGATGTCATATATCAATTGTACTCGCTACAGGGAAAAAAACCAGAATAGTTGCTGACTAGCTACATCTGGGGGAATTCCTTTCCGACTCCTATTTCATTAGGACAGAAAGTTAACCTATATTGGTTCGTTATTAGAAATGTTTCAATAGTATTTCATTCTTTCCAATATCCAAACTTCTTGAAACTAATACATACTTCATTGGAGAAAGAAAAAAGAAATTAAAGGGTAAGAGATAAACTGCTTCAGGAGCTCAGAGTCCTTCCAGAATGGTAGCATTACCAATCAAAAGGCATCGTGCAGATATGCTATCTCTTCTTAATGGATTCATGTGCAAAAATAAGAAGAAAAAATGGAACTAGCAATGGGAAATAATGGAAATGGGAGAAGAATATTTACCATATTTTTTGGAGTATAAGACGCACCTTTTTCCCCCTAAAAGGGGGTGAAAATTTGGGTGCATCTTATACACCGAATGTAGCCCTGCCCACCCACTGGCCCCACCCTTTGGCCTCTGCCTCCCAACAATTTACCTCCTTGCAACAAGCAGCAAGAAGAAACAGCTCATTTCAGCTTCAGCACAGTCTAATTAGCACAAGTTGATTGTCCATTGGATCAGCCTCCCAACTCTCAGCTGTTTCAGGCTACAGGGATTGCCATTGCCTATTGCTGCGCGGGCCTCTGCTGCTTGCTGCAAGGAGGTAAATTGCTGGGAGCAGATTTTTTTTATTGTGCTAATCAATCTATGTTGAAAACAAAAATGAAAGTAAAGCAGGCTGTTTGCTGCAAGGAGGTAAAATTGCTGGGAGGCAGAGGCAGATTTCTTTTTCTTGTTTTCCTCACCAAAAAAGGTAGGTACATTTTATAATCCAGAGCGTTTTATACTCCGAAAAATACTGTAGCTCAAATGCAATTATTCCATGTGAGAAAATACTGTATAGTTACAACTTCATTTAGGAACACCCTCAAGGTTTCCAGATTCAATATGGACTAGTTACCCATTACATTGAATTTAGTCTGATTAGAGCATCTAAAGGCACAAAAGAGAAATGAGGCCATAATTAACCGACACTTTGAATACCCAGCCTTGCTATGAATGAATGCTCTGTCTTTCTCTTTTTACACATACACAAATGATGTATGTATGGGAGGAGGGAGAGGGAGAGGGAGAGAGTCAGACTCATAGAACAGAGTGTGCTAGAAGCATTTCAAACTATGAGAAACAATAGGAGAGGCTTACAAAACTTCCTGACCTTGTTCCTGGGAAAATAGGTTTTCAGAGCAAGTCAAAAGACAGGTAGGATGAACAAGGCTTTTGTAGGTAGAATGGTTGAGGTGGTGGTTGGACTACATACAGTTCCTTTTACATGAAGCTGATGTGAAAGGTTATTCAGCAGCATGGGGTGAGGTAACATCAATACAGGTAGTCCTCGACTTACAACAATTCGCTTAGTGACCTTTCAAAGTTACAATGGCATTCAAAAAAGTTACTTATGACCATTTTCCACACTTATGACCATTGCAGCATCCCAATAGTCACATGATTTATATTCGGATGCTTGACAACTGACTCACATTTATGACGATTGCAGTGTCCTGGTGTGATGTGATCATCTTTTTGTGACATTCTGACAAGCATAGTCAATGGGGAAACCAGATTCACTTAACAACTATGTTATTAATTTAACAACTGCAGTGATTCACTTAACAAATGTAGTAAGAAAAGTCGTAAAATGGGGCAAAACTCACTTAACAAATTTCTCACTTAGCAACATAAATTTTGGGCTCAACTGTAGCCATACGTTGAGGACTACCGGTATGCTGATGATACCTACTTCCATTCTACATGAGTCTATTTGTGAGGACCATTTGGAAACTTCAGCAGGTGCAACCTCCGAAGAACCAAGTTATGAGTGCGTCAAGTTTTGCCTGTTTATTGCAGGGGCTTCAATGTCTACCTGTTATCTTCCAGGTACAATGCTCTAGTGCTGGTAATCACCTTTATCATCCTATATGTCTATGACCACCTTCTTAAACTGAATCTGCCTGTGGAGTAAGATTTGGAAGAGATCGTTGGCTGAGAGCTCTACAACCAAGGGAATGCCTTCTTCAGAGATCTCAGGCTTAAGACTTCTCAGTGATGATCCTTCTCCTTTGGACAGCATGTCCTAGAAACCGAGAGACCATGAATTCTAGTCCCACCCTATGTACAAAGTCAGTCATTTCCTCTCAGCCCTAGGAAGAAGACAATGGCAATCCACTTCAAAAATCTTGCCAAGAAAACTGCATGGACTGTCCAAGCAGTCACTACGAGTAAACATTGATTCAAATATGGCATTGTATTTATTTTTGTTATTAATCTTCTGATAATGAACCTGCTACAATGATAAAGCCGCTTATTTATTTCCTATTTTCCTCTGGAAATAGAGGGACATATAAGTTACAATAATAAATCTTGATAGGAACATATTTTGTTAACCTGTAGATCTTCCTGAAATATATATAAACTTATTCCTCTCAAATATTGTACAGTCACCTTCCAATTTATTTTTCTTTAAATGTATCTCAATGGTATCCTGTAGGAGGAGAACAGGCTGAGCCGGAAGGCAGACTTAAACAAGCCATCAGTTTGGAGTCATTGCATCGCCACAAGAGACCTAAGTCCAGCCCCCCAAAAATTCTTATCTGACACCAATTTAGATTTGACTGTTTATTTGACTAGATTCTTGTGCAGCAATAATAAACACATCTGTGCTTTGAATTCAACAAATGCTTTGCACTGGACATACCCAGTATGAATGACTCCCCAGTACCCTTGCAAAGCATTTTTAAAGTGTTATTCTAAAAATTTCCCATCTATGCAGTATATCATGCTTGTACTAGTAAAAGCCTGAATCTGCCATCTGTCACTTCCGATTTGTATTTTTAAATAGATATATCTGCTGTTTAAATTATGGGTACTATGTTTTCATGAAATACTTTGCTCATACATGTGTTCCTTAATGTACAGTTATTCTGTAGAACCAATTAAGACATACCTTTGTAAATAATGCTGATGTGTGAACAAATTAAGAAAATGAATAAATATTTATTGGCATATGCCTATGGCCAAGTAGAAAGAGCAGACTTTTGTTTTTCTTAGGTTGATCTTATTTGTACGGAACGAATATTATAAAATATTATTCCAACTGGTTTCTTATTCTTTGCATATGGAATGTTCGGTGAATATAGGTAGAATTTCCAATGTAGGTATGCTGAGTGTGTATCTAGCAGTTCAAAACTACAAAGCAATTCCATTTGTCCACCAATATAAACATTTCTGCACTAGCTCATAAAATGTGACTCAAAAGCCCATCTTTGCTGATCCCTTTATCTTGCAATTTTATTACACTACTAACCCAACACTAATATTACACTACTAACCAGAGCATACAAAACATTTGCTAGACCAATTCTTGAATACAGCTCATCTGTCTGTAACCTGCATTGCATATCAGACATTAATACAATTGAAAGTGTCCAGAAATATTTCACAAGAAGAGTCCGCCACTCCTCCGCTTGCAACAAAATACCTTATGCCACCAGACTTGAAATGTTGGGCTTAGAAAATTTAGAACTATGCTGCCTTCGGTATGACCTAAGCATAGCTCATAAAATCATCTGCTACAATGTCCTACCTGTCAATGACTACTTCAGCTTCAACCACAATAATACACGAGCATACAATAGATACAAACTTAAAGTGAACAGCTCCAAACTCGATTGCAGAAAATATGACTTCAGCAACAGAGTGGTCAATGCCTGGAATGCACTACCTGACTCTGTGGTTTCATCCCCAAATCCCCAAAATTTTAACCTTAGACTGGCTACTGTTGACCTCACCCCTTTCCTAAGAGGTCTGTAAGGGGCGGGCATAAGAGCACCAGTGTGCCTACCGTCCCTGTCCTAATGTTCCCTTTAATTGTATTCATTTTATGTATTCAATTCATGCTTATACTTATATATATTATCTAATACATACTCAATAAACAAATAAACAAACAAACAAACAAATAAATAAATACCGTGTTTCCCCCGAAAATAAGACCCTGTCTTATATTTTTTGAACCCCGAAATAAGCGCTTGATCTTATTTTCAGGGAGGTCTTATTATTTTGGGGCGCATGGAGCAAGATGGGGCTCTCCTTGCCCTCTTACCTGATTTCCAGCTCTGCGTTTAAATATTTGTGGGGTGGGGTTATTTTGGGGGGAGGCTTATTTTAGCGCATGCGCTCAAAAGCCATAAATAAATAAATAAATAAATAAATAAATAAATAAATAAATAAATAAATAATGAATGAATGAATGAATGAATGAATGAATGAATGAATGTCCATTCATTATGGAGCTAAAATAGACTGAATTGGTTTTAACAAATGGAAGGCACTGCTATCTGAACATTTTATCAGTTTTCCTTAAAAAGTTGGATGACTGAGCATCAATCATTACCAGAACAAACTACCTCTAGTGACGCCCACTATCCCCAGCTGTATAATTATCTGTGATGCTGGAAAACCCCTGTAAAATAGTTTTTGCTGTAAACAGAAAGTACCAAAAATTCCACCAGTTTTGCATTGCAAAGTCCTGGGTAAAGATTTGAGTCAAACCTCATGTCTGTGGCTTTTGTGGGAGGGTGCCTCTCAGAATTACTGTTATCCCCTATCAAAAAGGGAAATCTGCATGTCATGTCTGAATAAGATTAGGGAAATCTATGGTAATGAATTTCTTCCCATCAGTTAAGGCCCACATATCTCTGTGGCCAGCCAAGCTTGCACTCCTTTCAAGGTAGGCATTTTGTAAAATGCACACAAAAGAGAAATTGGCAGAGGAGAAATGCCAGTATAGTTTCATAAAGGTAATTCTGGGCTGCCAATGGGTTCCTCAGTGAAGAGGAGGACTGTAGTCAAATTATTATGTGGGAAACCAACATATACGTGGTACAGGTTCCTTTGATGCTCGGAAACATCAGCACCTCAGGCTGCAAGTTTTGGAAGAATATATCAACCTTAAATGAATATTAATTCCCATTGCATTATTATGGTCTGTTATGCTTAATTTCTTCTTGGGGCTATAGCATCCTAATTCCTGCAAGGAACAGAAGAGGCAAGTGCAGAACTATCAATATATTTTCTCTTCTTCTTCTGAGGGTGCATAGTTTGGGCCACAATCTCTTCCTGTATGGCACATTGCTCATCACTTCCTGGTCTATTCCTGGAATAATAAGATGTACTTATTTAATTTTAACATGTGTTCTGAAACATGTAATCTGAAATATAATTAAATTTGCAAAAAATTATAGCATGACACATATTAAATTGGAGATAATACTGTTGTTTTTCTTTGAAAAGGACCAATGGCCTTTTAAAATTTCTTGGCAGAATAAGAAATATTCAGACCAGTAGTGGGTTCCACTTACCTTCGCTACCAATTCAAAACTGTGAGCGCACGTATGTGGGCGCTCAGTTCGATCACCTGCAGCGCTTCTGCGCATGAGCAGAACCTTCTGCACATGCACAGAGCATCCATGATGATGTCCGGGCAGGTGGGTGGAGCCTCCCGCCATCGCCACTACCGGTTCTCCCAAACCGGGTTAACTGATAGAAACCCACCACTGATTCAGACCTCAAATGAATCCTGACAAGTTGCAGAATATTAAGTCCAAGGATTTGATGTTATTCAATGGCAACCTAACCCAATACTTGTGTTTTGGTTCATAAAAAACCCCCTCCAAATTCCAGCCAGGTAAATGGCCAAAGTGAACTTGTGAAATAGTAGCTATTTTGCAGCATTAATTCAAGTTATGGCATATAGTGGCATTTTCTCTCTATCGATGTCCAAAAAGGCTTTTGTATTGTGGCTCTTGGACTAACAAACTGAGTTGGACTTACAACTTAAGTTGGAGACCCCAGCATAGATAAAGGTATATGGCAAATTCTTAGGTAGAGTCTCTAGTCCACGGGTGTCAAATTCACTGCGTCACATTGCCATCACATGACGTTTTGCAACGTTTTTTCCCTTCGTGGAGCTGGGGTGGGAGTGGCCTGCACATGACTCATCCAGCTGCAAGCCACCAGTTTGACACCCCTGGGTCAACTGCGTGTAAGGAGAGGCTCACTCTTCCATTCTGTTTCCATCTCATTCAGTCTACTGAAATATTTTAGGATGTTATTATGACATACACATACTTGAAAATTTAATTCTTAATAGTGGGAAGCTTTCCTGGAGTTCAGAAAGTTCTACACACATCAAATCTTCTAACCCTTGCATTGTTTCCTGCATTCCAGGTATCCATCATACAAACAGATAACATGATCCTCCAAAAAGGTGACCAATCCAAGTATGAGAGATATTTCTATCTCAGCAGTTCAGCCAGCCTACATTTCTCCCCTCAATCAGTGTGTATACTATACCAAATCTGGTCTCCAGTTCTCACCTGGGGAGCCAGAGGTAAAATCACTCACTCCTCTTACAGGTAGAATGGGCCAGGAACCCTTCCCTGTTCCCAGCACCAACAGTTTGTTCGGGGAGCTTCTACCAAAAACTTCCAAAGATCAATAGTGACTTTGACAAACCCTTTATGAAATATTAGTCTCAAGATCATCTTATAATTCATCATCCATTAATAATTCGATCCCAAGAATGGAAAATACTGTTTTACTTTATGGTAATTATGCCGAATGAGAATGAAAATATTTTCTTTGCAGGCTTACTATTTCAGAAATGGCCAATGCAAGGTTGTGATGCATTGTTTAAATAGTCTACAAGGCTGCATATCAGTCGCCACAACACTGTTTATCAAAACCAAGCCCACCCAAAATAATCTGTCATTTGAAAGGGCACGATTGCTCAGTCAGACCAATTATTACTGATCTTATGACAATGAGGTAATGTCTCCAAATTCCAGGCCAGTTAAATGTTAGGCTTTTTTAAAAAAATTATCTGCTGGTCCTTATAAGCCAGTGTAAAAGAAGGAAAAATATTAATAGGATTTTGTTTGGCTTAATTCAGTAATTCAGCGGGAAAAATATTGATACAATTTCAAATGAATTAGAAGCTTTCTAATTCTTCTTATGGCCTAAACCAGAAACAATATTCAGCTAACATTTTTAAAGGACACTAAGTTTCTAATCACTTCAGAAATTGCATATTAACCATTTTAAAGCTTTTAGAGAACCCTAACACTAATCCTAAGAATAAGTAATTTGAAATGTCCTTACCAAATGAGTTTATCTTCAACTCTTAACAAAAGAAAACATATTTATAAGCTTAAGAACATAAAGAATCTGAAATATACAGCCAAAGGCTAAGTAAGATTTTTGATCTTAGAAAATTATAAATGGACAAAATTTCCAAATAAATCTGGAATATTGAAAGTTTTACAGCAATACATTAGAATTAATTATAAAGAAAAACAGCTTCTTGTGGAAAATAGATGTTTTGGTTTTGGAAGATATAACAGAGATAAACAATTTTATAGTTTTAATAACTGAATACTAAAGGGAAGAAAGATTTTGAGTTAAAATAGTAGCCTATAAAATATAAAACATTATAAAAGTGAAAATACTAGGGGAAACTTTTGAAAAATGGAATAAAAAATTAGTAGCCAGAACATCAATAATGTCAGTAATGATGTCTGCTTCTACAGATACACTATGTCCAAAAGTTGTTACTAAAGGAATAAAATGTATAAAATAAATTTTATCTGACAAAATACAGATGGTATTGAAAATAATTTACAACTGACAGGCCAAGAGAGTGACTTGGAAAAGGATATTTCGCTAGATTTACAAAAGAAATTAAAAAGGAAAATACAAATGATAAACTAAGAGAATGACCTGTGAAATACTTTTCAACTGGATTTACAAAGGAAGCTTGAAGAAGCCTTGAAGAAATCTCTTATAGAACAAAGAAGAAATGATGATAAAACAAATCCTACAATAGTTGAATGAATCCATGATTAAGATTGTTAGATGTAAAAGGATGGTATATAAAGTTGGGTCATTTGATCAAAATTAAATCAAGGTATGTTGTTATTTCTTGCAACCCTTTTTAGACTTTCTGCTAACAGCAGGACTGAAAAGATAATGTTTGATGTATTTATTTATAGACAAGAGATGGGCTACGGGATGAGGAAATATTTTCTGTAAGCTTAGACGAGGTGAAGTACTTGTTGTAAAGGTTGGAAGTCTCTTCTTTATGCTATATATTTATTTCCCCTTTTTTATTATATTCTTATATTTGGAATTGTACCTACCACTATTGGTACTAACAATAATATTATCAATGGTACAAAGATTGATACTGTCTTTGCTTTCTTTTGCCAGTCATTCTACTATTTGCAGGTCTTTGTAGTTTGTGACTTTATACAGTTCCTTCTCTTCTATTTTGTTGTTTCCAGATACTGCCAAATCCACTATCCAAACTTTCTTATTTTTTTAATCAACAATTATTAAGTCTGGAATGTTATGTGTCAGGTGCTCATATGTTTGAATTCTTATGTCCTAGAACACTTGAGTTTCTTTGTTTTCTATTACTTTGTCTATTTTATGGTCCCACAAGCTTTTGCTAATTGGCATTATTACTACTTTGTCATTTGTTTGTAGTCAATCTGTGCAATCTTCTTGCAGAGCTAAGTGGCCCACTGTTTCTTCCGCTTTTCTGCAGAAGTGGCATTTGCTATTTATTGCTGTCTTTGTATGCATTTGTTCTTAAAATTTGGTGTTGTGCAGCCAGAAAAAGCTCTTCTGTCTCTTTTTTCAACTTTCCTGCTCTTAGTCATTGCCAGGTTGTTGCTACCCGCTTTCCCTGCTTTTTAAAAAAAAAATATACCAGCCATGTAACACTTTGCCCTGCCATATCAGTTTTCTAATCTTTATTTGGTCTTTCTTGTAGGTCAGTTTGGTCTCCAGTACTCAGTAAGTCTTCATGGCATACTAGCTTCAATGCATTATTCTTCACTGTCCTTCAGATGTTCTTCCAATACCCTAAGTTCTTCTTCAACTGTCTGGTACACTTGCGACATTCCATACCTACCTACGTAGAGTAAGCAGAGTCTTATTATTATTGCTAAGTATTTGGGGCATACTGCATTTTTTTGGGGAAAAATGGTCACAGAATAAATTTTCAAATAGACACTAAAGTAGCAGGCAATAATACTCCCACAAAAGTCTATGATTAATGAGTTCCCTAATGAACAATATGTTTTGATTAAATGGTAAGTCAACTCTTTTCTCTATATCTTTATCCTCCAGTTCTTTATGCAGAACAAAAGCTAAAATATAAGACTTCCTAAATATGGGGCATAGTTTATTTCCTTTCTCAAGGCTGGTCCCAATTGCTGTTCTAGGAAGCAAAAGGTCCAGCCCACACCTGCTGCAATGAGGGATGCTTCAGAGCTCAGTGCTCTCTCTGCTCCTTTTTGACATCTACATGAAGCCATTGGGTAAGATCATCCATCACCATAGGATACAGCACCATCATTAAACAGATGACACATCCTAGTCACAGGTGAACAGGATGGGGAAAAACAGGCTTCAACTAAACTGTGATAAGATAAAGTGGCTGTAGGTGGGGTACTGTCCTGCATCTGGAGGCTTACCATCTCTGGCCCTGGATGGGGTTGCATTGCTCCAGACAGACCCGGTATGTAATCTGGGGGTCCTTCTGGACTCACAACTCCTGTTCTAGGAGCAGGTGACAATTATGCTTAGTAGGGCCTTTGTTCAATCCATGTTACGCATGAATTAGCTTTGTCCTGGATTGGAAAGTCCTCCAAGTCTCTTATGCCATGATCATCTCTCCGGCTGGAGAAGCTGGTGCAGAATTCAGCAGCATGGCACGTCTACTGCATAAGCTACATTGGGTGCTGGCTTGTTTCAGATTGAATTTAAGTGTGGTTATGACCTATAATTTATTTATTTGCTTGCCACTCATCTTGCTAATGACCTTCATAGTGCAAGCCAGGTTAGCTGAGGAACCGTTTCATCCCTAGTATATGACCCATCCCACCCAGTCTGGCAGGAGTGGCATGTTAAGGGCCCCATCAGCTTAAAAAAAAATTCAACTAGTGTGATCTAGAAGAGCCTTCTCTGCTATTGCTTGTGCCCTGTAGAACACCTTACCCTGGAAGTGAGGTTAGCCCCATTCTTTTGGTCTTTTGGAAGAGCAATAAACCCTGGCTTTGCCAACTAGCATGGGGATCCAAGAGTGATATATAGCCCTGGGGATGGTGGATGAATAATTAACTTTGATAAGTAGCTCTTATCAGGATGGTCAATTTCTTCTACCGAGTGCACAACTTGAATAGGGATACAAATGAACAAAAAGAGGCATTTCTAAGAGGTAGGATTATTGACAGCTTCAGCAACCATTAGAATGGCAGATGTTGCAGGAACACTGCCATTGCTTCTCAACTACATCTTTATGTACTTTGCTACTTACATCTCTTAGATGTATCATTTTAGATATTAAATAAAAGGGGGTAGGGAAACCAAACCCCATTTAAGTTCATAAATATAACAATATAATAATTATACTTGAAACTTTTCAGCAATAGGACATAACATTACATGTGCCAAAGATTACAGTGACTGACTGTAGAGTAGCAAGGTTTTTATTGTTCATTGTATTATGTCTCTTTCATGGAGATTTAAGGGGACTCCAGATAGCATTGTCTTCCAGTTTTAACATTTACACGTTTTTACATCATCTTTTTAATTACCATGTGTGCGTGTACATACATAGCCACACACTCTTCCAACCCAAGACTCTGCTAAAGAAGGAAAGATGGGATATTTTTACAATGCTGGCTGGTCTGTCAATTTGGGGTTTTCCCACTCCTGCCTTATGAACTCCCCTGACCTCTTAGTCTCTTCTACTCTGTGTTCCATGTCTCCTATGACCTTTTTATCAAACATCTTGCCCTGCCTTTAACCTTCCCCAGTTCTTCCTTCTCATTCATGCCTCCTCTGCATACTTCCTTCTCTCGCTAAGCTTCCCACTCTGCTGCTGGACTACTCCTCTGCCTCATGTACTCCTCTTTGAGATTTTGCTGTATATAAAATTACAAACAAAATGAAAATAAGAGTTTACCTAGAGTCAAGGCAGCAGTACAAAAGACTGACAGGCTTTCATTGCAACACCTACTTCTCTGTAAAACAGATGGGATATAGACTTTTCCAAAAGTAGAGTTTGATAGTTGTTTTGATGGGAACCAGTAGGTTAGTGCCAACAATTTGCAAGGAGAACAGAAGAACACAATGCGGAGAATGGTGGTATGCTTAAGGTGGGGAGGAGACTCAGATTCCTGGCCATTCTCACAGAAGCTCATGAGTAACTTTCTGTCTGAAACTTTCGCAGCCCACCCCACCCCAAGGGCAGTGGTTGTGGAGAAAATAATAGGATAAAGACAAATGTTGCCATGAGCTCCTGTGCAAAAGGCTGGACATAATTCTAATAACAAATAAAACTCAGTTCTAAAATAAATATTACCATACTCCATTCATGCCTGACAGAGGTCTTAGCAAGCCAGGATTGGAATTTTTATCACACCATACACAAAACCCAGGGACCCCATTATCTTCTGCGCCACCAATCCCAATGCATGTAATAACCAGGTGAGATCATGAAAATCAGGCTGAATGCATCAGAAATGAAGCTTCTTTCATTGAACCTTCAAAAGGTTCAATAGAAGAGAGTACCCTGAAAAAAGATAGCCTTGCTGGATCTCTTAATATGAGGTTCAATTTTTAGAAGCAAATAACTTTCTGTCCTATTATGCTTATTTACATTTATTTCCAGATTTCACAATACTTTTAATATTACTATTATCCAAGTATTTCATTTATACTTGATTTAAATTATTTCAGATTCTTATTATTATTAATGTTTGCTAAGTGTAGCTTTTAAAAATATACAGGAATACCTCCAATTTATATAAGAATACCAGAATGGACCTTGGAAGTGGTTGGATTTTGTATAGTTCACATAGAAATATTTGTGCTTCTGAAAAGGGGGACCTGGCAATCTTTCATAGCAGGGACTGAATCTGAAGGCTTTCAGCATTGGTCTGTCATGAAAGCATAATTCTTCCAAAATACCAGTAGGAAAAATTATTTTACTGTTATTTTATTTTAAAATTACACATAAACAAGTTCCAGGCACTTTGGTACAAACATTTTGCCAGAGATTCCAGAACTTCACATCCAAGAATTTTATTCCACTTGCTCATACAACAGATTTTATTTATTACTGTATAAGCATTAAATAAATTCAAGTTTAAGATGTTCTTATTTTCTGTCAAGTTATAATTAACTTAAATGAGGGTAACTTAAATTCTAACTTCCTTTTTCCAAGTTCTGCAATGAAAAACTTCCCAATACTTAAAAATATAGACAAAGCAGAAGTAATCCATCCTTAGGGGCTTGAGATATAAACCTATCTTTTGATAACAATGACATACATTTTGTAATGTAGCACTAATATATCAAGAGCACTGCAACATCTGAGAAAATTAGTAATGATCAGTAAATGAGGTCAATAAAGAAACATGGAAAAATAACCATAGGAGTAAATAGAAGCAAGTCTTGCTTGATACCAAATTATTCAGGGTAGTTTAAAAAGAAAACCTAAAGGGAATGGAGAAAAAGATCCTTTTATCCAGTTTAAAAAGTCAACAAAACAAAAACTGCAACTCATCTTTAGTTAAGTATAAAATGGTACACATTGGACAAAAAAACCAGAAAGCAGCATCACTTCTTCACACCATGCATTAATTTATACATGTGGTTTATCACTGCAAGATGTGATAGCTATTTTAAATGGCTTTAAAACAAGGTTGCATAGGTTGAGAGTCAAGTCTAACATGGTCCTTAGTCTCATAAGAACAGTACTACTCCCTGTTGGGATCAGCAGACCACCAAGTTGCAGGCAAACAATACTATGCCCTCACTACCTGCTTCAAAGTTACCCAGAGGCATCTAGTTGTTTCCTAAAAGGAAAATGCAAAAATAAAATGGGCCTCGCCAAATGCAATAAAATTATTCTTATAAGCTTATTTCACCATGATAATCAGTTGCTTTTAGTCTGCTTTTCAATCAGTCTTCCTTATCTTCTGCTGGTGAATTTATCCATTAGATCAATAAATACTTTTTACTGTGCTGAATACATTGTTACTTTAAGGGATTCATGTTACCATTATAAGACTAGCAAAAGTATCATTTTTTTTCTTAATATGATCATGACTTTATCGATCTCTCATACATTTACCTTCTAACTTTGTAGACATGTCACTGCAACTGTCTGAGCAATGATGCGGAATTGAGTTCCCACGGCCTTTATCAGAGGTTTTTTTCCCCCTTCATTCCCAACAAAGCATACCGCCCTGCTATTGCTTGGTAACTTTCATCCAAGTATTAACCTGGCCAAATTGGCTTAGCTTCTGAAGTTAAATAGAAGTCTATTTAACAGAAATATAAATTAGGGAACTAGCATGAAAAAATAATAATGCTGTAATTGTGTGAAGAAAGGTAAAATTGCTGGCCTAAAACAAATATCTTAAGCAAATTTGCCTCTGACGCTATTAGGACAGAGAAAAGGGACTCTGTGGATGAACTTGGAGTTCTCGCTCTTCTAAGATAACTCCATGTAGAGAAAATCATATCAATCAAAAACCTGGTTGTAACTATCAGAATAGTCAGTCTATTCTGTATAGTCTGTATAGGTAACACAGGTACTCAATCTACAACAGTTCATTTAGTGACCATTCAAAGTTACAACAGCACTAAGAAAAGTTATACTTTTCCACACTTATGATGGTTGCAGCATCCCCATGGTCATGTAATTTACATTCAGACGCTTGACCACTGGTTCATATTTATGACAGTTGCAGTGTCCTGGGGTCACATGATCATCTTTTGCAAGCTTCTTTCAGGCAAAGTTAATGGGGAAGCCAGATTCATTTATCACCCTTATTACTAATTTAATAACTGAAGTAACTCACTGTACATCAACTGTGGCAAGAAAAGTTGTAAGATGGAGCTTTGGCCAAAAGTATATTGAAACTTTTTGGAAACCTATAGGCCAGACACAATTTGAGTACTTCTTTATATTTTTTCCTGAACAAGAGTATTAGAAATAAAGAATCATTTGGCCATCAACTGGCATCAATAATATGCATTCCTTGGATTGTGCAAGGCAATCCAAACTATACTGTTTTGGGCTTGATATATTCTGTGTATCTAATTCTAGCATGCCACAGGCATTTATGAAGGACTTGGCAGTATCAATATGCGGATAGTGGACAGGACCATTCATGTATCTAAATAAATACTAATCGCTTCTAATTTTTCCAATAGTCAAACAATGTTGTATTACTGAAAAATGAAGCTGTATCCAAAATGTATTTGTTTATTTATCAAATCTATAAGGCTCTCCAAATTCAGGGATGCTGGACAGCATACAACATTAAAAGCAATAACAGCAACAATTAAAAAGTTAAAAACTGAAAATAGTAAAACCAGTACTCTGTCAACATCCAACATTCCCACACAGGACCCACAATCTAAACTAACCAGAGGGAGAAGAGTCAAGCCTTAAAGACTTGTTAAAATGAGGTCAGAGCAGGAGTCACACATGGATCTCTAAGTGGATGTTGTTCCAGAGGGCAGGCATCACAGCAGAGAAGGTTCACTCCCTGCATCTCCAGCAAGGTGGCACTGTTTAATTGATGGGATATATGCCAACTCTGTTGGATTGAATAGGACTGGGAGACACTATATAGGAGACAGATAGACCTTCAAATAGCCATATCCCATTCCATAAAGGATTTTACAGATGATAAATAGCACCTTGGTTTTCAAAATATCAAGCAACTTTTCTTCAAATGCTTATTAATGAAGTTAGTCAGTGGGTGTCAGGAATGAACAGTCATTCATATTTTTCATATTCCATATTTTTCCTTTATACTATCAATCTGCTGAACACCTAATTCTAACAGTGCTATCTAATGTCTATGTATATTCACCCATGTGGGTTGGCTGTAGTATCATCATTTATCATTATCTTCTTTACTCCCTCCTCTTATTGGTATTATGATTACAATAATACCATTACAATTACAATGATTTTTATTATTCTGTTGCTCTGTTGCATCGGAGACAGATTCCTTCTGCATCTAATCACACTTGGCTTAATAAAGTATTCTATTATGCCACTGCTTTTTCATTTTTATTGTCTGTACAACAGCAAAATATCCAATAAATTTTTAACAGCAGAGCACCATTTGCCAGAAAATTAGAATAATTTTTTTTTAAGATTGTCTATTTTGGAACAATTATGTGAAAAAAATTAATTCAATACAAAATTTCTTCATCTCGAACATTATGGTGTTAAAAATGTAACCAGAAATTCAAGGGGTTAATATTTTGACAAAGATAACAGTAACAAGGTTTTGAAATGTCAAGACTGTTTAAAGAAATATATAAATCTAATAATCAGAAAGTTTTGGGTGAGAGCACCAATATTTTAACAGTAGTACAACATATATGAAGGTCAGATACATACAATAACTGAATAAAATCTTTTGGACTGAAGACTATTCTTGAGTGAGAAAAAGAGCAGTTGGTTGCATCTACAAGTAGTCCTCAATTTACAACCACATTTGAGCCCAAAATTTGTATTGCTAAGTGAGACATTTGTTAAGTGAATTTTGCCCCATTTTGTAATAGTTGTTAAGTTAGTAACTTGGTTGTTATGTTATGTGAATCTGGTTTCCCCCTTGGACTTTGCTTGTCAGAAGGTCACACAAGGTGACTGTATGACCTCTGCACACTGCAACCATCCTATATATGAGTCAGTTGCAAAGTGTCCGAATTTTGATCACATGGCGGTGGGGATGCCGCAACTGTCATGTGAAAAATGGTCACAAGTCCCTTTTTCAGTGCCACTTTAACTTTGAAAGGTCACTAAATGAACTGTTGCTAAGCCGAGGACTACTTGTACAACAGTGGACTCTTCAAAGGTTTCAGACTGTTCCCTACAGAACAGGAAGCAGTCCTATGCATACAACTTGGTCTAGCAACTATCTATCTATCTATCTATCTATCTATCTATCTATCTATCTATCTATCTATCTATCTATCTATCTATCTATCATCTATAATAAATACAACCCAAAAACGCACAGGGTAATAAATACAGGGGCAAAGCAGCCAGCGTTTGCGTTGCATTTATTTCTAGCCAGATTTTTTTTTTCTATCTAGACAAAAAAAAAAAAAAAAAAATCCGACCCTGAAGGGTATTGATTCACATATGCCCGCCCTGCCCTTTTTCTTTAAACGAGCTTCAGTTTCCGAGGAAGAAAAAAAAAAAAAAGCTTTTATGTGCCAGGATTATTGATTTTCTCGTCAATGGAGATCCGCCCACGATCGAGGGCAACTGAGGCACCTGCAAAGGCGTCACATCGCCGCCACCCACGTTCACGAGGCGCCGGCAAGCTCCGGGGGGGGGGGACAAGCACGTTTTCCCCCACTCTATTACCTTCCCCAAAGCAATTTGTCCGTATTCCCGGAAAAGGGGGGACGGGTTGTTTGTTTATTTGAAGCGAATAAAAAATTGTCGGAGGGGAGGTGGGGCGGGGGAGGCTGAGCGTCCAAGGAAGCCAACCCAGACGGGCATCACAGGGCGCAGAGAAGGAGCCCAGCAGACAGATGGGAGACAGGGGAAGGTGGAAGCGAACCCGCCCAGGGTATATAGGAGGAAAACCAAAGTCGTTTTTTGGTCATGAGGTGTAAAAAAAAAAAAAGACTCGACGTGATGAAGGCTGAGGGAGACACGGCGTTTCAGACACCGCGCTCATTCTTGGCCCCGAGCCGAAACCTATATCCGAACCGTATTTCGGTTCGGACACGTATCGCTCCAACCGTTGTTTGGATACGTGTTTCGGTTCGGACACGTTATCCGCTCCAACCGCGGACTTGCCACCGCGGCAAAAGCCTCTCCCTTCCGGCCTTCTCGGAAGCCCTTTAAATCGCCCCCAGACGGGAGTCGCCTGGCCACAGGCGGGGCAGAGCTTCGACCGAAGGCGGCCGTAGCCTAGGCCGAGCGAGGGGAGGGGCGGGACTTAAACCGACGCTCGGCCACGAAGAAAAGCGCACGAGCCCCCCCACTCCCGCAGCCCCGCCCCCTGATTGGAGCCGCGACACGTCCGCGCCGCCGCCTCAGCCACCCACGTTCTCTTCCGCGCGCCGCCCCCTCACGTGGCTCCGCACGCTGGCAGGTCGGCGAGGGGCAGACGGCGGAAGAGAGATTGCAATTGCGCCACGGGAGGGGTGGTGGTGGAGGAAGGCGGGGCTGCTGACGTCAACGGGAGACCTTCTTTCCTGGGTTGCCTGGTTGGCTGGGTGTATATAAAGCTAGGCTTGGGTTTTTCCGGTCCCCTTCAGGGTTTCTAGATGGGTTTTTTTTTTTTTTTTAATGTTAAAAAGTGTTTCTATACGCTAAATTATATATGTTTTAAACAGATAAAAATAACATAGTTTAAAACGGATTTTTTTTTTAAAAAAAACTGCTTTTGTTTTGTGTAGAATCTTGAGCTGACTTGAGCACAAATCTTGCGTTTGTTCAGGAAACCCCCGCTGGCAATTCTGCGTCTTTCCGGTGCTTCTTGATCACGCTGTCCAGGGCTCTTCTTGTCTAATCTCTGACACACGGGCATAATAGCAAACATGTATTCCAGGCAGGTGCCTCTATTTGCAGAAGGACGTGGGTAGCAAAAGAGCTCGCCTCTACATGTGCTTGGGCGCCTGCCTTGTGCAAAGACCGGCATGGCAGCTCTTGATAAAGTCCTCCCCATGCCTGACGAGTGACTCACGGTAACTTTCCTCTAGTGTCCCCAGGGGACCCGCTCCAGGTAGCTCTGGGGGACCCTTGACAGGGCCTGCCGATTAATATCCAGGAGTTGTCGCTTCTCCTTTGAGGGCGATAGGTTTAGGGAAGGCTAGAGTTAATTCTTATAAATACAGGTAGTTCTCAATTTACGACCATAATTGAGCCCAAAATCTACATTGCTGTTGGAAGAAATGTCCAATGTCGTCTTTATGCTATATATTTATTTTCCCCTCCTTTATTATATTCTTATATTTGGAATTGTACTGTAGGAAGTTAGCACCCACCCCTTTCCTAGAGGAATGAAATATTTTGGGAGATATTAAAAAGGCAGAATGTTATGTTTCCCTGGATGGGAAATGGAGAAGCATGCAGCTCCCATCTTCCTGCTCCCACCCTTTGTCAATGGGCCAGAGGCAGAAACTCAATCTTTGTCAATGGACCATCATCTGCAACACAATAGGACCCATCTAGCAACAGAAACTAACTCAATAGGACCCATCTAGCAACAGAAACTCACCACATGGCACCTGAGAAGATTACATCAACCAGCAAGGCTAGCTAAGACCCCCACCCCCTGGGAGTCTGACAATCAGAATACTCTTTCTGGGCCCCAGGAAGTTCAAAGCTAGAGAGGGCATAAAACCTGGGGACTCACAGCATCTCCCCACTTTTCTGTTCAGGAACTCAAACCATGTGATCCTATCCACCATTAAACCATTAAATCCATCTTTCCAAGCAGTCTCCATGTTTCCAGTGTCTTTTTCCCCACTTGGAGCTGAACCCAGAAGGATATTTCTTCTTACAGTACCTACCACTATTGGTACTAACAATAATACTATCAATAGTACAAAGATTGATACTGTCTTTGCTTTCTTTTGGCAGTCATTCTACTATTTGCAGGTCTTTCTAGTTTGTGACTTTATACAGTTCCTTCTCTTCTATTTTGTTGTTTCCAGATACTGCTGTTGGAAGAAATGTCCATCTGGGTTCAGTTCCAAGTGGGGAGAAAACACTGGAAACATGGGGGCTGTTTGGAAAGATAGTTTAATATTGGACATGACCACATGGTTTGAGGTCCTGGGCAATTGAGCACATGGGGGGAGGGAGAGAGAGATATATTGAGAGAGATTTATACTCTCTCGGGCTTTGAATTTGAACTTCCCCTATTGGTTGCAGTCAGACTCCCATGGGGCTGTGGTCATAGCTGAGGTTGTCTGTGTCCCAGGTTTGGTTGAATCTTGCTGGGTGATTCAATGAATGGCAATTTCCTTTGTTTTGTAGATAGACTGGCCCAGTCTTTTGTCTCGCAGATAGATTGGCACCAGTCTTCCTGGGGTATTAACAAAGGTGGGGCCTGCTTTCCAATAGCATGTTTCTCCTTTTCTCATCTAGGGAGGTATAATATTCTGCCTTTTTAATATTTCTTAGAATATTTCATTCTTCTAGGAGAGGGGTGGGTGCTAACCTCCTACATTGCTAAGTGAGAAATATGTTAAGGGAGTTTTGTCCCATTTTATGACTTTTCATGCTATATTTGTTAAGTGAATTGTTGCAGTTATTAAATTAGTAACACAGTTATTAAGTGAATCTGTCTTCCCCATTGACTTGGCTTGCCAAAAGGTCGCAAAAGGGGATTGCATGATCACAGGACACTGCAAACATCATAAATATGAGTCGGTTGTTAAGCGTCCGAATGTAAATCCCGTGACCATGGGGATGCTGCAATGGTCATAAGTGTGAAAAATGGTCATAAGTCACTTTTTTCAACGCTGTTCTATCTTCGAACAGTCACTGAGCAAAGTGTTGTAAGACGGGGACTACCTGTAGTAGACCGTTGATCAGCCTGGAAGGAGCGAGGTTGTAAGACTTCATACATTTAACTGACTTCCAAAATATCGGGGTTTCCCATGTTAATTTCAATTGCCCCTGTCCTCAGAAGTAGAACACTCTTGGTCTTCTTAGCCAGGCTTAAAAGGCAACATGCAAAAAATGGACTTTCCAACCCCTATGAAAGTTGCTTACAGTGGTAAATCCTCTGAAAGCAATTATTCAGGAGAGTTAAAATATGATCAGCTATGATAGCATGAGCTGAGCTTGTAAAGTCATGGGACCAATTCTTAATGGCAATAGTTGGGGCAAACAAAAGCCAGCTTCAAGCAGCAGAGCTATTGCTGCTGGGGAATTCTAGGAATTGGCGTCCACACATCTCAAAATTGTCAAGGTTGAAAAACACTAGGCTAAAAGATTCTCCATCTCAGGCAGTAGCTTTCAAGTACCATCCCCACATCTCTTCCATCCAAACAGATTTTGAAAGTATATTGATGTCCACCTCAACCTCCCCATATACTTTCCCAACTTTAGCACTTTGCTTTGGTTAACTCTTCATTAAATTTTGGCAATGCAGTAGTAGAGGCATAGTTATGTACCATTAATCTTAGTAAGATACCATATTTGAATGGATAACTGGACATTGAACAAAATATTACACATGTCAAAAGTTCCAGCCCTCAACTATACTATCATTCAGACTATTTAATCTATTTCCCTTTCTTTGACAATGTACTAGGCCTATGATTTTGAGTTGTGAAAAACATGTATTGATTTAAAAGATTTAGCAGTACTTCCAGAGTGGTTTGCAAGTTTCCAAGACTGATAAATCGCGGTGACAGCTTTATATGTGGATGTACTCTAGGCAGGAAGATATTTGGAACATCTTTTTATAGCAAAATATCATAGAGCATTTACCTTGGCATACTTTAATATTCTTCACTCAGCAGTTTGAGAATGCAGACTTTTTACCTTATTATAAAAGATCCTGCTCTTATCCTTCCTCTATTGCTTCTTTTATAAGTATTTTCATAATACTTCAATATGTCCAAGAGTTATGTAAAATGTTCTGTACATGGAAGGGCTGGCTTTGCATGGTTTGTGCCTTAACTGATATCTTTGTATTTTAGATGCAGAAGAGGGGGAGTATGAGGAGGGAAAGGCTGTGATTGAGGGGTTGTTTTGGTAGTGTTTTGCAGACATGAGTGATGACTGAGGAGAGGGAAGGAAGAGAAGATGCTGGGAAGTAGAGATGGATGACTATGCTACAGGGGTCATCAGCAATGGCAGCTGAGGAGAATCTGAGGAGAGGGGAAGGTACAGGGACAGATGAGCTTGCGGAATATTTAAACCAACAGTAGAAATAGCAGCTCAGAGGAGGCAGGGAAGGGAAGGAAGAGAAAGTGCTTGGAAGAGGGCAAAAAGTAGACAAGGGGAAATGCTATAGTGGACCATTAGTGGGAGTCAGAACTGACGGCATAGAGAGAAGAGAAGGTGCTAGAAAAATGCTGGTGGTGTGTTAAGGAGATATGCCAAACCCTAGCACTGGTAGCAGCAGCTGAGGGGAGGTAGGTGAGGGTAGGTGCCAAAAGATCAAAAGTGAGTTGAATCAGTAGGATAGACCCTGCTTGTATGTCAACAGAAGTTGAGGGAACAGAGGGGAGGTAAGGAAAAGAAAGAATTGGGAATATCAGGGACTGGTGGGCTGATAGTGCCACTTTTTTTTACGCTAAATTGTCTCTCACCTTGTAAAATTACTATGAATTCCCTCCAGATTATGTTTCTTCCATGATGCAACTAATTCAAATCTGGAGTATGATTACTCATTTTGGATTCAAAATAAAACATATTTTGTGTACACCTCTCTTATCTTCTATAATATAGAAAATCCTTGATTGGTCAGCTATTATGTTATCTATTTACTTGTGCACTTGGTTTTTCAAAAATTACATGACAAGCTGCAAAGTTTTATGTAACCAGGTATCGCAATGAATGCAGTCAAGTAGAATAGCAATCCATATGTACAAAAGTTATGATATAATTTACTTTAATTGAATATTAAGTTGTTGTCTATTCAACACATGAGCTCCACTATTAGTAACTGAACTGAATACACACATTATTGTAGAATTCTTTAACACAAATTCTCCGACTTTCTTTAAACTGGAGACCAGCATACAACTTTGTTGAAGCACAGATTGTTTATTTCTGTATCAGAAGCAACCAGAACTTAAATGAGTGGGATATAACTCTTCTGAGAGAATTATGCAAATTTGAATATACACATGATCAATACAGAATAGTTGATCAGATGTGACGTGTGTAGGATGATGAGTAAGAAGACTCAGGTGTAGAAGTAGTATTACAAAGACAATTCATTAAAGGAGACAAAGTTTGTATTCTTTGATTCAAATTTACTATTGGTGTGCTACTTTCTTAAGGTTTTATGTTCTAATGGTCTTGTTTCCCAACACTGTTCTTATTTCTAATGAATGTTTTTATCTCTAAATGTTTCTATGACTGAGCCAAAAGCAGGTTTAAGAGAGTGGGCAATCTATTTCCCTTACTAATGCCATTTTCTTTTCTTTCTTTACACAGACTCAAACACACAGCGCGCGTACACACACACACACACACACACAACATTAGATATCATTGTAAAACTTTTGGTTTCTAAGAAAACTACAGGGGCAGGTCCATAAGTCACTCAAAGGGGGCTTCACTATTATTGAGGAGTGTTGGGGATAGTACTTCTATAAAAAGGTAATGGGACAATCTCAGTTTTAGGTTACATGATAGCCATTTGACCA
The DNA here is from genome assembly GCF_029215685.1 of Pituophis catenifer annectens. Classification (NCBI taxonomy): domain Eukaryota; kingdom Metazoa; phylum Chordata; class Lepidosauria; order Squamata; family Colubridae; genus Pituophis; species Pituophis catenifer. The sequence goes on from NW_027256882.1 coordinate 62,184,314, forward strand.
ATGCTGTTTGCAAAATTGCCTGTCTGCAAACAGTGTGTTATTTATAGTTACTTCACACTGTTTTTTTTCCGGCAGTAACCAAGCTAACTTGTGATCAAACTCTCTCTCTTCCAGTTTGATATGTATTCCAGACTTCAAGTTTGAAGTCTGGGAGAAAATGATGTAGCTTACTTCTTAACAACTGGATTTTAAAGATTACAATCAAAACGGAGATACTGTAGTAGATGTTTTGCAGAAATAGATTCAGAAGATGATTTTTAAACTTTTATTTAGGAATATTTTTTTTCAGTTTACATAAGACAAGTCAAAAACACTGAAGTGTCTTTTTATTGTCTTCTAAATTCAACTCTGAAAGATAAAAGAAATTTGAAATGTACCTTAACTCTAAATTTAATGCTGGTGGAGTTTGCAGCACTCTGGTATCAATCTCAATATTTCTGATCACGTAGGAGCACATGGGAATTATATGGACTAATATCCAGATGTCTTTCTCATAACAATCAATAGCTCTTCCAGCAACTTTCTAACAATATTTCTGATTCCACTCATCCACTTTATCCATTGCCTTCCCCTTCTGGTTCCTTTACTCCTGCCAACCATATATTCTTTTATAGTCCACCATTAGCATGCCCAAGGTATGTGAGTTTCTTCCCAAGGAGACTACTTCATCTTTATTTGGCCTGGAGTCTTCTTACAGTCTCCAGATGCATAATTCAAAGATGTCTATTTTCTTTCACAGCCATACATTATCACTGGGAGGGGGGGGCACTAACTATTCCAATGTTTTCTGCTATAACATTATATTCATATTTTTTTCTAAAGTTATCATTATCTTCTTTCTAGGGTTAACATTTTCTTTTCAAAAATAGGATCCTTTTTTATTTTTAAGACCCCTAACATAAAATTGCCTATTGCCTTCCCATAGTCATTAATCATTCTAGTGGACATTATCTTTTGTCTTTTTAATTTTTAACATTAAGCCAGATTCCTTATTTTTAATTTTTGCACCTATAAAACATTTTTCTAAGTTTTTTAAAATTTCATCTAAATTATGGTTTTTTTGCATATCCCAATCTATTTCATAGAATTATATAGTCACCCATTCCAGATGAATGACTTGCCTAACTTATAACATTATAAAAATAAAAAAAATAAAAATAAAAAAAATAAAATATATAACAGCTGACAATTATAATCACTCCTCCATCTAGTCAGACCGTGCTCTGCGATGTTTAAAATTGACCCAAAAATGATGCCAGTCCACTAATGCACATTTGTTTGTTTGTTTGTTTGTTTGTTTGTTTGTTTGTTTGTTTTGGCCCAACTTTAGTGGACTCTGGATAATTGTTGTTAGTTGTTTAGCGTCTGGTTTTCATTTTAGCTATCAGCTTTTGAATTTATTTAAATCCAATGTGCCATCAAGATTGGTGTCAAGTCTTGGTGACTACATAGATTTTCTCCATGACAGGTATCTGTAACTTGGTCCTTCAAATATTCCAGGAGCGCATCCATTGTTATTGTAACTGAGTCGATTCACTTTGTTGCTAGTCATTGTCTTTCTACGCCTTTCTCAGCATTAGGACCATCTCCAAAGACTAGGTCTTTGGATAATATGTCTGAAGTATGATAATTATGATAGTTAAGTATGATAATTTGATCCTGGTCATTTGCACCTCAAATGAAAACTCTGTGTTGATTTGTCTGATAATCCATTTGTTTGTTTTCTTGGCTGTTCATGGTACTCTTTGGAATCTTTTCCAGTATCAAATTTCAAAAGCATCAATACTCTTTCTATGCTGCTTCTTTAGAGTCCAACTTTCACTTCCATAGAGGGTCACAAATAATACCCTGTGTTTGTACTATTCTAATTTTTGTGGGTATAAACATCTGAATATTTTTTCCAATGTCTTCATCGCTGTTCTACCAAGTAGTAATCTGCAGCATATTTCTTGACTGACTGTTCCTTTACTATTAATGGTTGATCCTAAAACACAGACACTATTCACCATTTCTAAGGCTGGTTTTGTACCCATTGTCATTAGTGGGCTGTTCTTTATATTTAATTTTATTCCTATTTTTCACTTTGCTCATTGAACTTTATTACAAGAGCTTGCAGATCCTTTGCATTTTTGCCTACCAGAGTACAGTAGTGTCAACAGTATAGGATAAGCTATTGATGTTTCTTCCTCCAATGTTAAAACCATGTTGTTCTTCTGTTTTTGACCCAATTTGGCATACTGGTTAAGATACCAGGCTAGAAACTAGGAGATCATGAGCTCTAGTCCTGCCTTGGGCACAAAACCAGCTGAATGACCTTGGGCAAATCACTTTCTTTCATCCCTAGAGAAAATTTCAGTGGCAAACTAATTCCAGAATCTTGCCAAGAAAACTGCAGGAAATTTTTCAGGCAGTCACCATTTACTTTATATAAAATATTCCATAACTGGAGTGAACTGCCCACAAAGACATTGCTATATCCAGTAAAGCCAAGGGTAACATCCGTCTTATATTCTCTTCTCTCTCCATTTGTCATCTTACAAATTACTGTAGCTATCTGGTTTTGTGTTTATCTACCTTTCTAAAACTGGCTTGTTCATTTGGTAGTTCTCTTTCATTGATGGTTCTAATCCTTGTAATATCTTAAGAAAAATGTTGCTTGTGTAGGGAGTTAATGCTAACAGTTAAGTAATATACACAATCTCTTGCAGTTTCGTTCTTCGATATAAATAAATGCACATTTTCCCAATCTGTAGGCCACATGGTCTTCTTAGATATATGTTGACACAGAACTGTTAGCACTTCTGCTACCTCTTCTCCTGCAGCTTTAAACAGTTCAGTGCAGTATTCCATCTGCACCTGGCACTTTTCTATTTGACAGCTGGTCTTGTTTTCTAGTGGAGCTGGTTCCTGAATATATTCTCTCACTACAAATGTTTCTGTAATTCTACATTTCCTTTTGAACAATATTGAAGTATAGTCTCTGATCTTTTTTTAACCTCATTTTGCCTCTTTTACAGCCCTTGTATTATTACTTCTATCATAGTTATACATTTTCCTGTAATTGCTCTCATCTTTTTAAATGCATCTTTCATTTTTCTTTAATTATTTCCCACTATTTGACAACATTCTTGATTGAGTTGTTTGCTTGATGTTAAAAATTTGTATTTAGTTTTAATATGTCCTTGTTGCTCAAAGCTTTCGATTTTCTTTGGCTATCATGATATTTTGTTCTGAAGGCCTCTGATCTTTTTCTCTTGGAAATGGTGGTGGTATTCTTTTTTTCCTTTTCATGATGCATTTTTTCAGATTTCATTTTACTTATCTCTCCACATAGGTCCTCAGATTTTCTTTCACATAAATTAAATGCATTGAATTGATTTCCTTACAGGAAACTTATAATTTAACTATACAACCTCTGTGTCAATTTCTGTTGACGTACTGTTTTCATATCTAAATTTAATCTACATATTAAACAATAATAATTCATAATCTGTTTCACAAGGAAATGTCTTGGCATATTACATTGTACTTTTTAGCTCTCTTTTTCTTGTTATGAAGCTTGTTTGATCATGTTTTTAGGCCAGAGAAGCAAAATATATGTAAACCTATATTATTTTCTGCATTTATTGCAAGAAGTTCAAATCTTCTTTAAGTTTGCCAACACTTGTATTCCACTCATTCATAATACTCCATCCTGTCTAGATGTTACATTTATCACTCTTTGCAATTTGCCATAGAATTCATTGTTTTCCACTAGTGCATCTGAGGTTACTACATATACTTTAGAACATTGATAATCATTGAATAGCCATTAATTCTGAAAATTTTAATTTGGCTATATTGGGTTGTAGCCATGAAAACAGTAATGCCCTTTTGATTATCATTACTGCTCTATTCTACCTCACACTCTCGTGATTATCTGATAGGATTGAGTTTTCCTTGGTTCATGCTTCTCTCATCCCACGTTCCAATTGTACATGTCCTTGTAAACTGAGAAGCTCCTTTTTCTGTACTGCACCATTAATGCCAAAACTTCCTTGCAGCTTTAATAGGGTCACATCATTGAGAACTGTAATTAGTAAAATTAGTGGTGAGGCTATTTTGCTGTTCATTAATTAAACAGCAGAGGCATTAGGATATAGGTTTAGAAGTTTACAGACATACAAGTATTAACTTTGATTGTGGTTGGACTGTGACCCAGTAAAGGTGCATTTATAAATAACTTTGTTAGGAAAGTTAAATGTTTTGTCCTAGTAACTCTCTCATTGGAATTTCATCAGCTGATGACCCAAATCTCCTAAATTTTGCAGAAGTATACATGCTTTTTTAATGGCAACAGCACAGTGGTTTGCCAGTGCCTTTTCTGGGTTTGCTTTTGAAGTAGCTAATTCTAGAATGGGTTGGTTTCATACTTGTAAAGACCTACTTAGTCTCGTATTTTGAATTATTGGTACTTCACTTCTTGGCCTGCTATTATTAGTTATTGGTCATTAGGCTCTGCTTATTGCTGTCTATCACTGGAGATATTGAGCCTGCCCCCCATCCTATCCCAAATTTGGAACTGGTAATCTCCTGAAGAATCTGTCAATGACTAAGTCAAAAAAGTTAAGAAGAATGAGTTAAACAGGTTCAAAGACTCATGAGTAATAGCAAGCAAAAGCATCAATTTTTGAATCTAAAATTTTCACCTTATCAATTCCAGGAAAGAAACTGACCATTCATAATAATTGCCATACTTCCATACCTGAGGCCATAAATACTTTCCTAGATTTTGTGAACTTGGTTAAATTTGAGAATTCATTGCAGCTGATAATAATAAATCTAATAGTATAAATCAGGGGTGTCAAACTTGCCACCCATGGGCTAGATGTGTCATGCGCTGGCCACGCCCACCCGTTTAGCAAAGGGGGAAAAGTCACAATACGTCAAGCAACGACAATGACACTGCGAGTTTGACACCCCTGGTATAAATGGTCCAATAATTAAAGACAACATTTCAGATGTATCTTATTTGTGTGCCATATAACTTTAATATAAACAAGAAATTCACACAGATTTTCAATACAGTAATTTATCTCTGATGGGAAACAGCATGAATTTTGTTGTTATTACATGTATCTTTAGTTATTTTTATTATCCCTTTTTATGATCATGAACTTGCTTGGGTTTTTATTTTTCCTCAAATCTAATAACAGTGTTTTCATTCAAAACTTAACTTTAAATTAGAAGTCATGTATTTGCCTACTTTCTGTAATTTAATTTAATGTAATATACCAGCGTAGTTATTTGACAATTTATATTTCCTTCTTTGAACCCTTCTATGCATCAGAAACTTGAAGAAAAGAATACCAAAGTTAGAATTCTATGCTTATTGCTGTTTTTTTTTAATGAAAATACTGAAAGAACTGTGAAAGTTTATTGATTTGCAAATAAACATTCTTCCCAAGAGCAATATGAAGCTGACCATTTTCACTACATATTCTGGACAAATACTGTAAATATTATTTAAAGGGTATTGGAGAACATCTACCCAGCACAATTCAGTAAACAATGTCAATCCACTCTTACTACAGAAACTTTTGAACACCCAATTATCCCATCTTCTCCCTAATTTCTCATTTTCATGATAGCTTTTCCTGCTTGTCATTATCTCAGTGCTTATCTCACAACATGAAGTGATTATATCAGGGGCAGCTTCATTTTCCTTTGACACCCTTTAATTAAATTATAACCCGTGCTGAGCATAAAAGGGAAAATATTGGAGGAAAAACATGTCAGTGAACTAAGAGTTCCACTTATGAAACAGCAATTTTTACAGATGTGACTGAAGAAAGGTTTTCTACTTACCATTGAATAGGCCACTTGTTGCCAGCATTTTCCTTCTCCTGACAGGGGTTTCTCCATAGAAAAAGATCTGCTGCTGCTACTTAATAGTTTTTACATGAAATCATGGGTTTCACATTTTTTGAGAGAATCTAGATTTATTTCTGAATATGATTTTGCTGCTCTTTCAAAAGAGCAGCACAGAAAGTCAATTTAGCCTAGAAAGAGAGCCAGTTTTTGCCAATTTGTTTGTTGTGGGGTGTGTTATCAGTGGGTACATTACAGATTTGTGCTGGCATTGTCAAAAAGGATTTCATGCGTCACTCTTTTTATTCCTTGAGATAGGGGTGCCATTTTACTTAATACAGTCCAATTCCATGGCCATCCACAGGCTGTTTCTGAACTCTGAGACCATAAGAGCAAAACTGGACTCACTGCCAGCATTGTCATTCCTTTGAAATATTAGTTGAGGGCAGAATTTGCTTATGATCAGTTGCTGCCTCTCTTATTTACTCAATGATTCAATTTAAAAGCCATCCAACTCCATACTGTCAGTACCTTATGATTAAAAAACAGAAACAGATTAAAAAACAGATTTACTTTCTAATCTTTCTTTTGCCCGTATTAGCTTGCTTGTTTAGGGGTATGGGTTTACCACTCTTTTAGAAGACCACTAGACTTGTGCACTAAATTAGTTCATACCCAGAGAACATCACTGTTCCTTTGACCTTTTTGTCAGGCATGTGGCTAAACATGCTGTTTTATGTTTAAACCAGTAGTGGGAATTCAAATAATTTAACAACTGGTTCTCTGCCCTAATGACCGGCTGGGTAGACGTGGCCATGGTGGGCATGGCCAGGGGGTGTGACAGGCAGCATTGGGTCTGCTGCACCCACCCCCCGGGAGCAAAAATTGGGCTGGGGGGGGGGAGAGAATGTGTTACACCCTGTGTACCCCGTTTTGGGCCTAGGAGACTTCCCTGAAGTCTTCTGAGAAGCGAAAACGGGCCTAGGAAGTCTCCCTGAAGCCTCCTGGGAGCAAAAACAGGCCGTGGGAGAGCCCCTGCGTCCCGTTTTGGGCTTAGGAGGCCTCCCTGCACTTACTTGGGAGCCAAAATGGGGCGTGTGGGGACTCCTGGAAGGGGCGGGGTGGGAAGGGGTGGGGTCAGCAATTCGCCCAAACCGGCCTGAACTGGCTGAATTCCACCACTGGTTTAAACATACCCATATTCATTTAACTGCAGTAGTTCAGAATTTGACAAATTGCTGATGGAATTTCATACTTGAACATTAGGGTCTGACCAATAGCTCAAGCTTAGTGACAATCAGGGATAGAGAAAAAAATGCAGAATGAGTTTCAGCCCACATTTTTTATTTTTATTTATTTATTATTAAATTTATAGACCGCCCTTCTCCCAAAGGACTCAGGACGGTGTACAGCCAAAGTAAAAAAAACATGAATACAAACATTAAAAACAGTTTAAAAAGAAATATATAAATTTGGCCACAAAGTTAAAAAACAATAACAAAACATATTAAAAACATTTAAAAAGCATTAAGCTAGCCTGGCTTGCTGAAAAAGGAAGGTCTTCAGGGCACGGCGGAAGGCACCGAGGTCTTGAATTCTTCGTATCTCTGGGGGCAGTTGATTCCAGAGCGCAGGTACCGTCACAGAGAAGGCCCTCCCCCTGGGGGCCACCAGTCTACATTGCTTGGCCGATGGCACCCTGAGGAGGCCCTCTCTGTGGGAGCGGACTGGTCGTTGGGAGGTCGTTGGTGGCAGCAGACGGTCTCAAAGGTATCCAGGTCCTATGCCATGTTTCAGGTTCTTGAGTTTAAAATTTTCTGTAAGCTTTCCAACCTTTTTGGAAAGGTATATAGGCAATCAGCGCAGATTTTCTTTTAAGTAATCTCTGTTCAAGACTTCAGCTGGAACGGGAGATTTACTCACATGTAAGAAAAATTCAGGCTGAAATTTTGCCCTTTTCCCTGACTTGCCAGGGTCAAGTAGACCATTATGCACAAGTGGGTGGGGAGACACTCTTTTATGCAATTAATGCAAATTATCTTCTGATTCAGAGTGTACTGCTCAAAGCCACAAAGACATAGAACTGAAATGATGAAGAGGGCTGATGCCCTTGGGGAAACTGGTCGCAGGGAGAGTGTGGCCTTGTTCCTCTTAATGTGAGTAAACTTCTCTTCGAACTAAATGCTAATTAAGTCCTGCAAATACGACACAGGACACATGATGATGAGCAGATTATTTGTGTTGTTGGCCCTTGCAAAAGAGTCACATAATATTTAGAAAGTGCTTTGAGTTCAGTTATCTCATAGATATTTATGGGCTCTTATATTTTTTGACTTGATTCGGTAGCACAGAGATGAAGTTAACTTCACTTTACACTAATTAAATTACAAGGGGAGTAAATGGGTGTCCTATGAAACGTACATAACAAAACTTAAAAGTTATGCATTTCACTCCCATCTCACTCCTACACATGACTTTGTATGTGAATGTTTAAGGAGGATGGCTTCCCCCCCACCACACACACATTCTAATAGTGCAATTATTCACATTATATAACCAACTCAATGCTATTTTTAATCAAGGTTTGAAAATACATTTAAATAACATAAGGGGTCTCTCTTGAAGTGAATGTGCCAACATATGCATGGAGGAAGGAGGAGGATGTAAAAGCAACGTCTTCCTCTCTAACACCATGTGCTTTAAAATGCAGCACATACAGTGGGTTATGTAACCTAACATAATCATTACTGACTCACACACTTACCTCACAATGGAGCTGGTTAAAATTAGATTCCCATTCTTAAGAGTCGGAACTTTTCCTCTTCTGCTCACTGGGATTTAAATGTAGTAGATTGGATAACTTGTTCTTTTTTGCTACTTTAACTTGGTTCACTGTGCATTGTTTGCACCTTTTACTACTGCCCTATGCTCAAAATTCAAATATACATCAGTAAAACTTCTAGTCTTTTCTGAGTAAAGATTGGGACCCTTTTTTGTTTTGCTTTTGTCTCTTGAAATGGGTGTGGGTTGTTTTAAAATACAGTGTTCGGATTACTTCTACATATTAAACTGAAGCAAAGCTACAGCAGGTGTGAAATCTACTTACCTTCCTTACCGGTTCAGAAGCACACGTGCCCCGTAGACCTTCTGCGCATGCGCAAAGGTAAAAAAACACATTACTTCCTGGTTAAAACCAGGAAGTAATGACACCTTGGCAGGTGGGCGGAACTTTGCTCTGCCATCACTACCAGATCGCTGAACCACCAGCCAAGATCGCTACCGGACCGGGCGATCTGGTCTGATCCGGGAGTATTTCACCCCTGAACTACAGGTAGTACTCGACTTGCAACCATTCGTTTAGTGACAGTTTGAAATTAGAAAGGCACTGAAAAAGTGGCTTTTGATCATTTTTCACATTTACGACCATTGCAGCATCCTTATGGTCAGGTGATCAAAATTCAGATGGTGGCAACTGGCATATATTTATGATGATTGCACTGTCCCAGGTCCATGTTCATTGTGATTTTCTGACAAGCAAAGGGAACCCAGATTCACCTAATTGTGTTATTAACTTAACAACTGCAGTAATTCACTTAACCATTGTGCTAAGAAAGATCGTAAAATGGGGCAAAACTCACTTAACTGTCTTTCTTAGCAACATAAATTTTGGAGTCAATTTTGTTGTTAAGTCAAGGACTGTCTGCAATGTTTTCTCACTAATCAATATTTCCTCTCTATTTATTAATTTGTTATTTATTTATTTATCAAAATTAGAGACTGCCCATTTCACTCTCAGAACAACTCCTAGACCAGGGTCAGCAACCCGCGGCTCTGGAGCCGCATGTGGCTCTTTCATCCCTCTGCTACGGCTCCCTGTCATTCAAAATATGTGTCACAACTGCCAATGTGTGATACCCACTGGCACACGATTTATTGAGTTTTTTAACCCCCAGTAGGCCAACCATGGATAAATCCAAGAAAAGAAAAGTTTCAGAAAACAGAACATTTAATTCAACTACATATGCTAGTTCTGTGGCTACTTAGAAAATAGTCAGGCACTGGAAGGGTTTTGTGGCTCCTGGTGTTTTCTTTTCTGTGGGAAACGGGTCCAAATGGCTCTTTGAGTGTTTAAGGTTGCCAACCCCTGTCCTAGACTGTCCCTGGCAAAAAAGAATATAAAATACTACCGTATGTGAAATAAAGCAACAAAAATGTCTACAAGAAGGATGTCAGGGTTATCAATAACCATTAAAAACATTATTTCCCAAATATTTTAGAATCAAATGAGATACAAGATTAATTGTATAAATGCATTATCGTTCTTATTAAAACACTACTATCTTTGGGGACAGCAGAACCAGAGCAGGAGTGGGAGGAAAAATTAAACATTGCTTCCTATTTATATTTCCAACAAAAATAAACTACCTGGTCCCAAGCATTGTGAGGCAAGATTTCAGTGGCACTCACAAATGATGTGGTGGTTGTTTTTAGTACAAATATCAACGTCAGTGCAAAAGTAAAATATGGAGGCTGCATTATCTTATTCTACCTCACTAAAAAGAGTTAGAAGTCAATGCTATTTTTTCTTTTCCCTTTTATCCTACATTTATTCCTCCCCTACTTTCCAATTATTTTCATTTTTTCTTTGTATGTTATATTTTGATAAACCAATAAAACTTGAGAAATCAAATATCAACATCAAAGGGCCATCTTTGTCAGGCTGGTGCCACATCTTCATCTGAAGCTATCCTGCCAATCCTCAGCTCATATGGAGTAATGTTGGTGATTCGCACTCACACAGCCAATACAATTAAGTTACCAATTAGTATAGATGTATTTTGAAATGATTGCTTTCAGGCTATTTGTGAGTGATATTTAGTCACACTCATCCTAGCTATTTCAAAATATTCATTCATGCTTTATCTTGAGAAGTGCATTAAAGAAATATATGGCAGGTATAGGAGTGTTAATTCTTTAATTTATTTGTTTTTTGTTTAGCTTTTTTTTAAAAAAATCATTTTTTATTTTATGGAAAATATTAAAGAACTTTTATAAAATTGTATGACAATAAAAGAATTGTCTGACTTATCAAATTAGAAGATTGTGTTGCTGTTAATTTGGTGACACAAACTCAGAGAGTGCCTCAGATTTTAACAAAGGTGGGGAGCCATAAGTATAGTTGTCCTCTAGAGCATCCAGAAATACTACTCCTTTTCTGGTGACAAGGAACAGATCAGGGGTGAAATCCAGCAGGTTCTGACAGGTTCTGGAGAACGGGTAGTAGAAATTTTGAGTAGTTCGGAGAATCGGCAAATACCACCTCTGGATGGCCCCAGAGTGGGATGGGAATGGAGATTTTGCAATATCCTTCCCCCAGGAGTGGGGAGGGAATGGAGATTTTGCAGTATCCTTCCCCTGCCACACCCACCAAGCCACGCCCACAGAACCGGTAATAAAAAAAAATTGGATTTCACCACTGGAACAGATGGCTGTTTCTCTGAAACTAACATTTTGAAAGAAACAATGATTGTCCCTAGGATCAATATAAAAGAAACGAGCAAAGGCTTTCCCATTCAGTAACTCTGGGCAGGTGGACAATCCTAGATATTTCACTTTCCTTTCCAGAGCTCTTTAGATTGCTATTTCCCAATCTTCCATTATAACAGAAAAACAGTAGCCTCTTCTGATTTGTTTATTTGATATTGTTACTGCTTCTCAATAATCAAGCTGTGAGTCTAAGGGGTCACATATATTTTACATTATCTGTCTCTATCTATCTATCTATCTATCTATCTATCTATCTATCTATCTATCAATCATCTTTTCACATTTTTAACGAGCCATCTCCCTCAGAGATCCAATACAATAGGATGGTTCTATCAGTGGGTCTAACTCTCTACAAAAGGTGCTTCATTCTTTCAAGCTAATTATTGGTCTGGAATGACAGGCATCTGGTCCAGCAGTTCTGCACCGTTTTTGAACCCAATGAAGGATCCTTCAAATCAGTGCAGGAGAAACCACATGCAACAGCCCCTTTAGAGAATTGTTTTCTTAATGCATTATCTTCTGGCATAGGTATCAGGAAGGAACCCTTTAAACTCACAACTTTGTTGGAGCTTAACTGAGGCTAGAGGCTTTTGCAAATCTAGAAGAGGAAGAGTTTGAATTGTAACCAAGTCTTTCAGAAGAAAATCACTTAACTGTTATTAACTTGTCACCCACTGCTAGGTGGGGTTATAATAGCCAAACAATCTGCTGGAGAAGCAGTTAAGAAGTCAATCTTTTAAATTCCACAAGCAGCCGAGTTTATATAATGTACTCTTTCTAGGAACTAGCATTACTGCATTAAGTATGGCTCTGTTGACTGCAATATACATCAAAATCTCTGCAATATACATCAAAATCTAGTTGCCTTGACCCTCTTTTCATAGGAATCCTTAGAATAACGGTGAACAAGGCTACTGCTGCCATCCCATACTTAATGCAGTAATGCTAGGTTTACATTACAGCTTGGTACAAGATTTGTGTTGAAAAAAATCTACTGAATAAATCGTGTGAGAAAAAGAATGCCTATGGTTTCTTTTCTTTTTCTCGTGATGTGCCCTGCCCCTGAAGTGACCATATTGCCTCTTTTCTTTCTTTCATTGCCTTTTGCCACCTCAGGCACTTGACCTTTTCACCTGTACAGCATCTCTTTTTTATTCCTGAATGCTAACTGCAAAAAAAACTAGTATGATGCCTATCTGTCTTTTATCTGCCTGCCTGCCTGCCTGCCTGCTTATCTATCTATCTATCTATCTATCTATCTATCTATCTATCTATCTATCTATCTATCTATCTATCTATCTATCTATCCATCCCTTTGGCGTCAAACTTGTGATGTCACGTTGTCACATAATGTATCGCTATTTTTCCCCCTTCGCTAAACCGGGGGTGGGAGTGGCCAGCACCTAATGCATCTGGCTCGCCGGCTGCAAGATTGACACCCCTGCAATCTTCCTTCTCTCTATCCCCCTCTCTCTCCTTCTCCTTCTCCTTTTCCCTCTCCCTCTCCCTCTCCCCTCTCTCTTAAAACCTGCAGCTCCAAATGAGTCAGAGGAGTGGAGCCAGTTGAAGAGTTGGAACTTGGTCCTCTGAGAGATATCAATCAGGTGGTGATGTTGTCTTCTTCGATGTATCTCTACCAGGTCATTGTTACTTTTTTCTTTCTCACAGGTTTAACTGGGGGAAAACTTCCCCACTTTTTAGTAATGGAGGTACCAACCTTTGTGATATTTCCCTGGAAATATTTATAGTAAGAGGATTGAAAAGCCAAACAAATAATTTTCACTCCAAAACCATTAAAAGTGTAAAGTGTAAATGAAAATAGGTTTTGATTAAAACAGTTTAAATGTTAAAGTAATAGACCAGTTCTTCCCTGAAGAGTGTTTAAGGGAAGGTAGAAAAAGCTGTTGGAAGAAAAGTTGAATCTGTTATCTATTGACAGAGAAATGCAAATTAAAATGAAGGGCTGATTGCTTTGCTGGCTTTCACCCCAGAATGGATTTTTTGTTCTTGCAGACGGAAGTCAGGAACATCAAGATGACCAGTTTCAGCAAGCATGCAAAATATAAAAGCAGCTTCATTCTTGTTTTTAATCTATGTTGTAAACAACTTGTAGCTTCTTGCAAGTAAAGGGCAAGATTTCAATATTCTTTATAACAGGTATTAGAGAACAGATTAGTCTGCTGTCTCCAAAGGCTCCAGGGAGGGACAATTGCTTTGAAGATTATCCCTGAAAATAAATATTATTCTGTGAATCCAAATGTTTCCTCATGATGCAAAGATCATCTGAAAAGCAAGGGGCTATTAGTTCATGTTCCTTATATGAAGGCTCCTATTAACAGAAGAACAAATCTTTCAACCATATATTGATTAAGATCACGAGCCCAAACATATGTGTATAAGTATCATCATTGTGAGGTGCCCAGAGTCAGAGAGAGTCAAATGGCATGTAATTTAACAGATCATTTTTATATGTTCACAACAATGTGAAGTCACAATTTCCATTTCTTTAGCTGGTGTTGGCCTTCATAGGCACTGAATTCTTCCCAAGAACCTAGGATGCTGTAAGGCAGGGGTGTCAAACTCGCGTCGTCACATTGTCATCACGTGACGTATCATGACTTTTCCCCCCTTCACTAAACCAGGGGCATGATGCATCGGGCCCACGGGCCGCGAGTTTGACACCCCTGCTGTAAGATATCAGTGTAATATATGTGCAGATCCAAGCAATGTTGCCTTTTGTGTTTGATAGATGGAAATATTCTCAATGCACAAATTTTCTAAGTGCCATCCAAGATTTATTTATTTTTTTAGTATGGCACCCTATGCACCAGCTACTAGATCACCATGACCCATATATGCCATTCTTTCAATTTTGACTTTCAGATCTTGATACTTCTGTTCATGATATTACTGTTATTATTCTTCAAATGATCACCTCTTACCCTAAGTACCTTTGTATGGCAACCAATGCAAGGGCCACCACATTGGGATCACAGCTCACCCTGGCTTTTTCAGCAGGCCAGTTATGATCCTACTTCCTGGGCATGACTATATAGTTTTCTGATAGGCTTTAATGTTTCCTGACAGGTTTTTGGTCATTATATTGTTTTTGTGATTTTTGATTTTCTTTTTGGATCTTATATATTTTAAGAGTAATAAACCTCCTAACATTGCAATCTGCAGTGGAGGCAGCCTATGTGTTTGTTTAATAAATACTTAAATACTAGATGTTGAGATTCTAGAAAGAGTACAGAAAAGAGCAACAAAGATGATTAGGGGACTGGAGGCTAAAACATATAAAGAATGGTTGCTGCAATTGGGTATGTCTAGTTTAGTGAAAAGAAGGACTAGGGCAGTGGTGGGATTCAGCCAGTTCGCACCACTTCAGGAGAATAGGTTGTTAACTTTCTGAGCAGTTTGGTGAATTAGTTGTTGGAAGAAATCATTAGGGCAGAGAACCGGTTGTTAAATTATTTGAATCTCATCACTGGACTAGGAGCCACATAATAGCAGTGTTCCAGTATCTATGGGGTTGTCACAAAGAAAAGGCGGTCAACCTATTCTCCAAAGCATCTGAAAGCAGAACAAGAAGTAATGAAAGGAAACTAATCAAGGAGAGAACCAATCTAATAACAAGGAAAGGTGTTGTGACAATTAGAACAATTAATCAATGGAACAAATTGCCTCCAGAAGTTGTGGGTGCTCTAACACTGCTGGTTTTTAAGAAGAGATTGGACAACCATTTGTTTGAAATGATATAAGGTCTCCTGTTTGAGCAGAGGGCTGGACTGTCCAAAGTCCCTTCCAACTCTGTTATTCTGTTTAATGTTTTTTATTTTTATTTTTTGCTAATTCAACCAGTTGTTAGATGCTATTGGTGTTCATTTCTAATACTATCAGCAATACCTGTAACAAACGATTGCCACATTTTATTACTATTATTTATTACATTAATATGCTGCCTATCTCACTATTGAAGTTTATCCAGCAACCCCTATTCACTAAGCAGGAATAAGCTTTAGTGAACTTCGTGTAGCTTCTTCTGAGTAGACCAGAACAGGATTGCATTGACAGCTGCAATTTCATGCATATTCATAAGAATGGGAATGCATTTTGTTCATCCATTCCTTTTTTTGTCTTCCCTGTTAGCACACAGTTAAGGCAGAGCACAAGACAGTCACAAGACAGTGAACCTTACAGTGCTTTAGTTGTGTAGTAAGATGTTGGTCTTCTAGCTTTATATTTGGAGTTTTTGAACTGTAAAGCTATATTTTTTTTGATTTCGTGCCAAAATTCCATAGACCTTTACTGCTACCTCATAAATGCAGTAGTAGTCTATAAAATAATACAGTATTCTGCAAGTCAGAAAAGACAATAATATCATGGGTTATGTTGGTTGTGTATTATTTTAAGAATTGAGAGAGGAGATTGCTTCACCCCACACTGATCTTTGCTTTATGTATTGGAAGGGTGTAGGGATTATCAGCTGATGTTTTTTTGTGACCAGCTGAGTTATAACGGCATGATCAAAGGTCAGTTTCTTGATGGATAAATAGATCTGTTGAATTTAACTATGAATAGAAGTCTTGTTGCGCTGAGAGAATCCATTAAAACATTTTAAAAGGTTGCAATTTATTGAGAATCAGCCTTATTAAATATATGTATTCATGAGAGAAAGCTGTTTTTAAAATGTGTGCTCACCCACCCTCTTGACCCAATCATCATATACCGGTACATGCACTCATAAAAAAAAAGATTGTAATGGCATTGGCAATATAAATTGCAGAAAACTCTTCTCTATTAAAAAAAAAAAGTTAAAATGTTTTGCTTTTGTAGTTATTGTTTCAAATTTTTGTTGGTGGTGTTGTTAACAGAACTTCACTAGTTGATTACAAGCTAGAGTGCAATAACATCTGCTGACCAAGGAAAGTCCCAGTACAGAATTTGAGGGACTTTTTCATCATGTGGTTCCATGTTTAACTATCACAAGATGAAAAGGAAAAGAATCAATTGAACTTTAATCAATGTAGAAGACATCAATAAAGCTGATTCAAGCAAAAACAGTAAATGATCACTATGCTGTTAGGCAACCCTGACAGTCAGAGGATTTTAATGTTATTTCTTGTATTTTAAATTTTTTTTAATCTCAATTAATTCTGATTTTAATGTTCAAGAGCCTTGGTGGCGCAGCAGACTAAAGTGCTGTTAAGTAGCACCAGCTGCCTGCAATTACTGCAAGTTCAAATCTCACCAGGCTCAAGGTTGACTCAGCCTTCCATCCTTTCGAGATAGGTAAAATGAGGACCCGGTTTGTGGGAGCAATAAGCTGACTTTGTATAAAAAAGAACACCGCTTAGAGGGGCCTGAAAGCCCTAAGCAGGTATATACAAAAGTATGAAGGCTGTTGCTTAACACATTGTAAGCCGCCCTGAGTCTCCAGAGAAAGGGTGGCATATAAATCGAACCAATAAATAAATAAATAAATAAATAAATAAATAAATAAATAAATAAATAAATAAATAAATAAATAATTTTATTGATTATATTGTACACTGCCCAGAGCTTCTGTCTGAGGGAGGGAGGCACATAAGAAATACAAAATATAAATAAATTCTGTGATAATTCTACTGCAATTTATCTCCCCAGTATAGCAGCAAAGATACAAAGCATTAACTGGTATGTATTACGAAGGGGGGGGGATGTTACTGCTACTAAATGGGGAGTTTGGATGAAATACTCTTGAGAATCTTTAAAAGATTCAACATACGTGAAAATCATATGTTATTTTTCATCTTTCTTCATTACTGTATTTTTCATTTATGAGGAATTAATGACACTAAAAGTGAATTGACTCTGTTATTAAGAAGAACTTGGACTTAATTCTGACCTGAAACACAAAGGAACTTTATACAGGTAGCCCTCGACTTAAGACCACAATTAAGCCCCAAATTTCTGTTGCTAAGTGGGACATTTGTTGAGTTTTGCTCCATTTTACGACTTTTCTTGCCACCGTTAAGTGAATCACTGCACGCGTTAAATTAGTAACATGGTTGTTAACTGCATCTAGCTTCCTGATTGACTTTGCTTGTCACAAGATTGCAAAAGGTGATCATATGATCCCGGGACAATGCAACCATCATAAATATGAGTCCGTTGCCAAGCATCTGAATTTTCTCACATGACCATGGAGATGCTGTAACGGTTGTAAGGGTGAAAAACGGTCATAAGCCATTTTTTCCAGTGATGCTGTAACTTCGAACAGTCTCTAAACAAACTTTTGAAAGTCGAGCAGTACCTATATATTGTGAGGAACAGGCCATTATTCCCCATAACATATGTAGGATCAACTTTGAATAAATACCTACTTCTCATATTCTCTTCTCATATCTTCATATTCTACCTACTTCTGTTTGCAAATAAAATCATTTATTTGTATTCAGTTAATTTGGTTCCTTGATTACTTGTCTGCTCTGGGTAGTTCATATAGAATATAATTTATATCATCTGGATATTCTTTGTCATATTCAGTTCATACTGATTGCTCTAAATTTTATGCTGCTCATCCTTCAAACTGCTCTCTGTCTGAGTTTCCAAACAGAACTTGAAGAAGTTTTGGATTACATAAAGGAATCTATATTCTAACCCTGTTTTGACTCAATGGGATTGTGATGACCTTGGCTATGTCATATATGATTCCATATATTTTAGAACTTTTACTTCGACATTTTTATCTTATAAGAGTAGAACAAAGACACATCTTTAACATTCTGATGAGAATTGTGTGTGTGCATTTTTTAGCTTTTAGAATAGAATTAGAATTAGAATTAGAATTAGAAATAGAATAGAATAGAATAGAATAGAATAGAATAGAATAGAATAGAATAGAATAGAATAGAATAGAATAGAATAGAATAGAATAGAATAGAATAGAATTCTTTATTGTCCAAGTGTGATTGGACACACAAGGAATTTGTCTTTGGTGTATTTGCTCTCAGTGTACATAAGGAGAATAAAATACATTCATAAAGAATAAAAAGATACAACACTTAGTGATAGTCAAGGTTACTAATAAGATATCAAATCGTACTAGGAAACAAATAAAAACAATATAAATTGAAAGATACAAGCAACATGATTATAGTAATAAGTGGGAAGAGATAGATATTAGTAAGGAAGAGAATAATAATAGTAATACAGTCTTAGTAAATTATTTGACAGTGTTGTGGGAACTAGTTGTTAAGCAGAATGATGGCATTCGGGAAAAAACTGTCCTTGTGTCTAGTTGTTCTGGTGTGCAGTGCCCTATAGCATCGTTTTGAGGGTAGAAGTTGAAAAAAATTATGTTCAGGATATGAGGGGTCTTTTAGCCTAAACTTTTTATAACCCTTACAGGATTTACATGGATTTACATGAAAAGATATGTCACTAAGTTTCTCCCAAAGTGAAGAGTCAACACTGATTTGGAACAAAAAAGAAACTGATGGTGTTGCAGGGAATAGACTATTATTCTCCATAATATTGGTAGATTCCACTTTTGAGAAATGCTAACTTCCTCACAACTATCATAAGGAGGCTAACTTAACCATAGCAACATCAGTCATTAAAGGATTTGAAATTCTGTTTTCAGTAATAGAGATTTATACACTAATAAAATCGATACAAAATGTAAAATGGAGGTTGGGTAAATATCTTTCCAGGAAAGAAACTGCTGCTATTTCTCTATTTTGGTCATCAGATATAACTTTGCATTCAATAACATGCCGATAAATACAATGTGACATGATTGAGATCAAACTAAGTTTGCTAAATACAATCCTGGTTTAAAATAGTATACATAGAACAGGCTGGGAGATAGAAATATTTTAGAAGAGAAGTTTTACAGAAATAATGTAAAATTATTTCTACATTAATTATGACAAAGAATTTAACTCAGAGTGATTTTTTTTCTAATGCTTAAAGGAGTTTGCATCAGATCAATTGTTGGTGACATTATAAGTTTTCAATATCTGTAGGACAAAGCTGCCTGTCCCATTCACACTATTTTGAACCAGGATTTTATTTAGCAAACTTAGTACTGTATTTTTTAAAAAGTTTATCAAATGGTGACACAACCTTTGTATGTGTGTGCGTGTGCGTGCGTGTACTGAGCTATCTATGTGTATAGCTTAAGGAATGAAAGAAAGGCAAGAAGGGGCTTGGTTGTAATCAAGAAGTTGCTATATCCATAAGAGGTTTTTTTTTTTTAAATCAAAGACTGTCTCCTTTCATTAAAAAGTTATGCCTCCAATTTATTCTCTGCAAACCAAATATATCGTGATTTTTTCTTTTCAGGTTACTTAAATCAAGGATTGCGGTCATGGGTCTCTGCAGGGAGGGCTTAAAAAAGATTGCAGCCACGACCACATGATGTGCAACATACGTAGAAAAGGGCAAGGCTTCCATCATGCTTTGATGGCTACTTTCTTGACACATACCCTTCTCCCCACCACCCCACCTGGGGAATGCCCTTGATATTGAGGAAGGTTTGGGACCTGAGTCATAGATTTTACTGCTATGATTCAGGGTAAATCTGTTTAATGTTTCACTACCTTCCTATTTATTAATACATATTTAATAGCTGATTTACTGTCTGAACTTGGACTCTTAACCTACAGAGCTATTTCAAAAGGCTGAAGCGAATATGTGTAAAACACTGACATAATGCTGATAGCTACAACACATGCTTGAATCCAATTGTTATCTAAGAAGTCCAAGTGCAATTAATCTCTGTAATGCAGACTCCTCTGATCTATATGATACTGTACCTGGATGCAGGACTGTTAATCTTTGTCCTTCCACTACAAGCAGCAAGCACTTCCTAAACAATGAAGATAGCACCATTACTGTGGTAGAATCATCTACCTCACCCAATGGGCCATTGCAGCCTACATTCCTACAACCTTGGAAGTTGATATCCCATTATTTCATTCCGTTTAATTTTCTAAACTGAAATTTTACTTTAGTAGCAATTATATTTTAGTGCCTAAAATATTAGTAAACAAATGTATGTTATAGGCAGTGGTGGGTTGCCCCCGGTTCTCACCGGTTCTATAGAACCGGTAGTAAAACCGGCAGGAGGCTCCGCCCACTGACCCCAACGTCATCAAAACGCTTTTGCATATGCGCAGAAGCTTCTGTGCTTGCGCAGAAGAACGTGTGTGTGGCCCCTCTGCGAACCGGTAGTAAAGGTAAGTAGAACCCACCCCTGGTTATAGGGCTACAAACAGTCTCTCTCTCTCTCTCTCTCTCTCTCTCTCTCTCTCTCTCTCTCTCTCTCTCTCTCTCTCTGTATCCTTCTCATTCCCACTGTTAATCACACTCCTATATTAACAAGCTCAGGACTACAAAGCAGTTCTTTAATTTTTTAACTACATTTCACTGAATTGGAAATCCTTTAGTATATATCTAAAAAAAATTCTACTACTAATTAAAATAATAATGAAAACTTTAACAAGGCAGATATTCAGTATGGATTCATAGTGAAGGAGGAGTAGGGACAACTCTCTGGCAAAGATGGTGTCCAGATGGTGTTTTCTGGTCAGTGAAGTCTCTCTGGAAAAAGGAGAGATTGTGAGATCGCCCACATATACTCCAGAAAGCTGCTTCTTATGAGTAGACTGCAGAAACTGAGGTTTTTGTGCTTGACTTGTAAGTTGAGTGGCTGGGAGTCAAGGGATTCCAACTAAGCTCACAGCTGTAATAAAGCTGTGGCTATATCTATGGCCATAAAGTTTGCCAAGTCTTATGTCTTAATTATTTTCAGAAATTGCTCTTAATGGCTGTTTAACTATTAGGAACCTTTGCAACAGCAAGTTTTAGAATACTGTGTGAGTCTCTTTCAATTCTTAGCAAAAGAAGCTTTAAGTAAAATTTAAGAAATACACACACACACACACAAACATACTAACTGGTGATTATAACATTGGTTTTGGAACATTACAAGTAGACTAAGGGTCTAGTTGGATTTGAAATAAGATTTAAAAAATCCTTGCTGTGGGAAACTTTCTGTTGCTTTGAATTCTTACAAAACATGATAGAAGGGGACTCTGAAGATCGAACACCAGAGGAAACCACAAGGAACAAGAACAATTAAAGGAGAAGAACATATATTTGACTTATTAATACAGATGGAGCAAAATACATTAACATTGAATGTATTGAAGGATATTTCCGAACAATGGCCTTAGAAATTAATTTTTAAACTTCCATTATAGATAATCTGTATTTAAAAGATTTGTGGCAGAAGAACAAGCTTTACTGGACAAGACTGAGGCTGATTTGAAAGTGGCTTTAAAAATGACAGGTTACAAGAAGGATATAAAAAAAGATTTTACAGTGGATATGCAAATGAAACTGGTGGATGTCATAATTAAAAAGGATGTACAAATAAATTTAAAAAGTGACCTGGATAAGTTTCTTATGTTGGATTTACAAAAGAATCTTGTTAAAGCTTTGAAAGGTTTTGTGATAAGAGACAAAGAAAAAAATAAAAAGAAATGACATTTAGGATAGTTTTTGAAGAAACTAAAAATCAAGATTTTTAAAAGGAAAAAGAAAAAAATTAAAGTTGGTTTATTTTATCAGTTAAAATAAATAGGTGGTTAACTCTGGTAACCCTTAATGGATATTTGTTGACTAGGTCTGAATTATGAGGCTTTAAGGATTTCTTTATAGATAACAGATGGGATATGGGAAGAAGAGATTTTCTGATGTATTTTAAGAGAGATTAATAAGTTACTAAAATACTTATATTTGTTATGATAAAGTGGGGGTATTTCTGTATATATTTCTTTTCTTATTCTTTACTATAGTCTTATTTTTATTTCATTTTTCTATTTTTATTTTCCCTTCTTTTGTCAGTTCCTATTTTTTATTCTTTTAGTTTGTAATAGTTCTTATCTTTTTCATTTTAATGTTTAATAAAATTACTATTTAAAAAAACCTTTAGCAAGGCCTCCTGTTTGGGAATTGATTTAGCTGCCCAGAATGGCAGTTAAATCATTTACAACTCCACCACTTAAGGGGAAAAAAAAAAACACTTCTGTTTTTAATGTTGTTTGATTTTTAGGAAGAATCCACCTTACATGGTCTGTCTGCCAACAAAAGAAAGCCCCAATAGATCATTGCATAATCTGGTGCAGCTGCAATCTTTTTTGCTTATTCTACACTTGTTTTAGATATTTTTGTGACAAAACAGCTTCCTTGATCTCAGTAAGGGGATGATGTATGCTAAACATCTTTATCCTGGTCAAAGAAAGAGCAAAATTAGGCTTCTTCCTCATTTGTGACACTTGAGTTGATAGATTACAGTTTGACACCTGGAAATGCATATCCTTCAACAACTATGAGAATAATGATGTTTGTGATGCTCCGTAATAAATGACTGTAAGTGTACAGACTGTGAAACACAAGAGAGCACATTTGTGAGTCAAAATATAAAGTGACTGTTGAACAAGTGAAAATATGTATTCAGTCACAAGCAAGAAACTGGGTCAAGGGATCGTGAACAGGACAAAATGTGAGCAATTCATAATTGGCCTTCCTTCCTTCAATTTTTTGGGTCAATAATGATGAAAGAACTCACTCTTCAAGGTTTTGGGCTAGGAAATAGCTTACTGAACTCTCTCCCCCCAAAAATGGCACATGGTGTAATCACGCAAAATTATATTTGCCTCTTCATTCCTTTTCTATTTCTGTTTAAATACTAGTTTCAAAACACCTATCTTACATAACCTGACTCACAAACCAGTTAAGCCAAAAGCACATTCTGAATATTCAGAATCAAACCTGTGAACAAACTGACATGCTATGTGTTGTTGGTTTATGCATAAGAGATGCATAAAAATATTTGAAACTCTGGGTTCTGTGGAGATGGCAGTCATCGCTCATTGAAGGAATAGACCTGAAATGCAACTGAAGGGCTGATTCACACATTATCTGTTTTTCTTTCTAAAACCAACACTAATTGAGGAGGAGGAGGAGGAGGAGGAGGAAGAAGGAGGAGGAGGAGGGGGGAGGAGGAGGAGGAGGAGGAGGAAAAGAAGAAGGAGAAGAAGGAGAAGAAGAAGAATGGCATCCAATAGTGCAGAAGAAGCCCAGAGAAATAAATTGCACAATTAGACTCATATTCTTATGCCAAGGGATTGTGACAACAGCAAAGGGTACTCCACTGGAAGACCTTAAGGACCAAGTTGAGGACAGTTCATTCCTGGAGAAGGCTGTCTTCGTGATCACAAGAATTAAGACTGACTTGATGATACAAAACCAATTAAGGAATAATTAAAACCCATATAATTGCATAGATCTACACAGGAGGAAGTTCTCTCAATTTGTCTCCCTCTCAAAAGCCTGCTGAAATGACTGAGTATCTACCATCTGTTGCTTCTATTAGCCCATAGGCCCTGGTTGTTTTGAGCCAGAAGGCACTTAAGACATTTTCAGAGCATGCTGTGGTGTTGAAAGAAAAAGACTGGGAGGAAAAGCAGGAGGAAGCTTGGCAAGTTAAAAATCATTGCTGCTGTGAATTTGACTAGTCAACACCCCCCCCCCCAAAAAAAAAAAAAAAAAAAAAAAAACCCCAACCACCAACTAATTTACCAGAATAGAATCTGGTGAGATTGAGTCTTACTATCCTCATTTTCAAATCTCCTTTACTTTTTTTTTTTTTTTGCTTGTTTCTGTGCAAATGGACACAATTATAAATATAACATCAACCTGCAAACTACTCACCATTTAAAAAATAAAAAAATATGTGGGCCTTATGTTGAAACTATGAAAATTAAGTTGGCTCTGGATGAGTGCTGTGCTTTAGAACATACCACTATCTTTATATTATTGTTTAAAATTAAAATATATTTTAAACTTTTTTAAAAAAGGAGTGGGGCAACAGCTTGGCAGGGACTAAGAATTTAGGAAATACCATGTGAAGAAATAATCCTAACGGCTTGCCATAAAGCAATATGAACAGAATATTTGTGTGTGTGCGTGTGTGTGTGTGTGTGAAGCTTCCATCTATGCAAACATATCTTGTGTTACAGTATTGAATAAGGCTATTTATAATTTCATACTGCTCTTCAAAATTACAAACGTACTTCTAATTACCAAACTATGCCTCATTAAAAAACAAAAATGGCTGCAGTTGGAATTGATTAGGTATTTGATTGTGCATTAATATTTTAACGGCTGGTTGATTTACTGTTTCAATAAAATGTTTAAAATCTTTAGTTATATTACTTTTTAAAATTTCTATTGTAAAGAACTCTGCAAAGATTGTAGCAGTTTATATATCCAAGTTATTTTTAGAGGGAACATAAGGCTCTATAGAAAAGCAGCTTAGAGTCACTTTGATGGTGAGATGGCCAGCATGTAAATTTAACAAACAAACAAACAAGCAAATATTCATGCACATATAGAATTACATATAGAGTTAAAAATAAATGTCACCAAACATAATTTAAAAGAATCTTTTAAAAAGAAAATACATTTACATTTCTTATTCCTTGATTTAGGAAGCAAAAGAGGTTGCAGTTGTTTTATATATTTAATTATATATTTGATTAAACCCTATATGGGTCAATTTCAGACTTCAAGTTCTTCAAGGTACCTTACAATTAATGATACCATATGAAATAAATCAGATATCAGGGTAAAGGATCAGAGTCATCCAGGGAAGCAAAAACTGTGGGCTAGTAAGAGCAAGCCAGTCCACTGATACCCTAATCTTCCATCTGTCAAATATTCAGACTTGAGAAGTGCCTGTATTGTGCCTCTATCTATGGAAAGAAATAGGCTTTGCATGCCAAAAGAGAAGAATAAAATCATCCTGTGGTTAAAAGTTTTCTTAAGTAAGGAGTGGAAAGACTGCTGCTTGGATACAAAGTGGTCACCGCTGATCATCTAGATAACGGCTGTCAAACTCCCGGCATCATGTTACTATCATGTGATGTTTTGCAACATTTTTTCTCTTTGCAGAGCTGGGGTGGGCATGCTGTGGCCTGCACGTGACGCATCCGGCCTGCGGGCCACCAGTTTGACACCCCTGATCTAGATGGATTAAGAGCTGTCATGGTGCAGTGGTTAGTATTGCAAGCTGACTCTGCCCACTGTCAGGGGTTTGATCTTCACTGGCTCAACATTGACTCAGCCTTCCATCCTTCCGAGGTCAGTTAAATGAAGACCCAGACTGTTGGGAGCAATATTTTAATTAAACTGCTCAGAGAGTGCTGTAAAGCACTATGAAGCAGTATATAAGTCTAAGTGCTATTGCTAGTAATTAGATATAATCATTCCTATAGTTCTATTTCTTTGACCTACACCCTAATCTCAGAAAGTGAATGGCTAGTAATTGGTCTCCATTCATCAGACACATGCAGCCTGTAATTACAATTTGCTTGCTCCTTTGCTTTTCCAAAGTGGATTGGCAACCATCGTCCAAAGATCAAGGATCCATATGACATCACAGGCATACCAAATTTGTTCAGCTGCACCTTTGTTTCCATCTCTATCTTTATGACCATTAATTTCAGGCCAGCCCAATGCAGTGCATTGCATCTATGAGCCCCATGTCTTTAGTAGAACACACTTTGTCTTAGATATGCTTTTTAATAAAACTAGAAAAGATGTGCATGAAGCAATAAGAAAAAAGTTCCAAACACTATCCTTGTATCAGAGGTGGTATTCAGCAGGTTCTGACCAGTTCTGGAGAACTGGTAGCGGAAATTTTGAGTAGTTCAGAGAACCAGTAAATACCACCTCTGACTGGCCCTGCCCTCATCTATCCTCTGCCTCCCAAGTCCCAGCTGATTGGGAGGAAATGGGGATTTTGCAGTAACCTTCCCCTGGAGTGAGGAGGGAATGAAGATTTTACAGTATCCTTCCCCTAGAGTCGGGTGTGAATGGAGATTTTACAGTATTCTTCCCCTGCCACGCCCACCAAGCCACACCCATCAAGCCATGCCATGCCCACCACACTATGCCCACAGAACCGGTAGTAAAAAATTTTGAATCCCACCACTGCCCTGTATTGGTTGCTTCTTCTAGAAAACATTCAATTTCCTTAGTTGATTTTATTTATTTCTACATGTAAACAGCTTGCCTTTCTTTGTACTGCTCTACAGTACAATTCTTATGTGTCGTTTCTGCTACAAGCTTCTAGGACACTTTTAATAAATATAAGGAAGAAACTCTATATTTATCTTATGTATATGTCTCGTGAGTCATTTTAATTTGTATTTTTCAGATGTATGGCAATACAGTAACTTTCCGGAAGGTGATCTTTGTAATCTGCTGTGGAAGAGAAAAGGAAGACAAGACCTTTTAAAGAATCATTGACCTAAATTGCATTTTAATGCACATACCATGCTGTCCACACCACCTACGTGTCTCCAGGAACACTACTAAATAACCAGCACTAAATGTTTAGTCATTTCCTGCCTCACGTTTACAAGGAGTGCTTGACACAATTAGCATATGTAAGTGCACTGCAGTTCAAACAGTTGGTTTCCATATCAGCAGCTGTTTGGCTTTAATCTACATTTGGGAAGGGTGCCATAGGGAACATTTCAGACAACGTCAAGTCAACACTGCGCTGGTTTGCTTTCCTGGGAATTCTCCGCCTGATGATTCAGTATCGCTGGAAACTCTTTTCTTTATTTAAGAGTCTGAGTCTTAACTGAAGTTTCCCATGCAGCATTTAAATGATTGTAGTTGTAAAGCATTTTATTTACAAATCAAACATTTACCTGCGTGGAAAAGGTGACGCACAATGTAATAAAATATCTGTCTTATAAGTACTAAAATCCTGGGCTGGGCTCAGCCATCTTGGCGATTTGTTTGGTGTTGGCTCAGCATGAAATGTCAAGCCAGAGATTATAGTTAGGACCATGAACCATGCTTAGATCCATGCATGAACATAACTTCTTCATTTGGCTTTCCATTCAATATTGCACAGAATCGACCCATTCAAATGCCGAACCAATTTTCTATTGCAGAAGGGTTCTCCTTTCTCCACCACCACTCCCCTTCTCATCTTGGCCACAATGCCTTTTGCCCACAAACCACTATTCTTCTGTAGAACTCTGACCACTATGAAAGTGGTCTGGAGCATGTATCGGTCACTATTACTCTGCATAAAATGAAAGCATGCAAAGAACGACATACTGCAGGGCAAGTCAAAGCCTATTGGAGGAGTTTGAAATTGGGATATGATACGAAAGGAATAATTAATTGCATTTTCCTGCTTCAATTCCATTCCCATTCATCTCTTCTTGAAGAGCATCTTCCTATTCTATAATTAGTATGGTCTATTTCCATGTGAAGTATACAGTACTTCAGAGCTATTCCCTTATAGGAGGAATATCATAAGATAACACTTATAAAGGAGAATACTTTACACTTTCAGTGGAACCATTTCATTCTTTGCAGGAGTTAGTAGAAGAGAACTTGAAGAAATAAACGTGGAAGATACAACTCTGGTTTCTCCCATTCTCAAACTTCTGCTTTCTCTTTAGACTCAGGCATGCAAAAACATATATAATAAGTGCATATTTTGTTCCAAGCAGTCCAAGGGCAACAGCTTTAATTAAAAAAAAAAAAGCAGGGGCATCTTCAGAAAAGGGGAGCAAGTGAAAAAACACATACATTGCATCACAAACTCTACCTGTTATCTATTTGTTGCAATCTAAATAGGAAAAAAGAAACCCACAATCAGAGTCACATCATAATGCTGATTATGATATTCTGGGATCATTGTGGCTAGTTCTGGATGCCTATTCAGGAAAACAATTCTGGTCTTTCCAGCAAAGTTGCTGACTTCTTTCCTTGCAGCTCTTCAGCATCTAACATTGAGGTGATAAGGATTTTCAATTATGATACTTTGCAGTGTCTGCATAGTTACAAATAAGAATTTCGGTGTTTTCCCTGTGGATCATCAAAGCTGGCATTCTTGGCAAAACCTTTTTCCAGTTAATTCATTTATCCATTGCTACTGTTATAACTCAGATTGGCTTCGTAGTTCCCTGATGCTTTTAATCCCCGCTGGAGAAGGTGGCGATGATGTAAATGAGAAGGAAGGTTCCAGCTGCATTTCTGCCAGTTTAATTTCCTGCTGCTTCTTCTGTGACACATACAGGTGAATCTTCAGAATACAAATTTCTGAGCTGACATAAAGGCTTATGTAATATGTGTGTCCAGTGAATCTGTGCCAGTATCACTTAAGGGGAAAAAAGCACACCCACCCCCACCCGTCACATACATACACACATAGCTCTTATAAGAGCTTCTATCCTGGGAGACCTTGCACTGTGTTGTACAAGCCTTCCCATTTCAAAAAAAAAAAAAGCATGTGGTTGCTCAAAGTCAGAGCATGAGTCAAAAGCATAGCTAGACTTGCAATGTAGGAGTCACACTTCATCCTGGATACAGAATTAGCCAGAGAAAAAGATTAATTGGAGCAAAATAATAACAGTGGGGCCCCTTAAAGCAGTGGTGGGTTGACCCCGGTTTGGACCGGTTCGGACAAGAACTGGTAGTAAAACCAGTGGGAGGCTCTGCCCACTGACCCGGATGTCATCATAGGTGATCTGTGCATGCGATGCGAACCGATGCAAACTGGTAGTAAAGGTAAGTAGAACCCACCCCTGCTTTAAAGTGATAACGTTTGGTTCAGTTAGCAAAACTAGCAAGAGCAGATTGCCAGATAAAGAGATTATTGAGGAAAAAGAAATCGGTAAAGAGCAGCTTAGAAAAGAAAAATTGCCTCAAAATTGCACTTGTGCTCCTCAACTTCTTAATGTCAGGTTCCAATAGGAAATGAAGGACTCTAAACATAGAAGATGGTTAGAACCTTGTTTATCCACACCGGCACATACTGACAACAACCTCAATCAACGAAAGGAGAATATTGTTAGAGCTACTGCTCTGTTCTCCCCACCACATTATAAAGCAATCAAACCCATTTAACAATTAGCCTAGCCCCATCCCCACACGTGATCCCAGCAAGCAGCTCACTGAGCAAGCAGTCAGCCTGGCCACACCCCCACATGCGATCCCATGCTCCGTGTTCCAGACGTTCAAGTGGCAGTCAGGCCAGCCAGATAACCACAACCCTACTCTGGCTCCCAGCTGCCTGCAAAGTGGTCCTTCCTGGGCATCCAGACCCCAATGCCTCCAAGCATCATGAAAGAACATCCACAGTACTACTTCATTCAACTGAAACAGAGATATACAACTGGATGATATCGCCTAGTGACTCCAAGTAGATGTTAAAAAAAAGTGAAGAGAGTCATGAGCATTACCAACATACCACAAAGCAGGGGCTGAGGGTTGTACTTCTCACTCCCTATCAATACTGATTTGGAGTGACCACAGAGAAAGGAGGTAAACCAACACAAAACTGTACCTTCCATCCTCAACTCCAAGAGCTGACTTAAAAGAATACCATGGTTGATGATATTGAAACCTGCTGAGAGGTAAAGAGAATGAGAATGGATCTACTACCCCCATTCTGCTGCCATCAGATATCCCCAAGCACAAACAATGTTTCCTCTGTCCCATATCTAGGCCTGAAACATGACTGAAAGGTGATCAAGATAATCCATTTCATCCAGATTCCTCTGGAGCAGCAATGCCACAATTTTCTCTGCTATCTTCAGGAAACCAGATGAAAATAGAAACCTGTAATGGCTGATTGAAGAGAGGATACACCAGCACCTCTTTAAAGGGTGTTGGGAATACCCTCTCCCTCAATGATGAATTAACTGTAGTCCATTATCAGGAATCATGTATCACCTCCTGGTAGTGGCCAACCAGGAGAAGCATGAAGCACAGGAGGTCCTGAGGTGACTGTCCACTACAGTCACCTCAGGACTGTAGCCAAGCCAACAGAATTAAACTGTTCCCAGATAACCGAGTAAGTTTGCCCTCCAGGCATCTCCAAAGAAGCTGTACAATGCTTTGTCTCCAGTTGAGAATGGATCCAAACAATTTCATCTGCCAAATGCACAGAAAATTCCACCACATAGCCCTGAAGTTAAACTTCTGTCCCTCTCTTCCCCGGGAAGGTCTGGGTAATCTTAAACAGGGCCACCCAGTAACATCTTGCAGTTCCAATAAGAGTAGAGAAATATTGACAGATGTGATCCTATCCAAGAACTTGGTACCCTCCCTATTCCAGTCATTGGCCAGGGTCTCAACAGGACCATGCAGTAGAGTCTCAGATATAGCTCTCAGTTCTCTCTGGAACCCCATTGGGCCCATCACTCAGGTAGATCAGTCAAAAAGGTCCAGCCTTCAGAGGGCGACAGCATAAAATAACCTCAACGTCACAAGGCCATTTTGGACCCTTTCAGCTCCCCTTTCAGATCACATTGCCACTGCTACCAAGACCCTCTTTTCATAAACAGCATCTCACAACTGGCAACTTATGCAGCGGTGTCCCTGAAGGCTAACAGAGATTCCTGAATGATGATTGCCAGATGTCATGCCCTGGGGTCTTGGCTGAAGTCATACCCTAAGTCTGGTTGGCACATTTCTAGCTTGCTTCTCAATAATAAGGCCAGAAATCAGAGGAGTCTTGTAATTTGCTGAGGGGGCATTAAACAACAACAGTTGAAATAACAATAAAAACACAAGGGTATCTATTATCATCTACGTATCCTACATAGAAATGCATCCATCCATCCATCTTCTACTAGGTTAATCACTAACATTACATAATTATTATCTGTACTGGAAACATTTTCTAAATTTGAACTAGATGGGAGAAAAAATGCTAATAGTTTAGTTCAGCAATTGCGTGATGGAGCACTGTTCCCTAGAAACATAGAAACCCCTATAGATTAACTAAAATAGAAGAGGAATACCTAAAGGTTGATTTTCATGAGATAATTATCCACAAGAGGCACCCGAAGAGAGAAAAATGAATGCATATTTTTCTACAGTACATGAAATTGGTTTCTTCATTATTAACATTGAAAGAAATGGGATCTGTCTTTTATTGTTAGATCCTTACCCAAGCAATTTAAAAGGAAACAATAGGCGAAGCATATATTAAAGAACTTGGTTGTTACCTAGAGACGGACACAAACAATGGACATGATGCGTAAGCATTCATTAAAATGCTTACGCATCAACGCCGATGAGTTTAGCTTGTATTCAATTAGGGATGGAGTGAGCAATGTTATAAAGCTGTGTTACATAAAGTTGGCTTCATGTCCTATTCCAGCAGGGTTACAGAAATGTCTGAGACATTGGAGAATAACTTCTAGTTGGAGAGATATTCTAGATCAGTGATTCCCAATGTAGGGCCCACATCCCACAGGGGGGCAATTTGATTTTTAATGGGGGCAATTTAAACCTTGTTTAAACCAAGTTAATGGCCTTTTAGGCTTCCCACACCTGAGTAGAGTTCACTTTTTGAGTAAAGTAAGAATTATATGACACCAGGGAGGGGGGCATCAGGATTTTAGAGATGCTTAGGTCGGCCATGGCCAAAAAAAGGTTGGGGATCACTATTCTAGATAAAGGCACAGATCTGACAGTGGGGTGACATGCACTCTCTGAAAATTGCATGATGATTACCAAGAGTTTTGCAACTGTGATCAATTTCAATATTCTTGTGTCAGTCGCATATCTGCAGACAGGTAAAGATAGCTTCAGAAATGACCTAAACCACTGCTTTGTGCTTTAAGAGACAGTTCTCTTATTACAGGGTATTCTGGAGTTTTCCCATCTTCCAGTAGCTTGTGCTGGTGTTATTAGAGGAAGGAGTCTGAATACAGAAATCCAGGGGCTTGAGAGTTTCAAAAACAAAACATCATATCAAAATATATGCACTCAATCAGGGTAAGTACAGAAACGCAGCAAAGTGCTAGCAATACATATTGTGAAAAAGAAGGAGGGATGCATGATTGGGCACTGGCCTGTGGATATAGGATGAAGCACTAAGTTACTAGCTGGTTGACTAATATAAATCCTCTGGGCTCATATCTTAGCCAGAAAGGGAAAGTGCTGATTAGCTGATGGCTCTTTGGAAACTCAAGACTTGTAATTACAGAACAATGTCTGTATTTGCAGTGTCCTGATAGCTGAGTGGAATACATTTGAAAATAGTCAAAATAACCCTGATCAGTCTCAAATGCATGTAAACCTGGATTGAGAAGTGCAGGACGTTGAAAACCTGATCTTCTAAATGATTCCTAATTATATTATACTTTGTGTGAGAATCTATACCAGCAGTTTCTTATGTATACAGGGAAGCCTTGACTTGCAGCCATAATAGAGTCTGCTCATTACAATCATACAGTAAATCGTGATGGTCACCCTCATGACCAACCTGGTTTTATGATCTTTTTTGAGGTGGTGGTTAAATGAACCACTGAGGTTGTTAAGAGAATCTTGTGGTCGCTATGGGGTGTTTTTGCTGAAAACCAGAAGTAAATACTGTTGTTTTGGCAAAATGTCAAGTGACTGTGGGATGCTGCAAGCAGCTATAAATGTAGACCAGTTTCTTGACACCCAAAATGCAGTCACCTGTCTGGAGGGGTGAATGTGGTCATTTAGAACTTTGGAACTAGGTCATAAATATCTGAGGGAAGGGAGTGTCCATTATAACTTTAAATGATACTAAGCAACCAGCCATAAGTCAAGTATAAATTTTCCTGCTGATCCTTGCAAACAGTGTTTCTTTAGCCTACATCATATAACCATTATTTCTTTCTGCCCATTGTACGTGCTACAGAAAAAGAAAAAGAAAAAGAAAAGATGCTTACATTTATGCATATTTGACAGACAGAACTTAGTATTTCCCTTGGTGTTAGGGAGAGAGAAGGAATGGGATCTACCCTTTCAGACATCACATGGTTCGCAGATGTGGGAGGAAACGAGAGATGTTTCATCCTGACTGGTTTCAAAGCCATGCAGAAATCCGGAGTGGCAATAGCTTGGCAATAGAGTCAGAAAATGTGGGCTGTTGAAAGGTTTCAGTTCCCATTATTTGTAGGATTCTTTGAAATTTCTAGTTGACTCACGAACTCGTTCCACCAATCTACAAAATTAGAAAACTGCCCTCCCCTTCATTACAGATGGACTTTTCCTCCCCACCACCAAGAGTTTGGCCACCAGGCCTTGAGAGTCAGAATTTTACTCACTTGTAATTGTATAAAGCACTGCATTTTTTTTAAAAAAAAAAATAGGATGCACCTACTCTGGCAGTCAACAGCTTCAAGCTTAAGACTGTACCTTGCCATTGGAAGCCTTCTGATGATGAGCAGCATGGTTTCCATTTTGAGGAAGAGGGCAATGTAGTGTAGACCCTAAAATAATTTTAATGAATAAATAAATTTAATTAACTTAGTTTTTAAACAATAAGTGGGAAATCCTGCTCTCATTTCATGATGTAATAATACTGATTTTAAGTGTTGTTCTGCCCACTTTTGCTCTTTCTCACCCCTATATGTAATATGCAGCCTCTTGTGGCTTACATAGGGTGAGATCAGAAGTTGCAGTTGAGGTCATTATGGGCTATGAGTGAGTTTCCTTGTCACAATTGCTTAGCTGTGGAGCAAAACTGCATATTATAGGGCAGGGGTGGGTTCTACTTACTTTTACTACCAGTTCACAACAGGACCGCACATGCGCAGAAGCTTCCTAATGACATTGGGGTCGGTGGGCAGAGCCTCCCACCGGTTTTACTACTGGTTCGTGTGAACTGGTATGAACTGGGGGCAACCCACCACTGTTGTAGGGTTGGTGTTCAGACATTTTCACAACTGAGGGATCTGGAAGAATTTCTACCTTTCCAGCAAAGGAAGAATGAAGCTAGTTCTTCATTAAGCTATTTTTATTCTCCCAGTGTTATTATTGACAAATTGCAGGTCAGGATAACTCCCAGTTCAGTTTTGTTCTGGGAAGATGGCTAATGGGTAAACTTTGACCGATTGAAGTTTGCCAAAGCTGAAAGTTTCTAAATTTTGTCCAAAAAACCCTCTGGAAAAATAGCTAAGGACTATGAGAAGTTTAAAGAAAACATCAATCTGACAGTTTAATGAACAGATTTTCTGATATATTGGTTGAGGAACTGTAATTAAAATTATCAGTATACCTGGAAGACAGTTTTATATGGAATATAGAATTTCTGTTAAAATTATGCTTTTGTCTCCAGCCTATCAAGCTTTTCTGTGTGAAGTTTTTTTTTTTTAAAAAAATTAATACTTCAGGTTTTTGGGGGCCTCATAAGTAAGATGAATTGCTATAAAACATATTGATAGGATGTAGCTTGGATGGGAAAAATAATCCCATTGGGAGTTCTACATATGAGATCATCAGTATGAATTACTTGGCAGAGCATTTCAAAATCCATCCTCCCCCATTTTGTATAACAGAAGGGCTGATTCTGCTTCACTAGCAGCAGCAAACATCAGCTTCTTCCTATTTTATATGGTTAAAAACTTTTTGCAAGTGGTATATATTAGTTTTTAAAGGAAATATAGCATATGAATTACTTTAAAATATAGCATTCTGTACTTTGTAATATAATTCTATATACCAGCGATATATATACCAGCGATCAGGTGCTGAAAGTGTGTTCCCACACCAATAATGCAATGCCCACCTGTGTACCCCACCCACCCACACAGTGTGTGTGACCCCTCCCACACTGACCTGCTCCCTATGCATGCATGTGCAATCCCCCATGCTCTGTTGCCTCACTGTGTGTGCGACACCCTGCATTCCCCCACGCCCTTGTGCATGCGCATGTGACACCCCCCCCCCGTGCCCCGTTTTGGGCCTAGCAGGCCTCCCTGAAGCCTCTGGAGGCCGGAAACAGCCCATTTCCGGACTTCTGGTAGGCCTGTTTTTTGCCCTCCCCAGGCTCCATAGGCTTTCCTGGAGCCTCCGGGAGGGCGAAAATGGCCCATGTCTGGGAGGGCCCGTTTTTCGCCCTCCCAGAGCCTCTGCGCAAGCCCTATACTTACCTGGCATCCAAAATGGGCTGCATGGAGACTCCTGGGAGGGGACGGGCAGCGTGGACGGGGCCAGCTGAAAATCAGCTGGCCAGCGCATGCATGTGTGCAATGAAGCTGTCCTAGGGCAACGGCTTGTGTGCCCGCAGAGATGGCACACATGCCATAGGTTCCTATATACCATATTTTTGACTTGAATTTTTGATATTATATAATCTAAATATATTTTAAAATATCTTATAGTTGCAACGATTCTGATCATGCCACAAAATGGCAAATCCGTCGCACCCAATTTGTATGGTACTTTTTCCTCTGGTCAAAAGAGGGGCATTCAACTAAACATGAATATACATGCTTGTTAAGCTTCACATCCCATGATAGAATTTATTTCAGTCTTATGATTTTGTTTTATTTGTTTGCACTGTTTCTTGTGTTTTCCCTTGGCACAAAATATTTTGAAAGATATGCCAGGCTGACTGAACATAGTGAAGGTTGGTTTTTTTTCAGTTACAAGAACACTGATCAAATGCTGAGCTGGTAACAAACAATCAAATAATTCCAAAGATGCAGTCAACATTTTGGACAAATGTCGGTGGCTTTCCCTCTGTTGCTTCTTCCTCTGTTGCTTCTTCCTCTCCCTTCGCTTTAAAAACTACTTTCAAGTTTCTTTGCATATTGTGACTGAGATGAGGAACAATGATTTAATGCCAGTTTACTACGTAGGAATTTAAGCCATAGTTTGATCTTGGTTAGTTACCTACTGTAAAGTTCAATTAGGATTTCTCTTTCAATCATGCAATTCAGTTTTAAAGACAGAATAATTAGAAAGTAAGAGTACGAATAACATAGTACTGTAATAGAAAGAAGTAAATTGAAGGAGAAATGGTATTTGGTGTTTGTGGGTGCCTTATGAATTACAATTTATTACAGGTAGCCCTCGACTTACTACCACAATTGAACCCCAAATTTCTGTTGTTAAGTGAGACATTTGTTAAGTGGAGTTTTGCCCCATGTTATATTTCTAGCCACAGGTATTAAGTGAATCTGGTTATCAGACCAGTGGTGAAATCTAAAATTTGTTACTACCAGTTCTGTGGGTGTAGCATGGTGGGGGGGGGGTGTAATGTGACTGGGGGGGGCGTGGCCAATTTTTTTTTACTTTTAAAACCATTTTTTGTAAAAAAAAAAAAAATGCTTTCAAAAGGCTGTGACGATCCCAGCTGAGTTGCCTGATCAGCAGAAGCTTTTTTTCTTTTAAATGCCTCTGACGATCCAAGCTGAGTTGCCTGATCAGCAGAGGCTTTTTTTTTAACTTTTAAAAGCATTTTTTCAGCCAAAGAGGTTGTAGAAAACTGCTTTTAAAAGTAAAAAAAAAAAGCCTCTAATGATTGTGCGGCTGAGCTAGGCATGGGTGGGGGGCAGGGATTTTTGCTACCGGTTCTCCGAACCACCCGCCTCCATCGCTACTGGATCGGGCGATCCGGTCTGAACCGGGACCATTTCACCCCTGTATCAGACTGACATTGATTGTCAGAAGATTGCAAAAAGGGATAACGGATCACATGACCCCGGAACACAGCAACTGTCATAAATATGAACCAGTTGCCAAGCACCTGAATTTGGATCACATGACCCTGGGGATGCTGCAAAAGTGGTCATAAGTCACATTTTTCAGTGCTGTTGTAACTTTGAAAGGTTATTAAATTAACTGTTGTAAGTGGAGTTACTTGTAAGTAACATACTTTCAGTAAGCTAGGAACACTTTGTCCAAAGTTTCCCACTGGGTTTTTTAACTAAGGGATATGGGTATTTATTTCATACAGGCACACTTTCAAATCTCTCTACACATGTCAATCAGTTTTATTTCAAAAAAGAAATTATAACAATCCCTTGATAAAAGCTTGTCTTTTCATATTTAATTGCTTAAAACCCAGAGTGCAGATTTGTTATTTTGCAGGAAATAATTAACAGTTCTGCTACCAAGCCTTTAGATCTGATAGGGGGTTGAATCAAATTTGGAAGAAATACTGTTAGCAGACTAGCTTTCTCTTTCAGGATTGATAAGTGGCACCAGGGAGCCTTTCAGAGAAGTGGCACTTGAAAAGAAAGCAATTATTCAATATTATAAACTATTGAAAAGTAAAATGAAAACTTTGGTTATATATCTGAATTATGGAATGAAGACGTTGAATATCCAAGTTTGGAGACTCAATTAATCCAGCTGCTAGGAAATACAAAACATGCTTTTTATTATTTAAAAATAAAATTAATTTATTAGAAAATATGATTTCAGACTTATTGGACTTCTCAAAGAATGTATAAAAGGGAATGGATGTTAGATTTGTGTGTGTGTGTGTGCATTGACATTGTAAGATATTTAAATATCCTTTAACTCAGCATTCCCCAACCTTTCCAGCTTTGCAGACCAGTGGAACGGAAGAGGGGATGCTTCCATGTGAGTGGTGGGCGAATGTGCACAAACATGCAGCTCTATTTGCACCCCCACACACTTGCCACTTACACTAATGGAACTGCTTGCACATGCATGCTCACCCGCCCGCCACTCGCACAAATAGAGCTGAGCATGCCCGCATGCTGAACCTCTCTTTCCACGGTCCGTTTCCAAACAGGCCATGGCCCAGTACTGGGTCGCAGTCCAGGGGTTGGGGACCTCTGCTTTAAATCACACGACCTGGAGTTTTTTCAATTGCAGCCTTGTTTTGACTTCAAATTGTTACACATGTCAATACAATCTTGGAGAGAAATATTATAGTTAAAGATAATAATATTTGAACTATTTAGAGAC
The DNA here is from genome assembly GCF_029215685.1 of Pituophis catenifer annectens. Taxonomy (NCBI): domain Eukaryota; kingdom Metazoa; phylum Chordata; class Lepidosauria; order Squamata; family Colubridae; genus Pituophis; species Pituophis catenifer. The sequence goes on from NW_027256882.1 coordinate 62,222,516, forward strand.
AATTCCATCTCTAAACAATGGAATTTGTCATTCTTGAAAAGCTGTGTGTCTGTCTGTCTGGAGCACAGCAAAGAAGATCATTTTTACATCATAGGAAATGACTTCCCTTCCTGATTTTAAGGACTGGATCCTATTTTTGAAAGAACTCTTATGTTCTAAAAATGAGAAAAGGAAGGAATATGATTCAATAGGCTATAAATTAAGGTGACCAGACGTCCCGCTTTTGGCGGGACAGTCCCGCTTTTGAGCAATTTGTCCCGCGTCCCGCGGCGTTTCAAAAAAGTCCCGATTTTTCTTGAGCCCCAGCTGATGGCTAGAAGAAAAAAAAACTGTTTAAACTCTTGCCCGGGGCTTCAAAGGGCCGCCCTACAGGCAATCAGTGTAAAGCAGTTTTTTTTTCCCCTACCTAAGCTTCAGAAACGAAACCGAAACCAGGGTCTTTGGTGCAGCGTGACAAAATGAGGCAGAGAGAGATTTATTTTTATTTTTATTTTTCCTCCCCAAAAAAGGTAGGTGAAAAACTGCAAACAATGGGAAATTTAGGAGGAGAGTTCAAGATTTTAAAACACAAAGGAAAAAAAGCTGTATTTAACTAGGGAATTGTAATAATTGAGATACTATTAATTGTATATTGTGTTGAAAGCAGAAATGGTTAAGTTGTGGTTCGGAGGAATATATGGGAGAAATTATTTGGTTTATTATTATTGGTAAATATAATTAATTGATTTGTAAGAAATTGGATTGCATGGAAATAATTGGAATATTCATGTTCATATTGATTAATATACAAAAAAGATAGTTTTATAACTAATTGATTTATATTAAAATGTTGAATTTGTATTAAACAACTGTATTACATAATTACATAATTAAACAATGTGAGGATGGATATAAAAATAGATGACAATGGGAAGGGGTATAATATAGAATAGAAGGGAAAAATTGAATTTGATTAAGATTAGAGATGAGGATGAAGGGTAATATTGGTTTTTTTAAAAAATAGATGAGGAATAAATATGGCAAAAAGGAAATATAGAAATTGTAAATTTAATTGAAATGACTAAACGCTGTTTAAATTTGTGAACCAGCCAAATATTCTGTTCAAAGAAAATACATTGTATGTTTGTATGTGTGTTTCTAATTATTGCTATTTATTCATATTTGTTCTCTTTTATTCTTTAAAGTTTAACAATTCATTCTTTATCTTAATATCTTTATATTTGCTTGGGGTTGGCTTTCTTCCCTTTCATCTTTTTTATTGTACAGCAATCTTTCTCCTCAAACCTACCACCTCTCTCTTTTCTTTCCTTCTTACTTTCTCTTCCCCCCACCCTCTTTTTCTCCTCCCTACTTCCTCTTTCTTTCTCCTTCTCCTCCTCTCTTCCTCCCTCTCTTACCCTCACTCCTATTCTAATTTCCATTCCTTCATCCCTCTCTATTGCTGTAATCCTTTAATGCATATGGACTACTCAGAGGGCTGAAAAAGTTATTTTTGACTGGTCCTCGCACTTTTGACCAGTCCTCGAACTTATGACTGTCCTCACATTTTACATTTTTGCCCTATCTTGTCATCATGGTGAAGAGAAGCAGTTGTGAAATGAGTGACATGGTTGTTAAGAATGCTGCATGGGCATAAATGTGAGGATGGTCATAAGTGTGAGGACCAGTCAAAAGTGCGAGGACCTGTCAGAAATGACTTTTTTCAGCTCTCTGGTTAGTCCTTTTGTGCATATGGACTACTCAGAGGGCTGAAAAAGTTATTTTTGACTGGTCCTCACACTTTTGACCAGTCCTCGAACTTACGACTGTCCTCACATTTTACATTTTTGCCCTATCTTGTCACCATGTTGAAGAGAAGCAGTTGTGAAATGAGTGACATGGTTGTTAAGAATGCTGCACGGGCATAAATGTGAGGATGGTCATAAGTGTGAGGACCAGTCAAAAGTGCGAGGACCTGTCAGAAATGACTTTTTTCAGCCCTCTGGTTAGTCCTTTTGTGCATATGGACTACTCAGAGGGCTGAAAAAGTTATTTTTGACTGGTCCTCACACTTTTGACCAGTCCTCGAACTTACGACTGTCCTCACATTTTACATTTTTGCCCTATCTTGTCACCTTGTTGAAGAGAAGCAGTTGTGAAATGAGTGACATGGTTGTTAAGAATGCTGCACGGGCATAAATGTGAGGATGGTCATAAGTGTGAGGACCAGTCAAAAGTGTGAGGACCTGTCAGAAATGACTTTTCAGCCCTCTGAGTAGTCCCTATACACATAGCCATGGCCACCCGGTCACATGACCAGGTAGCCACGCCCACCCAGTCACATGGCCTCCAAGCCACGCCCACACAATAAGCCACGCCCACAATGGTGTCCTTCTTACCAATGTTAAAATCTGTTCACCTTACCCTATAGACATAGCCATGGCCACCCGGTCACATGACCAGCTAGCCACGCCCACCCAGTCACATGACCAGCTAGGCACGCCCACAAAATAAGCCACGCCCACAATGTCCCTCTTTACCAATGTTAAAATCTGGTCACCTTACTATAAATCTAAAGATACACACAGGAACTGGTTTCATATCATTAACTGTAACTATTACATGGACTTTCTTTGTTATTTTTTTTCTGTCACATTTAGTTAATTGTAATCACCATAATAAACATAGGTTTTTCTTTCTCAATTGCATATAATTACAGTACCATCTATTTTTTTCTTGTCTGGTACTGTAATTCTTTGTATTTAATTTGTATTTAATTAAAAATAAATCAAGATCACATGAAGTGTTAATACCACTTTATAATGCCTTGGTAAGGCCACACTTGCAATATGCATTCAGTTTTGGTCGCCATGATGTAAGAAAGATGTTGAAACTCTAGAAAGAGTACAGAGAAGAGCAACAAAGACGATTAGGGGACTGAAGGCTAAAACATATGAAGAACAGTTGCAGGAACTGGGTATGTCTAGTTTAATGAAGAGAAGGACTAGGGGTGACATGATAGCAGTCTTCCAATATCTCAGGAGCTGCCACAAAGAAGAAGGAGTCAAGCTATTCTCCAAAGCACCTGAGGGCAGGACAAGAAGCAATGGATGGAAACTAATCAAGGAGAGAAGCAACTTTGAACTAAGGAGACATTTTCTGACAGTTAAAACAATTAATCAGTGGAATAACTTGCCTCCTGAAGTTGTGAATGCACCAACACTGGAAGTTTTTAAGAAGATGTTGGTGGTGTAGGGTTTCCTGCCTAAGCCTAAGCAGGGGGTTGGACTAGAAGAGCTCCAAGGTCCCTTCCAACTCTGTTATTCTAAATTTTAAATAAATAAAAGGGAGTCTATCAGTGACTTTGGGAAAATGGAAAGTGTTTCTACCTACATAACAGCAGCCATTACAACACCTTGATTTTAAAAATCCTTTCTTGAAAGAAGTGTTCTTTGTAATACTATGCCAGTTTCAATGTTTCTTTTCTGGGCAAAATGATGGTCTGGCAAATCCAAATCCAATTGGATAGAATTGATTAGTAAGATTCTTTTTAAAGTTTGAGTTTTCCTCTGGGATATGATACTGATAGTGCTTTGTTGTCATTGTGGATCATCTACATATCCTGGAAATTGAATGGAGAGAAGTGGTTGCAACCCTATTACTTGTTGGTGACTTTCAGTACCATTAACTATGGTATATGTCTGAGAAGCCTGGTAGGGGTAAGATTTGGGGGCATTGATTTGCAGTGATTCTGATCTTTGTGATTGGGATGCATTTAGTAGGTGATGCTAGCGAGTACCATTCAGCTCTTAGTTCATTGACCTCTGGTATCCCACAGAATTCAATTCTGCCCACGATGATGTTTACGGTCTATATCATGGTTGTCAAACTCGCTGCATCACATTACCGTCATGTGACTTTTTGTGATGTTTTTCCTAGTTGTGGAGCTGGGGTGGGTGTGGCCTATGCGTCCACACCCAATGCATCCAACCCATGGGTCGCCAGTTTGACACCCCTGATCTATGTGAACCACTCAAAAGGTCATTCAGAGCTTTAGAATTGGATGAGATTAGAGAGAAATGACAGGTCTAAGTTCCCGATATTGTATTCATGAACTTCTTAGTGCCATCTGGATGGTCACCAAAAGAAGACATCCGTTTCTTGAATATTGCCTATTCTTGATAATGGGCTGGATGAGGAAGAAGAAGGTAAAATTAGATCCGGACAAAATGGTGGAGCTGTTGGAAAGGAGATAACTGAGTCAAGAGATTCAAGTGAAATCTTTTTTGATTAGGGTTGCATGACATTCAGCTTTGCAGTTTGGGAGTGTTTTTTCATTTCTACTTTGCTGGTGGTTGTGGTGAGAAGTACATGTCTACATGTATGGTCTAGAACCAACTGCAACCTTTGCTGAGCTGATTAGACTTAGTGACACTTTCCATGTCTTGGGTACATCTCTTGACAATTACAGCAGGCTGCCCCCCCCCTTTGCCCCCCTTAAAAAGTATTCAGAAATTTGTCATAAGGCTGCTAATCCTTAAGGTATGGGGATCATGAGATGCCTCTATTGAGAGAACTACATTAGTTGCCCATTGCTTACCAGGCATAATTGAAAGTGTTCTGTGTTGACCTTTAGATTCCAAAATGGCTTAAGATCAGACAATCTGAGGAATGCCTCTCCTGCTGTGAACCCGCCAAGTTACTTAGACAACAGGAGGATGCTTCTGCTGCCAAACACTTGGCAGATGCTTCTTTATAGTTCCCAGGCTATGGAATGATTTTCCCAGAGAGGTGCTTTAGCAAAAAAAACAAAAACAAAAATGCATCTCTTGCACCAAGGTTTTGACTATTGATTGACATTCATGATATACTTTTGAATTTGCTATTGTGTTTTATGTTTTATACGTTGTTTAATCTTATTAGAAACCTTGAGGGAGTGGAAAGGCAGAATATGAATGTAATTATAAACGATATGTTAATCTTTTTACGAAATTCTTGTTGGTATAACCCAACTGTAATGAGGAACATTTGAATCCCAATAACTAAAGCGTGTTTTATTTTCTATCCACCCAAATCAATATGCTTTAAGTTGGCTAGATCCATGTATGATTTTTTCAGTTCTTGATAAAGGAAAAGGAACTTTAACATAAATATAGACATTTGGATTAGATAGGCTAAAAGGAACACTAATTTCAAATCAGCCAAGTCTTATAAAAATTGTATCTTTCTAGATGGAAGGCTCTTAGTGCTACAAGTCAAAAGTAATTTGGTACATCTACCAGTGGTGGATTGCTCCCAGTTCTGTCCAGTTATTTAGAACTGGTAGTAAAAGTCATCATAAATGATAATCTGCGCATGCACAGAAGCTTCTCAGGAATGTGCAAGCTCCCGTTGCAAACCATAAAGGTAAGTAGAACCCACCCCTGGCACCTACATGTGGTTTCTGTTCGGCAAACCACCTATGATCTTCCTAGAATTTTAGAGCTCAGACCACATTGTCCTTAATTTATAGCCCTTCTATTTGTAACTTTTCTAAATGTGAATTAGATGTAAAAGAAAAATTAGTACAACTAGGGAACAATTCAATAATTGAAATAATTTAGTTGCTCATAACCTGAACTATTTTGTGTTCTGTGCGCTTGGCATCTTTCTTTGCTTTTATTTTATTCATTCAAAATATTTGTGTGGCTGCCCATCTTACAGCATAGCCCTGGGCAGCTCACAACCCAATAAACTAACTCCCCCCCCCCATAAAACAGAAACTAAAAACTTGGTGCCTCCATCATCCTCCCAGAATGACTCAACAACTACCCATAGCCTCCCACGACTCTAGCCACGGAAGGCTAGAGTCAGTGCCAGATAAACAGTCAGGTCCTGAAAGCCTTCTAGAAGACTAAAAGGGGTGGGGGCCTGCCAGATCTCCAATTTCATAAGATAGGAATAGCCATGGAAATACACACTTCCTAGATCCTGTTAGATGGCAATATTTCAGGGAAGAGACTTGAAGAGTGCCCACCCTATCTGATCTAGAGGAATGTGCAGATACTCTGAGGTATCTTTCCAACCCAACAGAATGTTGAGAGAAATTATATAAAGGAGATTATAACTGTAATGAAGTAAATGAGGGACCTTGAGGAAGGATGGGAAGAGATGAAACTTAAGCAATCAGACAAGAGAAGCAGGAACCTCCAGGAGCTTAACTGTCAGGGAAAGACAGTTAGGAAGGACCAGGGGTGAAATCCAGCAGGTTCTGATAGGTTCTGGAGAACCGGTAGTGGAAATTTTGAGCAGTTCGGAGAACCTGTAGCGGAAATTTCGAGCAGTTCGGAGAACCTTTAGCGGAAATTTTGACTAGTTTGGAGAACTGGCAAATACCACTTCTGGCTGGCCTCAAAGTGGGGAGGGAATGGAGATTTTGCAATATCCTTCCCCCAGGAATGGGGAGGGAATGGGGATTTTGCAATATGCCTTCCCCAGGAGTGGGGTGGGAATGGAGATTTTGCAGTATCCTTCCCCTGCCATGCCCATCAAGCCACACCGACCAAGCCACACCACACCCACCAAGCCACGCCCACAGAACTGGTAGTAAAAAAAATGGATTTCACCACTGGGAAGGACCCCCTGTAATGGATCAAGCAGTTAAAGGTGGTGGAGGGAAATGTGTACCTTTGACTTGCAAGAGTCTGCTAATATAAGCTTACAATACAGTAGAATTAGTTCATTTAGTCCAATTTCCTGTCTGGTTTACCTGGGAGGGCTGACTGGAGATAATTCCATCTTTGTGTCTGGCCACCAGTAACACAATTCTCCAAAACGGGAGCAGACTGTGACCAAAATAGGCGTGAAAAGAAAGGGAACATTGAATGTGAAAATCACTGTATTTGGCTAGGAGCTGCAGATAAAAACTTTCTAGAAAAAAAAATTTGTCAATATATCCTTATGGGAAAAACAGCTGATCAGGACCTCAGAATGTTGGTGACTTTCCATTCTAAGTCCTCCTCCTGGATACATGGCTCATACACCAACAACCTCATGATTTCCAGAGTATGCATTTATGCAAACTCACACAGATGCAGCACTAAGGCAAAACAGAAACACATACAAACATATACAGGGGCAAAATATATGCAGCCATACTGGTGGCCTTATTTGTGATGAACAGCTAGCTTGGGAAGAAACATATACTATATACACATACACAGTGGTGAAATCATTTTTTTTTTACTACCGGTTCTGTGGGCGTGGCTTGGTGGGCATGGCTTGGTGAGCGTTGCAGGGGAAGGATACTGCAAAATCTCCATTCCCTCCCCACTCCAAGGGAAGGATACTGCAAAATCTCCATTCCCACCCTACTCTGGGGCTAGCCAGAGGTGGTATTTGCCGGTTCTCCGAACTACTTAAAATTTCCGCTACCGGTTCTCCAGAACCTGTCAGAACCTGCTGGATTTCACCCCTGTACATACACAAACAGACACACTCATCATACTATTTTACTCCACAGAAGAAAATTGAGATGCTGCCTATGGTCCCTGATGGTAAAAACATTGGAGAGAAATTGTAAGCCTCTCCAAACTCGATTGCAGAAAATACGACTTCAGCAACAGAGTGGTCAACGTCTGGAATGCTCTACCTGACTCCGTTGTTACAACCTCAAACCCTCACAGCTTCAACCTCAAGCTGTCTATTGTGGACCTCACTCCATTCCTAAGAGGTCCGTAAAGGGGCCATGTATAAGTGCACCAGCGTGCCTACAGTCCCTGTCCTACTGTCCCCATTTATCTGTATTCATTTCCTTCGTTCATGTCCATGTTCATATTTATACCTGCTATCTTGTACATGTTTGACAAACAAACTAACTAACTAACTAACTAACTAACTAACTAACTAACTAACTAACTAAATATCTAGCAGCCATGCTTTGCATGTTTTCCCTTCTTCGTTTCATTTTTTTTTTCTAATTTTGTGCCACTTTTGGCTGACTCAAGTGTCTTAATCTGATTCTTGTTTCTCTTTAGCTCTGTTTTGCCTCCAATCCTGTCAAGATGCAACCATGTGTGTGGCATCATTAATGGAAGGAGACAAGCTTAATCTCTCACGCAACACACATTGTTCTAAATTTTTCAGGATCTAAACATCAGCGTCCTGATTTTTCTTGACTGCAGTTGGATAGAGAGTTCTTTATAGTCAAACTGGAGTGAGATCCAAATATAGTGTTCATTCCTGCAGGTCTCAGTTCCTTATTTTCCTAAATGAAATGAAGGCTTATTCACTGGATGATAAATTGTCATTTTCTAACCTAGTCTGTCTCATAGCATTATGAAGTTCAGAGTCCTGATAGGAAGGGTGGGAAGATATGGAATTAGCAATAAGTAAACATGGCATAATTATTATATAGTCTCCTACTGGAATACAATCAGTTGATTGAACTTTATTCTTTCTTACCTGATAAAGAGAAGTCTGCATATAAGGCATAAATCAGTCTGCTGTTTGCACAAGGCAAATGACTTAGTGCTTCGTTACAATTCTTTGCCTAGACTTTCTCTCCTACTGAGTCACATCCTCCCCTTAAAATATACCTTCTGAGAATCCAGCTCAACAAAGCAAATGGCATTCAGAAAAAGATGGGCTCTTGGCAAGATACTAGGAGTGACAACATCATTCCTTGCTCCCACTCACACTTTACAGACAGCGCAAATAATTTCAATCCAATCAATTATACCTGACTGACTGAAAAGAAAGAGGAAGCTATTTTCAGTATCCATAGTAAAACAGTTGTCTGGCAATGCTTTCGGCTAGGGACGTGATTCAGTGATTACACTCTGATTGCTAGCATCAGTGGTCAGTATTTGCCTTATTATGGGTATTAAAACAAAAGGAATAGAAATAGTGAGTTACAATTTTGTATGGCTGAACACAAAGTCACCATTACCTCATCATCTAAGTCCTCCAACTGACTTGGTTTTGAACATTTTATTTTATTTTATTTTATTTTATTTTATTTTATTTTATTTTATTTTATTTTATTTTATTATTATTTTATTTTATTTTATTTTATTTTATTTATTTTTTTATTTTATTTTATTTTATTTTATTTTATTTATTTTTTTATTTTATTTTATTTTTTATTTTATTTTCTGCCTTTATTATTTTTATAAACAATTCAAAGTGGTAAATATATCTGATACTCCTCCTTCTTCCTATTTTCCCTACAACTAACTTGTGGGGTAAATTGGGCTGAGAGAGCCTGGCTCAAAATCACCCAGTTGGCTTTCATGGCTAAGGCATGATTAGAACTCATGGTTTTCTGGTTTGTAGTCTTGTGCCTTAATCTCTAGACCAGGGGTGTGAAACTTGTGGCCCGTGGGCCAGATGCGTCATACGCTGGCCACACCCACTCCCATTTTAGTGAAGGGGGGAAGTCCCGATACGTCAGGTGACACCACCATGGCGCCATGAGTTTGACACTCCTGCTCTAGACCAAGCTGACTCTTATGGTGATTATGATGACATGATGGATTCTACTATGAACCTGGCTTTTTAAAGATAAGCAGTACTGATGTTTGTTCTAATGTGTATTTTGTATCTACACACAGAGAGACCCGTTTGGGTTAGTTTTGATTCATGGCAAATACACAGTGAAGTTCCTGCTGTTTTCTCTGCAATCTTTTCAGAAGTGGTTCACCATTGTCTTCTTCCTAGGGTTGAAAGAGGATGACTGATCCAAATCACCCAGCTGGCTTTCATTCCTAAAGCAGAATTACAGGTCATAGTATTCTAATTTCTAGTCCAGCTCCTTTAACCACCATACCAAACTGATTCTCATAATGTGTATATTGTATTTCATTTTAAATTATGAACTATTTGGTGTAGACTACAAGGCAGGATTATTAATACTAAATGAACATTCAAGGAAAGTATTATAAATTTAAAAGCTTAGGCTTTCAAGGCAGTATCTTCAGATCTCATAACTAAACCTTTTCCCTTTTAAGCATTATTCTATGTTTCTCCCAATCTTCTATTCTCTGAATACCTTGGAATACAAATCTCATCTTTCCTAACCTGTGCACCTGTTGACTTATTGGCTATCAATAATACTCTTTATTCAACATAAAGAGAGGAGCACAAGTTGGAGAAAGCTATTTAAGCTCACGGCTCAGATGTCTTTAATGATCAAAAAATAAAAATTTAGAAATAGCTTACAGGGATTCCTTGACATACAACCACACTAGGGACTGGAATTTCCGTCACTCAGTGATGCAGTTGTGGCCACATTGCTTACAAACGACAATCCCAATCATTGCTATTAACAAAAAATGGCAGGTTGTTAAGTGAGTACAGACCCCAGGCCAAGCCATTCTGGGCTTGGTCCAGGGGTGAAATTCAGCTGGTTCTATCCGGATTGTGCAATCCGGTAGGGTTGACTGTGTGAAGCCCCGCCCACCTGCGCAGATGTCATGACGTCCCTTTTTTGCGACGATTTGCAGGCTCTGCACATGCTCACATTTGCGAACCAGTAGGGAAGGTAAGTGAATTTCACCCTGGCTTGGTTCTCCCATCCCTGAACCTCGGGAAGGCAAGGGACAGCCATCAACATCCCTTAACTGTCTAAGTCCCCCTCATGTCTGCCATTTTGAGCACATGGAACTCTGCCTTGCAGAAATTCACATTTTGTTATACTCTTCTGCCTAAAGTGAAGTTTTTGTTATTTATAACTTCCCAATCCATTTCAAAAACATTTCCTCCCACTATTTACCTTTTTAATCTGTTGTTTTTGGCAAGTTGACAACTTCTATTAATCTTCTGTTATCATAGTTTTTCCATTTCAGGTATGGGCTGGCAGTTCAACATGCTTCAGAACTTTTGTGTGGCACTGCTATTTTAACTTTAGAAAAGTAACCTAAAATAATGTATTTATTATTATAGAATACATATTTGGTGATGAAGGCTATAGAAAAATATGAATTAAGGCATGGCAATGCTTCATACATGAATGTCTCTGGAAATATTTGGCATCTATATGCTACATTACTATAAATTGAAAAATATGTTTAGTAAGAAATATTCTGCATCTATTGGAACCCTGTGTGCCAGGGGTGGGTTCTACCTACCTTTACTACTGATTCGCAATGGGGCAGCATGTGAGTGCTTGCTTCGTGCACGCACACGCTCTTCTGTGCATGCACAGAAGCATTCTGATGACGTCGGGGTCAGTGGGCGGAGCCTCCTGCTGGTTTTACTACCGGTTCTATAGAACCATTCCGAAATGGGGGCAACCCACCACTGCTGTGTACCATTTTAGGAAGAGGTTGATGTGTTCAGCTACTTGTTGGTGATGTTGTGCTTAAATGTAGCATTGGTTCATAAAATGTGGTTATTGTTGTAGTGCTTCCAAATAAACATTACTTTTGCATATTCACTTTATTTGGAAAGATTTCTTGATTTTAATAGATACTTTTGTTCCTTTAAAATACAGTATATGTCAATAATGTGAAAACCAAAAGGACAGTGGCAGAAGTGAGTATTACATGTTTTTATTGTTATAAAAAATATCTGTCAATGATTTGATTATTTGAAGAACTCACCTTTTTATTTAGGCAAGTAATGCCTAAATAATACCAATGAGAATTCTGTTCGGAGAACCATTTATGGAAATGTGAGTTCATATATTTTTCTTATATGCTTATGTTCCCGGTTTTCTTATTGTCAAGAAAACGGAGTTTTTACATTAATGATGTAATTGTATAGCATGCACTCAAATAGTTGTGTTTAGTATATTATAGATGTATATTTTCAGGATTTTTTTTTTCTTTTCTCTCTTTGCATCTTATAACAAAAAATTAAAAAGAGATAAATTTGGGACAAACCCAAACCACACATCTGGTCCTCCAGATATTTTGGTTTCCACCGCTTTAGTCCTACCCAATGTTAGCTCCAACAATCAGGAACGATGATACAGGTAGTCTTCGACTTACAACCATTCATTTAGTGACCTTTTGAAGTTACAACATTGCTAAAAAAATGACTTATAACCATTTTACAACATACAACCATTGCAGCATCCCATGGCTGTGTGATTAAAATTGGGGCATTTGACAACTAGCATGTATTTATGAGAGATGCACTATCCTGTAATCATTACTTGTAACCTTCCCATCTAGTTTCCAACAAGCAAAGTCAACAAAGGAAAACAAAATCACTTAATGACTGCATGATTCGCTTAACAACTGTGGCAAAAAGTCATAAAATGGGGGAAACTCATTTAACAACTGCCTTAGTTATTTTTTATTATTATTATATTATAATTTGTAAAACAGAAACAAAAAACAGGAATAATATAAAAATACAATGACAGGGATGACAGGCACGTTAGTGCGATTATGCACACCCTCCCCCCCTCTACGGCCCTCTTAAGTATGAAGTGAGGTCCACAGAAATCAATTTGTGACTAAAACTGGGAAAATTTGTAGCTGAGACAACTGAATCATTTGTCATTCCAGTTTTTGACAACTCTATTACAAAAGTCGTATTTTGTACAGTCAAGTTTAGAACGATTTACATTAAGTTTAAAGCAGTTGTTTGTGCCAGTATTATTGCAATTAAAGCAGAAAAAATCATTTACAGGTAAAACCTTGCTACGTACAATTTTGTATGCAATACCTAAGTCTGACTGCAAGTGACGCAGTTCTAAGTTATCCAAACCAAGTATTTCGAGCCTAGTAGCATAGGGAATTCTATTATGTACAGAAGAGTGCAAAACTTTTCTCAGAAATAAAATATTTCTGAACCCGCTCGATTGTACTAATGTCAGATATATGGTAGGGATTCCAAACAGTTGAACAGTACTTTAAAATTGGTCTAGCGTAAGTTTTATAAGCTCTAGTTAACAATACGTTTCCAGAAAAGAAGCTTTGTAGAATTAAGTTTACACCTCTTAGTGCTTTTTTAGCAACGCTGTTACAGTGAACTTTGGAGCATAGATCGTCAGAGATAAGTACACCTAGGTCCTTAACACTTAGCAACATAAAGTTTGGGCTCCATGTGGTTGTAAGTCAAGGTCTACCTGTAGTTGCGTTCACGCTCTAAGGGGACAGTAGATTTCTTTCCCTGAATATAAAACAGTCTGTTATTATATGGTAAATTCAGCTAAATATTTGTGTTGTTTCAAGACTCTCTAATTAGCAGTTGTCAAACTCATCAGTGAAACTGCCAACATTTCTGCATGGAAATGTTCTCCCGAGGTTCATGTTTGTCCATGTTTGTTTTTCTCAAAAGGATAAGTTCACACAATTGCTGTGATTCTTACAATTACAGCTTTCTCAAAATTATGTTGTGATTGCCACAAATTCAGTTGGGGTCTTGAATTAATAAGTAAACGGGTCCTTGTGATTCTATGATCCCACCAAGCTCATATTTCCTTAAGATAATCTGTTTTAATATATTGCAATTTAAAAAAACAACAACAACTATCTTTGGACAGTGTGCTGTCTCTGATCACCTATTTGACCATAACACCTTTCTTGGCACTTGCAAAGGTTCCTGATTACTTGATTTTTTAATAATCAAACTGATGATTTACAAAGAAAAAAATGCCACCCTTTAACATGTCTACTTCTTTCCCATAGAAATCCAGTAGGAATCACCAATACGTTGAGAAAATAATGTGGCTACAGCCCAATGCTTTATTTACAAAGGGGTAATTTTTTCGGAACAAAATCAAAGATAAGCTGGGTGTCCAAAAACATGACAGGTCAATAAAGGGTTACATAAACAGCCTCGGTAAACATCTAGTCAATCGATTTTCATGATTGGTCACATCCATTATAGGAGCCATTTCTCAGTTCTCCTATGTCATGCTATCAATATTCCAAATCATCCCAGAAAAGTTGTTTATGTTAGATAGGGCAAATGAGGAGCCAAGTCAAAGTGAACAACAACTCTTTACTGTACAGTGAGAATCCAGCAACTTTACAGTCTAACAGCTCTCCTTATATAGCTACTTGCCAAGTGTGTTAGCCAATGATCATCTAGCTTTTTCCCGCTCTAATTTTCCCTCCAAAATTAGATACATAACAGTTTACTTCTGTGTAAACAATGTTAATTTACTCCATTTAGAGAAGGAAAGAGAAACATTGATGTTGCATGCTAAAGGTTATCCAACTAAGTATTAACTGACATGGTGATAATTTTTGTATATCTCGTTTTTTCTACAGTGATAATTTTTGTATATCTCATTTTTTTCTGTGTTTCACTTTTCTTCTTTATTCTGTAACTACTATTCTAACAGCAAATCCTTCATAAAAGTTATTGCATTACATTCTTGATTAAATTATCTTTCCATTGATATATAATTTTATGGTACTACTCCAAAAAAAAAAAAAGTGCTGTTATTAGCTAGTTTTAGAAAATACACTTTTCCCAAAAGGTTTCCACAATTTTGGCCACACTCCAGCTCAGTAGAATCACATCTACTCGGTTCTGGGCTTTTTTGATACTGTACCTTTACAGGGAAGATACATAAGATATGGGTGTGGCCTACTGATGACAGCTAACGAGCTAGAAATGGATCTATTTAGGTCTCCCACCTAGCAGTTAGAGCTTGCTAGGTGTTAGAAAGGAAAAAAGCCCAGAACCGAGTAGATGTGATTCTACTGAGCTGGAGCTACAAAAAAAACCTTGGCTACGTAGGGAAAACCTGGCTAGAAGAAAAACACACACACACACACACACACACACACACATATATATATAATTTTTCATTGTTTTAATAGTTTTAATAGTTTTTAATGGTTCTGTTTGAATTTTCTGCACTGCCCACATGTGTGAGATAAGTGCTTATATAAATTTGATAAATAAATAAAAATAAGATATATGTAAACTGGTATGACAATCCTACCCTTTTTTGCAGAACATCCTAAGAACTATATTTCCATAGAAAATGAAATGAATTCCATCTGTGCATTCTTAGCACCTTCATCTAAATACAATGCTCTGTGCTTTTCAGAAAGCTAAAGCTAGTATAAAATCGTATTTACTTTGCAAGGAATCCAATAAGAAATATGTCAGAGCGGCAATTAAATGGATTTCAGGGACGCCTGGGTGCTTGAATGGAAAAATTAAGAACTGAACGACGGCCTCCACTGAGTCAGCAGAGGGACATCTGCTATGACACCAACGGCAATGGAAATCTGGAGGAGGTTCTGTGGTAGAGGATCAGGCTAAATAAAAACAAACCTCCTCCATAGTTCCGGCAGACAAATTTCAACAATGGATCTATTCTTAACAGGATATATTCTATCGTGAGAAGTAAAAAAGACCATGCCTCATCTGATGTTTGGTACTGTAAAAAAAAAAATGAATGAAGTGGTCTCTGCTAAAATAATTACTGGTTAATAGACAACCCATGCCATATTGGGTCATCATTTCAGAGATATTTCCTTACCAAAAAAAAAAAAGAAAGAAAAGAAAAGAAAGAAAGAAAAGAAATGAAATGACCACATGTGGGCAAAAAAGTAGTGAAAGTGGGAGAGATTTCCAAATTTCTGCCAATTTTTCCATTGAATTTCTTTGTGGGAAGCTGGCAGGGAGCATCCTTCCTTCCTTCCTGCCTGCCTGCCTTGGCCACCCTAGAATCCTGCAGACTTTCCCCATTTTCTTCACTTGTAGGAAGCTTGCATTGAGAAAGTCAGTGGGGAAGACAGCAGGATGTTGAAGAGATGTGATAGCAGTCTTCGGTTATGCAAAGGGCTGTCATATAGAGAACAGAACGGACATATTCTCTCTTGCCTCAGAACTGGACCTGAACAAGTGGATTAAAAATAGGAAAGAATTTTTTTGAATCAGGTTAGATCAGGGGTGTCAAACTAGATTTCTTCAAGGGCCAGGTCAGCATTGTAGTTCTCCTCTGGCCAGGTGGGGGAGACGGGATGGACACTTCCTGCAGCACCCTGCCAGCCAAAACATGGAGCGGGGGAGCACATGCACCCCCACCCTGTTTTGGCTGCCAGAGGCACCGTGGGCCGATCCTTTGCTATTTTCAGACTGGCCCTCTGGCCCAGATTTAAGTACCCCATGGCCCGGATCTGGCCTGCAGGCCTTAAATTTGACACCCCTGGATTAAATAGTAGAAGGAATTTCTGGATGATAAGTGTCATGTACCAATGGAATTTGTTACCTTCATAAATGGTATCTTCACTTTTCTTAAACTTCTTCAAGCAGACTTGGGACTCCATATTTCCATAATGCTTTAGCAGATTCTGCATAAAGCAGAGTTTGAACTGGATTACCTCTGAAGTAGGTTTTCAAATCTATGTTTTTCCGTGTAACGTTGCAGGAGAAAAATGCTTTAGAACTTCCATCCGGCAACAAAGCAAGATTCAAAATGGGTTAATGTCTACCTGCAGCCTGGTTGGCTCCTAGTTTGCTTCATGTCTTCAGCTGAGGTATATATCAAGGGATGAACTGACTCTATAGAATTTTTTTAGTTGTGAAGTCATGTCCGACCCATTGCGACCCCATGGACAACATTCCTCCAGGCTTTCCTGTCCCCTACCATCCTCCACTTAAGCTCACAGACTGTATAGAATAGGATATGCTTCTTTCCATTAGAAAATAATTGGGTCTGGTTGAAAATGTTGATCATATGCCTGGTTTACCTCTTAAGCATACAAGTTATTCCATGTGTTTTGGTACAACCCAGATAACAGCAGGATGGTAAATTAAGGCTGTGGTTGACTTGTTTTGGCTACAGTTAAATGATTAATGGCTGAAGAGAACTTTCTGGACAGCAAAAAGCTGAAATAAACAATTGGCCTTTGGTCTGGCTTGATCTCTGATAGAAGAGACAATTCTGCAACATAAAGAATGATTTGTCTTCAGGTATAAATGATTTGTTACCTAGTATTGCAAATAAAAATAACGTTAACAAACACAGTGGTCCTATAAACCACAAAGCAAGGTGCTATACAGAATCACAATGGGATGCCCTGCCATTGCCATACATGGATGATTGTGCCTGCTGATTTCCATTACCTATTGAATCAAAAGGATGTGACTCAACAACTTTCTAGAAATGCTATAATCTGAAAGATTAAAGAAAGAAGGATGTTTTTCTGCTGTGTATTTTTCTTTGAAATGTTAAAAAAATGTTCTTAACGTAGCTGGTCTTATGAAATAAACTTTCAACCTACATTTGTCTGATTTCCCACATTTACCATTGCATGGCTCTTGCAGTCACTTGTATGACAGCAATAAAAAATATTCTGTTGTTTTGCTTTGACAAAAGCAACAGTTGGTGTCTTTTCCAAGGTTTGGGTCTAAATTTAAGTAATTGTTGCTAAGCCATAATCTATTTTAAAATAATAGGAAATCAATACATGTTGATAAATGCATATGCATATCTGAGTTTTAATCTTTTTGAATAATGTCACATTATCACCTTTGTAATCAAAATCCAAATTCTTCCAAGTCATTTTACCAAAATAGATGGATGGATGGTCCAAGTCATTTTACTGAGATGGATGGATGGATACATGGATGGATGGATCGATATACAAGTATAGACACAATAAAATCACAATAACAATGTAAGACATTTCTCTTTTAGACCTTCTTTCAGGATTTTCTTTTTTACTATCTGGGAAGGAGGGAATAAAGAACAGCAACTGGAGTATCTTGACAATATATCTTCCTACTGTTCTACAATATACTGTCCTTATGCTCTTCTTCCATACTATAAGGCATGGTCGTATTTGGAAAATCTTTCCCAACTTTTCTGGGTGTTTTGGGCAAAAATTATTGAGCATTAGATATGCTGATTGGATCTGACTGGAACTGTAGTTCAAAATGCTGGAGAATGTCACATCAGCGCAAGCTGCTAGAAAGGTAGAGAGGGCCATCTCAATAATAGTGATTGCCTGTCAATCTCTCTCTTTCACTGCTCAGTTGAGTACACATCTTGCTAAGTGAAGCAGAAATACCTGGGGCCAGAATCAATTAGTCATGAGCTGCCCTGGCATTTAGAATGTCTGCAATTAATCCTGATCTTTAGAGCATATAGAAGAGCATCGCCATATTTGAAAGTTACAAAACAAAAGGATAATCCAGAGAAAATCTGCAATTATTTGGTTGGGGACTGCCAAGTAGAGGAGATACTAGAAGCATCTCCAATCATATTCAAAGTTGATCATTCAAATCTATCACTAGCACAGGGTTGGCAACCTTAAACACTCAAAGAGCCACAAAGGTCCTAACCAGAAGCCCCTGTTCAATTCTGGAGTGACCAGAAGTCTGGTTCCCCCATCAGTCTCTCCTAGCATGGCGTCCTTTTTTCTCTGCTGACCGGAAGTCCGGTTCCCCCACCATAGAGTCTCCTCCTAGCACAGCATCCTTTTTCCTCTGCCGACTGGAAGTTGGTTCCCCCATCAAAGAGTCTCCTCCTAGCGCGGCATCCTTTTTCCTCCACCTATCCTAACCGAAAGCCCTATCAATTGTGGAGCTGACCAGCAACAGGGAGCTGCAGCAGAGGGATGAAAGAGCCACATGCGGCTCCAGAGCCACGGGTTGCTGGCCCTTGCACTAGCACAACATTTTCAGTCAGGACTGATAAATGGAAAGAAAAGTATAAAGAATCCCTTCTTGATAATAAGGGCAATAATAAAATACCTCTTAATTTAGAGTAGTCAGGGCAGCTGGATGAAGTTAAGTGTTTACTGGCTGGATGCCCTTCCTGATGCCTATGTGGAGCTTGCAGCAGATATTTTTTTTCTTTATTATTATTTCTTTCTTTATTATTTTATTTTATTCAATTTGTATACCGCCCTTCTCCTAGTGGACTCAGGGCAGTGCACAGCCAGAACTAAAACACATACCAATACAAAATTTAAAATTATTAAAAGAATTACATACTTTGGCCCAAATTTAAAACAATTCGAACTAAAACCCATTGACAAATTAAAAGCTAAAAAACTAAAAAAGACTAAAAAGGGGGTGGGGTTCACGCCAGCCCTGCTTGATAGAAAAGAAAAGTTTTCAGGGCAAGGTGAAAGACCCAGAGAACCAATATCCTTCGTTTCTCCGGGGGCAAATCGTTCCAGAGGGCAGGAGCTGCCACAGAGAAGGCCCTCTCCCTGGGGGTTGCCAGCCGACATTGCCTGGCTGATGGCACCCTGAGGAGTCCCTCTCTGTGGGAGTGTACTGGTCGGTGGGAGGCTATCGGCGACAGAAGGCGGTCCCGCAAATACCCAGGTCCTATGCCATGGAGCGCTTTAAAGGTGGTAACCAACACCTTGAAGCGTACCTGGAAGACCACTGGAAGCCAATGCAGCTCATGCAGGAGAGGTGTCACATGGGAGCGCCCCCTCGCTCCCATAATCCCCCGCGCGGCCGCATTCTGCACCAGTTGGAGCCTCCAGGTGCTCCTCAAGGGGAGCCCCATGTAGAGAGCATTGCAATAGTCCAGGTGGGAAGTGACGAGTGCCTGAGTGACTGTGAGTAAGGAGTCCCGATCCAGAAAGGGACGCAGCTGGTGAATCAGGCAGACCTGATAAATCCCCCCCCAGCCACAGGCCGTCATATGCTCTTCTAAAGACAGCCGTGCATCCAGGAGGACGTCCAAGTTGCGAGCCCTATCCGTGGGGGCCAATAACTCGCCCCCAATAGCCAGCGATGGCACCAGTTGGCTATATTGGGGCGCCGGAAGCCACAGCCACTCGGTCTTGGAAGGGTTGAGTCGAAGCCTGTTACTCCCCATCCAGATCCGCACGGCCTTTGTGCCCCCACATCTGCTGCTATCTAGGATTGAACTCTCAACCTTCCGTGTTGGAAGCGAGCATCTTCATCAGTAGGTCACTGTGCCTTATGGCAATAATATGATTGTGAAATTCAGATTGCTACAGACAACATTTATCAGGGAGGTTCTCCACCACATATTTTGAAGAAGCATGTTCATCTTGCAAAAAAACATGGATGTTGACAAAAAGAACATATTTTAAAAGTTTTCAGTATTTTCATTTCTATATGGTCTGAACTGAGCAGTTTAAAGAATACTTAAGAATGTTGATACTGAGTGTGGAAAGCTGCTTTCTTATAGCAAGACACCTTAGGTATTATTATTTCCAGATACGACAAGATTGAGCCAGATCTTTTGGCCTTGAAATTATTATTTCTGTCATTGGATAAACCAACCACTATGATTAAAATCATTTTTTCCCCAAAACCTGAGCTGAGTGAGATTACCTTTGGCCCATGCATTCACTCACAAGCATATTTCCATCAAATATTCAATAAATTGTAAAGTATAAAACTGCTGTTATGGAAACTTCCAAGTACTTGAATTCAGTTCTCACAAAGTTTCCTGCATATAAGACTCACAACTTTACATTCCTTTCAAAATATAAATAACAAGAAAAAAAAAGTCAAGGAAATAGTAGGTCCCCTAAAGAGAGAAAATGGCAAGGAAGTAACAGGCAGCAGAGAGAAAGCACAACTGTTTAACACATTCTTTGCATCAGTCTTCGCACAAAAAGAAACTATAGCCCAACCTACCAAAAATCTAACCGTAAAAGACAGACTAGAAATAAAAATTAAAATAAGCAAAAAAATGCTTATTTTATCAGATAGAGAACACCTATCTGATCTTGATTAATGTAAATCAGTGGGACCTGATGGATTACATCCAAGAGTTCTGAAGGAGTTGGCAGATGCTATTTCAGAACTATTGTACCATACCTTTCAAAAATCCTGGAACACTGTGGAATTAGCTGAGGATTGGAAAAGAGCCGATGTGGCTCCCATCTTCAAAAAAAAAAAAAAAAAAAAAAACTAGACCCATGAAACTACAGACCAATCAACCTAACATTAATACCTGGGAAGTTAACTGGAAAAGATGTTCAAAAACCAGATCTGCGAACATCTAGAAACAAATAAAGTTTTAACTAGAAGCCAGCAGTGGTTTGTTAAAAACAGATCAATCTTATCTCATTCTTTGACAAAGTGACTAAATTAGTATACCAGCGAAATGCTGTGGACATCGTATACTTAAGCAGGGCATTCAGCAAAGTAGACCACAACCTACTTCTTGGTAAGATAGAAAAATGTGGAATTACCACCAGATGGATTTGTAACTGGCTGACAAATCATACTCAACGAGTAGTTCTTAATGGTACTACATCTACATGGAGGCAACTAAGCAGTGGGGTACCACAAGGTCATGTCTTAAGACCTGTTCTGACCTAGGCTTCCTTAGAAAGTATACACCACAATCTTAGTCCCGGCAAATCTCTTTAATTCATATGGCTGTGAATTATTGTCATTCCCAGTCCGAAAGGCTTCTCAAACAGTTTTTCAGGGGAGTGTTTACAAATACCACGGTATCTCCCTTGGAATGTGACCAGAAAACTAATTGCCACATGCGGCGCAAGGCCAAACTTAGCACAGAGTCAAACAGAATTTTTCCAAAGCTTTTACTGACCAGATGGATTAATTGCTTCCTGCAAAAGCTCACATCCCTTTTTATGTCTTATGGGATGGGCCAATCATCTCCAAGCCTTACTCCCAAGTTGACCCTGTTTTCTTAATTGTTCCTGTCTTCTGGCAGCTGTGCGCATGCGCACACTGGGAACAGCCTCCCGCTGTTCTTCTGCCTCACTGATGTCAGACTCCAGAGACTCTGGAGGCAGCAAAGAACTACCAGATGGCCTTGCCCCCTTCTCTGCCTCTGACTCAGAGCCATCGTCCGAGCCTTCCCCAGACTCCAGGACTGGCCCACATTCAGGGGTGGGCTCTACTTATCTTTACTACCGGTTTGCAACGGGGCCGTGCTCTTTGCTAGCATTGTTAGCAACAATCCAAAAGTGAGATTGTACCTCCTGGTATCTTGTGGATAGAAGAAACTAATCCCTTCTACATTTGTGGCCACTCCCTCATTTCAAATGCTTTCTTGTCAGGAGGCAATATAAATAGGGATCTGATGTCTTTACCCCCCACTATAGGGAAGATGCTGCTCTAGCTATTCACAATACAGGATAACAGAGTTGGAAGGGACGTTGGAGAATGGTGGTCTTCTAGTCCGACCCCCTGCTCAGCGGGGTCCAATCTCTTCTTAAAAACTTCCAGTATTGGATCATTCATAACTTCTGGAAGCAAGTTGTTCGACTGGTTAATTGTTCTAGCTGTCAAGAAATTTCTCCTTAGTTTTAGGTTGCTTCTCTCCTTGATTGGTCTCCATCCATTGCTTCTCCTGCCTTCAAGTGCTTTGAGGAATAGGCTGACCCTTTCATTATGGCAACCCAGTGATGGGTTGCTCCTGGTTCGATCCAGTTCTTGCGAACCGGTAATAATGGCGGCGGGAGGCTCTGCCCACCCACCCGGATGTCATCATGAATGATCTACGCATGTGCAGAAGCGCGCATGCGCACTCCCCTGTTGCAAACCAGTAGCAAACGTAAGTAGAACCTACCCCTGTGGCAACCCCTGAGATATTGGAACATTACTATCATGTCACCCCTAGTCCTTCTTTTCCTTAAATTAGACATACCCAATTCCAGCAACGTTCTTTATATGTTTTAGCCTCCAGTCCCCTAATCATCTTTGTTGCCCTTCTCTGCACTCTTTCTAGAGTCTCAACATCTTTTTTACATCGTGGCGACCAAAACTGAATGCAGTATTCCAAGTGTGGCCTTACCAAGGCATTATAAAGTGGTATCAACATTTCACATGATCTTGATTCTATCCCTCTGTTAATGCAACTTAGGCTTAGTGCATTGGCTTTTTTGGGGGGCAGGGGCAACTGCAGCACATTGCTGGCTCCTGTTTAGGTGATTGTCTACTAGGACTCCAAGATCCCCCTCACTATTCCAGGGCTGGGCTTCAAAAATTTTAGCAAGGGGTTCTCTGCCCGGTTGCTGGGCAGGCGTGGCCATGGTAGGCATGGCCTAGTCGGCCTCCTGCACCATGGCAGGGGGTGTTTTTGCCCTCCCTGGGCTCTGGACGCTTTCCTTGAGCCTCCAGGAGGGTGAAAATGGCCTCCCCAGGCTCCAGAGGCCCTTTAGAGGCCGGAAATCGGCATGTTTCCAGCCTTCCCGAACTTCTGGTAGGCCCATTTTTCGCCTTCTCTGTGCTTCCGAGTGTACCCTGCACTTACCTACATCCAAAATAGGTCATCCTGGGAGGGGTGGACTGGGCGGGGCCAGCTAGTAGTGGGATTTGGGGGGCTCTCCAAACTGCACAGAATCTTAGCTAGAGGTTCTCCCAAACCTCTGCGAACCCCAGCAGCCCACCCCTGAACTATTCCTTCTAACTATTGTGAAATTGCTGACATTGCAGCAGCAGCAACATTTACAGCTTTTAATATGAAGAAAGTCAATGAATCCTGGACATTTGGTGATATTTTACTTTCCTACCCAGATGGAGTTCTGGCACAAACTGAACATATGGTGACACTAAGATAGAACCCACTTTCTGAAGTCTACTCATAGTGCTACCAAGACCTATATAAACAGTATATATTTGCAACAATTCTCAAGTCCAGAAGGGCTTCCAAAGAACTCAATCGTCTGAAACCATATGTTGTCCCTAATTATTCCGCTAATTTTTTTTTTCATTTATGTACTTATCAGGTTTCCTTCCTCCTTTCTGTTTAGCTTCTGTGACTGTGTCATACTTTGTGTCATATTTCTAACAATTGCCCTTATAGCCAAAATAAGGATTTTGACTTCAATTTCTGGCATATTTCTGATTTCTTCAAGCCAGCTATCATCTGTTTTGTCCAAACACCTCATTTAGGAAGGAGGAGCAGCTAGAACAGTCATTCTCAGTTTCTTCTCTTGCCCAAAGTATCTTGAGAGGGGCCAATATTTACTAGTAATTTATCTGTACGATATCCAAATCCCCTAGCAAATGAAGAAGATTGGCTTAATAGGATCCTCTGGGAATTGATGCCTGCCATCAACTCTGCTTCAGCTAGCAATTATTACATGCTTTGCCTTCTAATGAGAACTGGACATATTTTCCAATCAATGTCATAGTTTGGGTGCCTTTTTCTCATCTTCTTAATACTTGTCTTGGGCTAACACAAATGGGGTAGATTGGTAAGAAAGATGATGGTTTATACAGTATTAGAATCTGTTCCATTTAACATTCCCTCATATAAAACATTGTTTTAATTTACAGGCCCCCATCATCTTGATCCTAAATGAGAAACAAGCCACATGCAAAACAGCTTTTACACAAAACAGACCAATAATGTGCTAGGCCAGTCTTCCTTAGATTGTTGCCCACTTCGTAGGTTGAAACTTCAGTTCCCAGAGTTTTTGAGGCAGCATGCTGAAAACCATTCCTTTGTTTTACATACTGAATGATTAAAAAGCATCTAACAGTGGAATTT
Source organism: Pituophis catenifer annectens (assembly GCF_029215685.1). Classification (NCBI taxonomy): domain Eukaryota; kingdom Metazoa; phylum Chordata; class Lepidosauria; order Squamata; family Colubridae; genus Pituophis; species Pituophis catenifer. The sequence goes on from NW_027256882.1 coordinate 62,246,874, forward strand.
TGCTATCACAGATGCTTTAATTTGATATACTTGATTAATCTATTTATATGCAAACTTTATGCCCATAACAACATGACAATATATACTTTTTTCTATGGTAAATGTACTTTATGTGGACATTCTTATCATCCAGGCTTTTGATAATCGTGACGTTCAAAGCAGGGCGTTCTCTGTGGGCGCACTGACCCTCTGGAATGGGTTACCCATGGGACTCCGGACAGCCCCCGACCTCCGCTCTTTCCACCGTGACCTGAAGACATGGCTTTTCCAACAAATTTGCTGATCTGATGGGTGATTTTTAATTGGGAGATTTTAATTGATTATTTTAGTAGCTATTTTTATTGTTTTCATTATTTTAATTCCTGTGAGCCGCCCCGAGTCCTTTGGGAGAAGGGCGGCATATAAGTATAAGAATAAATAAATAAATAAATAAATAAATAAATAAATAAATAAATAAATAATTCCAGAAATATTTTTGCTACAGTTATTACAGTTTGCCTGGTAATTTCTTAATACATAGTGACTGAGATCTTTTCTAAATTCAATTGTGAAACTCTTCTGAAGTACATTGGAAGAACAAAGTTTCTAATTAACAGCATTACATTTCATGTGCTTTTATTATATTTTATTGCATGTATTTTATTGTTAAAAAATGTATTTTAATTATGCATGCCACTCAGAAATGCATTGCAAGGCAAGCAATAAATCTGTTAAATAAATAATCCATAATCTATATCAACATGCTGGATGCCATTTGAATGAGATTTGTATTTTCTTTCCTCTATTTTACACCCTTCCTTTTCTTGTATCACATGTAAGCAGTGGTGGGTTTTGGGCGAACTGGTAATGGCAGTGGCGGGAGGCTCCGCCCACCCACCCAGACATCATCAAAAATGCTCTGCACATACACAGAAGCTCTGTGAGCTCACAAAGCGAGCGCATGCACCTGCGCGCTAACAATAGCAAACCATTAGTACAAGGATTTGAATCCCACTACTGCATGTAAGCAATGAAAAACAAAAACAAAAACAGGTTCTCTGCTTAGATAAAGCAACACATGTTACTGAGTCACATCTTTAAAAAAAAGAAAAGCCCCAAAGCCTCATTATTAGATACAAATAATCATAGCGGTCTATTGTTTGCTACAAAAACTGATCTCGAAGGCAGAAAAGCACCCTTCCAAAATTAACGTTGAATAGCACAGTGTGACTGTTAATTTCTATCCTCCTGTATCTTATAAAAGATAGTATGATTCAATTCATTTATTCATTTATTTATTTATTGGTTCGATTTATATGCTGCCCTTCTCCGGAGACTCAGGGCGGCTTATAATGCGTTAAGCAATAGCCTTCATACTTTTGTATATACCTGCTTAGTAGGGCTTTCGCCCCCCCCCCCCACCAAGCGGTGTTCTTCATGTTACCATTACATAATTACAAATTGATTAAAATAAGTACTATAAACTGTCAATGAAGCTTTGGATTGGGAAAGCAAAAATACGCTTATAAAAAGATGCAGTTAGGCATATGGCATCTAATAATGTAAGATGTTTCTAGTAACAAGTATATTTCTGTAGAAAACTACATTCAGGTCCTCTAAAATTTGTGTATTAGTTTGCAATCCCATATGTGTATATCTAGGAGTATTGAACTTGGTGCAAATTATATCTGAACAGGATTGCGCTGATAAGTTCAAAGCAGGAAGCCTGACCTTTAAATATAATGTCTCATGAAGATGACTATAGCTTCAATCCCTCTCCAAATCTTCAAAGGAAGTTAAGTTCTTGAGGAGTTTACGGAACAGCAAAAATGGTTACGTTTTGTAATCAAATCCAATCGGTTAAAAGCAGGGTTAAAATCCAGCAGGTTCTGACAGGTTCTGGAGAACTGGTAGCGGAAATTTTGAGCAGTTCGGAGAACTGGCAAATACCATCTCTGGCTGGCCCCAGAGTGGGGTGGGAATGGAGATTTTGCAATATCCTTCCCCCAGGAGTGGGGAGGGAATGGGGATTTTGCAGTATTCTCCCCTTGAGTGGGGTGGGAATGAAGATTTTGCAGTATCCTTCCCTTGTGACGCTCACCAAGCCAAGCCACGCCCACCAAACCACACCATGTCCACAGAACCAGTAGTAAAAAAAATTGGATTTCACCACTGGTTGAAAGATTCCCTTCCAGATTTAGTCTGCAAAAATCAGCATGGAATAACAAAAGCTATCTAGTCCAGTCCTCTCCTCAGTTATATCATTTAAGATAGATGGCTATCTGGTGTCTTTCCTGTCATCCTGTGGTCATCCAGATCTTCTCTTCCCAGATATGGAGGCCTTTCCCATGCCTATTCTACACAATGCTATTTGTTGCCTGTTTTTTTTGTTTTTTTTTTAACTCAGCAGTTTCTGATACCTGGTGAATCAGATTAGAGCTTGAACTTGCTTGGCGGTTCTAACAGGGGTTCTAATAAGGGTATTATATACCCTTGACCTTAGATTCTTACACTACTTCTATCTAGGATGATCATTCTGTTCCATTCAGGATGCAGCTTCAGGAGGGATGCACATGGAGCAGTGAGGGAGGAAGAAACATCTGCCTAGTCAGCCAGATCAGCCAAATCAACCCGGCAATCAATGGAGTGTCAGATGTCTCAGTCAATTGTTCTCACATCCAGTTAAACTAGAGGAACAATATTTGGCCCAGTCTTCCCCAGGGTGATGTCTCTAGACACTATGGGTGTAAATTCATAGAATTCACAACCACCACAGCCCTGGATGCTATAATCCCAAAACATCAGATTAGCATCAAGTTGAAGAAGCAGGCTAATCAAGATTAGAGTCAAGACCAAAGAGAGGATTTAGGTTACCTGTCCATTATTACATAGGAAACAGGTTCATACTAAGTCATCAAATAGCTCCTTATTTCCTTATACCGTGTTTCTCCAAAAATAAGACCCTGTCTTATATTTTTTTGAAACCTGAAATAAGCGCTTGGTCTTATTTTCAGGGAGGTCTTATTATTTTGGGGCGTGTGGACAAGATGGGGCTCCTTTTGCCATCTTACTTGATTTCCAGCTCTGCATTTAAATATTTTCAGGGAAGGCTTATTTTCGGGGGGAGACTTATTTTCGCACATGTGCTCAAAAGCCCGAGTGGGCTTATTATCAGGGGATGTCTTATTTTTGGGGAAACAGGGTAATAGCTGTCCCCAATTTAGTGCTACTAGCTATTGTGCTACTAGCTACTTTGGTGCTTATTAACCTTGGCTATCAGAGATATTGTCTATGTTACAGTGGTGAAATCCAATTTTTTTTCTTACTACCGGTTCTGTTGGCGTGGCTTGGTGGGTGAGGCAGGGGAAGGATACTGCAAAATCTCCATTCCCAACCCACTCCAGGGGGAAGGATATTGCAAAATCTTCATTCCCACCCCACTCTGGGGCCAGCCAGAGGTGGTATTTGCCAGTTCTCCAAACTACTCAAAATTTCCGCTACCGGTTCTCCAGAACCTGTCAGAACCTGCTGGATTTCACCCCTGCAATAAGACTTATAAGACAGTTTATCACATCTAGAGCTATCATGTTCGAGTCAGCGACTGAAAACTAGCCTGGAATATATAAGTAGCTAATTAATATTTTCATGGTGGAGAAGTGCAGTGTGATAGGTTGAAGACAGAGCAAAGTAGACATAAATCAGCATAGTGATGAAACAAGCTATCAGGTTGATTAAAAAAAATGCTTTCCTAAAATATGGTAACATGGCATCAGACATTAAAAATAACCATGGAACAAAAAAAAAAATCTGTATCTCTGGCCACATATCACTTTTTTGCCTTTACTTTTCTTACAGAAAGATATTTTTAAAAATATCATTTCTCTTCCTATCCCTGTTGAATTCTCTCATAACACAGCTACTAAAATGGTATTTTATTTGCCATCAACAACTCATAAAGATGATTTCATATACATGTAATATGTAACAATTCCACATCAAAGTTGACTCAGCCTTCCATCCTTCCGAGGGCAATAAAATGTGGACCCAAATTGTTGGGGACAATATGCTGACTCTATAAACCGATTAGAGAGGGCTGTAAAGCACTGTGAAGCGGTATATAAGTCTGAGTGCTATTGCTATTATACCATGCTTTTAGCCATTTAAAGGGATCCATTGCATGGGCTTCCCAAAGCCCTGAGAGATGTTTTCTGAATATTTTAGTGAATAATGTCTGTCTCTGAAGATTCCTAGAGTAGCTGGTTGTTTTCTGCACAAACTCCATTTGAAGCAACAATCCTATCCTGATTCTGACTGTAAGTTTTTTAAAAAAACATTTGTCATTTAACAGCAACAATTATTATAGTTGTCCACTCCATTTATTTGGTAGATATAAAATACATAGCGCAAAGGGAAAAATACTCAATGAATCCTGTTGAAAATTTGGTAGAAACCAAAGAATTAAAAACGATCAACATATTTTCAGAACAGTTTTAATTATTGGGATAATGCTGGAGTTAGGAAATTTAGTTCAGATTAAAGTCAATGTTTAAAGGCCAAATGTCCATCCCTTCTTTGCAGATCAATGCAAAGAGAGCTTATTTCATCAAACCACATACTGGGTGGGGACCATAAATTGCTGATTCAGATTTAAAAAAATAAAACCAGACACCATAATGATCTCTGTTGGTTCAATCTCAGGATCTAATTACAACTTTCCAAACTCAAGCTATACCAGATGTTATCAATCCAGAATGCATCATTTTGGCACTAAGAGGAAATTCAGAATGTAGGTGGGAGTGAGATGAATTGGTGACTAGCAGCCCAGTGTTATGAATCACTTCAAGGAGGAAGAGGTTTGCAACATTTAGTGTAGGAGACCTAATGCCACTGTGGGGAAAACAGAGCTACAGCCTGACCCCAACTTGGCTGCTGATGATAAATTCTTTAGAAACATTTCCCTTCACTCAGAAAGAGGCAATCCAATGTCCAAGCATATTCAGCATCATGCCTGTAGGAGGATGACAATAGGTAGGAAATACTTATTTATCACTTCCACATTGATGAAATGTTGTATCTCCCCAAAACAATCCTGAAAGATACATTAGAAGAAAGTTCCTAGACGGAAGTTCTACCACTATAAGATTTTGTGAATAGATACTTCAGCACTACTGCTTTCCTTTGAAAGTAGCAATAACAATTGCACTTAGACTTATATACTTAGACTTCATAGTACTTTACAGCCAGTGGTGGGATTGAAGTAATTTAACAACTGGTTCTCTGCCCTAATGATTCCTTCCAACAACCAGTTTGCCAAATTGCTCATAAAATTAACAATCGGTCCTCCCGAAGTGGTGTGAACTGGCTGAATCCCACCACTGTTTACAGCCCTCTCTAAGCGGTTTATAGTGTCAGATATTGCCCCTTCCCAACAATCTGAGTATTCATTATACTGACCTCAGAAGGCTGAGTCAACCTTGAGCAGGTCAGAATTGAACTCCAGGCTGTGGCAGTGCTAGCCCGCAATACATGGGAGCAAGAGGGCACTCCCATGTGATGCCTCTCCTGCGCGAGCTGCATTGGCTTCCAGTGGTCTTCCGGGTGCGCTTCAAGGTGTTGGTCACCACCTTTAAAGCGCTCCATGGCATCGGACCTTGGTATTTGTGAGACAGCCTTCTGCCGCCAATTGCCTCCCACTGACCAGTACACTCCCACAGAGAGGGACTCCTCAGGGTGCCGTCAGCCAGGCAATGTCGGCTGGCAACCCCAGGGGGAGGGCCTTCTCTGTGGCAGCACCTGCCCTTTGGAACGATTTGCCCCCAGAGATATGAAGGATACCAGATCTCCAGGCCTTTCGCCGTGCCCTAAAAACTTTTCTTTTCCATCAAGCAGGGCTGGCGTGAACCCCCCCCCCCCCCTTTTTAGCTCTTTTTAGCTTTTTAGCTTTTTAAGTGTAAATTGGGTTTTAATTGGATTGTTTTAAATTGTGGGCCAAAGCTGTATAATTCTTTTAATTGATTTTAAATTTTGTATTGGTATGTTTTTATCCTTGGCTGTGCACTGCCCTGAGTCCAATAGGAGAAGGGTGGTATATAAATTGAATAAATAAATAAATAAAATAATAAATAAATAAATAAATAAATAAATAAATAAATACTGCATTCTATCCACTGTGCCTCCATGTCTCCTAATATCATTCTTCATTCACTTTTGAACAGACTGGCTGCATAATACAGTAATAAAATCATTGCAATTTGTAGAGATATACAGAAGATATTTTTTGGAGGGGGTGGTCTTCTTTTATTTCTTAGCATCTGATTTGAAGCGGTGGCCATGGTGGTGAAAATGATGATGACAATGATAATGATATATGAAATAAACAGGCATTTGGGGTATTTAATTAAAAAGGTCTCCTCCTCCTCCTCTTCTGCCTCCTCCTCCTCCTCTTCTTCTTCTTCTTCCTCCTCCTCCTCCTGAGATCAATGGCTCCTCGTTTTCTTTTCTATAGAATTGCTGATTAATAGTAATTTAAAATGGGCTGAACTTCAAGGACACATTTAATTAAGATCTATTGATGTTTTTCTTACATTTACTCTATATCCTGATCCCCAATGAGTTCAAAACAGCCTATATGGCTCACGTTAGCTTTTGATTCTCACTACAATTCAGTAAAATCAATTTATCTAAGGAAGAGCAAGCTGCGAAGGAATTTGAGTACTGTAGCCACTAGAAGTTGGGAATTTTTCATGAAAGAAATATATTTGTGTAAACATTATTGAGACTATGGGAAAAGGCATTGGTAGGCATTACAGTATATTATGCTCTATCAACTGTTATGTGAATCCACATTTTTTACTTTATGGTTAGCTAATTGCAAGAAAGCAAAAAGCTTAGGACAGGAGTAATTCATATTGTTAGTGAAGAAGCTAGAATTGCCCTTCTTGGCCTAGAGAGTTTTGACGTTTAAGGCAAGTGAAGCAAATCAGTCAACTAGTAGCAGTACTTCTGTTCCACAGAACTGTTTCTCTTCCAGAGAGAAATGCCACACCCTCTATAATTCTGAGCAGTGAAGGGATCCAGATGATTGCAACTCATAATTTACAAATTCCTGCAATAATCAGGATAAGATGTTTTTCAGATATCTTATAAAGGGAGCTTTTTGTCTGGGAGGTTCATTTGCAGAAGAGAGTGGCCAACAGGCACTGAAATCCTGTCTTTCTACTTTTCTGAGGATTTTTCATTTTCTAAGGGAAAATTGCAGTTAATGCACAAGTTGCACCAAATGGCTTTTTTTTTTTAATAATAATAATAATAATAATAATAATAATAATTTTATTTCTATACCGCCCTTCTCCCGAAGGACTCAGGGCGGTGTACAGCCTATTTAAAAACACAAACAAAACAATGATATAAAATTTAAAATAATTAAATAAATGGCTCAAATTTAAAACCCCAATAAATTTAAATACCCCAATTTAAAACTATTGTATTGATAGTCCGGCCTGGCGGAACAACAGGGTCTTCAATGCGCAGCGAAACACCCGGAGGTCAGATATCTTACGAATTTCCGGGGGCAGTTCATTCCACAGGGCTGGGGCTCCCACAGAGAAGGCCCTCCCCCTGGGCGTCGCCAGCCGACATAACTTGGCTGACGGCACCCTGAGGAGACCCTCTCTGTGGGAACGAACTGGTCGGTGGGAGGCTATTGGTGGCAGAAGACGGTCTCGGAGGTACCCGGGTCCTATGCCATGGAGCGCTTTAAAGGTGGTAACCAACACCTTGAATCGCACCCGGAAGACCACCGGGAGCCAGTGCAGCTCGCGCAGGAGGGGTGTCACATGGGCATAACGGGTTGCGCCCATAACCACCCGCGCGGCCGCATTCTGGACCAGTTGGAGCTTCCGAGTGCTCTTCAAGGGGAGCCCCATGTAGAGAGCATTACAATAGTCCAACCGGGAAGTAACAAGGGCATGAGTGACCGTGCGCAGGGCGTCCCGATCCAGAAAGGGCTGCAACTGGCGAATCAGGCGAACCTGATAAAAGGCCCCCCTGGCCACGGCCGTCATATGCTCTTCTAAAGACAGCCGTGCATCCAGGAGGACACCCAGATTGCGAGCCCTCTCCATGGGGGGCAAAGATTCACCCCCAATAGTCAGCGATGGCACCTGCTGACTATATCGGGGCGCCGGAAGCCACAGCCACTCGGTCTTGGAGGGGTTGAGTCTGAGCCTGTTCCTCCCCATCCAGGCCCGCACGGCCTCCAGGCAGCGGGACATCACATCAAGGGCATCGTTGGGGTGGTCTGGGGTGGAGATGTACAGCTGGGTATCGTCAGCGTACAGATGACACTTCACTCCAAAACCACGGATGATCTCACCCAGCGGCTTCACATAAATGTTGAACAGGAGGGGCGAGAGGACCGACCCTTGCGGCACTCCCCATGCGAGACGCCTTGAGGTCGACCTCTGCCCCCCTGCCAACACGAACTGCGAGCGGTCGGAGAGGAAGGAGGAGAACCACTGCAAAACGGTGCCCCCTATTCCTAACCCCCTCAACCGCTGCAGCATGATACCATGGTCGATGGTATCAAAAGCCGCTGAGAGATCTAATAGGACTAGGACAGAGGAACAACCCCTGTCCCGAGCCCTCCAGAGATCATCCACCAATGCGACCAATGCCGTTTCTGTGCTGTACCCCTGCCTGAAGCCCGACTGGTACGGGTCTAGATAGATAGCTTCATCCAGGTGCCGGGGAAGTTGTCGTGCCACCACGCTCTCAACAACCTACAGGAGTTAACTGAATCAGACTGTTGGTCCATTCAATAGTGTTTTCTATTCTAACTAGATTGCCAAAGATTCAGGCAAGAGTTTTTTTCTCTGTCTCGCTCTAGAGATTAGAGGAAATTAACGTAGGACCTTCTGTGTCCTTCTGCTGAGCTGTGGCTCCTCTGTGAAAGAAAAACAGGGGAGGTAAAATTTACATGCATCGCTATTTGCTTCCTTATTTCCTCCCCTTCCTTCCTTTCATCCACTGTAGGAGTTAGAGACATATGTCATCTGCATATATTTTATTTGAAAGGTTGCAAAAGCATGCAAATAACAAGAGGCTTGTAAGTATTTTACCAGCTCCACCAAACTTGTCTTTTTCATGTTTTATTCTGACAAGCCCATGCCTTTAATTACCAGGAGAAGGAAGAGGAGGAGATAGGAATTCATCCTTAAGGATAAAAGGATCTTGAATATTCTGAATGGGCTGATTAGGAGTAAAAACTATATGATCATTTCCCCCCACTAGGGAAATGAACAGGGAGCAAATCCTACTCCCTTCTAGTACTGAAGTTTAACAAAATATCTGCAAAAAAGCCAACTAAGCTCAGAGAGCACCAAAGACTCAATAATTCAACCCTGGATTCCAAATGAATTTTTTTTTGTGGCAAAATTGTCAGATTATCAAGCATGAGATTTCCAGCAGGTCCACAAAAATCTTACAAGAGTTGGCATTTCCATTACCATTCAACCAGTGATGAAATCCAATTTTTTTACTGCCAGTTCTGTGGGCGTGGCTTGGTGGGCATGGTGTGGCTTGGTGGGGGTGGCTTGGTGGGCATGGCAGGGGAAGGATACTGCAAAATCTCCATTCCCTCCCCACTCCTGGGGGAAGGATTTTGCATATTCTCCATTCCCACCCCACTCTGAGGCCAGCCAAAGGTGGTATTTGCTGGTTCTCCAAACTGCTCAAAATTTCCACTACCAGTTCTCCAGAACCTATCAGAACCTGCTGGATTTCATCCCCGCATTTAACATTTACATTTTTAAAAATTAGTTTGTTCTTAACTTGGAGATGCTCCTATACATATGTATACTCCATGTTGTTGTTCACAGGTGGTTCTTTGGCTACCCCTAGATTAAACAACAGTTCTCCAAAGTTTTCTATGCTAATGTCCTGGTCTGCATAAGAAAAGGTTAGAGATCTTTGACCAATGGCACCAAAGTTTCCATATTTCAAGTAGTTCTACTTGCACTACTGCCTCTCTGCCTTTGTCTTTGTGCAACTATTAGATTGTCACTGAAGCCATTGGCAGCCATTGCATCTACATCTAAGCCAAATTATTTTTTCCAGTATTTTGCAGTCTAAGTTAATGAATGCACACTCGAATGCATAGCTCTATTCAGTAGTGTTTTCTCCCCAGAAAGATTCATTGTGCGTAGAATTACTTTGCAAACATACCAGTATGTGTGCTCATCTCAATCTCACACAACACTTACTTCTAAACAAATATATCATAGGACACTCCAGTCCCTTAACATCTTTGCCCATGTAAAAATTTTGGATTATTGTGTCATACATATTTATACAAATGGCCTTCCATTCACAGTGGAATGTAAAGGGTGTATTTCAAAGCATCAGATAACACTTATTCAGCATGGCTGACAGCTAGGAGCCATATGAGAACTGCTAATTCCCAGGCTGACCCCAGCTAGTTCAAAGATCACTCTTAATGAAGACAACATACATCAAAGGAAACATGGTTGGATAAAAACAGAGAGTTTGCTCTTATTGGGATCTCTTTCTTGAATTATATGGGGTTCTGCACTCTTTGCACTGCTGATACATGTCTTTGCTATACCCTGTTTCCCCTAAAGTAAGACATCCCCTGATAATAAGCCCAATCGGGTTTTGAGCGCATGGCAATAAGGCCAAGCGCTTATTTCAGGGTTCAAAAAAAATATAAGATAGGGTCTTATTCTTGGGGAAACACGGTAGCTGCTCTTATTGACTCCCTTTCATCTATGCTGCCATCATATCTCCGCAAGTATGATGTTACCTTCCTCCAGTGATCAATTCTCCCTTCACTGTTTTTTTCCACGTCATCATCTGAATGTCCTTGGCTCTAAATCTTTAAAGAACCGCAAGGGTAGCGATGGAAATAACGCATCACCATTTAAAATGCACTGCACGCCTGAAATCTGATACCATATAAAAAGTGTTCCTGGCACTGGGACAGATATTGGTCAGTGGTACACATAGATAATTTTAGATCTTAGACTTAATGGTCTTACAGAAAGACCATGCATTACTTGAGAATAAGCACACTTCCACTGTAAGAGAAGAATAATGTATTTTTAATTATTTTTATTAGACTATTATAATATAAAATACAAATAGAAACAAAGATTGGGAAAGAAAAGGGGAAGAAGAAAAGAGGCAGAAAGTGCAAGGGTGTAGAAAGAAAAGAAGGGAGAAAAGCAATGATTTCTGACTTTTTTTCAATGCAGTAGAATACAAGTAGTCATTTGTAGTTATGTGCATGCCCAACTATCAAGCCAAAATATTGATGCCACTTCATCTGTTATCCAATTATTTCATTATCTGGATGGTCATTTGGTATCCCTTAGACTAGGGGTCGGTAAACCTTAAACACTCAAAGAGACATTTGGATCCATTTCACACAGAAAAGAAAACACCGGGAGCCACAAAATCCTTTTGACATCTTAAATGAAGATAACATTGCATATATCATTGTAAGGTCCCAAAATGTACTTGAGTCACCAGAATGCCAAAAAGAGACTCAAGACGAGGCTTGCAAAAAGAAGCAGATTTTATTTATGGTCAAAAACAAAATACTGGGTGGGACTATATCCAGAACATACAGATACAATGCATGTGAGGAGATAACCACACCTTCGGGAAGGTATGGTGTCCTTTTATACCCTCAGAGACATCAGCTTAGTACCCAATGCTGGCCCCCTGGCTCATCCCTTCCTTTGGCAGTGCAGCAAGGAAGCGGGTGGGTGCTCAGCAACCCCGCTTCTTATCCACCAGGCACGGAATGGTACAGAAAAACAGGATAACAGAGAGGTGAGATCACTGGTAGAAGCAAATGGCAGAGACAATTCTTAGCAAAGCAATTCTTACAGAAGCAAAACAGCAAATCAAACCAATTCCACTGACTCTACTATTATGTCCCACTAATTCTACCTGTTCTATTATTATTATGTCCCTTCATCGTTTTTTTACCTTTATGCTACGTATAAAAAAACTATATTTCATATATTTATGAAATTAATGAACTGCTACAGAGAAAACACTTTTTTATTTCTGCATGCAACAAAAACAATTTGAACTCCGAAAAAAAAGATGGTTCGAAAAGTTCAATAAATCACGTGCCAGCGGGTGTTGCATATTGGCAGTTATGACCCATATTTTGAGCGACAGGGAGCCACAGCAGAGGGATGAAAGAGCCACATGCGGCTCCAGAGCTGCGGGTTGCAGATCTCTGCCCCAGACTATGATGCTCTGTACTTCAGTTCTAACTGCACCAATTGGCATTCATGACTAGCTGTAATTATTAGGGCTCCTGCTACATATCTGAAGGCCAGAAAGGTGATTCAAAGTACATGAAATCACCAGCCCCATAAAGCACTGACCCCATAAAGTAGCAGCATCTTTTCCCAGGGCCATACAGATGAAACTGTCTCACAGTCTGCCCTGCCCTGCCCTGCCCTATCCTATCCTATCCTATCCTATCCTATCCTATCCTATCCTATCCTATCCTATCCTATCCTATCCTATCCTATCCTATCCTATCCTATCCTATCCACTCCATTCTGTTTTCATCAAAGGAGAAAGGTCCATTTGATTTAAGAAGTTGTTAGTAGATGCTACACAGATGGTCAGGCATGCTCTAAAACAGGGGTCTCCAACCTTGGCAAGTTTAAGCCTGGCGGACTTCAACTCCCAGAATTCCACAGCCAGCTTTGCTTTGCTGGCTGTGGAATTCTGGGAGTTGAAGTCCACCAGGCTTAAACTTGCCAAGGTTGGAGACCCCTGCTCAGTGGTGAAATCCAAATTTTTTTACTACCGGTTCTGTGGGCGTGGCTTGGTGGACATAGTATGGCTTGGTAGGTGTGGCAGGGGAAGGATACTGCAAAATCTCCATTCCCACCCCACTCTGGGGCCAGCCAGAGGTGGTATTTGCCAGTTCCCTGAACTACTCAAAATTTTCGCTACCGGTTCTCCAAACTGCTCAAAATTTCCGCAACCGGTTCTCCAGAACCTGTCAGAACCTGCTGGATTTCACCCCTGCCCCTGCTCTAAAATACATTTTTACTTTGGATTTGAAGAATTACACAGCCCTGATAGTTATTATTCATTCAATAATAAATGATAAGTGAATCTCTGAAAGTGGAGAATATCCTCAGAAGAATCTCACTGGTTGATCTGGAAAGTTCATAATGGGGAAGGAAGTTCCCCAAATAGTCAGGCCCAGAATTGTTTAGAGCTTTAAAGGTTAACACCAACATCTTAAATTGTGTCCAGTAAGCAATTGGCAACCACTGTAAATCTTTCAGAACGGGCATCGTATGACATCTGCACATTGCATCAAATAGCACTTTAACAGTTGCATTTTGTATCAGTTGAAACTTCTGGACACTATTCAAGTTAGCCTCACATAGGGTGAGTTGCAATAGATTGTCATCAAGGTATAGATAATTTTTACAAATCTAGACAATGGTTGTAGTTGTAATTAGGCAAAAGCACTCAGCAACCAGGAAACCATCAGTTAGAGCTAGTTGCCCATTATGGAATAGTGCAACTTTCCTAGAAACGCATGTGTGAACTGTCACTCACATATATTAAAGCTGTGCTGCTTCATATTTGGGGGGGAGGGAGCTTCGACAAAATGTTTTGGCTCCTGACAATTGCCTGGACAAGTCTCTATACTTTTCTTGGCAGCATTTTCAGAAGTGATTTGCCCTTACCTGGTACCTAGGATTGCGAGAGCGCAACTGGCCCAGGATTAGCTACCTGGCTATGTGCTTAAGGTAAAAAGCATTGACTCCAAATTTTTAGCTTGATTCCTTATCCACTACACTAAACTGGTGTTAGAAACTCTCTTTCATATAGATTCATCTTGATATTATTCAGTCTTTAGTTAAAGTTATTAAGCGTTATTGGTAAGAGAATCACTCATCATTCATAAGTAAAGACGGGAAAATACTTCCTGCTTCTAGAGGCCATCTAGAATTCATAACTTAAAATAAGTATCACTTGATTCCTACGTGGCAAAATAAATAGCCTTTTTAGAGGTCTGAATTAGATATATTTCTCATATCTTTTTGTCCATATGTACATCTGTTGTTCAATGCTCAACTCAGAATGGGACTGGACTATTTATGCTGTTATAATATGGTGTGAGGGGGACAGGGAGAGATGGAATAATTTAAAAACCTTCCTGATAGATTATCACTAGTCATATTAAATACCTCCTAGTCTGTCAAAAAGCCCGGAGGAATATTGTCCATGGGGTCGTGATGGGTTGGACACGACTTTGCAACTAACAACAAAAAGTCTGTCAAACTTAGGGAGTCCCTCTGCTCAACTTTAGGAAAATGGACAGGGAGGTGCTTTGAATTTTCCCATTCAAAGCCCTTAAAAAAACTTAGTCCAATCTTGATATAAAAAGGACAGCTATATCACCATGCAGACTTGAACATGGGAAAAGTATAAATGAAGAATTCTGTTATAAAACTAGTGAAGCAAATTCTATAGACATGTAGGAAGTTAGCATCCACACCTCTCCTAGGAAAATGAGATATTTTAGGAAATATTAAAAGAGCAGAATATTTCCCCTAAAAGGGAGGCAGAAACTCAGCCCTCCCTCCCACTTTTGTCAATGGGCCATTAAGGTAAGGTGACCAGATTTTAACATTGATAAAGAGGGACAATGTGGGCGTGGCTTATTTTGTGGGTGTGGCTAGCTGGTCATGTGACTGGGTGGGCGTGGCTAGCTGGTCATGTGACCGGGTGGCCATGGCTATGTATATAGGGTAAGGTGAACAGATTTTAACATTGGTAAGAAGGACACCATTGTGGGCGTGGCTTCTTTTGTGGGCGTGGCTTGGAGGCCATGTGACTGGGTGGGCGTGGCTAGCTGGTCATGTGACCGGGTGGCCATGGCTATGAGTATAGGGACTACTCAGAGGGCTGAAAAGTCATTTCTGACAGGTCCTCACACTTTTGACTGGTCCTCACACTTATGACCATCCTCACATTTATGCCTGTGCAGCATTCTTAACAACCATGTCACTCATTTCACAACTGCTTCTCTTCACCATGGTGACAAGATAGGGCAAAAACGTAAAATGTGAGGACAGTCATAAGTTCGAGGACTGGTCAAAAGTGCGAGGACCAGTCAAAAATAACTTTTTCAGCCCTCCGAGTAGTCCATATGCACAAAAGGACTAACCAGAGGGCTGAAAAAAGTCATTTCTGACAGGTCCTCGCACTTTTGACTGGTCCTCACACTTATGACCATCCTCACATTTATGCCCGTGCAGCATTCTTAACAACCATGTCACTCATTTCACAACTGCTTCTCTTCACCATGGTGACAAGATAGGGCAAAAATGTAAAATGTGAGGACAGTCATAAGTTCGAGGACTGGTCAAAAGTGTGAGGACCAGTCAAAAATAACTTTTTCAGCCCTCTGAGTAGTCCATATGCATTAAAGGATACAGCAATAGAGAGGGATGAAGGAATGGAAATTAGAGTAGGAGTGAGGTTAAGAGAGGGAGAAAGAGAGGAGGAGAAGGAGAAAGGAAGAGGAAGTAGGGAGGAGAAAAAGAGGGTGGGGGGAAGAGAAAGTAAGAAGGGAAGAAAAGAGAGAGGTGGTAGGTTTGAGGAGAAAGATTGCTGTACAATAAAAAAGATGAAAGGGAAGAAAGCCAACCCCAAGCAAATATAAAGATATTAAGATAAAGAATGAATTGTCAAACTTTAAAGAATAAAAGAGAACAAATATGAATAAATAGCAATAATTAGAAACACATACACAAACATACAATGTATTTTCTTTGAACAGAATATTTGGCTAGTTCACAAATTTAAACAGCGTTTAGTCATTTCAATTAAATTTACAATTTCTATATTTCCTTTTTGCCATATTTATTCCTCATCTATTTTTTTAAAAAAACAATATTACCCTTCATCCTCATCTCTAATCTTAATCAAATTCAATTTTTCCCTTCTATATTATACCCCTTCCCATTGTCATCTATTTTTATATCCATCCTCACATTGGTTAATTATGTAATTATGTAATACAGTTGTTTAATACAAATTCAACATTTTAATATAAATCAATTAGTTATATAACTATCTTTTTTGTATATTAATCAATATGAACATGAATATTCCAATTATTTCCATGCAATCCAATTTCTTACAAATCAATTCATTATATTTACCAATAATAATAAACCAAATAATTTCCCCCATATATTCCTCCAAACCACAACTTAAACATTTCTGCTTTCAACACAATATACAATTATTAATAGTATCTCAATTATTACAATTCCCTAGTTAAATAGAGCTTTTTTTCTTTTGTGTTTTAAAATCTTGAACTCTTCTCTTTTGCCCTAAATTTCCCATTGTTTGCAGTTTTGCACCTACCTTTTTTGGTGAGGAAAAAGAAAAAGAAAAAGAAAGAAATCTCTCTCTGCCTCATTTTGTCACGTTGCAGCTTTACTTTCGCTTTCGCCTTTGTTTTCAGCATAGCTAGGGGGGAAAAATCTGCTCCAGGAACTTTTTGCAGCTAATTAACCTAGCGGAAGCTGTAGGGGCTGTTTTTTCTATTTTTGCAGGCATGGGTCTACTCATTTTTTTTTTAACACTGATCAGCTGTAGGTCAGCCCTTTGAAGCCCCGCAGCAAGAGTTTAAACAGTTTTTTTTCCCTCTAGCCATCAGCGGGGACTCAGGAGGCAGCCGGGACTCAGGAGGCAAAATGAAAAATCGGGACTTTTTTAAAACGACGCGGGACGCGGGACAAATTGCTCAAAAGCGGGACTGTCCCACCAAAAGCGGGACGTCTGGTCACCTTACATTAAGGCCTTTGCCAGTCTATTCTATATAACAAAGATCCACCTCCTTCAGGCAGAGCCATAATAGGAATCCCAAAGGCCTTTCATTACATCATCACCCAGCAAGAGTCAACCCAGCTTGGGACTCAGGACAGCCTACAGAATTGCCCCTGCATGGCCCCATGAGAGTCTGACAACCAATCCCGAGGTGGGTTTCAGCAGGTTCTGACCAGTTCTGGAGAACCAGTAGCGGAAATTTTGTGTAGTTCGGAGAACCTGTAGTAAAAATTCTGATGGCCCTGCCCCCATCTATTCTCTGCCTCCCAAGTCCCAGCTGATCAGAAGGAAATGGGGAATTTGCAGTAATCTTCCCCTGGATTGGGGAGGGAATAGAGATTTTACAGTATCCTTCCCTGGAGTGGGGTGGGAATGGAGATTTTACAGTATCCTTCCCCTGCCATGCCCACCAAGCCATGCCACACTCTCCAAGCCACACCCACAGATTCGGTAGTAAAAATATTTGAAACCTACCATTGAACCAATCAGGATACAAGCTCAAATTCAAAAGCCCAGAGAGGGCATACAACTGGGGCACTCTCAGCATCTGTTCCCTTTCCCTCCCCCAGGACCTCAAACCATGTGGTCTTGTCCACCATTTAAAACCATCTTTCCAAGCAGTCTCCAAGTTTCCAGTGTCTTTCTTCCCTACTTGGAACTGAACCCAGATGGACATTTCTTCCAACAGACATAACAAAGAGTTATATTAAGAAAGGGGAAATGCAAGGAAAATGACACAGAATTCTGGATAAAACCAATGCAATCAACTTGGCTAAATTAGTTACTAATGCCTTCCTTGTGTTTCAAGACATGTACTTCCAGAGAAGATGGTTATAGAGAAATCATAGGAGGGGGAAGGGCTTCCACTTGAAAGTCTGTAGACAGGTCTTTCTTACTCATTCTTGTTCTCAGCCCTTATCCTCAATTTTATAGAATTCACAGGGATAAATGAAACCCAGTTTCATAGTGGATACTGGTTTGCTTTGCCCAGTCAAAAACAATGTTCCATCTCCTAAAAAGTCCTTGAAATCAGACATTACTTAGGGGCTAAATCCACCTTCCTAAAGACCACTGGTGGAATTACAAAAGGATACTCTGGTTTTTAGATACTCTTTCTATAAATAGAATTACATGTAAAATGCTTGTCTGGGAAATGAAGGTTGATGCACCTATTCAGGCAGCATGGTATCATCTTATCAACTGTTTTAGGGGCATTGTAGAACCATACCATAACTAAGGGGTTTGTTATGGCCACTCTAGCTACTTCTTTTTAATATTTAGGAAGAAGAGGGTGAATAGGACTACATTTGGGAGGAAGCAGGAGATGGGGCTTATGATTTCATTAAGCCCCTCTCTTTCCATCTCATAAAAAAAGGATTGAGTTATCCTGATATTCTTTTCAATTTTCTCAGCACTAAATGCCATGTAAAGACAATTTGGGCGTGAATAAGCGCACCAACATGCCTACCATCCCTATCCTAATGTCCCCATTTATTTGTATCCATTTCATATATTCATAATCATGTTTATATCTGTACTATATATCTGTACTATACTTATATCTGTAATCTTATATATGCTTGACAAAATAAATAAATAAGTAAGTAAGTAAGTAAGTAAGTAAGTAAACAAGTAAATAAATAAATAAATTTGGCCCAATGCCTTCTGTGTGTCACAAAACTAACCGGAGCCAAATAATTTTTTTTTAAAAAAAATTCCCACTGAGCTCCTTTTTTTTTTTTGATTTATATGCCGCCCTTCTCCGGAGACTCAGGGCGGCTTACAATGCGTTAAGCAATAGCCTTCATACTTTTGTTTATTTATTTTGTTTATTTTTGTTTACCATTTATTGACGATCAATACCACGTTATCACATTATTTGAAATTCAATTTTTTTTTACTACTGGTTCTGTGGGCATGGCTTGGTGGGCATGGTGTGGCTTGGTGGTGTGGCTTGGTGGGCATGGTGTGGCTTGGTGGGCATGGCAGGGGAAAGATACTGCAAAATCTCCATTCCCAACCCACTCCAGGGGGAAGAATATAGCAAAATCTCCATTCCCACCCCACTCTGGAGCCAGCCAGAGGTGGTATTTGCCGGTTCTCCGAACTGCTCAAAATTTCCGCTACCGGTTCTCCAGAACCTGTCAGAACCTGCTGGATTTCACCCCTGATATTTCGCATTCCTGTTCCCACTTACAATTATCTTAGGCTTTATAGAAGAGAATGTTGTGTCAATTGGTCTCGGGCCAGAAAAAGACTTAGTCTCACTTTCAGTGTGGCAGCACAAAAATACAAAGATATACATCAGCACATACAAGATCCTTATCCTGGATTCTGAGTTCTGTATGTTAATTAAGCTCTTAGAATAGGTCAAACATGTGTTAAAGAGATTAGATATCACTCCTCCTACCCTAGATAACTTTAACTTCCAGAAGACCTTTGATATTTGGCATGGCTCTTCTAAAACCTCTGATGCCAGTTATCTGAAATGAAACTGCTTGAAATAAAATCTCCCTCCCACCCCACCCCCACTTCCTACGCAGGGAGTGATACAGGGCATTTGTCAATAAGCCTCAGATCCCTTCTCTTTGCCTCCACTGGCTTGGTCGTTAAACCCACATCCTACAATTTTTCAGCTGTTAATAACTCAGTTCTATTTTCTTTTCCGTTTTATTAATTTATGCCTTGATATTCACTAAAATTTGTCAGATAGTTTGGAGCAGACCTGGATATTTTATAGTCTGCAGGCCACATCTGGCCCTTCGGCTGTTCCTGTTTGGCCCACGGTGATAGCAGTGGGCAGTAGGGTGACAGCAGCTGTGGAGGAGACGGGGAGGAAGGGCAGCAGTAGTAGCAATGAGGGCAGACCAGCGGCAGTGTGGTGGCAACAGCCCTCCGCAATAGGGGAGGTTTCTCATGTGGCCCCTTGGAAAAATTAATTGCCCACCTTTGGCTTGGGGCATTGTCTTTATTGTGCTTTTGACATAACATTTAATAAGGCATCTTGTGCAGTATGTAATACATTATGGAGGACCATTTTCAATTTTTGTGGCTGAAGAATGTGGCCAACTATTTTTTTCAATCCTTGCCCATCTTATTTAAGCTAGTTAGATTGGACGACACATGATTGGGTGGATCCAAGAAATGGTTAAGATACGTTTGCAAGAGGAAAATCTTCTACCAGCCTTAAAGGTTGTGGTGCGCACATAATTGGGGGAAAAAAGGCCTACCTTCCTTGGATTCAGAAATTTATTGACTTCACAGATAATATCATATCATAGCAGAATCCAAGGGATGCTTGCAAGATATGACTGAGAAGCTGAAAGTGGAGACCTTCACAGTTTAACTTCAAATTAGTAACCATGAAAATAAAAGTTATGCAAGTGGGAAAAGCTACAGGAACCACAAATCTCTTATCAGACATGACCACACTGAAGAGGTAGAGCAGTTTGCTTCTCTGGAAAGCACATTTTGCAGTGCTGGAAATGTTAAGATAGACATGAAATCCAAGACAGAAAGAGCATTGGAATATTTTTGCAGTTGTTCCCAATCTGGCCCATGTCAACTATTAACACTGAGACAAAGCTTCGATGTTATAATAGTACTGTTTTGCCAACTGCAACATATGATAGTGAAATATGGAATATGTCACAGTGAGAAGGCCCAAAGACTAAATATGTTTCACCAGCACTGTCTAAGAAAGATCTGTTCTGACCTAGGCTTCCTGAGACAGAAAAAGCATCTAATTGGTCCCAAAAACCCTCTTTTTATTTCAATGGCTGTGAATTATGTTCATTCACAGGCCGTGATGAGTCACAAATAGTTTGTAAAGAGTCCAACAGAAGTCTGTCACAGTCCTTCTGGATAAGGCTGATAAGCACCCACCTTTATCTCCCTTGATATGCTGCCAAGACCTAATTGTCAATTAGCTTTGCAAGGCCACACGGAGCAGAGAGTCAAAACGGAGCTTCAGAATTTAAACTGACCATCACGAACAAAGTTGCTTTCTGCAAAGGCTCACATGCCTTTGCTCCTCCTTTATGTCTTATGGGAGGGGCCAATCATCTCCAAGCCTTACTCACAAGTCGCCTCTTTTATCTTAACTGTTCTTGCCTTCTGGCAACTCTGCGCATGCGTGCACTGGGAACTGGCTCCTGCTGTTCCTCTGCCTCGCTGACATCAGACTTTGGAGGCTCCAGAGTCAGCACATAACTCCCAAATGGCCCTGGCCCCATCTCTGCCTCCGATACAGAGCCCTTGTCCAAGCCTTCCCCAGACTCCAGGACTGGTCCATGTTCCTCCCCAGCCTCCTCACTGTCCAACTCTCTGCCAGTTCCGCAGGCTGCCGATGGACCACAACAAGATTCTTGGCATTACATATTTCAATTGTGTTATCAATGCTGAGATCCTACAAAGAAATAAGTCATGTCAGATACAGAATATCATGGCAAAACAGAGGATATACTTCATAGGAACACATTTTACTTCTTCCAGATAACTGCTATGCCAAGACTGCAATCAGCTGGACATCATCTAGAAGAAAGTGTTACAGATGAAAATACCTAACCTGATATCTGTAAATATATGTGCTTGTGTATATGTCATTGTGTGATGTCATTGTGTCACTTACCATTGGTTACTATTTACCATTAGCCCCGCCTCCTCTGTATATAAGTTCTCGCTCCTCCCAGATTAGCCGTTCTCTAATTGTGTTCCTGAGGAAGAAAAGAAATAAATATTACTATTACAAGAAAGTCTACAGTCTCTTATATATGGGCCTAACCAGGATAACCAAACTAGCAACAAATTGGTAGCAAGAGGATGGTTTGGTAGGCCCAACCAAACATAAAGATGCAAGACTCACAAAAAGAAAAAAGAAGACCTGCCACCAGATACATAACAAAAAGAATGGCAGCCCAGCTGACTCCTGACATATATACACCAATTGAAAACATGAAGAAACAAACGCAATCACAAGAATATGAACAGCTAACGCAAAACGAACAACCACTAGCTGAAGCAGAAGAACCCTTCTCAACGCCAAACAAAGAAGATGAAGTAAAAAGAAAAATACTACAATTAATAGAAACAACTACAACTGAATCAAATCTGCTTGTGAAAATCCGCAGCATGATAAAAGACCACGGAACAGCAGCAGATAACGAAAATAACAAACAAGAAAACTACGAGGTAAGAAACTCAACCCCTAACTTCAAAAACGACACCAAAGATGGCGACAGCTTCCCGCCTTTTTTATGGCAGCCATCTTACCCACCTAATACCTCTAAAATGCCCGACCAATTACTAAAAGAATCCCAAACCTCAAAATACGAAATGAAAAACAAAAACTACCAAGAAGATGACTACCTGAGCCCAAAAACAAATAAAAAACAATTATTTAAACAAAGCAAAGCTCAACCTACTGAAGTAGAAATAGACAACGCTATACAAGTGCTGACTGCAGCACTCGGGACTAAACTAAAAATACCAAACGAACTATCAGAAAATAAAATAGAAAAATCTAAACTACCATCAGCAAAAAGCCAAAAAGAAACAGACTGTCTAAACAAAGACCTAGCCACCCGAAGAAAGACGCGCTGGCAATCATACTCACCTACCGAAGAGCGACTAGCAGAGCAACCCAGCTCCATCGGCAATAGCAGCAGAGAAAATGGCCGACAAACCTCCAGTGTCTTCTCCCCCGATCCTCGCGACTCCGGAGACTCCACGACGAGCAGAGCAGCATCCCAGGCATTTTCCAGCCACCAGAGGCCCTCCGGAAACAAAACAGAACAACAGAAGGCCGTCTGGGACATCACCCCGGGAGCTGCAAACAAAGGAACCTCCCTCGCCGACTGCTGGAAGAAAATGAAGACTGAGCATGCCCAGAAGGAGCCTGCAGAAAAGGAAAAAGGAAACATAGATACAAGTCAAGACAACATAGAGATAAGTAAATACAGACATACATCTACCATCCCCAGACCTTATTGCGAGTATGCTAAGGTCTTAAACCATGGACAACTACTAAACATGAATAACACCTCACTACACTCAGGGACAATACCTCCAGACTTTATAAAATTGAAATTAGATGGAAGCAACTTAATGGAATGGGATCAGTGTTTACAGATTGTATATTTGAAAGAAAATGTTTTATTTTTTATTGATAACCCACCTAATAAGCCTTGGACCTATGAAATAGACTGCCTCCATCACAAAGCATATTATATATTAATTGTTTCTATTTCCCAAAGTATACTCCCCAGTATAGAGCATAATTTAACTGTATTTGAAGTATATCAAAAATTATTCAGACTGTTCTATAGCAAAAATGTAGCCACCACCACAAAAATCTCTAGGGAATTCTATTCTGCCAAACTAAAACATGATACATCCATGAGTGAACATATCTTGAATCTAAACGCTGTAAGAGCAGACCTTATTCAAAGGGGAGAAACCATTTCTGACAACACCATGAAAAGCATTATAATTAACTCATTAGATCACAGCTGGGATAACTACATTACCTTGATAGATAACCTAAGTATAGAGCAAATTACTTTAGAAAACCTTACCAATAAGCTTATTACTGAAGATAGACTTAGAAGAGAGCGATATACACAACAAAGAGAAGGTAGAAATCAAAGAAGGACTGATTTCAGGGCCAGAGACAGATACCCACATGAATGTCTCACATGTGGATCTGAAAGACATCAGAGTAGAGACTGCCCCAAGAATATAGGATACAGTGACTCATATAAACACAAGGATAGGAGAATACACTTTTTAGACAGAACTTCCCCAGATTATAGGTATAAGAGAAGAGAATCACCACACTCTAGAGAAAGACAAACATACAGAAATAACCCTAAAGAAAATAAGAAAGGATCACTATATGGAATAAGAAACAATAACACTTTGATGTCTGATTCACTCAATACCTGGCTCATAGATTCAGGAGCCACATGCCATACAACTCATAATAGAGAAATATTAAGCAACTTCACTGAAAAGAAATATTATATTAATGTAGCAAACCAAAATAAAGTCCTAGTGAGAGGAATAGGAGACACGCATATAAAGGGTATAGGTAAAATAGAGGGGGTACTATTTGTGCCCGAAATTCCAAATAACATATTGGCAACCCTAAAATTAAGCATAGAGAATGCAATAGAAACCACTTTCAGAGGTGGAAAGGTATTTATGACTAAGAACAACAGAAACATAGGTAAACTATTTACAAATGATGGACTAACATACCTACTGCCACAAGATAACGAACTAGTCTATGCAAACTATCAATTAAGAAACGAAAAGCCAAATTCAGATAGCCATGATAAAAGTAATAATAAGAATGCATCAACCACTGATACTAATATGTCTGAAAATTTAAACAATGGAAAACCTATTCACGATAATTGTAGTCACTTACTCCACAGAAAGCTAGGACACGCGAGCTTTCCAGTCATACGAAAAATGTTAGAGTGTTCCGAAGATTTAAAAATAAAGAACTGTAAAAATTACTTAGAATGCTCTGTGTGCAATTCATCCAAAATTAAAAACAAACCAAAACCCAAAAAAGCCACTCGCACCACACAATCAACCTTTCAACTAATTCATATGGATGTAGTAGGCCCATTAAAACCTTCAATTAAATATAAAAAAAGATACTTCCTGACCATAGTCGATGACTATAGTAGATTTGGTTTTGTATACACCCTTAATCACAAAAGTGAGGTTTTCAAAAAATTTAAGGAGTTCTTTAAAATGGTAGAAACGCAACACAATACCAAAATTAAACAAATAATGACTGACAGGGGGTCGGAATTCCTATCCAACGAATTTTCAACTTGGCTAAAATCACAAGGAATATTGCACTTTAAATCTTGTCCATTTTCCCCATTCCAAAATGGAGTTTCTGAAAGGAAAAATGGTTTGCTACAAACCATGGTTAAATGTGTGTTAGATGATGCTGGCTTAAACCAGTCATTCTGGGCTGAAGCCCTTACTTATTCCAATTACACTATAAATCGCTTATGGTCCAGTACAATCAACAAGACCCCATACGAACTCATGTATGGAAGGAAACCAAAAATTGGGCATTTGCATGTATTTGGTGTATCTGCTGATGTATATGTGCCCTCACAGTTAAGGCGCAAAGGAGAGAAAGTATCCAAAAGACTGATATTTATGGGGTACGAATCAGGAACCAAGGGATATCGCTTCATTGATAAAAATAACCACTTCATTGTATCCAGATCTGCCGTGTTTCATGAACACATGAACTGGTCAAAATTACATCTCAATGAAATTTACCCAGAATCAAAAAATATTACACACACGCACGCAAAACATCACACATCAGATACGAACCCCAAATCCACATCTACAAACAGAATCAAATGCCCAGTAATAGTTAATGATGAATGGAAAAAAGGACACCCCACTTTGAAGGTAGATCAATTAACCGAAAAAGAAGCTAAGTATATGCATAGCGATGAACATCCCCAGAATAGGCCCATTAGATCCAATAGGGGCATAATCCCTAAAAGATTAGATGATTACGTACTGTCTATCCAAGCTAAACACCTGACTCCTAACACATATGATGACATACTTAAGCTACCCCTAGAAGAAAAAAGTAAGTGGGAGGAAGCAATGAAAAAAGAGATGGACAGTTTGAGAGAACTAAATGTATATACACCAACAGACCTGCCCACTGAGAAATCTCCTATTGGCACTAGGTGGATCTATAAAATCAAGGAGCTAGAGGATGGTAAATTCCTATACAAAGCCAGGTTAGTGGCTCAAGGCTTTGCCCAAAGATTTCCGGATGACTATGAAGACACTTACTCCCCAACCGTTAGATCAGAAAGTGTGAAAACAGCACTAGTGTTAGCTTCTATCTTAAATCTGGAAGTATATCAATTTGACGTGCAGACAGCCTATCTGCACGCTGATCTAGATAAAGAAATTTATGTGAAAGCACCCCCAGGAAAGGATACAAAAAAGGGAGAAATTTGGCTATTAAATAAGAGCCTTTATGGACTAAAACAGTCCGGTAAGCGGTGGTATGAGTGCTTATCAAAGATACTTAAAAATATAGGCTTTGTGGCTACTTCATCTGATTTTTGCTTTTTCACAAAAAAAAATAATGATTCTGTTGAATATGTTTTGATTTATGTTGATGATATATTGTATTTTGGACATGACAAAATTAAATGTGATAATTTCGCTGAACAACTAGGCAAAAATTTCAACTTAAAAATATTAGGAAAGGTAAATAAGTATCTAGGAGTCCAAATTGACAAAACAGATAAGGGATTCAAATTATCTCAGAAAGACAAGATTATGGAACTCATACAAAAATGTAACTTAATTAACTCAAAAATTTGTGATACTCCTATGTCAACTGATTTTTATAGGAATGTGTATAATGAGTACGAACCATTCAAGGATAACACTTTATATCGATCAATTATTGGGTCCTTATTATACATATCTAATTGGACCAGGCCTGATATCACCCTTGCCGTAAATTTGTTGTCAAGACATGTAAGCAATCCTAACTCATACCACTGGGAGGGAATTAAAAGGATTCTAAAATATCTAAAATATAGCATTGATATGTGCTTATTCTTAGAACCATTCATTTCTGAAAAACCAACTTTGACCTGCTACGCTGATGCTGATTGGGCTACTGATTCAAAAACCAGAAAAAGCACTTCTGGATATGTTTTTCTTATAAATGGCTGTGCGGTGCACTGGTACACAGGCAAACAGAATTTAATTGCCACTTCTACAGCAGAAGCCGAATATGTTTGCTTATCCAAAGCGGTCAACAATCTAACTTGGTTCGATGATTTGTTATCCAATGTGTGGGATGAACCTGTTTATCCAATTATTATCAATGAGGACAATAAGGCAGCAATTGATATATCAGCTTCCGAAGCAATAGGTCAACGATCTCGACATATCGATATCAAGTATAAACATGTGAGACAACTGTCAAGTATAGGATTTATTAAAGCTGTCCATTGCGATACTAGTGAACAAATTGCTGATATCCTCACTAAGCCATTGCCAACCAAACAACATATGTATTTGACTTCCAAACTTAATGTACATATATAATCTTAATAACTCACCATTAGTTAGGTATTTTAGAGGGGAATTTGTTACAGATGAAAATACCTAACCTGATATCTGTAAATATATGTGCTTGTGTATATGTCATTGTGTGATGTCATTGCAACAGAAAGCAAAGACAAACAGATAAAACTTGGCACAGAACATTCTACCAACTTTCACGTTGCTGATATCCTGCTGGAATAAATGCAAATTACCATAACTGACTGAAAACATTGGATGTGCACAGTAGCACAAGAGGAACTACTACTACTATTATCCCCTAATCGTGAATACCCTATTTGGGGCAGCGATGTATTATAGGAATGTTCATACAGCTGCAGATAGTCTCAAAATAAACTTTTTATTTGGATCACTTCGATCTGTACTCCGGCTAATTAGCCACACGCTCCCTTATCAAAGACCTTCTGCAGGAAAGAAGCAAGACCAAGATGACTATTAATCATTTTAAATTTTTTCGTTGGTTTTTAATATTGCTAAGTATTAATATTCTCTACGGAAGTGTTTATTCACCATGGCAACTTTAAGATGCAACTCCCAGAACTCCCTAGCCAGCATTCTGGAAATGAAAGTCCACAAATTTTAGAGTTGCCATGGTGGATAAGTGCTGCTCTAGAGTAACCTTTTGAATCATATTTGTGAGATAGTGGTTGGAAGCATTGCTCTTTGTTGAATATATGCCTGCTTGTAGGGATGATTTAGGAGTGTAACTATGGATGATTGTGTCTTGATACCCTAGCAAAAAATTACACAAGTCTTGTATTCTGTGCTTTTTAAATATTGTTATGATAACCACTGGAGTGATTATCTAAAGTTCTTGGGTGAAATATCATCCATATGCTGATGATGCAGTTTTATTTGAATCAGAAAAGACTGTGTATGTCCTGAATAAAATACTGTATATGGGTCAGGGGTGAGTTCTAAAATTTTTTACTAACAGTTCTGTGGGCATGGCTTATTTTGTGGGTGTGGTTTGATGGTCATGTGGCAAACAATTCTTTAGGATTTAGCAGAGGTAATGGTCTACCAGGCTTTTAACTGCTTGCAGAGCTGTATTGGTCTACCCATTTGTTATTGGAGAATACTGGTATACCCAGTTGTTTTTGGAGTGCACTGTCTACCACCACACTGCCTTTTTCTGCTGATCAGTTGTAGGGAGGCTCTTTGAAGCACCGCAGCAAGAGTTTAAAACAGTTTTTTGCCGCTCTGCCGCCACCAAGTGCATCGGAAACTGCTTTCAGGCAGCTTGGCCTCAATTGA
Source organism: Pituophis catenifer annectens (assembly GCF_029215685.1). Taxonomy (NCBI): domain Eukaryota; kingdom Metazoa; phylum Chordata; class Lepidosauria; order Squamata; family Colubridae; genus Pituophis; species Pituophis catenifer. The sequence continues at coordinate 62,275,182 of NW_027256882.1, forward strand.
CAATCTACCACCACTGAGCGGTTTACAAGGAGCGGAACGGTTCTAGCCGATCAGTTGGGAGGCTTCTTGGCTTCTCAATATAACGCTAAGGTATCTTGTTTTGTTTTTTTTCCTCTTCTTTGTCAAGTGAGCCCTGATTTTTTCCTTCTAGCCAATCAGCTGGGACTCGGGAGGCAGCGAATAGATTGGGGGCAGGGCTAGGCAGAGGTGGTATTTACCGGTTCTCTGAACTACTCAAAATTTCCACTACCGGTTCGCAAGAACCGAGAAGAACCGGTAGCAACCCACCATTGATATGGGTGCAGTAATGGGTTGGATGAGGCTAATAAATAGAAGCCATTCCTAGCCATGCTAATGTATATGACCTACATTAACCAATTAAGCATCACTGTATTATTACTGATTTAAACTTGATTTATGGAAGGTTTCATATATATTATATAAATATTACATTGTGAGTGTTCCTTTTGTATCTCACTGTCATAGTAGATCAATAGCAATAGCACTTAGACTTCCACTTAGACTTATATACCACTTCACAGTGCTTTTTTACAGTTCTCTCTAAGCGGTTTACAGAGTCAGCATATTGCCCCAATAATCTGGGTCCTCATTTTACTGACCTAGGAAGGATGGAAGGCTGAGTCAACCTTAAGCCGGTGAGATTTGAACTGCTAAAAATCAGCTGAGGTAGCCTGCAGTGCTGCATGTAACCACTGCGCCACCTCGGCTCAAACCAGGAATCAATTTACACAGGAAGGCAAAGACTACTTTTATTGATATTGGCTACACTGACAGGATCTTGTAAGCCTGATTTTGCTGTATCTCCTCCTTCTAAAGTTCAGTGAAATAGGGATGACTGAGCGGCTTCTGAGTGTTCGGTTCTTTGTTCTGGGTCTAAAAAATTCCTTTAGCTCTTTTTGCCTTGGCAATGGTTCTTGCATATCTCGATCACTGACATTTTCCTGGCTCTCTATAACTGCTTAGAATAGCCTTGACTAAAGTGGTTTATAAATATGTAAATAAACACAAAGAAATCAATAAAATATTTAAATAAACAACTAAGTGCATTTAAATAAACAACATTGTTACATTGACATATTTGTTTAATTTAAAAGGTTAAAGGATCAAATCTATAAAGAGATGCATGGATGTTAAGTTTTACTTACAGTTAAATTCTGTATGTATAAGCAGTAGAGGAATATAGAAAATTTGGAGAATGAAATCTACTGAGCTAATATGTCTATCCTGGCCAGTTTTTACAGAGCCACGATTGAGAGCATTTTAACAAACGGCATCACTGTTTGATTTGGTGGCACCAGTGCCTCAGATAGAAAGTCCATACAGAGAGTGGTAAGGACAGCTGAGAAGATTATAGGAAGCTCACTTCCTGTGATTCGGGATACTGCTTATAAGCGCTATGTGCTTAGAGTTCAAAGCATTGAACTCTAAGACCTCACACACCCATTTCATGGTCTGTTTCTGTTGTTCCCCTCTGGGTGGAGGTTTCAACGTATTTCTAGCAGGACTACCAGATTCTGTAACAGCTTTGTGCCCTATGCCATCCATCTGGTAACATAATTTTGTATTTATTTATTTATTTTATCATGTTTATGTAGTGTATATTGGAGGTGGTGACCCTTTGAGAGCTGTATGCAACAAAATTTCATTTTAATGTATGCCTATTAGTGTACATCCAAAGTGACAATAAAGTTATTATTATTCTAAAATCCAGAATACAAACTAAATTAACATCATTATCATACAGCTGCATAGGGTAATTACAGTACAAAATCCCAGGAAATAATTTGGATGCTTTAAGGAATTACTGATAACTGCTTATGTTTGTACATCTTTACTTTCTGAGACACTTTTTAAATTTTGAATCCAAACCATCATACATCCTTAATATATACAATTAAATAATCATTACATATTTTCGTAGACAATGAATTTGGACAAAGAGTTGTCTGATGCAACCCTTTTTCCTTTCTTCATTCCTCTCAACAAAATATTGTTTCCCACTTGAATTTGCTTCATCTGCTTAATTTTATTTCCCAAACTCCATGTTCTCACATCATTCTAACTCACTAAGCCACAATTTATCCAATTCATAAAATATTCTGGATATGTACATGTTGAACCATAATCTTTGTGGCTGGGCTCACATAATACATCAGGCCATAAACCAGCCGTTTTCCACAAAGGTGCTTAACCATAACCAGAATTTTTATGCAGCTGTATGGCATTCAAAAAATATTTTTACTGGGGATGTTCAAAATTTGTCAATTTCTCTCTAGAATGTTTTATTTCTTGCCAGACCATGACATTGAGGGTGGGAGGGTGGTTCAATGGTTTCCATTGAACTCAAAGACTCTCAAGAGATTCTGGTGATCCAGTCATAAAACAGCTCTCTTTGGCCTGTAAAGTTATGTTTGGAACATCTCATACTACTTATGGTTTGGAGGATTAATTTCCAGGAACTGCTGAATACTTCCATAACTGTCAAGCAAGAGGAAAACTAGAACATTCCAGAATTACCTGGAAGAATCCGTTCCCAGATCAACAAATCTTGCACAACCCTAGTCCTTGTTTTTCCTTTCTTTAAGCTAGTAGTGCTCCCTCCTATTAACCAATGAAATAATGCCCAAACCAGCAGCTAGCAAGACTCTAACAGAATAACAGAATTGGAAGGGACCTTGGAGATCTTCTAGTCCAACCCCCTGGTCAAGCAGGAGATCCTATACCATTGCTTCTTGTGTTGCTTCTTTGATAGTCCCTTGCTATATTTGTTTTGGGTTGCAAAGAAGAAAGTAATAAACTTCAAGGGACTACTGGATAGGAATGCAGCAGAGCTGCTTGCAAGAGATGTCCATAGTGGAAGTAACAATAGCAAGGCACCACAACTTTGTTTTAAGTAGGCAGAAGAAACTCCAGGATACAGGACAAGACAGGCATTCTCACAAATGAAGAACCATCCACCCTGTGACTCTACAAGAAATACTCTAAGCATTCTTCACAGTATTTCTTCGGGAGTAACAACTGAATGTACAAATTTCTGCAGCTAATTGCTTTGGTTTGTAAAACCCACTGGAAATCTTACAATGTGATCTTTAATTAGAGAAACTCTCATATATGGTAGGGACTTTAGCCTGGCATTTTGTTACCTATAATTGTATTTGCCCATGCTTTTCATTCCCTTTAATCCATGTACATCTCTGTCTACCAGATTATAACTCCCTGGGCGAATACTGTACACAAACAGGCAATGTTTTAGAATACCCTACACACTAATAACATTTTAATGTTATTAAAAGGAGGTAGGTAGAATACAGTACTATGGCACTGTACAATCAGTAGCCGGGCTATCAACATAATAATTTTAAATTGGGGTATTTAAAATTTTTGGGGTTTTAAATCGGCCAAATCTATTTAATTATTTTAATTTTTAATCATTGTTGTGTCTTGTGTTTTTAAATTGGCTGTACACCGCCCTGAGTCCTTCGGGAGAAGGGCGGTATAGAAATAATAATAATAATAATAATAATAATAATAATAATAATAATAATAATAATAATAATAATAATTAATTGGTTAATCTTTAGTGAGATTCACAGCCTTTGAGGCTGGTTAATAGCTCAGCAGCTCGAGTCCTAACCAAGGACCTAGGAACTGTTAAGGTATCGTCGGAGGATGTAAGCTGTTCCGAGTAAGGTGGTTTTTTGTAGTCAAAATGTTCAAGTCCGGCACATTTAGAATTATTATTATTATTATTATTATTATTATTATTATTATTATTATTATTATTATATATGCTATCTAAATATCTATGAAATGCCACAAGTGTGATTTCAAATCTGGTGTCTCTGGGTATTATGAATGACTTGCACTTTCAAATTCAGAACTGTTCTGCAAGGAAGCTAGGCAATTTCAAGATGAGTGTGCACATCAGTGGTGGGTTGCCCCCAGTTGGGACCAGTTTGCAAGAACCGGTAGTAAAACCGGCAGGAGGCCCCACCCACTGCCCTGGATGTCATCATCGGCGATCTGCGCATGCAATCCCGTTGCAAACCAATAGTAAAAGTAAGTAGAACCATCCCTGGTGCACATGTTCCACAGGACTAAAACAGCCTTCCCTAACCTAGACATGCCTTGATGTATCGTGATTAGAACCACCAGAATTCACACTCAGCATATATGGAAAGGGTACATTAGAGAAACCTGCTGCAAGGATTTGCCAAGCTATGCTTTGAGAAAGTCAAACTTGGTTTTCTTTTGTCCAAGATAATGTGATATTCATCTAATCTTCAGCTGATTCCTGAGGCAACTTACAATTATGTTTAGCTGATCTGGTGTGGTAATAGTGGTCTCTCTTATTCTGAGAGTTTTTGCCATGGCTCTTCCTGAAAGACTTCACTGACCATTCTGTTGGTGATACAATCAAATAAATTCCTGAGCAGAGGCAAGCTGTTCATTTATTGGCCAACTGAGGTTGTTGGCAATATTTTGAAAAACAAAATAAAACAATTCTGAAAAACAGAATGTCTGGCTCTCGTTCAGTAATCAAACCATCATACATACTGTTGATGTTGTCCAATTCTTCTATGGTGCTCGTTCTATGTGATCTTTATACAACAGTTCTCCAATAGAGATTCATCTTCTGTGTCTTTTATTATAGCCACATTTTCATTAAAAGGTCCTTTGATTTCTGCAATGTTCCTAAATAAATCTCTGATCCTTCTATTTAATTACAATAGTCAATTTCTTTGTATTGCTTATTTAAATAGTTTTTTTTCCTTGCTGTTCTCTGGAACAAGTGTTTAATTGAGCAATTTCTCTATCTTCTGTTTACTTTTCATCTTTTTTCAGCTATTATAGCAATAGCACTTAGACTTATATACCACTTCACAATATTTTGCAACCCTCTCTAAGCAGTTTACAGAGTCAGCCTATTGCCCCCAACAATCTGGGTCCTCATTTTACTGACCTCAGAAGGATGGAAGGCTGAATCAACCTTGAGCCCGACACTCAAACTGCCGAACTGTAGGCAGCTGATAGTCAGCAGAATTCGCTTACAATACTGCATTCTAACCACTGTGCCAGCAAGGCTCATTATGAATATTAATATTCAAATGTATGAATATATATTTATCAATATATCATTTTTGTATTTTTGGAATGTTATTTTTGACTCCTTTAGTCTAACACTGAATTTGTGGCTTCCAGGGTGTGGATGGCTTAATGATTCACCATGAGAAATTATAACTAGCAGGAACAATTACCGCGTGCCACAGGACTTTCCTGGTCAGTTAAGACCTTAAGACATGATGACCAGGAATTTCAACGCATATAGATGGTATCAGAATGGAAAAGGCACCAATTCCTCTTGCCTAAGAGGAATTAAATTGAATAACTTCAAGCCTAATTATAGATTATACTGTTAAATAGATTAGATCTATAGATATCCAGTAGTAAACCAATAAGAAACTACCATTGCAGAATATTTTCTCTATTAATCCATTGTATGCTAGGGCATTTTAGCAGAAATGTAAGAATTAAGAAAGGAGACTCTCTCCCTAAACAAGTTATATTCACCCAAAATGGTTTTTTTTTAAAAAAAAATCCTATTGGCTATGAGTGTAACTGAAGCAGTAGTGTTAGAAGTCCAACCCTACTATCTGAGCATCTTTCTTCATCAGGATAGTACTCTTATGTGATTCATTAACCTTTGAACTTCAGACTTCTCCTCAGCTGCTCCAATTCCAACACTGTATTTGCTGACCTTAGACTGCCAGCAGTTTGTCTTTGTTCGGGAATTAGGAAAGTCTTTGACAAATTCTCTGTGCTAAAGTTCAGACTTCTTATCTGGTAAATATACCTTCAATCTAGGCGTCACTTTATTTAATATGTTTACAAAGGATACATAGCATCTAAAAGACTAAAACCAGACTTTAATTGAACAGGAAGGGTAAATTTCTTTCAAAATTGCATTGTCCTAAATTGCTGGCACTCTGATTTTAAAAAGCATTCTTCTCAATTCAGTGATCTTTACTTTTGTAGAGACTACTTGGTTACTAATTGCTTTATTTCTCCAAATCTATTGCAAAACGTTTATTTCAGCTCTTGTTTTCGTTTACCACTAATATTAAAATCTCATATCCAAACAGTTTTTGGCCACCATGGATAGTGTTGATTGGAGTGATATTCTTGTTGTGATGATAGTATGAGTAGATAAATGTGGAGAGGTTACTCTCAACCGTTGATCAATAATCCTAAACCATTTGATGGAGGGGGGAAAAAAGGATGAAACAGTCACAATAGTAGATATAATTGATTAGTGTGCAAAACTCAGTGGGGGGAAAATTGGTAGGTAAAAGAGGAGCAAGAGCTTTTATTTCTTTACTTCTTAACCTAGGGCTATCTTATACGGCTGGCAAAAAATATCTAGTCTTTCCAGCCATTCTAGAGGTCATCTAGATTTCTACAGTCCAGCCTGTCTAAGCAATGAAAACACTTCAGTCTGAGCTTGCCATTAAAACTAAGTATATTGCAAGATCGTTTGCAAGCATTAATCTTTCAAAGGACTGGCTGCTGGATGAAAGCAGAAACTTCTTTTACAACTTCAGCTCCTATATAATTATGGAAAACAAACTTTTGTTGAAATTCCAATAGATGACTCTGCATGATGTCATAGCTCCGATTCCATGCTAAATTAACATATTTAACAAACCGATTCTATTAACAGTAGGACTACTGTAAACTACATGCTAGGTTAATTACTCCAAAAGTAAACATATGGGATAGAATGGTTAAATCCTTCAGCTGATCAGTTCTTTAAAAGTTGCCACCCACCAAAAAAAAAAAAAAAAGGTAATCTTAATTAGTGTCCATTGAGATTTTGAGAGGATTCATGAAGGAGATAATTAGAGGAAAAAAAAGGATTAAGCTTTGCTCTCTTTGAGTGCAAGGTCTTACTTACATTACTTTAGAAAATGAAAAGAAGAGGAGAAATGCATGATTAACATACTATCCCACAGCACTTTTATGTTCAGAATCTCATCGGATCAAGATGTAGTGTAAATATTTCAAAGGTAGCTGATGACACTTAAAGCTACTTTTTAAATTAAGGCATAGCAATTTACAGGGTTGTCGTCATGTAAGGCAACTTTGTCGCTGCACAAGACTTGGCACGGGTCATATTTCTTACCTTCCTGGAACTGAAGCATTATGCACACTGGAAGATGTTAGCAGCACTGACAGTTTCAGATTGCGCAATATATATGGGTTTTTTTCTGAATTGAGATATAGCAGTCATTTTGGAACAAGTGAAATCTGACGTAAGCGAGCAGAGACAGTTGGTGTTCAGAATGGAGAATTGATTGTTAAAACTTAATTTGGCTCTCCCTGTGTCATAGCGCCTCTCTGCCTGGCACAACTTGCACACCTGCTTGCAAGTAGCCCTGGCAACATAAAATTACTACTAAAATAATGCTTCCAATTGGAATACCTGGAAGCAATACTTAAGATTGAAAAACAAAAATGCCAAGAACCGCCCCAATATTTTTATTGTATCATCACAGATTTCAATGGGGCTTTCCTTCCATCAGTGGGTGTATAATTGTTGCCCAAGCGGCAGTTCTGTCATCTTTGCTTAAATGAAGATGAGATAAGGCAAAAATACCCAAAAACATATTCTTCTCCAGAGCCCCATTCTGGATTATAGAAGTACCTTTATCAGTCCCTTTACAAAAGGTCATCACAGCCTAATGCTCTCCTAATGTTTACATTAATGGCAGTCTTTGACAAATCCAGGTCTACAAGTCATTTGAAATCAGTCATAGAACTGAAGAGTCCTCTAGATGTATGGGGTGAGGGGAGGTAGAGAAAGTTGGAGTGAGAAGGGGGAGATACAGAAAGAAGGAAGGAAAGAAGCAGAGAGCCTACAGATTTAGATGAATATATGTGAAGGGAAAAGGGTAAAAAGAAGACAAAAATCCCCTGCCTTTTTTGCCTGCTTTCTCCATGGGGATTTCCTTAAGAGGCTCAGACTTGTAAAGAAATAAAACCAATGTGGTTCTCAAATACCACATCAACTCAATCAGCTAGCAACTCTGGTCTTGTGGAACATATCACTGTACTGTGGTTTCACCACCAGTATTTTGGTTTTAGCAATAATCCCTGATTAACCTCACTGACTTCAATGGAAAGAAAATTCATCCACAGGATGCTGCAAACTCATGTCTCTTGATGAGTTACCCTGGGAACTTTCTTGCATGTTTTGTGGGTTATCCAACTACTTTACATCCTGATTCTCAGCAATCACACCAAGAATCACATGGCTTTCAAAACATGGTCTGATTCGGCCTACAAGCTCTGCACAGGAAAATGCTTTAGATCACGTCAGAAAAAATTGTCCTGTTAAGCCACAATTGCCTCTCTGTGGTCTGAAATAAAAGACATCCAATATCGAGATTTGAACCCAGGATGCTCTGAATACAAATCCGTGGGTCCTTCACAAGTTTTTCCACACTATCCAGCTTCTTGCAGAGTTTACCACCAGGTCCAGCATCGTCTTCTTTTAGCTATTTCCTTGCTTATTGCTTCTGGGAATTTCCAAGAGAAATCCTGCCAAAAGAGAAGTATTTTCATGGTTGCCTTTGTCTCCACCCTGAATGACTCCTTCAGTATGAATAATGTTAAGACTTGCATCACAAGCCAGGTGCAGCCAATTTGATCTGTCTGCTGGACCCAGACCATTGCTCCTACCAAGTGCAATCATCAAATACTTGATCATGCAGCAAACAATAATCTACTGAGATAAGCAACCATTAGTGATTGGGTAGAAAGAATCAACTCAGATCAGGCCTACAAAGGATATTGGTACACAGATAGCCTGGACACTGTAGTAATAGGGGTTTCCTCCCATTATGATTGGTATTTAGCAAAGAAACAGCAATCATATATTTGGTGCTCTCTGAGCTTATTTGGTTCAACCATGAGCAACAAATGTTCTCCTTTATCGGAATCGTATCATTGCTGTTTGTTGTTTAATCTAACCTGTGACGCAATCAAGGCAGGATTTGGGACAGATGTCCAGGTCACACTCACAGAGGGAGGTGCAATCATGGCAAATATGTGACTTGATGTTGAAATAACAAAAGTAAATCATATTACCATCTTTAGAAAAAGAAAACTAGGATCCCACAAAACCAGAGTTTAAAATGTATCAAGCTGCTCCACTGACCCTAATATGGTTTAATTTTTCCTCCTTCTAATAATAGCTGCTACATTATTATTATTATTATTATTATTATTATTATTATTATTATTATTATTATTATTATTAGCTTCTTTTTTAAAGTGAGATGTGAAGCAATATCATTCAATCCAATGTATGTTGACTCAGTTCCACGAAATTTGATGGGACTTTCTCATTCCCGATCAGGCTTTTATTATGCAATTACCATGACCCATTCAGAGAAATCTACAGGACGGGGAAGCGAGTGAGGACAACATCCTTCTACTTCTAATCTTCTTACTTCTTCCCCATTATTTCTTCTGCTTTTTTTTTTCTTAGCAGAAAAACATCCACTAAGAGTGTCATGTCAGAAGTTGTCAGACAGTGACCAAAGTATACTTAGCATCATACTTATTAAATAGTCTGAACCCAGACTTCTTAGATTTCTCAGATATGGTGCTGTTTTAGAATATTATAATTGCTTTTCTTGATAGAAAAGAGCATGCTAGTGCATCCCTCTGTCTCTCTGTTTCTCTCTCATATCAGGCTAAAGGTGGAATAGATAGATAAGATAGATAGATTCCACCTTTATTTCTATATATAAATAACTGAAGGCAGCAAACATATTTAATACTCCTTCCTTCTCCTATTTTTTCCAAAACAACCCTGTGAGGTGAGTTGACTGAGAGAAAGCGACTGGCCCAATGTCCCCCCAACCTACTTTCATGCCTAAAGAGGTACCAGAACTCGAGTCTCCTTGTTTATAGCCTGGTACCTTTAACCACTACATCAAATATAGCTTAATAAGTTTTTGAAAGTGAATGCTAGGGCTGTGCATATAACATTTCTGTACTTTGATGCAAATCTTTTTGGAATAATTTTCACTTGAAATAAATAATGACCCTGTAGGGTTGATCAACTTTTTATCTGTTGACAGAAAATGTGCACATAACATTTTGATGCTTCACTCAGGCTAATTTTGAGAGTGACCTCAACTATCATGTCCCACTCGAATGTCAAACTATCTTGCAGCGGTCTCTGACTCGGAATGATTATTTAATTTTGAACAGATTTAACTACAAATTGTTCTTATAATCATTGTTAAGAACACTATAAGATTATTGAGTCCAAATGAGCCCCTCTCCCTGGTCATTTAGCGCCAAATAAGATCTTTCATCAGTTAGCTCATCTTCCTATTTCTGTGGAAAAGACTTCCTCATTCAACTGCAAATATGCTGCTGGGAATGCCTGATTCAACCAGGGCTTCCCTGAAACTGCCTTCCGGAGCTTGGAAACCCAGAATTCCCAGATGACAAGGCTAAAGGCCACAGAGGCTGGAACCGGGAGCTGCATTCTCAGACAGACAGAGACATCGGGTGAGGCTTTTAGCTCTTCCCTTCTTGTAATTTTCCTGCTAGAAACAAGCGAGGAAACACTTATCCACACTTGCCCCTTGAGTTCCTGCAAGTCCCATTTGTCACAATAAAGAAGGGAGTACTTTGGGATCTGACTCACAGCACAACCCGGCCGGGGAAGATATTTGCACTGCCCGCTGGGCTATAGGATACCTGGCGCCTCCGGAGCCAGATAAGCAGGCCTCGCCCTACTCTTCACCCCTAAGAGAGCTTTGTGGCACAGCAAATCAGCCTGCCGTCCTTTCCTATCAAACCAGCGGTCCTGCAGACTTTCGTTGCACGGATACCGCGTGTGCCCTTTCTATACAAAACGTGCAGCTGCCAGACAAGGGGCGGGGGAAGCACGTCCACCTCCGCCCCCCCCCCTTGATGTACCTGAAAAAGTGCCCGTGTCTCCCAGGAAAAAGGGCTGGGCTGCTTCCCCCCCTCTTCTTCCCCGGGGGGTGGGTGGGGAAGGCAGGCCTTCTTCATTTACCGGGCCGGGGGGGGGGGCGGTATTCATTATGGCAGTGGAGACACCTCGGCCCAAGAAGCAGCACATCCAACCTGCTTCTGCGCCACAGCACGCGGACGCCCGTGCTGAAGTTAAAGGCTCGCGGGGCCGAGGACAATCGTCGTCGTCATCGCCGCGGGCAGATTTGTGCCCCAGAGGGAAACCCACGCGGCGGCTCCCTCCCTTCCCTTTTTGCCTGCTGCCTCCGGACCACGCACATTGCACAGACGGCGACCCGGGTGGCGGGCGTGGAGGGGGGGGGAGAGAGCGAGAGAGGGAACGGGGGATCGCCCCATCACGTTTCGACAGCAGCAGCAGCCGCCCCCCCCCCCCACCTTCCGCCTGCTTGTGTGGCCAGGAGCGGAGAGGCTGGAGCGTTGGCCAACACGTGAGGCTCATGTGATGAGGCGGGGAGGGAGGGAAGGGAGAGGCGAGGCTCGTCCCTCCCTCCGGTAGCAGCCAGACGTGCCTGGAGTCACAGGGTAAAGCGCGTCGGTCGCCTCCGCCCCCTCGCTCACATTTAACCCAGCCTTGCAGCCTTCCAATTACTCCTCTCAAGCTCGCCGGCGCAAGGGCGTCCCTTTCCCAGCCCGACACTCCAGGTAGCCGGGAGGACATGAGCAGCCGCCGACGTCGCCAACACCGCTAACTTGACTTCTCTCAGGCTCTCAGCTTTCGGCATTCCCTGTTCGCTGCTCCCGTGCGGCGGCTTCCTTTGAGGCGAACCCGGGTCTTTTCATTGGCTTCGCCTTGAGTGGGAAAAAGGCTGTTCCGGCCGGCCAGGTGCCAAAGCGAGCTTTCGGAGAAGCCGAAACCCCAATGGAAAGGATCCCCAGCGCTCAGCCTCCTCCCGCTTGTCTAGGCAAACTGGCTGCCCTCGAAGGCGGCGACATGTCCGGGTAAGAAGCGCGCGCCGAAGGGCTTGACCGGCTTTGCTTTCCACGGGAAAAAAAATCACCCGGTTCGGCTGCCCGGCGTTTGGCCCCGGAGACCTTCCTCGGGAGGACCACGACGCCTGCGCTAGCCGTCTTGGGGGTGTGGGGGGAAGAGGGGGAAGTTCGCCTTCTTACCGGCGAGTTAAAATATTGTTTTTAATTTAAAAAAACAAACAAACATATATTTTCTTCTTGTTGTCATCAACAGGTTGGACTTCGCTCACATGTATCAAGTTTACAAGCCCAGAAGAGGCTTAAAAAGAGGGGACGACAGTAAGGTAAATACAAATTGCATGTTTGGCTTCAGTTTCTTCCCAGCTGGGGTGAATGAGAGTTGCCCCCCTTTTTTAGTGCAGAACTGGGGTTCTACTTTTAAAAGAGATTGTAGGTTTAAAAGAAAACCCCTCGCTTGTGGAGGAGAATGCATAAATTTGGGGGGGGGGGTTTTACAGGATTAGAGGTGGTTAGAGGATAAAATTATTGTAGTAGCCTCATACTGTGAAAATCTATTTGGTTACAAGGGTTGCCCAAAAGTAGTTCCCTGGTAAATTCTCTCCCAGAAAAGTATCTTGGTTCAGGAGATTTCCCTGTTTGCAAAGAAAATGTTTCTATCCTCTTCCATTCAATTTCAGTTTTTTTTATCTAAACCAGTCCAGCTGTGAGTGATGTTGTTTTCCCCCCTTTCCTCGTTTTCCTTTCAGGAGACTTACAAGTTGCCTCACAGGCTGATTGAGAAGAAAAGGCGTGATAGGATTAATGAATGCATTGCCCAGCTGAAAGATCTTTTACCAGAACATCTCAAACTTACAGTAAGTAAAAAGCTGGCCACTGTCCAGACTTGTCTTCCTTTTCAGAGAGGTTAGGTTGAATGGATTTTTGTATGGATAAAAGCGCCATCTAGAGGATTCCTTGGTCACCTCAGATGAAAGTGAAAAGGGCTGCGTCTGGGTAGCATTGCAGTTTTGTCCCTCTTATGAGTGATTGGTCTTGTAATTCTGAAGAACTTGCATGTGAGGTTGAGAGTATACAATACCTTAAATCTGACAGGAGACCACAATTTATTTTGGAATGATTGGGTAGCTTTAATTGCACCTTTTTCCCCCTATATCGTTGCTTCAAATTCCATGTTCTAATTTATCACAAACAAACGAACCTCCAGAACTTTCAAACTTAAGTTTCCTGTTAGATATCTGTGATAAGATAGGACTGCAATTAATGCGTGCACACTTAAAAAATAAGGAAAATGTTACTTCAGTTTCCATTTGAAAAATGAATCGTGATTTGGGCTTTGTATTTTGGAATTGTTTAAAAAAAAACACTTTCCCTTTAGTTATGTAAAAATATTATTTTATTTCTTCCAGGTTTTTTTTAAAACCTGAAATAGTTATATAAACATCACTGTATTTATTCGTGGGGTAGATTTAAGTAGCTTTAAATCAGAATAAAAGTGGATTTCATTGGGAACATTATGCTGTGTTTAAGTCAGTCCCTGCCCATTTCCTCCCATACTTTACCAGGACATATTGCTCCCGCATTCTGTTTCCTTCAGCTAACCAACTCACTCCTTTCCTGTTTCCAGACTTTAGGACACTTAGAAAAAGCAGTTGTTCTTGAACTTACCTTGAAGCATGTCAAAGCATTAACCGGTCTTATTGAACAACAGCAACAGCAGATCATAGCCCTCCAAAAAGGTTTACATGCTGGTGAGTGCTTGTCTTTAACACCTTTCCTAGAGTCATAGATGCCTTTCACATCAGAATTCTCTATTTAAAAAATAGTGCTTCTAATCATGGTACAGACTTCTCGTGGTAAAGGATCTCTAATTTATCCTTGCCTCATTTTTTTTTAAAGAAAGAAAAATGAAACTTGGCAGCCTTCGCCCTTTCATTTTGAACTTGCGTTCTTTTCATTCAGGGTGAAGTCTTTATTTTAGTTCTGAACACTTTTTAAAAAAAAGATTGGGCTACTGAGCCATGTATCATCTGTAGATCAAAAGGACTTCTATTATATTCCAGCAGCCTAGAAATCTGGATTAGTTATTGCAGTTCTAAATTGTCAAGAAGTTCCTCTCTTGTTTCTTTAAGTCTGCTTCTTCAAGCTATATTCTGTTATCCTTTAAGGCAGTCCTCCGAATGTATTGGGTGGTAGTTCCCAGAATTTTATGTATATTGGAAGTTGCAGTCCAAATTAATTGAGAGAACATCAAGTTGAGTACAGTTGCTTTCAAGTTTAAATTATTTTATATTTTGACCCAATATTTTCTTCTATAACTGAAGGAGCCCTTTGCTTGGATACTACTATCAGTAGCATAAAGATACTGTCCACATTAGCAGTGATAATCCTCATGTGAGATGTTCTAGATGTAACAACAAGGTAGACAGTAGGAATTGTGGAAAGGGGGATATTCTGAAGAATTGACTTCCTGGGCCAAGAGATCCCTACTGTCGCTCACATTTAGGACTGCTTACTGCATGGATGAGTAGCAATATGTGGATAGCCCTTTCTTATGGTATTGTGAATGAGCTCCAGGAATATGGAGGAAAGGCCGTATGAAGGGGCGGATCCATCTAGTGAAATAATCTAAACATTTAAACATTAAGCAAAATGTGCAATTACACAGGGTTAATGTAAAAGCTCTTTTGCATGTAGTTAAGTTGATTTGTGCGTGCTCTCATTGAAGCCTGTAATACTCTGATGTTTCGGTTTCCCATTCACTAAAAAGATCTAACAAGATAGTATCCTATCTTCTTTTTTCATACCACTTTATTTTCATCCTATTCTCATCTGTTAACTGGAGACTTACCCTGATAAAGAACCAATTTCATTCAGCTGCTTCTCCCCTACTCCCCTGGATTTTAACATTCCATTGAAGTGATTATTTTTTCATTAAGTACAATAAAATGTCAATTTCACTCTTAGACACTCAGATAAATTAACCCATTATAGCTAAGTTTCTTTCTGAAGCAGTTCCCATTTGCATACTTAACCTGGAAGGAAGCTGGGGTGACTAAATGGCTTTTCAGTAAAGATACTTTCTTAGGGATGCATGACATTCACATGTTCACTAAACCTTTTTGGTGTATCAGATTAATTTTTGACTGATGTTTTTTCAGATGAGTTGCCACCACGGAGTCTTGAATCTAGCCAAGAGATATTTCGCTCTGGGTTCCAGATGTGTGCCAAAGAAGTGTTACAATACCTGGCCAAGCACGAAAATGCCAAGGATCTGAAATCATCTCAGTTCATGACCCACCTACACAGAATGGCAGAAGCTCTGCAGAGTGGAATCAGCCGAAAGTCTGGAGACGCCACCCCAAAGCTTACAGATCTGAAGGATAAATCTCCATGTCTGACCAAAGCTGCTGAGG
This sequence comes from Pituophis catenifer annectens, assembly GCF_029215685.1. Classification (NCBI taxonomy): domain Eukaryota; kingdom Metazoa; phylum Chordata; class Lepidosauria; order Squamata; family Colubridae; genus Pituophis; species Pituophis catenifer. The sequence continues at coordinate 62,290,628 of NW_027256882.1, forward strand.
CACATGGGAAAAACTGTGTGCCTGTGATTCAGAGGACTTTTGCCCACTCCAGCGGAGAGCAGAGTGGCAGCGACACAGACACAGACAGTGGATATGGGGGCGAGCTAGAAAAAAGTGACTCTAAATCTGATCCACAGTATTTTAAAAAGGACACGGAGCTGAAGTACACTGCCCAAGAAAGAGTCACTTCTATTAAACAAGAAAACGAGGATCCACCAGCAAAACGGACCAGGATGGACATGTCAGAGGACGAAGACCATTTTAGTAGTAATGTGCTTGGCTCTTCCTCCAACAGCTTCTTAGGTCCTCATCCCCACCAACCTCCCCTCTGTTTGCCTTTTTATGTTTTCCCTCCCTCAGCGACAGCCTATCTGCCCATGTTGGAGAAGTGTTGGTATCCGGCCTCTGTGCCTATTTTGTATCCAAGCCTCCCAACATCCACTGCAGCACTTTCAGGGTTAATGAACCCAGAGAAAATGTCCTCTCCTTTGCTATTGCCTCACCGACTCCCTTCGCCTATACCATCCCATTCCCCCATGGACTCTACAGCTCTTCTTCAAGCTTTGAAGCAGATGTCTCCTTTGGATCTGGAAACCAAAGACTAAACAAGGAGAGCCTCTCTTGTTCCATTTGGTTGAGTTTTGAAATTATTTTGGATTTCTCCCCCCATTCTAAACAAGTGTGTGTGGGGGGCTACGTGCCCAAGTCCTAGAAAAGATTTCAAAGATGCATCCCAGTTAGTGAAAAAGAGGAGAGGTGTGTGTTTTACTGCTAAATTAAAATAATGTTTGGATATGCTTTTACCTTTCAGCTATCTGAAAAACCTTAAATCAGCTAGGATTATACTTTGAAGCTGTGAAAGAAAACAAAAAGATTAAACAGATTTAAAGAGCGTGCAGAAAGAAAAATCTGGTGTGTCTGATGAGGACTTTTCAGGTAATGATCTCGAGAAGCAAAAATTCAGAATTGGATACAATGGCTTCAGTAGCCTTCTGGCACCACCAATATCTGAGATCTTAACATCCAGATAAATAACATTTTTATAGCATTGCTATGAATCCTTACAGTAACAGTCATTGGCTGGTAAAGCATAATAAGTAATTCAGGGAGATTTTGAATCTAGTTTCTTGCCTATTTCAGCTCAACAAAATCTCCTCCCTCTGCCCCAAATACTGTCTGGAAGTTTTGTTTAGTTTGAGCTGCTAGATAGGTACTACTCTGAGGAGGCCATTTTGAAAAAAACAAACCATATACTTTTCCTTATTGCAGACATAGTTTCTCCTAATTTCTGGACAAAAGCCTCTGGGATATTCACTAGGAAAGGACATTGGCTACCATAATAATTAGTTACTGGTCCACTTCTGACCAACATAAAGTGTCATCAGGTTGCTGCTTTGATATGGGAATGGCTGTTACTCTGGATCCAAGTCTGTTGTGAAGTATTAGTAGAATCCTATTGTCTGCTTGGTTCTCAGTTTTTCCCCAAGTGTTGTACTACCTGAAAATAATCAAATATATTTTCTATTTTAAAGTGGTTTCATATCTGTAGTTGAACATATATAGCTTCATTCTTCCGAATGCTAATATAAACTGGTATCTTAATCAACACCATAAAACACATTATAATTTGACACAACAGAGGCCTTACTTGGAATATTTTGAGATAACTGGTAGTAGCCCTTAACATGACCATATTATGCAAATCCAGAGCCATTTCAAACATATCCTTTCAGCATCTTCTTCCTAGACCTGCAGGGATCTGAGTGTAGCATTTTATATTCGAACCAGAGACAGTTTTCTTGGTTATAGCAAAAACTGGAGAAGTGGGAGCTGATGAGAGAGAGAGTGTGTGTGTGTATGTGTGTGCATCATATTTCCCTACCCACACTCATCCATTCAGGCAGTACAAAAATTCTCTTAACAAAGCTAAAGTTTCTAGTTAGGGCAGAAAAGTATAAGTTCCCTCTGCATAAATTGAGCGAAACATTTTTGATAAGACAATTTCCTGCCAAGGTTGGTTATTGAAATAGGATTTGAGATTGTAAGAAGCAGATGCGCAACAATCTCTTGGTAAGGAGGAAGCCACCTCTTCCTTACATGGTTAAAAAAAGAGTGTGGTATGATTTTAGGATAAAGATCAGATGTGATATTCTGGGGCTTCATTTTGCAGTCTAAGAACCACAGCCACTCCCAGGGATGAATTGCGGGTCGTGGATTGTGGTCTTTGCCTCCTGCTTGTCATCTTGGTTACTGGAGCATGACAGTGCGAGGGAGATGCCTGCCATTTTCCTGGAAGATGGACAGCAGAGCAACCCGGCACAATAGAAAAATTGCCAACCTATAAATTGACCCTAGATGAAACACATCCTGCAGGAAAAAAGAATCCATCATGATTCTGAATATTAAAAGTTTTGAAAGATCAGGTGAAATGGCGGTATTAGTAATTTGTTTTGAGAAAGGCCGTACTGTCCTTTGATTTTCACTTATATTGCACCAACTGCTAGAATGCACTATGCTCAATTACAGGTTGTGTTTGACCATTTATATTTTATTGTTGGTTTGAAAAAAAAACCCACAGTTTTTGTACACAGTTGTTGCCTTTCTTTGCAAAAAAAATCTATTATAAATGTGTACATATGCATATTCTATGTTTCAGAAGTCTATTATTTGTAAAACTACTTGAGTTCAAAGAAAGTGGGAAATATGAATGTATTCCTGTTTTTTCTTTTCTTTTTAAGGAGGGGAATGTCTTGTTCTTCCTCTCGGGAGAAATAGAGTGTTTATATTTTTGGAACCTTCTTGAAGGTGGTAGAGTGTAAATATTTTTATCAGAGTAAAAGTTAAGTAGTTGTTTAAAAAAATACTTAATAAAATTATTTTCCTGTGGAACTTGAGTTCTTGTTCCTCTTTGTGTCTGAAGAACCTGTTGATAGTAAGGCGGAAGTGTCTAAGGTGGATGTACTTGTATAGAAATAGAAAAACAATCTAATTTGAGTTTAGGTACACTTAACTGGACTTTACTGGAACAAGAGGCCAGCTAAGGTGATAAGATGGGCATTGGTATTCCCATACCATCAAAGGACTACATGTCAGCTTCCCATGTGGCTCACTTGCACTACTGTAAGAATGTAATCACGTGCCTCCCTGCTCCCTTTTTTTAATGAAAGACACAGGGTTACAGTGACCTCATGTTCTATGCATTGTTTTGTTTCTATTTCATGTAATAACCAATGTTCTTGGGCCAATTACAAAGCTATGTAAAACGGGAAAAGGAACTTTTTAAAAAAAGATTAACAAGTAATAGAAACTACAAGTACTATTGTTTTACGTTTTGTTTTTGTTTTATTAGATTTATATACCGCCCTACTCCCGAAGGACTCAGGGTGGTGAACAGGCACAAAATAAAATACAGAGATACAAAAGTTAAAAACATAATTAAAACCAGATTAAATAATTTAGCCCGAAACAATTAAAAATCCCAATAATTTAAAACAGATTAAAATTTCGATTTAAAAGAATTTTAAAACGGGGGAGAAAATTAGGCCAGGCTGGCTTGCTGGAATAGGAGAGTCTTAAGAGCACGGCGGAAAGTGCGCAGATCCGGGATCCTCAGTATCTCTGGGGGGAGCTCATTCCAGATAGTGGGTGCCCCCACAGAGAAGGCCCTCCCCCTGGGGGCCGCCAGTTGACATTGTTTAGCTGACGGCACCCAGAGGAGCCCCTCTCTATGAGAGCGTACCGGCCGGTGGGAGGCTGCTTGTAGTAGGCGGTCCTGTAAATAACCAGGTCCTAAGCCATGGAGCGCTCTAAAGGTGGTGACCAAAACCTTGAAGTGCACCCGGAAGACCACCGGGAGCCAGTGCAGCTCGTGCAGGAGAGGTGTCACACGGGAGCGCCATGTTGCTCCCATAACCACCCGCGCGGCCGCACTCTGTGCCAGTTGGAGCTTCCGGATGCTCCTCAAGGAGACCCCCATGTAGAGAGCGTTGCAGTAGTCCAGGCGGGAAGTGATGAGGGCATGAGTGACTGTGTGTAGGGAGTCCTGATCCAGAAAGGGATGCAACTGGCGAATCAGGCGAACCTGATGAAAAATCCTCCCGGTCACGGCCGTCAAGTGCTCTTCTAAAGACAGCCGTGAATCCAGGAGGACACCCAAGTTGTGATCCCTCTCCGTGGGGGCCAGTGATTTGCCCCCAATAGTCAGCGATGGCATCAACTGACTATATTGGGACGTCGGAAACCACAGCCACTCGGTCTTGGATGGGTTGAGCCTGAGCCTGTTCCTCCCCATCCAGATCCGCATGGCCTCCAGACACCACTTCAAGGGCATCGTTGGGGTGGTCCGGGTTGGAGATGTACAGCTGGGTGTCATCAGCGTACTGATGGTACTTCACACCGAAACCATGAATGATCTCGCCCAGCGGCTTTACATAAATGTTGAACAAAAGGGGCGAGAGGACCGACCCTTGTGGCATCCCACATATGAGGGGCCTCGGGGTCGACCTCTGCCCCCCTGCCAACACAGACTGCAACCCTGCAACTGACTATCCCAGCATAATGAGACATTATTTTAGATGTCTCCAAGATTTGCCTGGAAGAAGAAGGTGATTTTAGGATGATGTCAATGGGTTAATATGGCCACCTGGCCATGTCTCGTTGAGGTAATTCCATAAGCTGGGGCCCTCGGGGACCTCACCCTTGTTACCACATATCTAACTTTAGTTGTCAAAAGATCCCAAAGGATAACCTTCAAGGATGAATGAAATATTTGACCAGCTACATATCAGACACATTATCATCCTCTCCCTTTAAAAATCGAAAAAACAAGAAATACTCTAAACGGAGCTCCAAACTTAAGTCTGATAAAAACACAAATGGCATAAGAAATAACTCATGAGCTTTTGGCACCTGAAAGACAGATTGAGCATTTGCTTGGGTTACTTTTTTCACTATTATATTTCTACATAAATTGTAATTATTTTTGAATTTCATGTATATCCATAAATGTTACCTACCTCTTGACTATCTTTTCTGCATTGCTACTTTTTTTTTTTGGTGAAAAACAAGTGGTCGTCCTGTTTTTGCCATCACTGTCCCTTCAGAATGAATGTATGTGGCCCTGGAACTGCCCTGCATATCATTGTTGCCTTAAAGGCATGTCCTTGCCTCTAAATGTGAAGGAAAGGCAAAGGTGTTTCAGAAGGAACAAAAGGCAGAGCCCATCCCCCTTGGTGCCAAATAGTGGCGCCACTGAACTATAGCAGGACAAGCTACTGCTTGCAGAGCAATCATATCAGCAGATCTTCCTAGCTTACCTCAATGGCAAGCCAATTTTTCCATTGGCTCACCTCTAAATACTTCACCATTCACTCAAATCACATTCAGAACTGAAATCCTTACATGGTAACTCCAAACACTTTGTCTATGGAGATTTTCAGTCATCCAGGTCATGGTTGTCCCAAAAGTGCTTTTTTTCAGGAGGCAACTGGATTTTCTGGTTTTTCTTTGAAGACATTTCGCTTCTCATTCAAGAAGCTTCTTCAGCTCTGACTGCATTCTGCATTCCCCACCATCCAGTCAAAGCTGAAGAAGCTTCTTGGATGAGAAGCTAAACGTCTTCAAAGAAAAATCAGAAAGTTCAGTTGCCTCTTGAAAAAAAGCACCTTTGATCCAAACACTTTGATTTTCTTATATTTTTTTTTCTCTCTCTGTCTCTTTCTCTCTCTCTCTTTTTTTTTGTATTCTATCAATAGAGAATTTGCTGTAGTGGTTCAGGTGCCAGATTAGAGATGTAATTCCACCTTAGACACAAAGCTAGCTGGGTGATCTTGGACCAGTCACACTCCCTCAGTCCTAAGAAGGAGTACCACTTCTGACATCATGCCAAGAAAACTAAAAGCACGAATACAGGCAGTTACAATAGCAGGAGTCAATACTGATTTGAAGCCACCAAAAAATAGAATAAAAATCTTGATATGACAAGATTTGGCCTATGGGCTCATATGAGTAAGTGTAACCTAAACCAACTCACTTTTTGAGACTTGGGCCCCTGGAATTCAGAAGCAAAAAGTCATCAGTGATCCAAAAGCAAAAAGATTCTGATGAAATTGAAGGACCTGCCCGTCCATTGCTGTTACAAGGTATGCATCTGCTTTCTATGTAGTTGATGGTTTCAAATCACACCTGTCACATTAAAAGGAATCAAAGTTGGAAGTTACCAGGCACACAGCTCAATGTGGCAAGTTCCAACCTATCTAAAATAAATTTATAAAATAAATATACTTCATAGCAAGCAATGCATGATTAAAAAGACGTATCTCTAAATACCAATCCAGCATGCTTTCTCGATTCATCAGGCTGAGCTAAGTAGGAAAGAGTTTAATCCATAATTTCATTCCAGTCCAAAAGCAGATAAAAAACAATTCCAAATAAAAGGTGATATTTTCAAAGAGGCTGCCACAGTTTGAACTACGATAACAAAGCAGACAAAGTTGAGTTATAGACTCAGCTAGCCCTTGAAATCCACAAAACTTTCAGCCTCCATCTGAGTACATCTAGAACTGGTCAGCTCTGAAGATCAGCAAGACTCCTAGAAGACCACTAAATGTCTATGGAGAATCTCAGTCATCCAGGTCATGGTTGTCCCAAAGGAGCTTTTTTCAAGAGGCAACCTTAAAGCAAAACTGAGTGCTTATTTCAAAATCCACCTCTGGCACTTGCTCAGGGGTGAAATTTACTTACCTTCCCTACCGGTTCGGAAGTGCACGTGCCATGCATCGCATGTGCGTGTGGACCCTCTGCGCATGCACAAACCCTTCTGTGCATGCACAGAAGGTAAAAAACAGGTTACTTCCTAGTTAAAACTAGGAAGTAACGACAACTGGGCAGGTGGGCAGAGCCTCATGCTGCCATTGCTAACTCTGTTCTCTGAACCACCCGCCACCATCACTACTGGTTCGACCAAACCGGTCTGAACCGGTAGCATTTCACCCCTGCACTTGCTCCTCTTTTGTTATTTAAACCTCTAAGCTTCTGAAATCAAGGAGAGAGAGATCACACTTAATTTAAATCAGTGTTTTTTTTTAACTTGGCAATTTTAAGATGTATAGAGTTCCCCAGCCAAGTTTAAAACATATTCAAAAATTGCCAACTTTGAAAAATACATTTTTTAAAAAAAAAAAGTTGTTGTGTTTACCATAATATAGGTGGGAGGCATGTGCTGCCTCAGAAATAGCCATGCTGGTTTCAGAGATCATCGCCAGAGGTGGTATTCAGCAGGTTCTGACCAGTTCTGGAGAACCGGTAATGGAAATTTTGAGTAGTTCGGAGAACCAATAAATACCACCTCTGACTGGCCCCGCCCCCATCTATTCTCTGCCTCCTGAGTCCTAGCTGATCAGGAGGAAATGGGGATTTTGGATGTATCCTTCCCCTGGAGTGGGGACGGAATGGAGATTTTACAGTATCCTTCTCCTGCCATGCCCACCAAGCCATGCCACGCCTACCAAGCCACGGCCACAGAACCGGTAGTAAAAATTCTGACTGGCCCCGCCCCAATCTATTCTCTGCCTCCTGAGTCCCAGCTGATCAGGAGGAAATGGGGATTTTGCAGTAACCTTCCCCTGGAGTGGGGTGGGAATGGAGATTTTACAGTATCCTTCCCCTGCCACGCCCACCAAGCCACGTCCACAGAACCGATAGTAAAAGTTTTTGAATCCCACCACTGATCATCGCTATAAATTTTACAACACACTTCCATTATTTGTCTGGACAGTAATGAATGTATTGCTTTCTCTCTAAAAGGAAATGGTTCTAGGCAGCTGCACTAAGTTCAATTTGATATGAGGTTCCTGTATTACTTTGTTCACCCTAGATAACTCTGAATCGATTTTATAACTTTAGTTTCAAATCCTAGTCTCTCTCACAGAAGATGTTTATTTTTAAGTCCCCTGTTTTAAGTGCTCTGTTGGCATTGGTGTTTTTCTTTGCAGACATACAGTCACGCTGTTAATAACCATTTCTTTTGACTCAAAAGATTCCGAAATACAGTACCAGCATTTGATATTCTGGAGAGAGAGAGAAGTTCCCCTAGGATGGTCTCCAGCACGAGCCTGAAAGTTTGGAAAAATAAACCTTTGGCCCCGGTGAATAACTTAGATTGGATCCCACTAGCATTTCCATTGCTGATTCTAGCAAAATACCAGCCAGTATGGTGTAGCAATAAAACTGTTGGAATAAGTTTTATTCAGACGTAAGTTCCTACCAATACAGAACTCACTGGTTATCTCTGGGACAGCTGTTCTCCCTCAGCCCAAATTACTGAATCGTTGTGGTGGGTACAGAAATTAAGAGACAGCCTTGTGTCTGAGAAAATAGATGGGATATAATTGTAACAAATAATTCAGAAAACTGTAATGACATACCCAGTTCTAGTAATCCCTGTAACTTGTTACTGGAAGAGGAGTTTCTAATAACATACTTAGCTTCTTTTGAAATTTGAATGGGAAATAACTTGTAATTTACTACAGGTGATGCTGGGAGCACTGTGCATGTACAATTGCTTTTCTAGGAAGCAAAAGTCAAAGACAATGCTGATAATATATGCCATTGCATGTGTCTAATTAACTCTCAGAGATGTTGCCAGCATATTAACTCTTCCAATATTGAAAACAGCAAGCAATTCTTAGGACTCAACATAATGCAGTTCCATTTAATGTTATCTAGGAGTAAGCTTTCTTTAACAAAATATATCCTTGGGCTACTAATACAAGAGAATATTTGTAGCTCAGGGTTGAACTGAGGGGTCCTTGGTGCTTGGCTGTTTTCTTGCAGATTTTTCATTACCCAACTAGGTAATGCCATCAGTGCAGTCTGCAAGAAAACAACCAAAGACCCCACATATCATTGTACTTTACTTAGTTACCCTCTATATTAGTTGTTCTTAGTTGCGAAGTCGTGTCCAACCCATGGTGACCCCATGGACAACGTTCCTCCAGGCTTTCCTGTCCTCTACCATCCTCTGGAGTCCATTTAAGCTCACGCCTACTGCTTCAGTGACTCCATCCAGCCACCTCATTCTCTGTTGTCTCCTTCTTCTTTTGCCCTCAATCATTCCCAGCATTAGGCTCTTCTCTAGTGAGTTCTTCCTTCTCATTAGGTGGCCATTTGAGTTTCATCTTCAGGATCTGGCCTTCTAAAGAGCAGTCAGGGTTGATCGCCTTGCAGTCCAAGGGACTCGCAGGAGTCTTCTCCAGCACCATAGTTCAAAGGCCTCAATTCTTTGGCGCTCAGCCTTCCTTATAGTCCAACTTTCACAACCATACATTGCAACTGGGAAAACCATAGCCTTGACTATACGCACTTTTGTTGGCAGGGTGATGTCTCTGCTTTTTTAGTATGCTGACCCTCTAAATACATGGAGCAAAAACAGCATAGATAGTGTTGGCATTGCTATACTGAAATAGAAGCTTCTGTGTATGGACTTTTCTACAACAGTTAAGAGTTCCATGCAGGCATGGAGATGGTTATGTATGGTTTTTCAGTAAGCATTACAAACTGCCTTAGACACAACCATGATATATACAGAATTCCATAGTATTCAATTTCTGGGTTGTGGCACATTTTGACCAGTATGTTACAAAGCAACCAAAGCCCAGCTTTACTCCAACATGCTCATGCTGTTGTGGGTGAACTAGGATCCTAGACACTGCCTTGCAAGCCAACATACCATTGGTTGCATCTTATCAACAAGGAGTTATATCTAACACACCAGGTGCATTGAAAGAAATCTGAAAAGATCACACTAGTTGTGTTTCACACAGAAAGTAATGCATAAACAGAAAAGGTTAGACCAGTGGTTCCCAATGTGGGGCCCATGCCCACAGGGGGTCAATTTGATTTTTAGTGGGGGCAAGTTGAACCTTGTTTAAATGAAATTAATGGCCTTTTAGGCTTCCTGAGTAGAGTTCACTTTTTGAGTAAAGTAAGAATTATATGTCAATTATATTGTTTTGTTTAAAGAAGTAAAAATGGCTGTATATGAAAATGTATTTCTGATATATAAAAGTGGGAGACGAGTATTTCAGGAGAAATATAAAAGTAAGCTGAATACACTAGGAATGGGGTACTTAACTGTGTATGGTAAAACAAGAGGAGACAATGTGAGGGTGATCAATGAATGTGGACTGAATACAAAAGTAAGTGGCCTGCGTGAAATGTGCTGAGGTTGTCTGCTCATGTATAAAGAATAAATGATCAGTGAAACACCAAACCATTACATGAAGGAAGAATGATAGCGTTGAAAGGGAAGTTGAGAATAGTGGTTGGATGGAATTGAGAGTTCACCAAAAAAGAAGAGTGAGAAGTTTATACAGCTAAAGGCAATATTTGAAATGGTGGAAGCAAGGATGGTTTGCTGGGATAGAAAAGTTCACTGTCCATAATCAATGGAAGTCAACTGAAGTAAATTAGATTTAGCTGTGTTTCCTTTTCATTTTTTGCCTCATCTCTTTGGGTTACTATTTCTTATCCCTTTTCGGTACTTACCCTGAAAAAGAATACAGGTAGTCTTTGATTTACAACCACAAGTGAGACCAAAATTTGTGTTGCTAAGTGAGACAGTTGTTAAGTGAGTTTTGCCCCATTTTATGATCCTTCTTGCCACAGTTGTTAAGCGAATCACTGCAGTTGTTAAATTAGTAACATGGTTGTTAAATGAATCTGGCTTCCCCATTTACTTCGCTTGTCAGAAGTTTGCCAAAGGTGATCACATGATCCTGGGAAACTGCAACCATCATAAATAGGAGTCAGTTGTCAAGCATCTGAATTTTGATCACATGACCATGGGGATGCTACAATGGTCATAAGTGTAAAAAAACAGTCCTAAGTCACTATTTTCAGTACTGTTGTAACTTTGGTCACTAAACGAACTGTTGTAAGTCAAGGACTACTTGAAGTATGGTGGGTAGATAATACAGGAAGTGATTTCCAGATAATTCATCTTTAGAGACTTGGAAAGGAACAGAGAGGAGCAAAATGAAACCAAGCCAATACAGACTAACAGGCAAATAGTAAGGATCCCTTAAAATAATCCCTTATTATTATTTTTAAAGCCCTTTTGGCCAGGTATCCCATGAATAAAAGGAAGCTTATTTATATTAGAGAAACACACACAGTGAGTCTGGAGATCCCTGATAGGTAAACATGGGAAAGTTTTAATTCAGAATCCAATCCCCCCATGGTGTGTGTGTGTGTGTGTGTTTTAATTTGCCCCACGAATAAGGTCTTCTTTACTTATCCCCAGAAGGAAGTTGTGTTTAGGTACAAGGCTGTTTGCACGGTGCTCTGATTTCCTCCCTTGGAAAATCCTACAGAAGTGCCCTCTTGTTATATAACCAACTCGGCAGATACAAATGTCTATGCTAACGTGCCGTCCCGTTCCCATCTGTCCTCTTCCTTTTGCCATGAAGCAGTTTTCACCCAAAAAAAATCTCGGCATGCAAGTATACTCTGTCCTGGCTGAAAAACAAGGATCAGATTAGAGGGAGGGAGGGAGGGAGGGAGGAAGCATCAAAGCGCCTCTGTGCAGCTGGAGTTATCAGCTTGTGAGGGGGTTGCTTTGCACACCGCCTTCGCACTTGGACTGTTCAGACAGGGTGTGTTGAGTTCCCCTCTCCTGGCTTGTTTTCATGGTCTCACCCAGCTCTGACCTGCCTCAAATGTTGACACAATGTCACGTTTCCGACTCCAGTCTTTCATGTGCAGCCGGAGGCTAAATACGGCTGCTGGTTCCTGGAAACAGACGTGCCTGGCAGCCTGTCAGTAGAAACCCAATCTCTATGCGGGCTTGGCACAGCACGCTGAATAACAGGGCCATAGCTCTTTCAGCAGGCTTTCAGCCATAAATAGGGCTCCCCGAGCAAGCTTCTGGGAATGTAGCAACATGATGAATGCTTTCTTTCCACAGAACATGAGGCTGTACAGAAAGCAAACGTGGGAATGCACCAGAGATGACAGCAGGAAGGAGTATAATCTGTGGTGGGAATGTTTAATGCAGCTTTCCTGAACGTGGTGCCCTCCCTATAAGTAGAAATACTGGTCATGGTTGTCCTAACTGTTCCTACATACTAATGGTCAATTAGAGTCACTGGAAAGACATTCTATTCTCGACTGGGGAGAAATTATAATGCCTCTGTGAATCTGTTAGAACTGCGGGGGATCACGAAACAATGGAAACCTCCACCCAAGGACTCTGTGCCAGCTGAAGCTGGTTCCAGAATCTCTCACTCCCACAGCATCAGCAGTGGTCACGAGCTGAGCTAATTTATTTTCAGCCAGGCTGCAATGTGTTTGAAACTGCAATTAAAGGGACTTCCTTTTTGTTCCTGTAAAGCTTTCAGAGCTCCTGGGTCATCCCGCCTCCTGGGGTCAATCCAGACTCCCCCATTTCCCCACTGATGATCAGTTCCCCACTGATGATCACCACGTCCTGGAGAAAGGATCGGAGCAATGTACACTTTATGAAATAAAGCTTGAAATGGGAGGGAGGGAGGGGCAAGGCACCGAGTGCATGAAGTTTGCACTCCCCGATGAATCATCTGGAAGAGCACTGAGCAGCTTGTGGTGTTTTCAGTGTTTTGAGGGGTGGCGGCAACAATGAAGATATCCGCAGGAGTGGAAGTGGTCGTGGTCAGAGACCGACCCAGTTGAACTTCCTGTGCTAAAATCTGCATATTGCAGTGTTTGGGCTGAGGATTAGATTACCCTGTTTTTTCCTTTGTAACTTTAAGACCTGTCTCAGCTGGCAAGAAAATAGGAATCCCAAGATGTCTTTCAGGAGATCAGAAATTTCCCTGGAGATTCTCCCACGTCCATTGTAGCATTTTTCTTTTCAGGGAGCAATATTGGTTGGGTCTCAGCTTTGAGGTTGCTTCTCCTTTTTTGCACACAACACAGAGAAACACAAACTCACACCTTTCCAGACCTTCAGTGATTTTTCTCTGCCTTTCTGGCTCGCGGTTTCAAATGAACCCCATCCTAATTGCTATCAGTGCCGCACCCTTCTTTCAGGCTTCTCCATTCCCAGCATGTGGGAAAGAGAAGGAAGCTGCAAGAAACATGCTCTCCTGCTGACACAAACTTGGGCTTCCCTATTTGCTTTTCTGAACAGCTCGGGAACTACAGTATATTGGAACGGGCACAGGTAGTTTCCATGCAAGCTCACAAAGTCAATGTTTGTCCAGAAAAATCAGAAAATACGTCCCTACGTCTGTAGGGTTCTTTTGCTGCCAGTGTAGGATTAAAGGCAGGCAGTGTGGAGGCTGGACATTTTGTGCTTACCCCTGTAACCTTAAGCATTTTCTCAGAAACGGGATGTATTTCTGTCCTGAAAAATTCAGCAGTAACTGAGAGGCTCTCATAATTTTAGCCTTTCATCATCTGCTTGGGAAGCTCCCATGGGCAGATGCTGTTTTCCTGGAGGAGAAATCTAGTCATGTGCTCCAGAAGCTTCTTATCTTAATCTCTGACCAAGGTCCTAAATTAATCCCCTGCAGGGGTAGACAATCTTTTGGTTAGCCAAGCACTGACTTGAAGAAGGAGCATGCTGGGAGGGACATGTTGCAAAATAACTTGGGACCATGGCCTGGATGTGGATTTTCTTTTGTCTTCTTGGGGAGATAGACATTAGGGTACTGGGGTTTTTCACCTAAGCTAAATTTATTCTAGAGGTTTTCAGTGTTTGTTTTGACCAAAATTCTGATTATAAGCCCTCCAGAAGTTGCCCCTGGATGGTTTAGAGGTTGCCTGTGTGTTGCTCCTAACGGGAAGCTGGGGGGGGAGGTTGATTTATGCATTAGGTATTAGGAACATGCTTACCATATATAAAGTGTGTTTGCAGAAGGCTCTCAAAGTATACACACAGAGACACATATCTGTTTTTCCACCCGTCCTCACACACATTGTGGCAGAAGAGCTGGCTCTTTATCTGTAAAGCGTGCAGTGACAAGTGCCGAGTGTTTTTGCAGGGCTTTGAAAGATTCCTTGAACTGTGTCCTAGTACAAAAGAGGCTTTGAAAGGAGAACGATGTTGTCACGGAGTGTTTCAGGCCAGCAGCCCTAATATGAACCAGAAAATTGTGACTTTAGCTGCTCTGGATTGGGGCAGGGGAGGAGAAAAAAAGACTAGAAATCTCATGGCAAGTCAGCTTCTCCTCTCAGAGATAGCTGAAGTGGTATGAGAGGCATTTATGTATTCTCGGGAGAAGTGCACTTCAGGAGATGGAAAATGAAGGCTGTACCGACACTATTTCTTTAAACCAGGGGTCTTCAAACTTGGCCTATTTAAGACTTGTGGACTTCAACTCCCAGAATTCTTCAGCCAGCATAGCATAGCTGGCTGGAGAATTCTGGGAGTTGAAGTCCACAAGTCTTAAAGCGGCCAAGTTTGGAGACCCCTGCTTTAAACGCTACCAATGTCTTCTATCTGGCTCTGCCTACTACAGGCAGAAGGTTATTTCCAGCAAAGGCTGTTCTGCCAGTTAAATGAATTTCTACTTTTCAGGCTACGTAACTGACATCATCAGTGTCAAGAAAGGGTGACCCTGCGAAGTAAGATATTGGCTTTGGGCAGGGGTGAAATGCTACCAGTTCGGACTGGTTTAGCCGAACTGCTAATGATGGCGGCGGGTGGTTTGAAGAACTGGTAGTGATGGCAGTGCGAGGCTCCGCCCACCTGCCCAATCATCGTTACTTCCTGGTTTTAACCAGGAAGTAACCTGTTTTTTATCCTCTGCACATGCGCAAAAGGGTTTGCGCATGCACAGATGGTCCATGCATACATGTGATGCATGTGCACGTACTTCTGAACTGGTAGGGAAGATAAGTAGATTTCACCCCTGGCTTTGGGTAACCCTTAGCTATGTGACAAAAGATTTGTGCCAAGCTCACCAAAAGACCAAGAATAGTACATACCTGAGTGCGAGGCACAAAAAGAAGAGCAACAATCCTGCAGCATTTCTTCATGTTCCTAATGAAAATGACTTCAGTCAGGAGCTTATTATTTTACTGGATAGAAATCTTCATCATGCATTTGTTAAGGAATATCACTGATCACTCAATAAAGCAAACCCTGACGTGAAATGGGGACATTCTGAACATATCTACCAGATCAATGCAGGTTCACTTTTGTTGTTGTTGTTGCTGCTATTGTATGTGAAAAGCTCTGCATCACCTGCTGAGCAACTGGCACGGAAGTGTGGATTTTCTGCATGATTCAGATGAGCCATATGGCTGCTCCATGATATGATGCTGAGGTCTGGGTAACTCCATATGGGAAGAATTGTTATTTTTATGGTGGCTTCAACAGAATGACCACGGGTTTGATACCTGTCAACGTCCTGCAGGAATCAAAAAATAGAGATGGGTAAACTATACTGTGTAATAAGACAGGAAATCCTGCCAAGATCTCAGTATAAAATATGATGATCTGATTTAAGAACTAGGAACCGTGTTGCAGCCTGGAGAATAGTAGAATGGTTGACTCATGTGATGTGAAAAGGAGCCATCTGAGCGTTTTATGAGAAGAATCTTGGTAACAATGTCTTACTGGCATAAGAGAAACTCCAGATAAAGCCTCCAATCTCTAAAGGCCGCATGAGGAAGTAGAGGCATGTGCTTGATTTAGCTTCGGAAGGTGAAACAGTCCATTCCCAGGAAGGGTCACATTCAAGTCAGAAGATTTCCAAGTAATTAAAGCAAATTGGGGTGAATGAGTCATTTCGTTGCAGGAATTAAAAGCTAGGCAGGAGACGCCCTCTGCAACTAACCTCAGAATAAATCCTTGGGGCATCTGCATAGTAATTTGATTAAGGGCCTTTTCCCTTTAAGATCAGGATGTAAGAGCAGAGTGGGGACTTACTAAACAATTACATTCCTCATAAAAGTCAGGAGAACCTGAAATTTCTTCCGGGAGCTTTGAGTGACACTTTGAGTTACAGGGATGGCTGCAGAGGGCAGGGACTCATTTAATTTCTTGCCTTTCTTTGGAAGGCTGAGAGTTGCAGTGGACCCATGATGATGATGCAAATGTGTCATAACATGATGCAAATGTGTCATCACTTGAGTAGGGCTGGGATTTCCCTTTGTTTTTGGTTTTCTCCCTAAATTTGCTGTTAAGTCTATTTTAGGTTTACACTAACACTTTCCATCCTCCCCATCCTTCCCACCCCACCCCCACCCCCACCTCCAAATAGAAAGTAATACAGCCAGAAAGAATTCCGGGGACTATAAAATAGAAATTTGGGGGGCCATCAGTTGCCCATCTCTGCATCATCCCTAGGATATTTCTGACAACACAGATCTGCACTTTCTGCCTGGCCCACTGCTTCCCAAGTGCAAGAGCAGATGACATGATATTCCTCCCAATTGTAAATGCAACTGATTGCCAATGCAATCCATATTTGATCTTCAATATTTGTTGACTATGGAGATTTTCAGTCATCCACGTCATGGTTGTCCCAAAGGTCTTTTCAAAAGACAACTGGACTTTCTTTGTTTTTCCATGAAGACATTTCGCTTCTCATCCAAGAATCTTCTTCAGTTCTGAATGAACTGAATTCATTATTTATTACCTTTTTACCCTGCCTGACTCCCACCAAGCTTTCATTCAAAACTACTGTTTTCCAACCAGAGCCCTACAGAGTGGATGGTCTCTAGTACTTTGCACCATTCTAACAGCAGTCCCTGTTCTGATTGGCTGAAATGCCTGGTATGTCACACCCCCTCCCCTCCAGCAAGGGGTGTGGCCAAGCTACTACTCCAGTGGTAAGTAGATATCATTTTTAAAAACTTCGAATTAATCCAATAATGGCTTTCTTCATCTATGTTTTCCATTTGACACATTCATGTCCCAACTGGGGTTTCTGCTAAGGCTGTACCCCTTGCTTTTCCATATCATGCCTATAGCACCTCAAAGACGCCTTTCTCCTTAAAAAAAAGTGTAATATAAGCACATCACTGCCATGTTTCTGTGAACTGAATTATCATTTCTTTTTTGCTACCATGGGCTTACAAGAAGAAAATGGGGAGAAAGGACAATCTGTTCTACTGTTTGCTTTGATTATTGAAGCATCAGAGCAACAAGGGGAAAAACAAACTCAAAGGGTGTCCCTTAATGCCAATACAGGTAGACCAAGTAAAAGTACAGTTTGTTCAACAACTCCTCAAAGTTACAAGGGCACTAGACAAATGTTACTTACGGCTGGTTCACAGAGTTCCAGCTGTACCAGACATGGCTTGATTGGCCCATACAGGATTGGAAGGGCTAGTAACAAGGAAATTACAAATCAGATCTTGAAATGGTTATGGTCTTAACTGGCCCTGGCCCCATTGTTAAGTTCCTGCAATGCAGACTGGAATTTCTGAGGGTGGCTCAGACAACTCAGAACAACCACATGAGACAAGCATTAGTATGGAATTCAGTGGTGGGTTTCAAATTTTTTTACTACCGGTTCTGTGGGCGGGCTTGGTGGGCATGGCATGGCTTGGTGGGTGTGGCTTGGTGGGCATGGCAGGGGAAGGATACTGTAAAATCTCCATTCCCACCCCACTCCAGGGGAAGGATATTGTAAAATCTCCATTCCCACCCCACTCCAGGGGAAGGTTACTGTAAAATCTCAATTCCCTCCCCAAACCAGGGGAAGGTTACTGCAAAATCCCCATTTCCTCCTGATCAGCTGGGACTTGGGAGGCAGAGAATAGATGGGGGTGGGGTCAGTCAGAATTTTTACTACCGGTTCTCTGAACTACTCAAACCTGTTCTCCAGAACTGGTCAGAACCTGCTGAAACCCACCTCTGATGGAATTGCCCAGAATGGAGATTAGTGGATTTTAAGTGCAAGCTAAAAATTAAGG
Source organism: Pituophis catenifer annectens (assembly GCF_029215685.1). Taxonomy (NCBI): domain Eukaryota; kingdom Metazoa; phylum Chordata; class Lepidosauria; order Squamata; family Colubridae; genus Pituophis; species Pituophis catenifer. Next base: position 62,308,538 of record NW_027256882.1, read on the forward strand.
TAGAGTATCCTTTCGGAGGGGTGACCAGTTTTTGAATGTACCGCATTCTTACTCAGGCATCCATATAACTAAAAAGGGAAAAATGAGAATTGAATGGCTGCATGTTTCTCAGTGGCCTTCGGGCATAATCTTTTGGTTAGTAAGCAACTAATAAGTAATTTCTCAATTATTGAGACATATAAGAAATTGCTGCAAGGTCTGGCAGATATACCCCTTTTTCTATCTCAGCTCAGGATATTATTCAAATCAGTAAGATTTTCAGAAAGTACAAGAGGAAACTGAAATGATCTTTGGAGAAGAAGAGGTTTAGCTTTGAGTTCTGGAAAGTACTTTTGGGTGACACACTTCTATGGAGATCTGATGTGAGGCAATACAATTTGGTCTTTGGTTAGATGAGATCTGTATTTTAGAAGATCTTTAGTAAAGTATTTTAGATGCTTTACTAAATAAGCATTATTAAAGAAACTATAGCTTAGTGTCATATGTGAAGCCATGATCACTTTCTCCAAAGGAAATGAAGCCTGAATAAGTCTTGTTCTTGTTACTTTGATATTGATCAGATAATTGGAGTGGGTGGTTAAGATAATCTGATCTTTCTTCTTTAGGTCATGAAATGCTTCAGACAGGATGTCACTAGCCGTCATTTCATTTCTCTGAAGACAGATACTGTAGAAACTAGATCCAATATAAATACTAAAGAATCTTCCTGTGGAAAGCCCCCAGTTTTATTGTATTTTTATTCCTGGTTTTTCTATTGCTCTAATTACATTTGAAGGATAATTCTATGTCTACTTTTCTATTACCATGTTGTACCAGTTCTGCTGTGGTGATTTGTGGACCATTATTTCTTATCATGTTATGTGAATTTGCTGTGGTGTGTTGAACAATCCTTGGTTGAATAAATCATGACTCACCACAGTTTGTAAACCCAACCTTCATCTGAAGTATTCCTCAAGGTTTCCTAAAAGGGCCTTAAATAGTTCAATGACTTTGCAAACAAGGCTGTTTTACCTACTTCTTGTAAGCTCTATAAACTTCCAAGAATGTAATCTTAGAATTTATACTTGGCTCTGTGGCCTTGTTAACCACAGGGCATTCCTTTAACTTTATATATATATAGTACAATTAGAGTTTACTGTAATTTATATTGGATTTGAGCTGAGGCACCACCCTGGAAAGCACAATGTCATATCATTTAGGGTCTTTTCACACTGCTACCATTTGTACTTCCTAATCCATCCAAGATAGTTCAAAGCCAGCCTGTGATAATCTTCACATTTACTAATCACTTAGAATAAAAAGAGATTACCATGATCCAGTAAAGGCTCTTACCAGTTGACCAATAGTGAATGCAAAGAATGGCATTCAATCAAGGCCTCTTCAGTCATGGGTTCAAGAATAATAAAAATTCTTCTATTTATCAAGTGGAAAAGAAGAATAAATAGTTGATATATCCTTTTATCCATTTTATTATAAGAGAGGCCTTTTTCCTCAAAAGCAGGTAAACCAAATTAGTCTGGGAATAATTCTTTCATATGATTATGAGAATCCATAACAGACTAAGAACTGAAAACAAAACTGTTATGTTGCTATCCTGCATTCTTTCTATATTTTTTAAAAAATACAGCATGACTCTACAAAGGTAGAGTTTAACTAATTTGTTTAGAATTCTCTTTCTCAGACAAAATATTTCATTCATTCATTAATCCATTCATTCATTCATTCATTCATTCAATTTATAGAGCTCCCCATCTCACAAATGTGACTACTGATGACATACAATAAAACTGAATATAAAAATAAACATTAAAAATACTTCATAATAAAAATATTATTAATATTTAAAATGAGATCACATTTGGTATTACACATAGCATAGCTATTTCACGGTGGGGGGGAGGGGGGAACCAGAGCTTCGTAGGAGGCAGAGGAACCGCTCCCCTCACTCAACTAACAATAGTACCCACCTTCAAAGCATCCCGACCCGGGTACCTAGCCAGAAGGGACATGAATCTAAGAGCTGGTGACCATATGGACTCTGTCCACTTCCTCAAAACTCCCCCCCCAACAATTTCAAATCATTGCAGGGCAGGCTTCTGTCCTTTCTTCAGCATTTCCTTAGCATTTGCAACAAGGGCTGCATTAAACTGTAAATAAATTAGAGTCACTTCATGCAACAGATGCTCAGCAAATACTTCCACACAGCCTTTTAAGAGGATTTCTGAATCACTCTACCCAAGAGATATCACCTAAACAAGGCCACCAGATGGCTATCTGCATATTGCAATAAGGGCAGAGAAGTATTGTCACTTTGCCACCCTTACTGCCACTAGTGGCACGCTAGATGTCTCTTTTCCTGTTTCATCACCTTCAATATGAATTATGGAGAGTAATGGGTTCCACAAAAGGAGAGGGGTTGCCTAACTGTGGTCTAATCCTCTTATTCCAAGCAACGACCAAGCACTCAAATGGACCATGAAACAATCTCTAGGTTCCTCTGAAACCCATCAAGGCTAATCAGTTGCTGAGAGCAGACCGATCTAATAGGACCTGTCTTCCTGCAGTGGATAGTGGCACCAGAGAATGCCATGGCTACTCGGGGCATGATCTGACCATGTTCTAGATCACATTGCCACCACTCTGACAAGAGGACCACATCAAGTTCTTGTCAATCATATCAACTTTTTCCTTTAATCTTTACATAATAAGGGTAGAAATGCATGCAGTTTTTGGAAGTAATGCCTTTTCCAGTCGGAAATGATCAGAAGTCAGCTAATGCATATAGTACACTTCTCCATCTTTGCTTTCCTCCAGTGTGCTTTCAAAAGAATATGAAATGTAGCCAATTTCTTTATGGCCTAATCGCTCCACCATTCCAAATTTATTATCTCTCTATTGGCAGTTGGAATGATTTCTGCTACAGTGACAATTAACCTATCTTAAAATGTAACTGCTACTAAATTCCCCAAAGACTTAATCAAGAGCTCCAGTTAAAACTTAGCTGGCCGCCTCTTATTTCAGCTACATCTTGAAACCTACAAGCTGATCCCAGCAAATAATTGGAAATCCTTCACCTGAATAGGAAAGTTTTATAGTTTTTCTTCCATCTTCTAGTTAAAATGAGTCATAGCTGAATCCTCCCATTATTTAGTTGCCTTTCATCGATGGTAACTAACATATAACATGATGGAGGTGAGCAGAGAAGAACCAGTGGGTGGTTCCAGCCCCAGCAGAATCAGCCCAAACATTCCAATAATGAAGCTTCTGCTAGGAATTCTTTTAAGTCTGAAGAAGTGAAAAAGGCAAACAGAGCAATCTTTCTTACAATGTGAAAAGTCATAGCACTGAGTCATCCCTTGTCTTTCCATGCTCCCTACTGTTAGCACATTTCACAGAGACCCTTCTCAGTAAGCTAACATAGAAGTGCTATGGTATTTGCTACTTTACATAATCTTTTAAAAAGTAATTATGATTTTATTAAATGTGAAAAATGGCAGAAAATCCAGACATAGTTCTCTGAGAAACTTTTAAAACAAAGATAGATTTATTTCCTATGGCTAACATTTATATTCCATTTTATTACTTAGTAAACAATGCTTTGTTTGAGGTTTTTTGCCAGCTCAGGGCTGCATGTGACAAATCAGGTGTCTGTTGTTTAAAATATGATACATCTTACATGGTCAACTATGAATACTCCTCACCACATGCAATCTTCCCTGTCCTTTTTATGAAAGTAGTCTTAAAACAGAACTTCTTTATATTTAAGTATACAGTTTTTCCTTCACCACTAACCACGGAGAGAAAAGAGGGTGTATTGAATTGAAAACTCTGCTTAATGAGCCACAGTGGTGCAGTGGTTAGACTGCAGTACTGCAGGCTACCTCTGCTGACTGCCGGCTGCCTGCAATTTGACAGTACAAATCTTACCAGGCTCAAGGTTGATTCAGCCTTCCATCCTTCTGAGGTGGGTAAAATGAGGACCCAGATTGTTGGGAGCAATATTCTGACTCTGTAAACTGCTTAGAGAGGGCTGTAAAGCACTATAAAGGAGTATATAAGTCTAAGTGCTATTGCTATTAATCAGCACATGATTAAAACATGACTGTTACTTATGTTATCATTTAAATTGCAGATGGGTTCATGTTGATTATGGTAGTTACTATAGGTCTGTGATGGCAAACCTATGGCCCACGTGCCACAGGTGGCATGCCGAGCCATCTCTGTGGGCACACGAGCCGTTGTCCTGGATCAGCTGCACCGCACATATGCTCGCGCCTCCGGTCAGCCAGCTGATTTTCGGGTCTCTGCCGTGCATGCAGTGGCCAATTTTTGGTCCCAGGAGGCTTCAGGGAGATCTGCTAGGCCCCAAATGGAGCACGTGTGTGTGTGTGTGTGTGTGTGTGTGTGTGTGTGTGTGTGTGTGTGCCACGTGTGCATGCGCAGGGATGCAGGGTGCGCTGGGGGCATTGCATTATGGATGTTTCAGCACCTGAGGAAAAAAAGGTTAGCCATCACTGCTATAGGTATTTGGCTAAGAAAGCTGTAATGGTAATGTGTTTTTGAGAAGTTTTTGAGAATTTAATCTTATTTCTGAAAGTAAAGTTTCATGAGTTGAATTTTATTATTGGTGATATATGAGCATCTCAATGCGTTGTTTTTTTTTTTCTTAACAGAATAATAAGAGTTGGAAAGGACCTTGGAAGCCTCCTCCACAAGCAGGAATCCTATAACATTTCAGAAATATGGTTGTCCAATCTCTTCTTAAAAACTTCCAGTGTTGGAGCATTCACAACTTCTAGAGGCAAGTTGTTCTACTGATTAATTGTTCTAACTGTCTGAAAATTTCTCCTTAGTTCTAAGTTGCTTTTCTCCTTGATTAGTTTCCACCCATTGTTTCTTGTCCTGCCTTCAGGTGCTTTGGAGAATACCTTGACACCCTCTTCTTTGTGGCAACCCCTGAAATATTGGAACACTGCTAGCATGTCATCCCTAGTCTTTAATTAAACTAGACATACCCAATTCCAGCAACTGTTCTTTATATGTTTTAGCCTCCAGTCCCCTAATCATCTTTGTTGCTCTTCTCTGTACTCTTTCTAGAATCTTGACATCTTTTTTACATTGTGGAAACCAAAACTGGATGCAGTATTCCAAGTGTGGTCTTACCAAGGCATTATAAAGTGGTATTAACACTTCATGTGATCTTGATTCTATCCCTTTGTTAATGCAGCCTAGAATCATGTTGGCTTTTTTGGCAGCTGCAGCCAATTTTTAAGTCATATTTAAGTCATTGTCCACTACGTCTCCTAGATCGCTCTCACAGTTATTACTATTACTATAGTATAGGTGGTACTATAGGTACCACCTATGCTATACCTGTATATTTGGTTTTTCTTGCCTAAATGTAGAACCTTACTTTTTTCATCATTGAATTTCATTTTGTTAGATAGGTCCAATGTTCAAGTCTGCCAAATCCTTCTATATCTTAAACCTATCTTCTGGAATGTTGGCTATTCCTGCCAGTTTGGTGTCATCTGCAAATTTGATGATTTCTCATCTATCTCCTCATCCAAATCATTGATGAAGATGTTGAAGAGTACTGGGTCTAAAATAGAACTTTGGAGTACCCCACATCTTCCATGTAGATGCAGTTCCATTGAGGACATGTTCAGTGTGATTGGTCAGCCAGTAACGAATCCATCTGGTGGTGATGCTGTCTAACCCACATTTCTCTCTTATCAATGTGGTCTATTTTATCAAATGCCTTAGTGAAGTCCAAGTAAATTATATCCACAACATTCCTCTGGTCCATTAATTTTGTCAATTGTTGACAATAATTCAGAAATGGTTTGCCACTGCTTTCTTCTTTGATTACTTTCATTTTTATTCCTGACTGAATCAACTGCCCTGGGTTTTCTTGGTGCCTTTTCACCCCAGTAATAAAGGGGTGAGGTCTGACATTGCTTAGCTTTCCAAAGATTGGACAACGTCAGCCAGATGCTATGACCTTGTGTTTTATGTTGACAACTAATCCTTAATAGACAACCCTATATTACTATTTAAAAAAAATATTTTAAAAAGTTACAATTAAAAGATAATTGTAACCTAAAGAAATAAATGAATATAAAGAAAAAATAGAAAATGCAAAAAGGAAAGGAAAAGTAGAAAGTGCACTAAAGAAAGAAAAAGCATAGCATAGCATAGCATAGCATAGTATAAAATATACTAGAGGAAAAGATAAGAAATATATAATTACTTCCCACTTCATCACAAGTATAAACATTTTATCACCTCTTAAAATACAATAAAAGATCTCTTCTATATATATACAATTTCCTATCTGTAAATATATCTTTAAAGCCACATCATTTGGTCCTGATCAGCAAAAGTCCATTAAGAGCTAACAGAGATTACAACCTATCTATTCTAATCTTGATCAAATTTAGACCAACCTTCCGTTTACTTCTAACAATCTTCATTTTTATTCCCTTCAAATACTTTTCTACAATCTGATTTCTTTTCATTTTTTTTTTGTTTCTTCTTACAAAATCCTTTAAAAACTTTAACAAAACTCTTTTGTAAATCCAGTATAGGAAACTTATCCAGGTCACTCTTTTCAGCCAATTTCATTTGTACTTCCATTGTAGCCTCTTTTCCCATATCATTCTCATAACCCATAACATTTTTAAGACCCCTTTCAAATCATTCTCGTTTCTGTCCAGTGAAACCTGTTTCTCTTTGATATTATCTTTTAAACACAATCTATAGTGTCAGAGATTTTTTAAATTAACTTCTGAGTTCATTGTTCACAAATCTCCTTCAATTTTGCTCCATTCTATATTAGTAGGATTATTTTTCTCTGTTCTATATTAGTAGGTAAAAATTAAGTGTTCTTTTCCTTTAATTGTAATTTTAATTTATTTATTTATTTATTAATGAGATTTATATACCGCCCTATCTCCAGCCGGACTCAGGGCGGCTCACAACAGTTAAGAAACATCTAATAAAAAGTTAAAAAATTAAATCCAAATCTCATAATTTAACAGTTAAAAGTACAATTAAGACTAACAAGTTAAAATTAAATTAGAATTAAAACCCCATCAGTCCAGGCCAGCCAAACGAAACAGCCACGTTTTCAGGAAAAAGCGGAGGTCAGGGGGCCACCCAGAACTCCAGGGGCAGTTGATTCCAAAGGGTAGGTGCGCCCACAGAGAAAGCCCTCCCCCTGGGGGTCGCCAGGCAACACTGTCTGGCCAACGGCACCCTGAGGAGGCCCTCTCTGTGGGAATGCACCAGGTGATGGGAAGCTGTTGCTGGCTGCAGATGGTCCCCCAAATATCCTGGGCCTAAGCCATTTAGGGCCTTATAGGTAATCACCAGCACCTTGAATCTCACTTGGAGGGCAACCGGCAACCAATGCAAGTTGCGTAGGAGAGGTGTAATTCCTTCTGGTTCCCTTTTGTTTCCAATCTTCAAAGTCCCATCCTATCATTTTTTTAAAATTAATAATTCAAAACTACAATATTTTACCACAGGAAGGATTTATATACTTAATCTCAAAATTTTATTTCAAATTCATTTGGATCCTAATTTCCAAAATCAACATTTTAATTATCTTTTTGTTATTTATTCCAAAATATTTTTTTTAAAAAAATCGTTAGAGCTATATTTAAACTGATTTTGCTAGGTTTTGAAGGTATTCCACTTGGTGTTCTAAACCTTGCCATTATGAAAGTTCCTAATAGCTAAAAGCAGTTAAGAAGCAATTTCTGAAAGTGATTAAAAAATGAGACTTGGAGAGCCTTATGTCTATATAGGCTACATTATGGTTGTGAGCCTAGTTCGAATCCCTTGACTCCAGATCCTCAACTTATGAGTTGACTGCAAAAACTTCAATTCCTGCAGTCTGCTCATAAGAAGCATCTGTCTGCAGTACATGTGGACAATTTCATGGTCTCTCCTTTTTCCAGAGAGACTTTGCCAGTAAGAATCCATTGCATGGTTGATGATCTCCATTGCAATATCATGCAATATAATGCCCCGTCCTTCAAGAATATTTAGTTTGCCATCAAAATCTCACCAGAAGTCCACAGACAATACTATATAATTCTGTACAGATGTATAAGGCTGCCCTAAAGTACCTTGCTTATATAATAAGAACAACAGAAATCAATAATAAAAATATATGAACCCTAAATTTTCAAACTCAGATAAGTACCTAGTCCTCTTGATGGATGAAAAAAATCGGAAAGTAGAAAGTATGGTTCTCTTTAAGGAGGAAACAATGTGATTTTGTGACAGCATTGGTTACTTGAAAAAAAGGAGAATGAAGGAAGTCCTATATACAAACAAGAAAAAAAAAACAGGTGATGTGTAGTTTAGAGGATATTTTTGTGTTTCTTACTTCCTGGCTGTAGCTTAATGTAAGGAGTTTTTATTGCATAAGAGTTTTCAGGAAAAGCCAACCCTTTGCTTGAACTGATGAGATTATTCCTTCCCTTAAGAAAACTGCTTGCTGGAGCAGGATCCACAGGCAATCAGTATTGTATGTATCAACATGCCCACTCACTCAGTTTGCCTGCAGGGCCTCTTTAGTGTAACATTTGGCTGGGACCAGGATGATTCAGAAAGTTCTTGAAACAAGGAGAGATGAAGGGAGAGGGAGAGAGAGGGAGAGAGGGAGGGAGAGAGGAATGAAGAGAAGGAGAGGGAGAAAGAGGGAGGGAGGGATAGAGGAAGAGGGGGAGAGAGAGAGAAAGGGAGAGGGAGGGGGAGGGGAGGGGGAGAGGGGGGGAGAGAGAGGAATGAAGAGAGGGAGAGGGAGAGAGAGGAAGGAAGTGAGAGAGAGAGGAATGAAGAGAAGGAGAGGGAGAAAGGGAGGGAGGGATAGAGGAGGAGAGAGAGAGGAAGGGAGGGGGAGGGGGAGAGGGAGGGGGAGGGGAGAGGGAGGGGGAGGGGGAGAGGGAGGGAGAGAGAGGAATAAAGAGAGGGAGAGGGAGAGGGGGAGAGAGGGAGAGAGAGGGAGGGAGAGAGATGAATGAAGAGAGGGAGAGGGAGAGAGCGGGAGGAAGAGGGGAAGAGGGAGGAAGAGAGAGAGAGTGAGGGAGGGAAGGAGGGAGAGAGGAATGAAGAGAGGGAGAGGGAGAGAGGGAGGGAGGGAAGGAGAGAGGGAGAGAGAGAGAGAGAGAGAGGGAGAGAGAGGGAGAGAGGGAAAGAGAGAATAATGACCCCATTCTGCATTTTGCTTGGAAACTGAAGCAGTCTCTGATTTGGTCATGGAAAATAGTTTCTGTGTGGCTGTTCAAACGGAAACTTACTGGAATGACCAATTCAGAGATTTCCCTGGAATTCCTACCGCTTTGAAAAGTCACTTTTAAATTGCTGAGTTCAAGAGACTTTTTTTAACCCCTTTGCTGTCTGCAACAGTCGCTCGGTTACTCCTTTTCATCCCAAGTAGAGTTAATTACTCAATCTGCTTTGCATTCCAGAGTCCTCTTATCTTGGTGCTCCAAATATGATACTTCAAAAAAATAGAACCATTCCTTTTTATAAGTTATTATCTCCATCAAATTTTATGTTAAGATCATCTTTGAATTAAAAGAGAAAAAGGAAAGGGATTAACTATCAAATTTCGATCCATCTAAGATATCACAGTATGTATCATAGATGCCAATGGAAGTACACATGATGCCAAGCCCACATTCCAAAAATATGCAGGTTTTACAAGGTTTTATGTTATAAGCATGAATGCTAAAGACTAAAATATTCTGTTTCGCTTCCTATAATGCTTTTTAACCATTACTGTGTGTTAATTTTATTGTAAATATTTAATAAAGATTATTTTTTAAAAAAAGACTAAAATATTTTAGTTTATTAACAATTTATATTTACATTGTGATCTAATCTTATTTAATCTATAGGTTCCTGACTTTTAAGAAATATTAAAATAGCTTTAATTTTTTTTAATCATATTGTTTTATACATTATATACTGTTTTAAAATCTTGCAATAGTTTTAATTGTAAATGTGCTTTAAGTTCCTTTATAGATCAAATGATAACTAAAGCATTTTACTCATTTAATCAATTTTGTACTCAAAAACGACAAGACAAAAAACAATCTGCATTTATTTTTCTTTCAACTTCTGTATATATTGCCTGTAACACTTCAATTGTTTCTTTTTTCCTGAGATCTTGGTACAGTTCCACAAATGAATTTCAGAACTTTATATTACGTTCTTCGTTTATAGTACCCAGGGGCAAACTACAGGACATGTTAAATATTTATCAAGTCAAACTGGTGTGCCACCTGACTCCCAATGACTCTGGGCAGCACACAACAATCAACACAAGCAAATCGCAATAAAACTAATTAAAAAGAGAGTAAAAAAGGATGAAAGATGCCAAAATAATATATGTATCATGTTGCTTCCATTCGTTTTTTTAAAGCACCTGACCAAGAATAGCGGGGTTTTATTCTAACTGAGTGTTGATTTTCTTTTTTTCTCATTAATATGCATGGCCCCTGGAGGAAAAAAATTAGGCTCACATTGACTGTTTTTAATTTGCATACTGTGTAGTAACTTTTTTTTTTTTAAATCAAACTATGCAGGAAGGAGCTGCAAGCTTAATATTTCATACACTACCAGCACATTGTGTGTGTGTGTGTGTGCGCGCGCGCGCGTGCATGCATGTGCAAATATGTATGTATAAGCAGAGGTGGTAATCAGCAGGTTCTGACCAGTTCTGTAGAACTGGTAGCGGAAATTTTGAGTAGTTCGGAGAACCGGTATATACCACCTCTGACTGGTCCCACCCCCATCTATTCTCTGCCTCCCGAGTCCCAGCTGATCGGGAGGAAATGGGGATTTTGCAGTAACCTTCCCCTGGAGTGGGGAGGGAATGGAGATTTTACAGTATCCTTCCCCTGCCATGCCCAACAACCCACACCGACCAAGCCATGCTACACCTACCAAGCCACACCCACAGAACCAGTAGGAAAAAAATTTGAATCCCACCACTGATATATACAACGTGCTGGTAGTGTGTGTGTATACGGTATTCTATCATAATGTAAATGAAGGGATCTGATAGATGACCACTGGATAACTTTCTATTCAGTCTATTCTAAAAGCAATGCATCCGGTTGGAAAAATTACAAATTCAGCCAAAATCCTTTTGATACCTTAGGAGGCCTCTAAGTTGTCAGAAGAAAGGAACATTCTAATGACATACAGCTTAAAGGTTGGTTAGGTCAAGGGTATCCACATGAGCTAGAAGTCGTCTATCAACAGAAGATAATTTGAATCTATGCTCCAGTAATTTACAGAAGAATTATGATTGTTTGGCAAAGATAATGTAAAACTTTAGTAATTAGGAAATGTCAATTAAATATAACAAATGTATATGACCATATAAACTGCTGAGTTAACAGAATCCTTTGTCTTAGAAGTGTATAAAACCGTTGTAACAGAGTTCTCTCCTTGTTCGAAGCTTCATGTACAAAACTGGCTCTGAACCTTGTGCAATAAAGCAGTCTCTGGCTGACCTAGGAATGTTGCTTTGTATTCATCATTCCACAACAATCAGGGAGGGCAACAAGGGTCTGTGGAGTTGCTAAAGAAAATATTTGTACCTCAGGGTGGTCCTTGGTGCTCTCTGAGCTCAGTTGTTTCCTTGCAGATGATTCATTACCCAAACTAGGTAGCATCATCAGTGCTAGAGTGATGATGAGTGACTAGCACTGATGATGTTACTTAGTTTGGTAATAAAATGTCTGGAAGAAAACAAGTGAGCTCAGAGAGCATCAAGGACCCTTCAGTTGGTAACTCCAGAGTTATTTTGAATTTTGCTCTCTCCCTTTTGGATAGGGATAGCACCTCTAAGTGCTTTCATGCACTTATTTCAGGAAAGCTGAAGAGCTCGGGGAAATAAGAATGCTCTTTAAGGAGATTTCTGTTTTAGGCCAAGTTGTATTCCCTGAAAGATCAAGCTGCATGGATGCCTCGTAGACTCTGTACTGACAAATAAAGTCAATACAGCAGCTGCAATAGCCAGAACAATTGTATAATAGCTTATCCTGGTTTCCAGCTGTATCCCTGTATGGTAAGGTGTACCTTGCATGAGACTGGATGTTTGTAATATGGTCTACATGCTGCTGCCTATTGAAACAGTCTGGCAATTTTAGCTGTGCAAGCTCTGGCTATCCTATTGTTGGTGAAGCCACTGGATCATATGAGAATTCTATTACATTGGTTCTTGGTGCTTTTCCAAGCCCAATTAAAACAATGGGTGTTAATCTTTGTAGCGTGAATAAGGAAGACAATCCAGTTTAAGGGAGAGATTGCCTCACCGAAATCCCAGCTGGTCAGATAAAATAAAGGATGAGACTTTAGGGAGAGGGAAAGCTTCTTGCATCATCAGTTTATTCATGCAAGAGGAAGTGGAAAAATGATGACTTGCTGTTTTGCCATGCTTAGAGCATTTTTCTCTGGAATCTGATAGAGCAGGGGTGTCAAATTCGCAACAATCCTTCACTAAAACAGGGTGGGCGTGGCCAGTGCATGACATATCCGGCCTGTGGTTTGACACCCCTGCGATAGAGGGAGAGGGAGCCATCATTCTTGTTTTCTTTGCTTCCCATTTAGGGCGAGAATGGTGGTAAACCTGTGATTTCCACCTTTGACTACATCACACCCAGTCAAGAAATTATATGGCCAAAGCTACCTTTGCAAAGTGGCCAAAGCTACCCTTGTAAAGTGCTCCTTCTAAATGCATCATAAGGAAGCATGGAGATAGGCTGCTTGCCCTTATACTGATTAGAGATCTTTCAGGCTGATCGTTCTCTCAACCACTTGCTTCAATTGTCTTGAGTGTTTTGCTTTAACCATTACTTTCCTTTTCCAATTGAGGGAAACGAGGGGGAGGAGGGGTATATCTAGCATTAGTGGCATTCAAATAATTTAACAACCAGTTCTCTGCCCTAATGACCAGCTGGGTAGGCATGGCTCAGTGGTCATGTGACCATGTGGGCGTGCCCAACTCAACATCACTCACATTGATGGGCACTTCACCTTAGCTCTTACAATGTAATAAGGGTTAACCAGAGAGACAGTTTCTGTAAGCAGGGAAATAAAGATTAGGCTAGAAACAACACCAGAATGTTTCCTTCTTGCCTTCCTTATAGGATTAGCCCTGTAAAGTGGGAAAAAACAAAATAAGATTTCTTCCAACAACCAGTTCTCCGAACTGCTTAGAAAGTTAACAACCGGTTCTCCCGAATATGTGCAAACTGGCTGAATTCCACCACTAGTCTGAAGAAAGAATGGACCAGGTAACACCATTGCTCCGTGAGCTGCATTGGCTCCTGGTCTGCTTCTGGGTACAATTTAAGGTGGCATGGGTCCAGACTACTTGTGAGACTGTCTCATCCCACTGGGATTGGCCTGCCCCACCCTTGCTGGCAGAGGAGGCATGCTGCGGTGCACGGGAGCACAATTATTCCAGCTGGCATGGACCAGGAGAGGGGCCTTCTCTGCTGTTAAATCTGCCCTCTGGAACATCATGGAGTGAGGTTGGCTCCAACTCTTCTGACCTTCCATAAGAGCTTCAAGAGTGGCTCTGCTTGGGGCTCCAATAGGGGAATATCACAATGGAGGTAGTTGATCAATTAACATCAGATCCCACCTTCTCCCCCCCACATCTTGCTTCTGCCCCCTCTGTCTTTTAATTGTGCTGCAGTGTTCAACTTTTTGTACTAACTCATTTATGTTTTTAGTTTATATGGTTTTTATCTTTTATGATTGTAAGCCGCCCAGAGTTACCTTGAGGTAAGATGGGCAGCCAATAAATTTTACAAACAAACGAAGAAATAAAGCTTTACTTACAGCTTTGCAAGCTAGGCAGATCCAGGTGGTCTATTGCTAGGTGTTGTCCATCCTTGCTTATAGCTTTAACTGGTTGGATCCACATTACTCATATCTTCATCTGAATCTGCTTGTACTTTCAGATCAATAATGGAGGGCCTTCTCTTTTGCCTATTTTTGAGGACTATTAATTAAAATATAAGGGAGGAGCTTTTTCTGATATGACCTGTCTCTGGAATGGGTTGCTGTTTGTGATTGTTTTAGGCCTATCACTGCAAGCTTTTAAACAGATGTATTCTCTTTTGCTTTAATCCTTTGATTTCCCATAAATGATAAATAGTTTCATTTTTGGCATTTATAATTTTAATTATAATAATAAACATTCATAAATACAGGTAGTCCTTGACTTACAACTGTTTGTTTAGTGACCGTTCAAAGTTACAATGGCACTGAAAAATGTGACTTAATGACTGTTTTTCACACTTGCTGTTGCAACAACCCCATGTCACATGATCAAAATTCAGATGCTTAGCAACTGACTCATATTTATAATAGTGGAAATGACCTGTGGTCATGTGATCAACTTTTGCGATCTTCTGACAAGCAAATCCATGGGGAAGGCGGATTCACTTAACAACCGTGTTATTAATTTAACCACTGCAGTGATTCGTTTAACAACTGTGGCAAGAAAGGTTGTAAAATGGGGCAAAACTCACTTAACAACAGAAATTGCTGAACAACAGAAATTGTTTTTACTAGTCTTATTATGTTTTCTTGTGACCTATCTAGAGTTGTTTAGAGTCAGATGGTGTGCAAACTGAATAAAATTAAAAAAACAACAACCAATAAGACCACCATATCCTATTACACATGCTTGCTCTTACATTATTCAATAGTTTGATTCATATAACTGCTTTGGGAGGCTTCTGCTATTAAAGATTAACTATTCAACAAACAAAGGTGATCGCTCCGCTTCCATGGATCAGATAGTGATGGGAGTTCACACATTATATATTTCCATGTGATATGTGAATCCTGTCTGGGGAATGGGGAAGGATTTGAAGAATAATGGACAGAAAGGATTGGAGAAAGGGTGATGCAAGAGTAAAGATTGAGGAGGAAGGAATTATACAGTAGATATACATGATGGGGGAAGTGAGTATAGAAAATCAGTACTAAGGAGATAGAAAGATCAGCGTCTGGAAAGCTGATTGAGATAAATCCCAAAAATGGATGAAATGACAGATGGTGAAGTATAGGTTACTTTGTAAACAGAAGATTTGGGCATAAGGGAGGAAATAGTAGAAATGTAGGAAATATGAGTCAAAGAGAAGAGAAAGCAAAGTTCAAAGACATTCTAGGATGTCTGAGGAGGCCAGTACTAAAGCTGCCTGGATTAACCCCATACATGGATGAGGTATTAGAAATGCTGAGTGCTGCTGGCAGGAAGATCTTTGTGGGCCAAAGATTAATGGGAAAGGACAATATCACAGTTTTATTAGAATTATCCAGCCAATCCTTTGGCTGCAGCTTGCAGGAAATGTCACAGATTCTGGCTAAATTCCTAGTTAGCACTTTTTTTTCCCCTGCTGTACGATAGCCTGCAGTGCAGCTGCACTGTGTTGACACTGGCTAGGGAAAAGAACTGTCTTCTCCATCCTATAGCTAGCACTGCAGTGTTTTTCCCCTCCTGGGCTTTAATAGATATGAGATGGGCTGAAATTCAATAAGTGAACTCTCTCTGGTAGGGAGTCTCCTAGGGGAAGAGTTTTGGCGAGTGCATTTACATTGCTCATGAAGCTATTAAAAGGCACAGGAATTTTGCAAGGGGAAGAAACGTGAATATCTCTCTGGCACAGCATGTCTAGCTCTGCATATGCAGCTTCTGCCTATGTTAAATGTCACAGTAATTGCAGCTTTTCATGATGGAAGTTACTGCTGGTAATCGTGCCAGCTGTGGCTTATCCATTCTGCACTTACGTAAATCATTACACAACCACTTGCCACGCATGGTTTCTTTGCACGCATTTATTGGTGTAAATGGAAAGGGCTCACGTATAAAATTTAATTTTTAGAGCAACCCTTCACAATACAGATAGAAAACACAGTTGTTGATAACTGTCTAAGATGCAGATAGCAGATGATAAATTATTTCTTCCTTCTTCAAAAGACTACACTTACTAATGGCTATAAATAGCAATAGCACTTAGACTTATATAGTGCTTCACAGTGCTTTACAGCCCTCTCTAAGTGGTTTACAGAGTCAGCTTATTGCCCCCAACAATCTGGGTCCTCATTTTACACACCTCGGAAGGATGGAAGGCTGAGTCAACCTTGAGCCTGGTGAGATTCGAACTGCCAAATTGCAGTCAGCTGGCAGTCAGCAGAAAAGAAGCTGCAGAAATGAAGCTATTCTTAAAGGTAGAGAGCAAATGATATGTTTTTTCCTAATTGATGGGCAAGCACAATGCAGAAACAGAAGGCGTTCTAAAATACTTGAGCAAAATCACATGGAATACTCTGGATGAGTCTGGGAAAGATGCCAGGCAAGACTAAAATGGGATTGGGTTTTGTGTTGTATCGCACTGTACCATACAAACTTACAGTTGTCCTTACTGTATGGTCATGAATGACTTAAGGGGGTTGCAACATTTGCAGTTGTTTTGAGTCCCTGGAAAGTAGAGGTGGGGTGGGCTGCTGGGGGCTTGCAGGGGTTCAGGAGAACCTCTAGCTAAGATTCTGTGCAGTTCGAAGAACCCCAAAATCCCACTCCTGGCTGGCCCCATTCACCCCACCCTGCCCCTCCCAGGAGTTCCCACATAGCCCATTTTAGATGCAGGTAAGTGCAGGGCATGCATGGAGACTTGGGGAGGTGAAAAATGGGCCTACCGGAAGTTCAGGAAGGCCATAAATGGGTCTGTTTCCAGCCTCCAGAGGGCCTCCAGAGCCTGGGAGGCCGTTTTTGCTCTCCCAGAGACTCGAGGAAAGCTTCCGGAGCCCGGGGAGGGCAAAAATGCCCCCCTCCGCCATGGTGCAGGAGGCCAACTAGCCACGCACACCATGGCCACGCCCACCCAGCAACCGGGCAGACAACCCCTTGCTAAAATTTTTGAAGTCCACCCGTGAGTAGAGAGTCTCTAAGCAGAGCAGTAGGCAGAAGGGGTCTATGGGCAAGATTTTCACTGTGTGAAAGCAAAGTGGCCATGCCTGCCTTAGTGTCTCCACCCCAAGAAAGCAACTCATGTTGGCCTCAAGTCATTGGATGTCTTGGGTAGACAGGTCTACCAAGAGCCTAACATCATTCCATATATAAACAAGTATTCATTGTGCAGTAAATGGTGCTGTTCTCATCCCATAATGCCAATGCACAACGGCTATTTCCATTAAAGTACAGGATCTTTTCTTCTTCTTCTATCATCTCATTGTGTAGGACTCCATACACAATGTATATACAGGGCTCCTCTGAATCTGACGTTGCATCAGGTCCCCAAGTGAATGTTCCATGAACATGTCACACATAAAGTAATAATGTTGTTTTGTTTGACATAAATATGATGTGTTTGGTTAACATGATAATGATTTAGAATGGTGTGCAACTGTGGCAAAAGAAAGCAAAGATAGCACCATAGTAGTAGTAGGAATTTTGGTTGCCATCCCAAAACATTTGGAGCACCACTTGAACACCATAGGCACTGAACTAAATCACCATCAGTAAGTTGCAACAGGCTTACAAAACCTTTAACGTTCTCAAGTAACAATTGCCTATTCCAGGTCCTTGGACTCAACTGGTGGATAAAAATGCCAAATTCGGTCTAAACATCTGGCTGACTGTGCAACCAACGACAACAATAATAACCAGGTTTAGCTACATTGCCATGTTATTTTAGCTAGTGATTAGATTCAGAGTGTCAGAATTAAAAAGATCTCCCTAGAGGTTTAGTAAAATGTAACATTCTCATGATCTTCTAGTTTCTGGAAGCTGACCATGTTCTTGAAATACATTCCTGCGATTCAGTGCCTGTCCCTAATTTCCTCCACCCACTGAGAGGCGAGAGAGAATTTCTTGGTAACAATTACTCATAATACCTATGATTCTTTCTGTGAACTCCTAGACAATGTTTACATAAAAGACGTAAACCGATTTAAGAAGAAAGCAAAACCGGATTAATGGAGATATGAAAGAATGCTGAAAGCTTTTGAAACTTACAATGTTACAGTGATACAAGTTATTACTATTCTCCAAAAGAGGAAGGGATAAGAAAATCAAGAGTAAAATGTAGAAATTGATCACACAGGGAATTTAAGTGGAATGTTTTGATTTGTTACTTTATTTGAATTACATTTGGTGAATCATAGCACAAAGAAACTATGGCTATCTTAATATATTTCACTTAGAATAGTGATGGCAAACCTTTTCAGCACCGAGTGCCCAACTGTGTACTGGAGTGCCGGAATGCCAGAACCCGAAGACCAGCTGGCGGTGTGCATGCATGCACCAACCAGCTGGTCTTTGGGTTTCCGGTGCACGCATTTGTCTCATTTCTATGCCGCCCAACTCCCAAGGGACTCATGCATGCGTGAAGACCAGCTGGCTGGCGTGCATGTGCGTGCCAGAAACCGGGAGACCAGTGGCAACAGCGTGGGAGCCCACAGAGGGGGCTCTACGTGCCACCTCTGGCACACATACTATAGGTTCGCCATCACGGATTTAGAGTGTATTCCCATGAATGTTTAAGTGTGAGTACTTTCATAAAGTTTCTGATACAGAGACATCTGGGCAACTTGGTTGGGTAACTAGGAGTTATGGTTTAGCGTTATTTGAGGGACAAAGATTTCCCACCATGGATATAAAACAATGATAGATAGAACCATTCATATTACAGATTACAAAATACAGATTACTTTAACTGCACAATAAAGCTACCTGATATTTCTGTATCTTTTTTCTGCTCATTTGCAATGTTATGGATTTTTGCAGGTAATCTGATGGCTGTGTCCTATAAGCAAGGAAGCAATCAAACAAACAAACAAAGTCTTCCTCAACATGCTATCCTCTAGATATGATGCAACCTCAATTCCCAGAAGGTCTACCATGATGGTTGGGAATACTAAAAATGGAAATCCCAGCACATTACAGAATACTAAGGTATGGAGAATTGCTCTATGCTTTAAACATATACCACTGACCACACGTAGTCCTTGACTTATGACCACAATTGAGCCCAACGTTTCCACTGTTAAACAAGGCAATTGTTAAGTAAGTTTTGCTCCATTTTATGGTCTTTTTGTGCCACAGTTATTAAATGAATCACTGCAGTTGTTAAGTGAATCATGTGGTTGTTAAGCGAATCTGTCTTTCCCCATTGACTTTGCTTGTCAGAATCTGGCTAGGCAGGTTATCAATGGTGATTGTGGAACAGTGCAACTGTCATAAATACATGCCAGTTGCCAAGCACACAATTATTATTATTATTTTTAAATTTGATTTATATGCTGCCCTTCTCCGGAGACTCAGGGTGGCTTACAATGTGTTAAGCAATAGCCTTCATACTTTTGTATATTTATACAAAGTCAGCTTATTGCTCCCACAAACTGGGTCCTCATTTCACCTACCTTAGAAAGGATGGAAGGCTGAGTCAACCTTGAGCCTGGGGAGATTCGAACTTGCAGTTCGAACTTGCAGTAATTGCAGGCAGCTGAATGTTAATAACAGGCTATTAGTCTGCTGCACCACCAGGCTCTTTTTGATTACATGACCATGGGGGTACTGCAACAACTGTACGTATGCAAACTAGTCATAGGTCACTATTTTCAGTGCCGTTGTATCTTTGAACAGTCACTAAACAAACAGTTGTAAGTCAAGGACTACCTGTATAGATTTCCATAGACAGGTGTTTTTTTTTTAATAGACTACAGTTTTCTATAAATTGATTTTCAGAGCTGCTGTGTTCTATGATGTTTAAATTGGCTTTCTATATTGTGATTCTAGGCAGATTAGGCTATCAATTAGCAGCCCTAGAACAAGGCAAACCTTGCTTTCTAAAGAAACATAGGTTTTGAAAATATGTATTCAGATGTAAAGTTTATACAGTATGTTTATATAGATCAACTATCTGATATACTTTTGAAAGATACCGTACAGATCTGAGGCTGTAGCTGAAGTCTTAATGGTATCATCGGGTGGGTTCCACTTACCTTTACTACTGGTTCGCAGAGGGAGCTTGTGTGCTTCTGTGCATGTGCAGAAGCTTCTGCGCATGCACAGATCACCCATGATGACATTGTGGTGGGTGGGCGGAGCTTCCCGCTGGTTTTACTACCAGTTCTATAGAACCAGACCAAACCAGGAGCAACCCACCACTGGGTATCATCCATTATGGATATGGGGGAGGGAGAGAGGGAGGGAGAGAAGAAAGAAAGAAAGAAAGAAAGAAAGAAAGAAAGAAAGAAAGAAAGAAAGAGAGAGAGAGAGAGAGAGAGAGAGAGAGAAAGAAAGAAAGAAAGAAAGAAAGAAAGAAAGAAAGAAAGAAAGAAAGAAAGAAAGAAAGAAAGAAAGAAAACCATTACACTCGAAGTCTAAAGACTCTGCTTGGTGCCTATACTATAGCCCCATGATGGTGAACCTATGGCACACGTGGCACAGGTGGCACGCGGAAACATATCTATGGGCACGCGAGTGTTGTCCTAGCTCAGCTCCAGCGCGCATGCATGCACCAGCCAGCTGATTTTTGGGCCTTCCGGGCCCACCAGAAGTTAGGAAACGTGCCATTTCCAGCCTCCGGAGGGCTTCAGGGGGTTGGGGAAGGCCATTTTTGCCCTCCAGGAAAGACTCTGGAGCCTGGGGAGGGCAAAAAAATGGGCCTACTGGTCCCACCATGCCATCGCGTGCCAAAAGTGGGGGGGGGGATTTGGGGAGGTCATGCGTGCATGCGTGGGGGAGTTGCGTGCACATGTGCGGGGGAGGGGCCGCATTAAATTATGGGTGTGGGCATGTGCGCGCCACCCCCCGCTTTTGGCACTCGATGGCAAAAAGGTTAGCCATTACTGCTTTAGCCCTTCTGATTTCAGAGGGTAATGTCATGATGTCTGTTGCCTTTCTTTTACTGAATAGCTGTTACTGCCAATAAAGGGAAAAATGCTGAGGACCAGGGTATCCATGGCAACACCAGGCTCTGCAACATGTGGGTAAAGCCGGACCTCCCACTCTAAACACCTTGTGCATCATCCAGCTGCTATGTAACGCAGATAAGCCGAAGAAGCTCATCATATAATGCTTCATGTCCCTTTCCATCCATTTCAGTCAGGATAAGGTCACATCGCCTGCATGAAGCAGGAAAAAGCACACACCCATTATGTAATTCCAGATTATCCCTCCCAATGATGTAAGAGCTAATTCAAGCTCTCTCTCTACCTGAAGGAGTTCATTCAGGCCCACTTTAAAAGTTCCTGCTGTTGTTGAAAGGCACACCTAGCAGTAATTATGCCTTAACAGAACTTTGTTAATTTTCTCAGCATATTATATAAGGGGAAAAAAAAAACTGGGTTACCTTCTAAAGGAAAAAAAAAAATTCACAGCATGTCGAGAGGTGGAAAGAGAGGATGTGAGTGTTGTTTAAAAATTGTTATGTTAGAGTTGATTTGACATGAAAATGCATCATATTCCTTCTCTGTAAGAAAAGATTTTGGGTAGTCTGAAAGAGGGAGAGGGAGAACCTGTGACTAAAAGTGATGAAAGATATTAGAAATTGTAGTTCAGGTCAGCAACAACAGGATTACAAACCTCTTGCAGTCCAAAAGAAACGGTCAAGTTCAGTTCCTGAAAAGCTGCTTCAAAACCCGGACTCTGGCCTTCAGGGTTTACGAATCCTTTCCAGAGCCAGTTTAAGACCTTATTCTTTCTAAGGCACAGGAAGTATGGTACAACTCCTTGAGACTGGCCAAATTATTTGAATGCCTCCAAGTTCCAACCACTTTGCCAGTGGTGGGTTGCCCCCGGTTTAGACCAGTTTGGACTGGTTCGCAAGAACCGGTAGTAAAACCGGCGGGGAGGCCCCGCCCACCACCTCGGATGTTGTCATCAGTGATTAGCAGAAGCAAGGTGTGCGATCCCATTGTGAACCGGTAGTAAAGGTAAGTAGAACCCCTGCACCTTGCCCAATAAAAATGCAACTATATCAGTGAAATGACTTGCCTCCAGAAGTTGTGGGTGCTCCAACACTGGAGGTTTTAAGAAGGGATTAGACAAATCATTGTCTCAAATGGTATAGGGCAATGATGGCTAACCTTTTTTTTTTTTTTTTTAAATTTGATTTATATGCCGCCCTTCTCCGGAGACTCAGGGCGGCTTACAATGCATTAAGCAATAGCCTTCATACTTTTGTATATTTATACAAAGTCAGCTTATTGCCCCCACAAACTGGGTCCTCGTTTCACCTACCTTAGAAAGGATGGAAGGCTGAGTCAACCTTGAGCCTTGGAGAGATTCGAACCAGCAGTAAATTGCAGGCAGCTGTGTTAATGACAGGGTGCGTAGACCACTGTACTATCAAGGCACTGTACTATCAAGGCTCTTTTTAACATTGCGTGCCAAAAGTGGGGGGAGCGTGGTGGGGTCACACGCACACGTGCCCACATACATAATTCTATGCCCCCTGCCCCCCCGTGCTCCCCCCACTTTTGGCACGCGATGGCACGGGGGGCCCGGTAGGCCCGTTTTTCACCTGAAAGGCTCCAGAGCCTTTCTAGGTGCCTGGGGAGGGCAAAAACAGCCTCCCCCCCCCAGAGGCCCTCCGGAGGCCGGAAACTGTGTTTCCTGACTTCTGGTGGGCCCAGAAGGCCCGAAAATCTGCATGCGTGCTGGAGCTGAGCTCATGTGCCCACTGATATGGCTCCATGTGCCCCCTGTGGCACCCATGCCATAGGTTCGCCATCACGGGTATAGGGTTTCCTGCCTGAGCTGGGGATAGAAGACTTTAAGGTCCCTTCCAGCTCGGTTATTCTGTTAACCAAGAATTTACTGCCTTTCTTCCCACCACAATCTCTATTAGCTAAAACCAGGGGTGGTGTTCACTTACTTTCCCTACCGGTTTGCAAATGTGAGCATGCACGCATGCACACGGTCTTTCATGCATGCACTTTGCTCATGTTTGCACCTTCCGTGCATGCACCCGGCCTCAAAAATGTGCCTAAATAGGACGGCATAGAGCCGGGCCAGGTGGGGAGGCCCACCACATGATTTCCACTTCCGAGTCACCTGAGCCAGTCTGAACCAGCTGAATACCACCTCTGACTGAAACTCTGTAAAGATTCTCAGTCATCCAGGTCATGGTTGTCCCAAAGGTGCATGACCTGGATGACTGAGAATCTCTATAGACTTTTAGCTATACAATTTGGGATGAGCACCCTTGGAATGGTGTGGGAGTAGGAATGGATTTCCAGAGGAAAATAAATAAATAAATAAAAATTGCAGACTGCAGGAACCAGGAACACTACTCAGGTGATCCTGAGGACACAGATAAACCTCCAAGTGCTTCAACGACCCTCTAAAACAGGGGTGTCAAACTCACATCGTCATGTTGTCATGATGCTAAATCGGGGGGTGGCGTGGCCAGCACATGACGTATCTGGCCCGTGGGCCCTGAGTTTGACACCCCTGCTCTAAAAGGATGCAAATGACCAGCTATCTGCAAGAAATATAAATTCTTCCATTCCTCACTGTCCTGTCAGAGTTGAAGAAGCTTCTTGGATGAGAAGCGAAAGTCTTCAAAGAAAAAAAACAAGAAAGTCCATTTGCTTCCTGGAAAAAAAAAAATCACCTTTGGGATCCCTATTAGCTGCTTGCCAGGGGTCTGACTCGAACACAACTCTTCATGGCATGTGGGAAGGGGAGAGATTTTACATTAGTGCTATCTGGACATAGTTTGCCAGAACTGTTTTCTGGAATTATTGCTTGGACTTCCCAGTCTAGCCTACAGCCTTGGCAGTCCCCTATATGTGTGCTAATTAGGCCCAACCTTGCTTAGCTTCTGAGACCCGACCATGACAGCCAAATTCTGTGTGTGCGTATGAGAGAATAAAAAGCGATCTTATTATTATTTTTTTCCCTTCCAGGGCCCCGTGAGAAGACTGTGCTCTTTCAGTAAGGCTTGGCAGATGAGGCATAATCTTCTGGAGCTGGCCAGGGGATACTCAGCTGACTTCACTACCTCCTCCTCTTTACCCCCACTACTGTTTTTCTACTGCTAAATTTACCAGTGAAGAACTGGGCAACAAAAGCTTAGGAAACAAAAATACAAAAGGGAAGGGACTGTGGTTTCAGAACAGGGAAGGGGTGAGATACTTCTACATAGTAGATTAATTCACTTCAGCATTTTCCCCAGGCTTCCTTTAGCACAAGGGCAAGCATCAGAGGGGGGGGGGGGAGAAAGAAGAAGAAGAAGAAGAAGAAGAAGAAGAAGAAGAAGAAGAAGAAGAAGAAGAAGAAGAAGAAGAAGAAGAAGAAGAAGAAGAAGAAGAAGAAGAAGAAGAAGAAGAAGAAGAAGAAGAAGAAGAAGAAGAAGAAGAAGAAGAAGAAGAAGATTGAGCCAAGTTCATTTAAGCAGAAAATGGCCTGGGGGTTATGATGCCTAGGCTGGCCTCTCCCTTGCAGTTGTTACACAGGCAATTGTTTGACTATGGGTGTTGCTGAGACAGATGGCACCTGTGTGGCATGAAAGGGTAGTCTTGGGCCTTGTTCCTGCCACTTAAAAAAACCTGAGACAGGATCTTAAAAACACAGTCCTCCTCGTGCTGATCTGATGTAAGAGGTTCAAAGTAAGCAAGAAGCCCGACGGGTTTTACAGCAGCTAACGAGACTGGTCTCCGGTGATGACAAGGAGGAACAGAAAATGATATTGTGGCGCAATATCTTAGCAGGAATCCCTGCATGTGCCACCTGTGGCCTGGATTGAGTGGGTGGATCCCCAGTGGGTGGGGGATGGAGACTGATGGTGAGTGACTGTTCTTGCCTTTGGGCATTGACACAGGGAAAAAGTTTCCTTTTTTAACATGAAAGAAACCGAACAAACTAGGGAATAGACAAAGACACTTCCAGACAGATGATCTAGCCCACGGGAGTAGTTTTGAAGGATTGGATATCTGAAATATTGTTTTCTTGCTACTCAAATCTAGCAACATCAAAATGTTAAAAGCAACCTGTTGTGTAGTTTTTTTTGGAGGGGGATCCCTATAGCCCTACTCTATGCATGTTGAATTCTTAGTGTATCAATGGAATTTAGTTCACACAGGATTATATTCCTCCATCCCGCTCCTAGATATATTTGCCCAGTATCACTGCTTTTAAAGCTTCATTTTCCTCCAGTAATATTGTAGATTGTACTGCCACCGTTCTTTATTTCAGTAACAGATGCCATACGCTCATAAAAGCATTTCTAAAAGATTTTCCACCTTAGTTCTTCAAAGTTTCACAAAGAGTTTAGCAATGTCTCCCCATTTTGTGCAGTTGGACACAGAAGTCACTCCTGCTAAGCCTAAGTGTGTGACTGCCTTTGTTGGGTCATTGTATATAGGTCTGTGGCTTCAGTGGGTTACAAACACCCTTCTTGATTTTTTGATGCTATTTTTGCTTATCTGAATGAGCTCAACTGAAGCTGCCTTATACAGTACTGTGAGTGTACCTGCTCTCCAGGGTTTGACACAGGGGTGAAATCCAGCAGGTTCTGACAGGTTCTGGAGAACCGGTAGCAGAAATTTTGAGTAGTTTGGAGAACCAGCAAATACCACCTCTGGCTGGCCCCAGAGTGAGGTGGGAATTGATATTTTGCAATATCCTTCCCCCCGGAGTGGGGAGGGAATGGGGATTTTGCAGTATCCGTGCCCTGCCATGCCCACCAAGCCACACCATGGCCTCCAAGCCATGCCCACAGAACCGGTAGTAAAAAAATTTGGATTTCACCACTGGTTTGACATCAGAGTGAGGGCAGGAGACTGAAACTAGGATAATTTCCATGTACATTGTGGATATTTTACCAAGTGGTGGCCTTTCTTTCTCCTCCCCTCCCCCCTTTTTTGTGCACATAGTGCATTGATCATGTCTTCTTTTTCAAATCAGCAAAAGGAAAGCAAACTTCACCAAACTATTCCCTTAGTTCCCCCACCCCCCGAGTAAACAAACATGCCTTAGCAACATAGTGCCCTCTGAGCATTGGCCTATGACTCTTGTCCCCTATATAGTCCCTCTCATCCCTTGACCCCATGACTAGGACCTTGCTCAATAAGGAGGCTTGGAGGAGGAGGAACTCAGTCCTTCTTCCTTGGCTGGGAGGAGAACGTTTGCTAAGAGTGGGGAGAATTAATCACAGGGAGGTGAAAAGCTGGGTTGCCTTGGGGTGAAAAACGTTTGGCAACACATTGCAAAGATCTGTCGCTGCCCAAGAGCGAAGCCTGTGAGCGAGGAAGGAATGCCAGCAACTGCTTTGCATGTGACAGCTGCACAAGGAGAATATTGAAGTGTTTCCTGCTGAGGGGGATACCCGAGGGAACATCCACAGTTGGAGTGATGCTTTGTTAATTACACGATGGGCTTTCTGAATCAAGAGCCTGTAAGAACTCCAAGGCCTGGAAATATCTTTCTTTTCTGAAAGGGAGAGGTCTCAGATGACCTGCCAAAAGATAGACAATCCTTCAAAAGGAAAATGTGGGCCATTTGCATTTCCAACCTTAGGAGGGAGAGGGCTAGCCAGGCTTTCTTGACAATGCATTTTAAAAGTAAGTGCATGGCCACCGCCATTGTGATTTTCAGTGAAGAAAATCAGCTTGACCACACTACAAAATGGTGGCCTTAAACCAGAGGTCTTCAAACTTGGCAGCTTTAAGACTTGTGGACTTCAACTCCCAGAATTCTCCAGCCAGCTATGCTATGCTGGCTGGAGAATTCTGGGAGTTGATGTCCATAAGTCTTAAAGCTGCCAAGTTTGGGGACCTTTACCTTAAACACTCCTCCTTTAGAAAGAGATAGAGGTTCCTTTTCAAGAGCTTTCATTTCTCTCCTTCGATCTCTCCCAGAAAAACAGCCCTAAGGTTTTCCAAGGCCAACAAGTGTTTCATCACAATGCGCACATTACCAGAACACATTTTTTTCCCCACATGGAGACAAGGCTCTGAGTCAGAGATTAATAGCCATGAAATGGTGATGCGTGATACATACGAATTGTACAAACACGCAGAAAGAATCTGTCTACCTTCAAGCCTGTGACAGAGTTCACATATTGCGCTAAGGTATGTTGATTTTATTCCTAGGAGCTGGAAATTAGCTTTTTGGAGTTCTTGAAGCTAAGCAAGATGCAAATGAGAGAGTAAACAACTACGTAAGCCACGGTTCTCTGAGTTCAAACGATACATTAAGGCAAGTGGTTCGCAGCCTGTGGTTCATGGATCCCTGAAGGGGTGGGGCGAGATGTCATCACAAGGGTCCACAAAGCCTTGAAGAAATGTTATGATCTAAATCTTGATTTGAATCTTGAGGGTATTTAAAGGGGGTCCATAGTGAAGAAAAGGTTGAGAACCATTGCATTAAGGCATTCATAGCGGTTGTATTTTCATAGTAGCATATATGAAATAAAGCACTTTATGGTTTAATATCATGTCATGTCATATAGGAATCGAATCGAATCGAATCGAATCGAATCGAATCGAATAGAATAGAATAGAATAGAATAGAATAGAATAGAATAGAATTCTTTATTGGCCAAGTGTGATTGGACACAGAAGGAATTTGTCTTGGTGCATATGCTCTCAGTGTACATAAAAGAAAAGATATGTTCATCAAGAATCATAAGGTACAACACTTAATGATAGTCATAGGTTACAAATAAGCAATCAGGAAACAATATCAATATAAATTGTAAAGCAACAAAGTTACAGTCATACAGTCATAAGTGGAAGGAGATGGGTGGTGGGAACAATGAGAACCAGCCAATGATAGTCAAACTCATCAGTTCCAACTGCTTTTGCCTCAGAAATCTTACCTTTTCTTTTATTTATTTGTTTGTTTGTTTATTTAATTTCTATGCCACCTATCTCTCCTACAAGGTGAGATACTCTGGGTGTCAATAGGGGTTTCAAATCAATGTATTTTAATTTCTTTTTTCTAAACTAGGCACTTCAGTCAATAGTGATCATGTAGCACCTAGGGATCTCTTGTGCTGATTTGAGAAAGAAGCATTTATCATCCTTTCTTTTCTCCCGACTGTGAGAAGAAACTTTTTTTAAAAAAGTTTCTGCTAGAAGTGGAAAATAGCTAATTTACAGCACATACTATGCATGTAAACTACTCTTGCCATCAGAATCAGTGGTACAGGTAATCCTCACTGAACAATTTATCATTTTATGACTGTCCAAAATTACAGCAGTCACAGAATGGGTCCTTTATAGCCTGTAAAGCACCCCCAGCTATTGTAAATGCCTACTTCCTGTTGTCGCGTGGCCACATGTTGGGTGGGTCAGATTTTCTGTGGTCACATGACCATGATTCATGCAGCTTTTTGCCAATTTGCGGTATGCTTTGCCAGCTTCTAGCAAAAATGTGCATTCAAATGAATGGGTTTGGCCCTGGGAAAAAGGCTGCAAAATTACTTCTGGTCCCAAGGATGCCTTGGCTTACGACCATAATGACATGACCAGCTTTGATTATCAGTTGATGTCTATCTGTAGTATGGGTATGTTAATAATCTCAGGTCTCTGACAATTTGCCACAGCCAACTCGCCGCAGGACAAGTCACTGCAGGACAAAAGTTACACTAATATTAAAGAAATAGTGGAATAGGAACATTTAAAAAAGGATGTAAAAGGTGAATGAAATGTGAATGGCAAAAATTAACATATTTTTTATTTATTTTAAATCATTAAATAGAATTGTTAAATTGTCCTGCAGTGAGTTTCAACAGTGAGATGGTCATGGCGAGTTGTCTTGCAGCAAGTTGGCCTTGGTGAGTTGGCCATGGCTAGTTGGCTGCAGTGAGTTGGCTGTGGCAAGTTGTCCCGTTCTGAATAATCTCTAGTAATGTACTTAGACAGTAGCAGCCAGTTAGAATGAACACTAATAATTTGGATGAGAAAGATTCTGCATGGACAATAAAGGGATTGCAGTTCACATTGTCCTCTGCTCAGTGTTGTTGCTAAGGTTATATCTGAGGAAACCAGTTTAGAAAAGTCTACTTAGGAAGCAGCTCAGGATCAAGGTGCACTGGCAGAAGTTCCAAAGGTATTTTCAGTTCCTTAATAGAAGACTAACATCTAGGCATGACCCTTCCTTCCTTCCTTCCTTCCTTCCTTCCTTCCTTCCTTCCTTCCTTCCTTCCTTCCTTCCTCTTACAATAATTTACTGCTAAATCACATCCAAGCTCAGGACAGTGAAATTAAAAGTAGGTCAGTTTTATGTTTGTTCTATTCCAGGAGTCTGCTGATTATCCCACTTCCTATGATTTTCTCACCCCTTATTGAACTTCTTGACTTTCCAACTAACCTTTTACTTGGATTACAATCATTTTCTTCACTGCCAAATTATAGGTAAATTTAGCTGAAAAGGGCAAAGCAAGTGGATGGAATTCCATATGAGTAGACTTGCAGACTATATCCAGAGATAGACAACCAAGCGGGGGTTTTTTTTGATTCTGAAATAAGGGTTCTTCATTTAAATATTAAATATGGGTTATCTATTCCATTACTGATGCAAGAGTTGAAGCCAATTGTGAAAACAGTTCTTATAACATGGTTAAGTACAATTTGAAAATCCTAGCATGCTATGTTTTAGTAGTATGCAGAGATAACAGATAGAGGTAATGTTAATTTATTGTTTTAATGTTCTAATATTTTGTATCATCATTTTTATCTTCTTGTAAGCCATCCTGAGTTGCTTGAAAGCAAAATGGGTGGCGTTTAAATTTAATAAACAATCTAACAAACCATAAAACAGAAGTGAAATATCCATGGGCATACTAACTGGGGTTGCGGGAAGCTATGGCTCCATAACAGCTGGCAGGTACATATTTCTCTCCCCTATAATAGAGGGTCTAATGCTTTCCAACACGAAATTTGTAAAGCGGGAAGTGAACCTGCAGAAAAGACTTGCAACTGCTCTTAGCAACAGAAGAGGAGTTCACAGAAAGAACAACTCTTACGTTGAGTGGTGTTTTGCAAACAGCTAAGCATCAGGGAGTTTCTGAAGAATCTGTTTGCTTCTTCAGGCAGAACTGTTTAGTCATTTATATGAGTGAGTGCATTTGTGCTTGCATGTGACCAGAGATGGGAGGTCTGGAAGAAATGAGTGGAAATGATTGAAACTTTGGAGGGTGGGAATTAAAGACTCATATTGACCCTTGCATGAGCTTCTAGGCAACTAATCTTGCCCTGATCCTATCTTACCCCAAGGGTGGGTCTCATTTCACTTTCTTTTAACCGTGCTTTCCTGATTCAGTCTCCACTCCCTAGTCCAGACATGCTTTACTAAGGATGTCAAAGGCCCACAAGCCTCTCCTTTGCATTGATTTCTGCATGCCAGAGATTTGGACTGGGTGCAGCTCACAAAAAAAAAAAAAAGCAAGCCAGTGTGGATAACAGACGGGTGAGCAGAGTTCTTGGAAACCACTCCTAGTGCACACATACCCACAGAGACATGCTGAAATGGTTATTCAAATCACAGTGAGGGTGAGGTTTCAGAATGTTTGGCAGTTACACCCAATGTGTGAGAAAAGATTTACAGTCAAGGGAAGGTGTTCTTGGTAAAATATCAAGAAAAGAGCTAAGATTGAATTTAGGGCATTGGTTTGACAGAGTCCTTGCCTGCAATCCTCTTCCAGTTCATCTCCTCTCCTTGCTTAACTAAGATAATACACAGAGAACATTCGTTTCACTACTCCATTCTCAACCAAAGGTTGCCTTTCCTGTATTGTTCAGAAAGTCCCTAGTGACCTTTGAGTTGTACTTTGGGGTTCTACCCTTGAATCATTTTATTGCAGCAAAAGCTTCGGATTATCATCTTTCCCCAGCATCATGTTAATGTAACTATTTTTATTCATCAAATTATTTCTTAAATTTATTTGCTGCCCATCTCGCCATGCGGCGACTCCAGAATGCTCCTAAGGTCCATGAACAAGCAGCACCTCTTACTTACCATTAGCTATTTTCCAAGTGATGCAGAAGTAGAATATGATAGCCATAAATACAGCCTTGCTTCTTCTACTTCTTCACCTTATCACTACACAATGCCTGCAGGCAACGTCTCTGCTTCCTCTCCCAGCAGCAATCACCACTCTGTGAAGATGGAGAAACAATGATTTCAGCATCCAGCAAAAATACATGGAGAAGGGTTCAAGATTTTGCTTGAGTGCAGTTACTATACTTTCCCTACTATCAGATGTGGTGAGGGCCTTCAGTTGAAATAATTTTAAGAGGGAGCTGGACAAAATTGTAAGAGTCAGTATTCAATGACAACTAAACTCAAAGGATGTTTCTACCATGTTTACTGTATTTTTCGGAGTATAAGGCACACCTTTTTCCCCCCCAAAAAAGAGGGTGAAAATCTGGGTGTGTTTTATACGCTGAATGTAGCCCCGCCCAGCTTCTCAAACGGAGATTTCATAGCAGTGGTGGGTTGCCCCCAGTTCGCACCAGTTCTATAGAATTGGTAGTAAAACCAGTGGGAGGCTCCGCCCACCGATCCCGATGTCATCAAAACGCTTCTGCACATGCGCAGAAGAGCGCACATATGGCCCCTTTGCGAACTGGTAGTAAAGATAAGTAAAACCCACCCCTGTTTCAGAGGCTGAAAAAAGCATCTGAAACGAAGCTTCAGAAAAGAAGCCCCTAAACAGAGCTTCAGAGGCTTTTTTTTTCTGAAGCTCTGTTTCGGAGGCTTTCAGAGGCAGGAAAAAAAGCAAAACAAAAAAGCAAGGCAAAGAGCTCGCAACCAAGGAACCTGTTGCTAAAATTCACCTCTGGGAACAGCTGATTGGGGGTATTCCGGGAGGCCAATCCACCCATCAATCAGCTTTTTTCTTATTTTCCTCCCCAAAAACTAAGGTGTGTCTTATATTCCGGTGTGTCTTATACTCAGAAAAATATGGTATTTTTATTTTATTTATTTATTTATTAAATTTATATGCTGCCCATCTTCTTTTCCAGAGTGACTCTAGGTGGCTATCTTAAAGATCCATTGCCATGAAGCAACAGTGGTGGAAGGCTATCACTCTCCTATCCATGCTTACGATTGGCCTCAATAGCCCCTTGTTGGCCAATGCGAGACAGTGAAAATGCTAGGCTCAAGAATCTTTGGTCTGGTTTAGCAGGCTTTTTCTTAAGTTTTAATGAGAATATATTCCTACTGTACAATTATTCAATATTGTAGCTCAGGGTTAAAATGAAAGGATCCTTGGTGCTTTCTGAACTTGCTTTCTTGTAGGTGTTTCATCACCCAGACCAGGTAACATCATCACCAATTTACCAGCACTGATGAGGTTACTTAGTTTGGGTAATAAAACGTCTGCAAGAAAACAACCAAGCTCAGAGAACACCAAGGATCCATCTGTACAATTATTACTCTTACTGAGTAAATTTCTGCCCTTCTCTGATTTCTCTGCCCCCCTCTTATCTGGAAAAATATATAGTTTACAGGTTGGAGACAGTGGTTTCTGCTTTTCTGTACAGAGAGAAGATTGGGAGTGCCTATTCACATTTCACAGGGCTGACCCTTAGCAAAATACTTGAAAGATGAGATGGCAAGGAGTTAAGTCCTCTTGTTTGCGGAATCCCTGCGTTATCTGATAGGGCAAGGGCCAGGAATAGCAGCACCACTGCTTGTTCTAATGAAGAAATTCTGAGTGCAAAGCTTAAATTGCAGGCTGTGGTGGCTGATTCAGAAAGAGATCTTGGGATCGCGGCTTAGTGGAAATGTGAACAAAGCTGAGGCAGAGATGGTTGATGGGGTCATTTTTAAATGTAGTAATATTGTGTTAAAAATAATTAACCAACACGATAATGCCATTATACAAATATACATTTGGATTAATACGATCCTTCTAATTTCCCAAACTGAAAAAAATAAAAATGTAATGATAGGATTGCAGATATTTTTGTTTTTAAGCAGGTTGTAGCAAGTCTTTTAAGTACGTTTTGTTTCAGAAAACAAAAACAACCAAAAGAAGTTATTACTGAATCCTTTAAAAGATAATATTGTAAGGGTGAATTGAGTGTAAAGTTTCTCCCTCTCTCATCATGTGAGAATCTTTCAGGGAAACTATTTTTTAAAAACTTGGGCAAACAAAACATGCAGTTCTTTACATGGTATAAATATAAACTCTAGGATTCACTGACACAAGCTATGAGGTTGTATATATACCAGCACAATGACCTCTAATATGCCAATGAGCTTCCAATTACTTCCTTTCAAAGAAAATCCCATTTGGAACTATTTCCCTGGGTTTTCTTACTGCTTAAAGAAGATACTAATAATTTTACTTTCAAATGTATTTGAACCATTTGTCTGTAAAAATACTGATAATTTTGATTCGTTCTAGGCTTCTAAAACATTTGTGTAGTTAAACCCTTTTTGCTACAAAAGGAGAGTTCTGTTTTTTAAAAATGAAAGTTTGTCACTAAGATGCTATTGAAAAGCAATTAAAAATGGTAAGAGTGGAAAGGCACCACCTCTCGATGTAGGATTCACTAGAACATCCCTGAAAGATGGCCATCCTGCCTCTGTTTGAAGACATCTACCAAAGGAGAACTCATCGTGTCATGTGGCAGGTTTGCGGTTGACAGCTCATATTATCAGGAAGGTCTGGCTGAGGTTTTGCTTGACACTCCTTTCTTACAGTTTTAATATGGTTTTAACCCACTGGCTCTTGACCTGCCCTCTGGGACTACATAAAATAAGTCCACTCCCTTTTATTTTCAAATATTCGAAGACTACTGTCATATCTGCCTCTAATCATCTTTTCTGTAGTAGGCTAATCATACCCAAACCGTTCAATAATACTTCATAAGTCTTGTTTTCAGATCCTTCATCTTGATAGTTCTCCTCTCAAATTGCAGCTCTGTGGTGCCCAGAAATACTGGACACAGTATTTCAAGTAAGGTCTGACTCAGACAGAGGAAAGTGGAAAAATCACATCCCAGGAATCTAGATTCTGTGCTCCTATAAATGTAATGCAAGATAATATCTGCCTTTTTAGCAGCTGCATTACAGAGCTGACGTTTATTTAACTTGAGGTCATCAAGGCCATCCAGATTTTGTTCATATGGACTTTTGCCAAGCCTGTTCCTTTCCTTCTTATACTCAGGTCTTCTATTTTCCCCCACATGGTGAAAGTTTATTTCTCTCTATTAAGTTCCATCTTATTCATAGTCCAATACTCAAGCCTTTCTGGAGTCTTCACTCCTACTTCTAAAGTGGTAGCAATGCCTATCAGGCTTCTGTCCTCTGCAATCTGGAACTGCGCCGCCTGCGGTCTGATCTAAGCATAGTACACAAAATTGTCTGCTATAACGTCTTACCTGTCAATGACTTCTTTGGCTTCAACCTCAATAATACACGGGCAAGCAATTGATACAAACTCAAGGTAAACCAAGGTTCCAAACTCGATTGCAGAAAATATGACTTCAGCAACAGAGTGGTCAACGCTTGGAATGCTCTACCCGACTTTGTTGTTTCACTCTCAAACCCTCACAGCTTCAACCTTAAACTGTCTACCGTGGACCTCACACCATTCTTAAGAGGTCCATAAAGGGGGCGTGCATAAGCGCACCAGCGTGCCTACAGTCCCTGTCCTACTGTCCCCATTTATTTGTATTCATTTCCTTTGTTCATGTCCATGTTCATATTCATATCTGCTATCTTGTACACGTTTGACAAACTAAAAATAAATAAATAAATAAATAAATAAATAAATAAATAAATAAATAAATAAATAAATAAATAAATAACTGACAATGTAGAATAGTTCAAGGTCAGGACAAAATCCCGTGGCACTCCTTTCAATACTTCACAAGCTGAAGTGTAGCCCTTTTGTGGACACTTGGAATAGGGTCATCCAGCACAAAGCATCTAGCCCACTGTTTACCATTTTATTGTTGATATTTCCCATAAAACTTAAATAATTCTGAGTTTTAGCTTTTCTGACAGTTTCTGGACACTACCTTATAATGTTTTTTGGCTATGTTTTCCTTGGCATTTGGCTCCCCTCCTTCCATTTCCTGCATATATCTCTTTTTGTCTTTCTGTTTTAGAGAGTTTTGCTTATGTCCATGTTGGTCTCTTTAGATTTCTCCAATTTTTCTTTCTTGGGTTGATTTTCTTTCTTTCTGATTTTAGTATCTCATTTCAGAGAATTTCTTATCCTTCTCAGGCACTTTCTTCTTTCAAGATTTCAAGTCATTGGATCTGACCTACTTTCCCTCAGAGTTCTTTCAAATCTGCTATTTGAAAAGTCCAGTATGCAGGTCTGACTCTTCTCAGTTCCTCCTCCTCTGGATTTCACAAATTTAAGGATAACTCAATCACTTTCCCCAGGGTGTGAGTCACTAAAGTTGCTAATCTTGTTATAAAAAACATTGGCTCTTTCAAGTGACATTCTGAGCCCAAGCCCACCATGCCTACGTCTCAGAATGAGGTCAGAGTTTTTATCAAGCAAGAATAGCTCAGTACTGAAGGTTTTCCAGACTGACAGGCAGTGGTTTTCTTTTTTCCATCATATGTCACCTTGGTGTTTTGGTAGCCGAATGCCAAGAAATAAAAATAATGTTTTAACCTTTTTTTCTCATGGAGGTTCTCATAATTGCTTTCAATTCTCTCATCACCTCCTTTCTTGTTTCAGCTGCATATGGCAGATTGCATGCCTTAAAAACTGATAATTCCTATTAAAATCAGTAGTGCTGGCCATGATTGTTTGCTGATTTTTACTTTACTCTGCCAGAATCATAGCTAAAGGTCAGCATTTGGGGGAATTCAATTAATTGTTTGCTCAACTGAGGCATCACGTCTTTATCCTGACAAGGTGTTTTTTCAAGTAGGAAAGGAAAAACGGAGACTTCTCTTTAATATTTTTTAACCATCACAGAATCAATCCTGTGCGTGTATGTTTGTGAGGCAGACACGGTGACCCAGGTTGTTTCCCAGCTAGATGGGCTTGAACCAGGGGTGGGATGGTGGGGGTTTGCAGGGGTTTGGGTGAACCTCTAGCTAAGTTTCTGTGCAGTTCGGAGAACCCCCAAATCCCATTCCTGGCTGGCCCTGCCCACGCCACTCTGCCCCTCCCAGGAGTCCACATGCGGCCCATTTTGGATGCAGGTAAGTACAGGGCACGCGCGGTGGCTCAGGGAGGGCAAAAAAAATGGCCTACCAGAAGTTTGGGAAGGCCAGAATCAGGCCCGTTTCTGGCCTCCAGAGGGCCTCTGGAGCCTGGGGATCCATTTTTGCCCTCCTGGAGGCTCAAAGAAAGCTTCCGGAGCCTGGGGAGGTCAAAAATGCCCCCCCCGCCATGGTGCAGGAGGCCAACTAGGCCACACCCACCATGGCCACGCCTACCCAGCAACCAGGCAGAAAACCCCTTGCTAAAATTTTTGAAGCCCACCCCTGGCTTGAACCTGGCCATCTATAATCCTACTGCAACAATTTAATAACTTCAGTGTATGGTGTTCTTTCTGGCTACTATTGTCTATGCATCTTCTACCTGCAACTCTGTGTGCAGCCACAGAATCTAGGAGAATGAAAAATAGCCTTTAGTCATTTCGCTCTAACTTTCTAGAGAGCCAGTGTAGACCAGGCATAAAAAGTCATTCAAAGAAAAATATGCTGTGAATCCTGTACAGTGCCTCATTGTTCTCAAGAATAAATAAATAACAACAGGTGTTAGCTGCAATACAATAATGATATCAGAACTACTTATCAATAATTGCTTTGATATGAAAGATGACAAAGATCTACATTTTGGTAGAGGCAGAACAAAGGGGTGCAACCATTCTGGTTCTTCTTGATCTCTCAATGGCTTTTCATACCATTTGATCATAATATCCTTCTGGGCTGGCTACAGGATGAGGGAGCTTTACTGGTTGTTCTTTCTTGTAGCCAGTTAACATTTAGAGTTGACAGCACAAAAAATCCAGACTGAAGCCTCTGATTTTTGAGATGCTTTAAGGCTTGGCACTCTTGTCTCAATTGCTTAATGTCCACATGAAACTGCTGAGTGAGGTCACCTGTTGACATGGGGTAGGGTGTTGTAGGTATGTTGA
The DNA here is from genome assembly GCF_029215685.1 of Pituophis catenifer annectens. Taxonomy (NCBI): domain Eukaryota; kingdom Metazoa; phylum Chordata; class Lepidosauria; order Squamata; family Colubridae; genus Pituophis; species Pituophis catenifer. The sequence goes on from NW_027256882.1 coordinate 62,345,678, forward strand.
TGATATTCAACCGTAGAACTTGACCCCTGCTTGACCAAGTTGTATTGTTGAGGTCACATATCAGTGTCAGGAGGATGGAGAAGAATAGACTCAACCTTTACTCTTACAACATAAAGGCTGGAGGGTATGAGAGAGATAGTGACTGGCTCAAGGTCACCCATCCTGAAAGTCTGGCCATCACCCATAGAGCTGTTAGTTGCATGGAGCTTGATTATCTGAGGAAGTGCCTCTTCTCATCATTCCTGTCTGTTCTGTAAAATTTGACCCAGGTAATGTGGCTTTTCTGAACCTTTTCTGGACTCTGGAACAGCACCTTTCTCCCAGAGATTTGCAGCATCTTGACTCTGCAAACCTTAGAACAATCCCAGAGCTTTCCCCTAAAGCTCTAGGATGGTTCATTTGTGGGCCCATTGTGTGTGTATTGCTTATATTGCTTGTAATATGTCTTTCCCCCAGTTTAGTAATATGTCTTTTCTGTTCATTTTGTCTCCTTTCTTAAAGTAGTACATTGCTTTGTAACTGCTCACCACCCAGAATCAGATTGGGTTCAGGAGACCTTATGAATTGAAATTATAAATAAATATAAATATTAATGTAATTGACGGTGGCCTAAGTCACAGTAATGAATATGGACAGATCATCAGTCTTCATCTAAAGGGTCTGATGGGCCTGGTTAGCAAGCTTGTCAAACACAATATGATCCTGAAATGTGTATGAACTGGTGATCTATTTCAAGAGACTATTTATTGTTTGAGTGAAGCTCCCTGTTCCGTGCTTCCAGCAGGATTTTAAACTATCCCCAAAAAATAGCTATCCAGCCTTTCCCTCAGTGCATCCAGTTGAAGAGGAGCCAATCACTTCTCCAGGTAATTCGTTCCATTGTCAAACTCCTCTTATTTTTAGGATTTTTTTTTTCTAATATTCAATTGGAATCTAGTTTTTTGAAAGTTAGATCCATTCTTTTGTGTCCTGCCCTCTGGAAGGAGACGGATCTTGATTTTTTTTGTGTGTGTGTGTGTGATTTCTTGTCAGGTATTTGAGAAGAGGTACCATATGCCCTTCTCACTTTTCTTTTCTTAAAGTTAAGTACCAGGAGCCTGGTTTAGCTCAACAGACAGAAGCACTGTAATTTAACACCAGCTGTCTGCAATTAAAGTAAGATAGAATCTCGCCAGGCTCAAGGTTGACTCAGCCTTCCATCCTTTCAAAAGTAGGTGAAATGAGGACCCAGTTTGTGGGGGCAATAAGCTGACTTTGTATAAATATACAAAAGTATGAAGGCTATTGCTTAACGCACTGTAAGCCACCCTGAGTCTCCGGAGAAGGGTGTCATATAAATCAAATTAAAAAAAAAAAAAGTATTTCCCATTGTTTCACTCTGATCATCATTTTTAGTCTTGTGATCATCCTTTTTGCTTTTCAGTGAACCTGTTTCAGTTTGTTAAAATGTGTTATCCACAACTAGACTCCATACCTGAGGTGGAGTCTGAAATATAGAGCATAAAACAGATTACTTCCCATGATTTAGAAATAATGTTTCTGTTGATTAAGCCTAAAACTGCATTTACAGTGCTTATAGTCACAGCGGCCTTTTTCATGTTCATTGCTGACTCATATTTAGTTTGTTATCGAATGCTGTTTTTTGTGGCACCCATTTGATTCTTCCCTTTATTTTAATGAGAAAATGATAATGAGTACTCTGAGTACAATTTTCAAGTCAGTGATGTGTTTATTTAATTGTCATTCCATCCATCCCTGCCTAACTATTTTGTTAATTAATGGAGTTCTTTGCCATATGCTTTGCTAAAATCAAGATATATTATATTTACAGCATTCCCACATTTTATTACCTGATTAAAAATTAGATAAGGCTGGTCAAGTAAGACTTGTTCTTCATAAATCACAGCATTATTTTAAAAGTGCTGTCAGTCAATCACTTTATGTTCTAGAATTGTCCCAATTACCAGCATCAGTTTGATTGGTCTATAGATCCTTTGATCCTTCATTCCCATCCTTTTAAGAATAAGGACAAAAGTTACCCTTCCCTAGTCATCTGATACATCGAAAGTTTCTCAAAGAAAATACATAATTAACACATGGAATTTACCTGGTCCAAGAAATTTACATTTGCTGAATGTAAACATGTATCTTCTGACAGCTTTTAAGTCAATCACATGATTTAATCCTACCCTTTCACCTTAATGTTCAAAGTCACCAGTTGGAATATATACTCTATTGTTGGAGAAAATTGGGGCAAAATAGATGTTGAGAAGATGTTGTCTTTTCTTTTTTATGTATTACTGCTAACAGAATAACAGAATTGGAAGGGACCTTGGAGTTCTTCTAATTCAACGCAAAAGACCCTATTCCATTTCAGACAATGGTTGTCCAATCTCTTCTTAAAAACCTTCAGTGATGGAGGACTCATAACTTTTGAAGGCAAAGCATTCCATTACTTGTTCAAACTGTCATGAAATTTCTTCTTATTTTTTAGGTTGGTTCTCTCTTTGGTTAGTTTCCATCCACTGGTTCTTGTTCTTCCTTTATGTGCTTTGGAGAATAGGTTGAACCGCTCTTCTTTGTCGCTCTTCTTCAGCCCCTTAGATATTGGAACACTGCTATCATGTGACCTCCCCTAGTTCTTCTTTTCATTAAACTAGACATATCCAATTCTTGCAACTGTTCTTCATATGTTTTAGCCTCCAGTCCCCTAATAATCTTTGTTGCTCTTCTCTGTACTCTTTCTAGAGTCTCAACATCTCTTTTATATTGTGTTGACCAAAGCTGAATACAACATTCCAAGTGTGGCCTTACCAAGGCATTATAAAGTGGTATTAACACTTTTTATGATCTTGATTCTATTCCTCTGTTAATGCAAGCTAGGACTGTATTGGCTTTTTTGGCAGCTGCAGCACACTGCTGGCTCATCTTTAAGTGATTGTCCACTTGTACAACTTGTACAAACTCCAAGATTACAAGATTTTGTGAGCATGTTTTTCTTCTTCTTAGCACCTTTCATCAACTTCTGCTTTTTGTTAACTTTAGCAACAGAGTCTGGAGAAAGATGGAGAATGGGCCAGAAGGATAATTTCTTTTGCACAAGTATACTTCATTAAGTGTCCCTGCATTATGGATTTTGTGGTCTGCATAGTTTTTATAAACAGTCAATGAAGCAGCCTACGGTCTAAATTAAGATACCCTAGTTCTTAATTTGTGTGATTTAATTTGCTCCATTTGTTAACAAGTCCTACAAGGCATTGAAATCTGGATGCTCAGGAACTTCTGGAAAATGTTTTCCTACAGCTTCCCTGACTTACTTCCTTATTACACAATTTACCTAACTTCCTCCATAGAGTTCAAGCTCACAGTGGCATTAGGTATGGTCCATTTTTCCCCCCCCACTTTATCTTCATCAAAACGTAGAATGAATTTTCTACTGTTAGAAAAGAACTTCTAACAGTAGGAACAATTTGACAGTGGAGCCAATTATACAGAGGAATAGTGTGATACTGGATATGTACAAACCAAGGCTAAACAGATTTTGTAAAATAGGTTAAGTTAAGGAGAAAAAAAATGTGTATGGCAATAGCACTTAGACTTATATACCACTTCACAGTGCTTTACAGCCCACTCTAAGCAGTTTACAGAGTCAGCATATTGCTTCCAACAATCTGGGACCTCAGTTTACCAACTTCGGGAGGATGGAACCCTGAGTCAACCTTGAGCCGGTGAGAATCAAACTGTTGAACTGCTGAACAGCTGGCAGTCAGCAGAAGTAGCCAGCAGTACTGCATTCTAATCACTGCACCACCACGGCTCTTATATGTATAGCATTATACATGGGGCACAAAACTTGAGTATGAATATTTGCTTTTCTCCTTCCCCTTCTTGAAATATTAGGACCCAAGAACATACAATGAAGTGGAAAAGGGAGATATTCTGGGGGAGGCGGGGGGGGGAGGAAATAACTCTTTATGCTACATATAATTAAATTATACAATGTGCCCATGCAAGATATAATAATGGCTGCCAATTTAGAAGACTTTAAAAGAAAATGGGATAGAGGGACACACAGTTCAGGGCTACTAGTTATATTGGCTATAGTTCTCTAGTATCCATTTTCCATGAAGAAGAAAGGGAGGGAGGGAGGGAGGGAGGGAGGAAGGAAGGAAGGAAGGAAGGAAGGAAGGAAGGAAGGAAGGAAGGAAGGAAGGAAGGAAATCAATCTATTCATATCTTCAGGGATCTGGTTAACTGCAGAACAGAAGACTAGCCCAGGCAAGTCTTTGACCAGATCAGAACAGCTCTTTGGGGTTATTTTTGGTTTGATCTTCAAACCAGCTGCTGAACTGTCTGCCTCACTCTGTCCTGGGACTTTTTTTTTTTTCTTCACACCATCTTGCCAAAGGGATTATCTTTCATCTAGCAAGCCTCTATATGAATACTTAATCTCTGCCATAGAAATACGATATCTTGTTTCCAAATAGATGTTTAATCCATCATTTCCTCCATATTTAAGAATCCCTATCAGCTCTCCTCTTAAGATTCAGTACAAATGTAGGAAGAAATGTTTGGTTATTGCAAATATGGAATATTTGTCAGCAAGCAGTGCTAACACACACTGGAAGCAACAACAGAGAATACATTCCTTGACATATGCCAATTAGTTTGGATTTCCAGTTAGCACATGCTCCAAAATGAAGATTCTTTGATGTTATGCAAATTAAACCCTCTAGTAGTTAACACAGAGAGTCTAGCTTCCTTTCTCTTTTGGGCTGTCCCTGTTAGTCAAAGGGTGAAGGCGAGGTCACATGGGGGATTTTAAGAATTGTTCTGATGGTTTTGATCTCTGTCTAATCCTCTGTGTTGTAGCTAATTAGGCACAGCAGCTGCAAGGTGGACTTAGAAAGCCAGGGTTTTTGATCAAGTCATGCTGGTCAAATGAAGCTTTCCATCCAGTGAAATGAAGGGCTACTAATGAGTCTGTTACTAAATACACTCATTGACTTCAGACTCTCAGCAGTAGGGCATTTTTTTCAATTTGGGTCACTCCATCTTGGGCATCCAGATTTGAAAATAAGTTATTTTGATGGTGGCTGACCTAGGTCGTACGAATGGGTTGCAACCCACATTCCTAGAGAGGGGGTGATTTGAAGCACAACTTGAATTGTGGGAAACGTATTGCACAGTGCTCTCTGCCCTTTTCTTACACAAGTTGGCAACAGATATAAAACACTACCAAAAGGGGATTTTTAAACATTTCTTGTCAACTAAACTGTAGTGTATTGTAACCATTGTATTCTCTTTTAAATTCTTGCCTTCAATCTTCAATAACTTGGTTTGGCCATAGAAACATTTTTTCTTCTGATTTTGTTTAGAAAGCTAATAGACTTTGAATCTTAAAAAAAGTCTGCATGAGGGAAAAGGAGGATTATGGAAATGCAATTCTGGAGGAAAATATAGACAGGGAAAATAATTAACAACTTGATCTAACCGAATGAAATTCAATGGTGAAAAAAGTAAGGTTCTACATTTAGGTAAGAAAAACAAAATGCACAGGTACAGTATATGTGGTACCTTGCTCAATAGTAATAACTGTGAGAGGGATCTTGAAGTCCTAGTGGACAACCATTTAAATATGAGCCAGCAGTGTGCAGCAGCTGCCAAAAAAGCCAACACAGTTCTAGGCTGCATAAACAGAGAGATAGAATCAAGATCACGTGAAGTGTTAATACCACTTTATAATGCCTTGGTAAGGCCACACTTGGAATGTTGCATTCAGTTTTGGTTGCCACAATATAAAAAAGATGTTGAGACTCTAGAAAGAGTGCAACGAAGAGAAGAGCAGCGAAGATGATTAGGGGACTGGAGGCTAAAACATATGACGAACAGTATGTCTAGTTTAATGAAAATAACTACTAGGGAAGACATGATAGCAGTGTCCCAATATCTCAGGGGTTGCCACAAAGAAGAGGGAGTCAAACTATTCTCCAAAGCACCTGAGGGTAGAACAAGAAGCAATGGGTGGAAACTAATCAAGGAGAGAAGCAATTTAGAACTAAGGAGAAATTTCCTGACAGTTAGAACAATTAATCAGTGGAACAACTTGCCTCCAGAAGTTGTGAATGCTCCAACACTGGAAATTTTTAAGAAGATGTTGGATAACCATTTCTCTGAAGTGGTATAGGGTTTCCTGCCTAAGCAGGGGGTAGGACTAGAAGACCTCCAAGGTCCCTTCCAACTCTGTTATTCTATTCTATTCTATTCTATTCTATTCTATTCTATTCTATTCTATTCTATTCTATTCTATTCTATTCTATTCTCTCCCACCTGATAAAAACTAGTTTTTTTTGGCCATCATAGTGAAGTGGCAATATCCATTTTTCCCCCACTTCATGGAAACATAGACAGGAGATATTTGATTGGCAGGCGTAGAAAGCAGGTTACTGGGCTGATCAGTGCAGACTTTCATGGGACATTCTTCAAAGCTGTTGCTTAACTTGCCTGCCATACTCTATCCAGAGATCCATTTGCCTCACATCAGGGATTTATGGAATCCAGAAAAATGCTATTGGGAAAAAAAAAGCAATGGTTTTAGTATGTGGAATAAAAATGTCCATATTTAATGTTTCATGCATTTTACACAAAGCTATACTTTTGAAAGTGGAGGGTAGAGGAAGCTGAAATCAATGTACCTGTTCAAATTACTGCATCTGAAGTTTTGCACATGTGCTGGATGGGTTTGATGATAATGCAATTCTGAAGCTTCAAGATGGAACAACTGCTAAAGGAATGGCATAGCCTGATGCTTATAAGCCACTGTAGGTTATTTCTGAACTGGAAATTGTTCTGCTTTGCAGTCAATCTATTTCAATTAGCTTTTACCAGTCTGGGACCATTGGGATGAGCTGAGACACAACTCTAATCATCTGTTGGCATATCCTCCAAAGGTCACCAAATGGCATTATACTTTTTTTCCTTCTGCCTCTTTAATGTACATCTTTAATGTACAAGTGCTTAGGTAAACAAAACAACTTTTTAAAAAATGGCAAGATGCTGGATACAAGGCCATGATGCATTTTAAAATGCCCTAATATGCTGGAACCAATGAAGAAAAAGGATACTTTAATATGTCCATAACCAATCCTGTCATCAACATCCTGCTGTGAATGTGTAGGATTTAGTGCCTATGTAAGCAGGTGTCAAAGTGAAGAGTCGGTAGCTGAAATTGTGGCGTCCACACCTTCTATTGTAATGGGGAATGGGAAGAATTATGGATGATTCAACACAAACTCCATGGAGAAGATCACCTATTTCTTGCTTGAGAGATTATGTATCGGTTGATCTGTAAGACTTCTGTCTGTGAGTCAGGGTGAATAGGTAATTGTTGTGCAAGGCATCTCCTTGTGTGAAAGCTTTGAGTTTGAGTGCCAAATCAGGCTTATCCACCTCTTTCAATTCATCTGCCCTCACTTGCTGTTAGACTGCATTATCTTCTAATTCACATGGGCTATTGATGGGTTGCTGTGAATCAAAATGTACCAGTGTGGTTGTGTAACACATTTCACCAGAAATTGAAATATTTGTAAATGATTGTTCTTTCCCTGAAAAGTAAAGAGGCCGAGCAGGATTACCGTTATAATGCAAAGGCATTTTGGGATAAAACCACAGTGCACTGACGTGTTCTGGTGGTACAATGAGTTGCCAAAGTCGATTGAATTCTTGTTTTATTTGGGATAGAAGATGAAAACCATAAAATTATATAGGCTTTAGTTCTTCACAAGTATGCTCTTCCACAAAATCCCTATGAGGAAAGAAGGCGAAGAATGTATGATGCATGTGAATTGTGCTAAGCTCCTAACATCTCTGGTACCCACACTGTGCTGTACAAAGAGACTAGTTTCCACTGAGCGGTGGACATTCTTCTCTTCCTGATTTACAACACAGTTGACTTTCATTATAGGAATTTGATATAAAAAAAATGATGGATAGATCTAGGGTCTAAGCAAGATAAAATACTGACCTAAGTTAACCCAACAATAACAAAGAAGATTTCAATCCTCTGAAGAGTCTTGCAGATATAAGGAAACAGTCCCATTTCTACAGCCCTTTTTTGGCTCTTGGGCCAACTTGTTAATGAACCAGATGTAATAATTATTATGCATTTAAAACTTGACATTGTAAAATTGATGTTGAAATTCAAGGTACAGCTGATACTGAAACCCTAAGAGATGGGTTTAATAGGATGAGGAGGTCAAATGGGAGAGTATTACAATGATTAGTGATTTTGCCTGTTTTTAGGTTCCGGATGTATAATATAGTATTTTACACTTTAATAAATCAAAATTGCAGTACATATGCTGAAATATTCCTACATAGCTATTCATTTTGATTCTTCTTCATCTCTTCCAGGAAATTTCACATGAATCCAAATGATTCTTCATCCATTTTACTGCTATAATAATTCTATACAAGAGTATAAGGAGTTAATAGCTATTGGGGCAAAGTGAACTTCAAGCCAAACAGGAAATTTCATTATCGAAATCAAAAACCCAAACTTCAGTATTTACATGTGCATATCAACCTAAATCGTACATACAAGTTTGGTTTAGAATGTTATTTCTAAACCAAACCAAGCCTTTGCCACAATCTAAATTCATGGCATGTTCTTGAAATTCAGACCTGCATAAATGAGCATTAGTGGGGATGGGCTTATGTCAAGGAGAGAAATGACAAAACATATGGCATTGCTATGCAAACTTGACCTCTTCCATGTTTGCGTGTGACATCAAGACACTGCTATAAAAAGCCAGAGCTTGGGTCATGATGTCATGATTGACATTTTGGCATCATTGTGGATAGCTCTGGACACCTATCTCTACATACTGTTTGATCTCCAAATAATGTCAATCCTACAGTAGCTTTTAGAGGGAGCTGCAAGATTGAGTTACAAAGTAGGGCTGTTTCTGCCACAGTATCTTTACCTTTTTGTTTTACTTTTCATACACAGTGCAAAAGAGCAAACAAAATTGGTAGGAGGATTACCCTTTCCTACCCCTACCCTACCATCTGGCTTCTGTACATTTACTTTTGAATTTGGTTTAGATTAGTGGTCAAATGCAGCCGGTTCTACCCGGCTCAGGCGAACCGGTAGGACCGGCGGCGGGAGACTCTACTCACCCACCTGGACATCATCATGTCCATTCTTGACACTCTATGCATGCACAGAAGGCTCTGCGCATGCATGGAGAAGGCGCGCACACTCACATTTGCAAACCTGTAGTGAAGGTAAGTGGATTTCACCACTGGTTTAGATGTTGGCACTAGCCAACAACGACAACAGTGTAGCTGTGTTTTCTGGCCTAACATTGATGGTTAAGTAATTAATGATAAACTGTCAGTAATTAATGATAAACATGTCTTAGCCAGTAGTACAAGCATAGTAATACAATAGCTTGTATTACTACAAGCTATTGTAAGAGTAAAATGAATAGATAGCTCATTTCTGAATTATTGGAAGCAGCATATATGCTCATGAAACGTGTAAAGAAAACGAATTGTGCAGACAACTTTTTGCATGCCACCTTCACATCCCTTGGCTTATCAGGTTATAAAATAACTGGTTGAAAGCCTCTACATGTCTCTTTCATTGATGATATAGTCAGCTCCTGAACTTGTTTGCTCCATTTTTAATTCAAATTCTAAAATTACCCCCATATTGAGATTGCCTCCACTTATAATATGCGGAGAGCATTTGGAAATAACACATTCCAATTTGAAAGGCATTTGTTGGACGAATAACCTGTGATGGCAGCATATACTTGGGGCTGAATTTAATATTTTATTCTTATAAAGTGGGCTGGGTCAGAAAGTTTATAAAACCTTCCATTTTCCATTCTTGTTGCTGCAAAACTGCTCCTCTTCTGCTGCTTTTATGACCAAGAAAATAAAGTAATCCTTGCTGAGTGATATAGTTTTTGAGAAAACAATAGAGAGAACAGGCAAAATAATGATTTTATTTACTTCTTTGTTTCCATCTACTCATGATGCAAATTATTCTCATCCATTAATTCTCATGGCAAAATTAGAACAATCCACAGTATGGTGTATCAGTCCTACAAGTATAATATCTGTGAGGGCTCTTTAAAGATCTTATTTATTTTGAAGCCATGAATAATAAAGTCATAAAAATATTAAAAGTTTAGAAGTAAATTCTTGTTCATGCATATAGATTTTTAGATTTCTCTTAAAAGCAGATGTGAGTGTGGTCCATCTCCCAGAACGAGGACATTCTACTGTATTGATGCCATGGGTCTGCTTGTTTCTAGCTGAGCATCCTTTCAAGGTAACATCTACATAATAAATCCATGAAGATGAATTACCATATTGCTCATAGATACCATTGAGAAAATGAGTGAAAATATATCAGAACTATGTTTTCAGAACCTCATCTTTCTTGTAGAATTCAACAGGATACCATAATACCATGGCTTAGGACCTGGGTACTTGCGGGACCGCCTACTACCACCAATAGCCTCCCACCAGCTGGTACGCTCCCATAGAGAGGGGCTCCTCCAGGTGCCATCGGCCAAACAATGCCGACTGGCGGCCCCCAGGGGGAGAGCCTTCTCTGTGGGGGCACCTATGATCTGGAACGAGCTCCCCCCAGAGATACGGAGGATCCCGGATCTGCGCACCTTCCGCCGCGCTTTAAAGACCTTATTATTTCACCAGGCGGGCCTGGCCTAATTTTCTCCCTCTTTTATAAAAGATTTTTAATTTTTAAATATTTTCTAGTATTTTATATATTCAATTTTAAAATTGGTTTTAAATAGTTTGGGGTTTTAATTTGTCCGGGCCAAAATTATTTAATTTGATTTTAATTCTATTTTTAAATTTTGTATGTATGTGTTTTATTGTTTGGCTGTGCACCGCCCTGAGTTCTTCGGGAGTAGGGCGGTATAGAAATCAAATAAAATAAATAAATAAATAAATAAATAAAATAAATAAATGGATGGTATCAAAGCCACTAAGAAAACCGAATTAGAGAGTTGGAAGGGACCTTGGAAGTCTTCTAGTCTAACCCTCTGCTTGGGCAGGAAACCCTATACCATTTCAGACAAATCTTTGTCCAGTCTCTTCTTAAAAACTTCCAGTGTTAAAGCATCCACAACTTCTGGAGGCAAGTTGTTCCACTGATTAATTGTTCTAACTGTCATGAAATCTGTCCTTAGAGGGAAGCATAACGGAAGAGCATAAACTGAGCACTACTTCCCTTGTAGCACTCCGTCAATGAAATTATTCATAGGAATAATCAAAGTCATGACTGTGCCATCTCCCAATTTGAAACTGGCCTGAAATGGATCCAGATAATCAGTGTGATCAGTGGGCCAAGTTCATCTTAAGAACCTTGTCCAGAGAGTGAAGGTAAACCAGGAAACACTACTATATGCTGCTACTAGCTAACATTTTCAGTCCTAATTACCTAGAAGGGTAACAAAATGGCTGCAAGCAAACAACCAAGTTCAGAGAGCACCAAAGGCTCCATAGTTCACATATATTCCCTTCTATTAGCATTACAATCTTCATGAATCTCAATCCAAAAGTACTTGATACATTTAAATGACCTTGAGAAAACATTTGCAAAGCTGTTGCCAAAAGACATGCTAGGCCAGGGGTCAGCAACCTGTGGCTCTGGAGCCACATGTGGCTCTTTCACCCCTCTGCTGCGGCTCCCTGTCACTCAAAATATGCATCACAACCACCAATGTGCGACACCTGCAGTCACACGATTTATTGAGCTTTTCAACGCCTGGTAGGCCAACCATTGATAAATCCAAGAAAAGAAAAGTTTCAGAAGAAAACAGAACATTTAATTCAATTACATATGCTAGTTTTGTGGCCACTCAAGAAATAGGCACGGGAAGGGTTTTGTGGCTCCCGGTGTTTTCTTTTCTATGGGAAATGGGTCCAAATGGCTCTTTGAATGTTTAAGGTTGCAGACTCTTGTGCTAGGCTGTGTCAACTCTAGCATCAGGTAGAATAGCTTGCTAAGGTGCTTTTTAGCAGACAAAACTCTTACGTTCCATTCTCAAGGTGTTATTTTTCTCAGTGCCCTGTAAACTGTGCATGATCGTATTTGCTTTTGGATTTCCAGGGCACTGATTGAACTAATTTTTGCACTTTCACACTGGTCAACCGGAGGGAGAATTTTTTGGTTTCTGGTGCTACATAGTTAAGCAGAGGTGAAGACAATCTTTGTCAGTCACTGTAAGAATTGGGAAGAGAAATTGTGATGTGGTGCAAATGTCCACTGAACAATGTTCCTGCTACTTCTCCATTTAATATACTGAATTTCTGAAGCTCCGGAAACTTTTTAAACAGTTTTAGCTAGGCCAAGCAGAACCTGCCTGACCACTGCCATTAGTGCATTTTCACAACTGACAGGAACAAAAACCATCACAAGATCCTGCACGTATTTCCCTCTTTTTTTTTTCTCCTTCAAAGCAATAGGAGGTGGCAATCAACTCTGCCAGAGATTTTCGCACAAATCTCACTCTCTTTGCAAAAGTGAAATGATTCTTCCTTTTGTTGGAAATGTGTCTGATCAGGACCCACGCATGTTTTATCCCGTGAGACAAATAGCAACTTCAGGAAGTAGATTTCCATTTCAGTTAGGAAATAGCATGGGGTAAAATGTCATCCAATAAGGGAAGGGCCAGGGCAGGGTTTCCCATAGTCGCTTTCAATGTCAATAAAACAAATCAAAGCCACATTTAGCTCTGTGTTAGATCCCATCATAGATTATTTGTGATTGGTGTGAAAAAGACTTGACTTAGTTCCCAGGCTGTTTAATCAAGGAGAAAATATTCATGGATTCTCGGGAGTTCATTTTAATGACTGTGGGAGTTGTTGTTTTTTTTTTTAAAGGTTATTGGAGAGAAACCTGACCAATTTACAAAATAAGAACATCGATGAAGTTACTCAAAACCTGTTACTTCACCTTCAACCACAAAGAAAATGGATTTCATAAATAATGAGTTCATTGGAAAAGGCGTTGAAGTAAAGTAACCATAAGCATGAACAGGATGCTAAAAACTTTTGCCTCCATGTTTTTCATGAATCTTGCTGTAAGAAAAATTGAATGTGGCATTGTATGGTTTGAGAAGACTGAATGGTGAATCAGTACTGCTCTGGAGCTGTAGGTGCCCTCTCTGAGCTGAAAGCTGGGGGAGAGGGTAGGGGGAGAAGCAGCAGCCTGTCACTTACCTTTGAATGAGTATGTGAATCCCTAGGGGAACTGTGGGAACAGGTGCAGAAAGTGGGTCATGTATGCAGATGCCTGGATGCCTGGGTGTTGGTGGGTGTTTCTTTGGAGGAGTGCTGGCTTGGGGAGCTGGAGTTGCTGAGTGCCAGGGGCATCCCAGTGACCGAGGCTAGCTCATATGGGTTAGTGGTTATTGGATGTTGCCTCTTGGTCCAGTGATGACCCAATCCAAGTTGGGCAGGGAAAGGTTTTGGGGTATGGAAGCAGATAGAAATATTTCAGAGGGGCATGGGGTGGGACACAAGAGATGGGCTGTTCCTGGGGATCAAAATTCTTGTACCAATTATGCATAATTGCCCCTTTTCTCTGCCCCAAAGCCTGCAAATTGGACCTTCAGGGCCAAGTTTCAGGAATGCCAGGTTAGCCTGTAATAATACCTTTCTCACCCATCATCTAATCAAGGATGAGGTGACTGATCTAATGAATATTATCAAGATATATGTAGAGGGAGGGGCTGCCCTCTTAGAAATATGCCCAGCTGGATTTTGAGTGTGTCATCAACTAAGACACAAGGTCAGAGATGGTGGGTAGCTATTGTTATATGAGATATTCTGGTAGTTTTCAGGGATGCTGCCCCACAGATAACATATGGGATACTCTGTTAAGTTAGGCTCTAGGGATCAATTAAGATTCTTGCTATATATCAGTCGCCTTGCTGTGTAGCAGCTTTCTTGCCTGAGGATCTTGACTCCTTGCTGGACTAGTGGTGGAGCTTTCCAGCTTATGACCCTGGATAACTTCAATCTCCTTTAAATCTGTTTTCTGACCTTGGGAGTTCATGACCCCCATGACTCAACATCATTGAGAGCCCAACTCATAGTGATGGTCACACACTGGATCTGGTTTTCTGTTGGGACGGTGGTAATGCAATCTGGATTTGTGGGAGCTTACCATCACTGCCTGACATGGTCAGACCATTTTCTGATTGCCTTAGAATGGCCTGAGATGTAGTGGCTCAGTGGCTTAAAAGACGCCAGAGAAGGTATATTCCCCAGCGGTTCTATCCCCACATGTTGGAGCTCCTGTCACTTGCCTCAGCTCCTGCCAACCTAGCAGTTTGCAAGCATGCAAATGCAAGTAGACAAATTGGAACCACTTTGGTGGGAAGGTAACAGTGCTCCTTGTTTCGACACACAATTGCAGAAGAGGGTGATAGTTTTCATATCTTTTCATCACTTTCAAGTGGACATCCATACTTTTATGGATCAGATATGATAGCCCTAATTAGAGTTTCCTCAACATTTTGCAAGCGTGGAACCAGGGGTGAAATGCTCCCGGTTCGGAACGGATCGTCCGATCTGGTAGCAATGGCGGCAGGTGGTTCGGAGAACCAGTAGCAAAAATCCCTGTGCACACATACCTCCCCATGCCCAGCTGAGCTGTGCAATCATCAGAGGCTGTTTTTTTTACTTTTAAAAGCATTTTTTCTACAGCCTCTTCAGCCGAAAAAATGCTTTTAAAAGTAAAAAAAAAGAAAAGTCTCTGATGATCGTGCAGCTCAGCTGGGATCGTCAGAGGCTTCTAAAAGCATTTTTTTCTGCAACCCCTTTGGACGAAGAGGTTATAGGAAAAAAAATAGCTTTAAAAGCCTCTGGCGATCCCAGCTGACTTGCCTGATCGTCAGAGGCTTCTAAAAGCATTTTTTCTGCAACCTCTTAAGGTTGTAGAAAAAATGCTTTTAAAAGTAAAAAAAAAAATGGCCACGCCCACCCAGTCACATTACCCCCACCACCAAGCCATGCCCACAGAACTGGTAGTAACAAATTTTAGATTTCACCGTGGAACCACTAAGAGTTGTAGAGAGTGGTGAGATATGATTTCTTTGTTGCTAATCTAAGTTAGGTAGCTATTCAGATTTATTCCCCCCCCCACTTGCCTTTGCAGAAGTAGAAAGCAGAAACTTCCTACTGCTGATGATTAGGGGACTGGAGGCTAAAACATCCAATGAACTGTTGCAGGAACTAGGCATGGCTACTCTAGTGAAGAGAAGGATCAGGGGAGACATGATAGCAGTGTTCCAATATTTGAAGGGCTGCCACAGAGAGGAGGGGGTCAAGCTATTCTCAAAGCACCTGAAGGCCAGACAAGGAATAATGGATGGAAGCTGAACAAGGAGAGATTCAACTTGGAAATGAGGAGAAATTTTCTGAGAGTTAGAGCAACCAACCAGTGGAACAGAGGTTGTCTTCAGAAGTTGTGGGAGCTTCATCACTGGAAGCTTTCAAGAAGAGATTGGACTGCCATCTGTCAGAAATGGTATAGGGTCTGCTTGGGCAGGGGATTGGACTAGATGACCTACAATAGTACAGGGGTTTAGTGCACCCTGTTATTAACACAGCTGCCTGCAATTTCTGCTGGTTCGAATCTCTCCAAGGCTCAAGGTTGACTCAGCCTTCCATCCTTTCTAAGGTAGGTGAAATGAGGACCCAGTTTGTGGGGGCAATAAGCTGACTTTGTATAAAATATACAAAAGAATGAAGGCTATTGCTTAACGCATTGTAAGCCGCCCTGAGTCTCCGGAGAAGGGCGGCATATAAATCAAATTAAAAAAAAAAAAAAAAAAAGGTCCCTTCCAACTCTGTTAATCTGTATCTGAAACATCTCAGAGGAGTCTCAAAAATTTCAAAATGGCACTGAGAATATGCCTTGTAGACCTGCCAATCCTATGGAGCCGTTTTACCAAACTTGTTTATGTGAGCATCACATCAACATGCGATAAAATCCACTGAAAAGATTGAGATGTTTTCATAACCAGCCTTGTTTAAAAATGAAAAACTCCCACTTTGATAAATACAATGTGATCTCCAGATCTTGGTTTCCTAAGCCAGGCAGAGCCAGGAGAGACATGGATGACATCATGCATTAGGGTTGGGCAACCAATTTTTGTATGGGTCACAAAGACTTTAAGCATTGTGTTTGAAGATCTGCATTGGCGGAGATAGAGAGACTAATTAGGGAACAGATGTGTCAAGACATTCATTGCATATGGCAGACTGAATCAGACAAAGGAAAGAAAAACCACCAAACCAAACCACCAAACACAATTTCAATGAATGGCTGGCAAACCTAATGAAGTGTGGTGAGTCTACTTGGCAGAATGCTCCGACAAGCAGGCAAGATTAGCAAATCTAGCTGTTGTGCTCACAATTCTTGCATGCAAGCACACACAATGATTCTCTAACTCTGTGTTTAATATGGTACCAGCTTCCCAATTGCTCTTCTTGGTATGCTGCGGAGCACAGACCTCAGGCAATTGTTGGATAATCAGAAAGTTATCTTTGATGATTCGTTGGACTCTGTTGTTACAGATTTCAATCAAGACCTGATGGCCTACAGGTGGAGCTCTTGCCTCACAATCAGGAGGTTATGAGTTCGATCCTAGGTAGAAGCAGATTAGGGTCTCCTGCTTGGGCAGGGGGTTGGACTCGGTGACCTGCAAGGTCCCTTCCAACTCTGTTAATCTGTTAAATCTGTTAAGAGTAAGGAGTTCTGGTGTCTCAGCAGACTAATTAACATCCACTTACATCTGCTGCCTGCAATTACTGCAAGTTCAAATCTCACCAGGCTCAAGGTTCACTCAGCCTTCCATCCTTTCTAAGGTAGGTAAAATGAGGACCCAGATGGTGGGGGCAATAAACTGACTTTGTATAAATATACAAAAGTATGAAGGCTATTGCTTAACGCATTGTAAGCTGCCCTGAGTCTCTGGAGAAAGGTGGCATATAAATCAAATTTAAAAAAAAAATATTTTTTTTTTTTTAAAAAGAGTAGGCCACAATCATATGGTCCTAGTACCTGATTCTGATTTTGGCAATATATAAATATAATGAAGAATTAAAGAAATAAATAGAGATGGAGAGCAGTAGTAGTTAGGGTATTGGCCTAGAAACCAGGAGACTGTGAGTTCTAGTCCTACTTTAGGCATGGAAAACTGGCTGGATGACTTTGGCCCAGTCACTCTTTCTCAATCCCAAATCACTTCACAGGATTTTTATTGTGAGGAAAATAGGAAGGGGTATTACTGCCTTGAGTTACTGGGATTAAAGACGGGATTTAAAAAAATCTAAAATGAATAATATGACAAAGAAGTATATCCCAATACCATAAATATCTCCTGATTTTTAATAGAAAGCATTGACTGAGGTGCCTAGCTATATCCTCAGGAAAACTATTTCTTCAATTATTCCAAAGATTACAGGCAAAATATGCATATGGCAGGTATGGACATGCTACTTTTTGGCTTTATTTCAAAAGCTCCCTCCAAGTGACCAGTTCAGATTTTTAACCAGAGTCAGTGAGTCTGCTATTCCCTAGCAGCATGCTAGATAACAGGGACTGAGATAAATGAAAATAGAAAGGAGTGGCAAAGAAAAAGAGAGACAAAAGCACAAAGAAGTAACCCTCAGTTACTTTTATCTATAGCTGCTACCATCTATTGCCAGTCTAAGTTTTTGGGGGAATATAGTGATTCCCCCACTTCTGCCATAAGGAGTTTCACCTGAGCAACCCTATACCTTTCACTTAAACTAATAATAAGTAAAACACTATGCACATCCAAGTAACTCATAGAAATCTTCAAAGCAAGTATTAAATTATAGATATCCTCCAAGCCAGGATTGACTTGGCCAGTATCAACTGGATGTAACTTCAATGCTTTTGTAATTGACAGTGTTGTGCATAAATATTGAAAATTAACTTCTTACATGGTGGAATATGGGAATGAGGTTCAGTAAAAGAGGAAAAGTAGATGTGGCTTTGGGAGACCTGCCAACTCAAAATGTGCTTTTTTTAAAAAAATGCATTAAATGTATTATTATTTTTAAATGAATTATTTCACAAACACAAGTATTGTCTGGTGGATAATACTGCATACTGGTAGCAGTGATTTACTGAATTTGTATACAACAATGGATTATAATCTTCAGACAGATTTATTTGTCATCTAGACAAGTTTAGTGTTTTTGTTTGATTGACCAGACTTTGTAATAGACTATGCAACTAGGTTTATCCTGAGACTGTCTTGCACTGAATAGATTTACTACAATTGGAACAAAATGATGGAAATTGTTGTTTCAGGAAGCTCATCTTAATTCATATTGCGGATGTATAACTGTGATGTATACTCTTTCTGAATGGTAAAACAAAATTGAATTCTTCAAGTGAATTTCTAAGCAGCTTCACCATTGACTGGATCTTTAACTGAATTACATGATCACTGTTTGCAAATGAGGACTCTCTCATTGTAAAGGTCACCCTGCCCCCAGGTATTTGTTTAATTTAAAAGTATACATTGTAACCTCCAGGAAATGATAAACTGACCACGGCTTCCCTAAAAGTGTAGCTGAGAAAATTGCAATAGAATGAAGGCTTGGCAAGTAGAACCATTCCTTTTAATTTCTCTCTGAACAAGGAGAGGTCTGGAGATTGCTCATAAGTGCTCCATACAGTTACTCCTTGGAAGGGCACCATTAGACAGTTTTCTGGTAGGTTTAGAGATGAGGAAAATGAGAAAATAACCATTTTGCAGAATCCACGATTAGTGCCATCAAAAAGAATGCTGGGTTTGCATATTTTCTTTTATAATTACTTTTGTAAATTTCTTGTTAACTGCTTTACAGCTATTAGGAGTCTTTGGATCAACAGGTTTTATAGCACCAGATGAGTTTTCTTCAATCCTTAACAAAATATATTTTAAATGACTTTTTTTCCCTAAAACAAACAGCAAAAGGGTGATTAGAACTTTAATTTTGGAAAATTACAATTTGACTAGAGGCCCAGATGGATTTGAAATAAGTTTTTTAGAATTAAAAACTTCTCCACAGAGTTTTATTGTGGGAAATTGCCAGGGAACATTTGAATTCCTTCCTTCCTTCTTTCTTTCCTTCCTCCCTCCCTCCCTCCCTCTCTCCCCCTCTTGAATTCCTGCCAACTTCCCCATTTATTTTACTTATGAGAAACTTGCAGAGAGAAAGTCAGCGGGGAAGTCAGCAGGAAATTGCAAGTTCAAGCCCATCAGGCAAGTGACTGACTGCTACCAGGTGGAGAAGGAAGTAAGGGATTGCTCAAGTGGCTGGGAAATTGTCATGGAACATTGAAAATGAGGATCATGGGAGTTAAGCAGTGGCCTAGCAGTGCTGAAGAAGGGAATAAAGATCAAGATTGTTAAAAGTAAAAGGAAATAAAATTGTTTTATATGGTCAAGGTTAACATACAGTGTATTCAGACCGCCTTCATTTTTGTCAATTTGTAATGCTGCAGCCTGATTCTACAGTTGTTGAAATTCATTTTTTGTTGTCATTAATCTATACTCAGTATCCCATAATGACAAAGTGAAAATAGAATTTTAGAAATGTCTGTAAATTTATTAAAAAGAAAAAAACTGAAATATCACATTGGTATAAGTATTCAGACCCTTTGCAACAACCCTTGAAATTTAACTCCCATTTCTCTTGATCATTGCTGACATGTTTCTACACTTTGATTGGACTCAACCTGTGGTAAATTAAATTGATTGGACATGATTTGGAAAGGCACACATCTTTCTATAGAAGGTCTCATAGCTGACAATGCATACTGTAGCAGAGCAAAAGCCATGAGGTCAAAGGAACTGTCTGCAGAGCTCAGAGACAGGATTATTGCAAGGCGCAGATCTGGGGAAGGCTACAATAAAATTTCTGATGCACCAAAGGTTTCTAAAAGCACAGTGGCCTCCATAATTCTCAAATGGAAGAAGTTTGGCACAACCAGAACCCTTTCAAGAGCTGGTTGCCCGGTCAAACTGAGCAATCAGAAGGGCCTGGGTCAGAGAGGTGACCAAGAATCTGATGGTCACTCTGACTGAGCTCCAGAGATCCTGTGTAGAGATGGGACAGAGTTCCAAAAGGACAACCATCACTGCAGCCTTCCACCGATCTGGGCTTTATAGGAGAGTGGCTAGATGGAAGCTTCCCCTCAGTGCAACACACATGAAAGTCTGCTTGGAGTTTGCAAAAAAGTACCTGAAGGATTCTCAGACTGTGATGAACAAGATTCTCTGGTCAGATGAAACCAAGATTGAACTGTTTGGCCTCAATTCTAAATGTTATGTCTGGAGGAAACCAGGCACCACTCATCACCTGCCGAATATCATCCCAATAGTGAAGCATGGTGGTGACAGCCTCATGCTGGTGTGTGTGTGTGTTTTTTCAGCAGAAGAGACTGCAAGACTGAACAAGGTTGAGGGAAAGCTGAATGGAGCAAAGTACAGGGATATCCTCAATGAAAACCTGGTCTACAGTGCTCAGGACCTCAGACTGGGCCTAAGGTTCACTTTCCAATATAACAATGATCCTAAGAACACAGCCAAGACAACACAGGAGTGTCTTAGAGACAACTCTATGATTGTCCTAGAGTGGCCCAGTCACAGAGTCCTGACTTGAACCCTATTGAACATCTCTGGAGGGACCTGAAAATGGCTGTCCACGGATAATTGCCATCCAACCTGATTGAACTTGTGAGGATTTGCAAAGAAGAATGGCAGATTTGTCAGGTGTGCAAAGCTTGTTGCGTCATACCCAAAAAGCAGTGGTGAAATCCAATTTTTTTTTACTACCGGTTCTGTGGGCGTGGCAGAAGAAGGATACTGCAAAATCTCCATTCCACCCCACTCTAGGGAAAGGATACTGCAAAATCTCCATTCCCATCCCACTCTGTGGCCAGCCAGAGGTGGTATTTACCAGTTCTCCGAACTACTCAAAATTTCCGCTACCGGTTCTCCGAACTGCTCAAAATTTCCGCTACCGGTTCTCTGAATTGCTCAAAATTTCTGCTACCGGTTCTCCAGAACCTGTCAGAACCTGCTGGATTTCACTCTTTCCAAAAAGACTTGAGGCTGTAATTGCTGCCAAAAGTGCTTCAACGAAGTATGGAGTGAAGGGTCTTATGCCAATGTGAAAGTTCAGTTTTTTGTTTTTAATAAATTTACAGACATTTCTAAAATTGTTTTCATTTTGTCATACTAAGTGTAGATTAATGAGAAAAATGAATTTCAACAACTGTAGAATTAGTCTGCAGCATAACAAAATTGACAAAAGTGAAGGGGGTCTGAATGCTTTCTGAATGCACTGTATTGTTATCTCTGGTAACCTTTAATGACTTTGCTGATCAGGATTAAATGATTTGTTTATAGATAAGAAATGAGATATGGGAAAATGAGATAATTTGTTGTATTTTAAAGAAAGGTGACAAGTTAATAAAATAGTTTACACTTGTGATAAAGTGGGAAGTCATTTCAGTATATATTTCTTTACCTTTATTCTTCACTTTCTTTTCTATTTTTCTTTCCGCACTATTTTACCTTTTTAATTGCAATTTTAATAAAATTACTATTAAAAAAGGGAAGTATACAGTTGCACTGCAATAATAGATAGACAAGTAGAAAAAGTGATTGTTTGCAATTGACCCAAACAAATAAAACAGCCCATCTGAAATTGTAGTGATCAGATATGCTTTAACAAATACCCTTCCTGTTTAAACTGGGTTTTTTTTAAAAATTCAAAACATGTTTGCAATGATTAAATAATCTTTATATGAGGAAAACTAATAGGTAGCTTATTATAGTAAGGGGATAGTTGTCTATATGTGTGTGTAAAAGAATCTTATCTCCTTGCTTGTCATTTGGGTCGCCACCATCTCTCTCCCAGAGGCATTCGTTTTAAAAATAATACCCTGGGTCTGGAAGTTGGGACTGCTCAAAGGCTCTGTTCATTCATCATTTGTTACCAGCTATTGACCAGAGTGGGTGGCTTTGGATTATTATGTGAGCTGGGAGATAAGATTTGTTCAGGCACATGCTGGCTGCATTAGGCAGCACAGGAGGCCCCAGATCACGAGGAAACCACGTTTCCTGCAGCGGTGGCCTGATTAGTTTTTGAGCCACTCTGAGGGAGGACGCTGTTTTCATGAGATCATAGCTCCCTCTGCCGGATGATGGGGGAGACAGAGAAGGAGAGCCCGGAAACCATAACACAGCATCAGGAACTTACTGGGAAGGGCAGGAAGCCGACAAATGTAAATGTTCTTCAAGGTCTCTCATTTAATGGACAAACCATAAACTTTCATGTTGCTAACATTCACCTCACATTCAATGCATGTCTGACCCGTCTTTTAAGAGTGTGCCTTTCCCATTTAATAGGTAAGATACAATCCTATCAGTATTACGAAGTTCACTAGGGCACAGGTTAAACACATATTAAACACATCTCAGAATGAATCAGTAGATATATGTATATATGAACACGCATCGGAAATAGCCGATATATGCTGTTCTATTAAAAGCCAAACTGAAACCAACCCAACTGGAGATCTAATCGCACCATTGAGAAACCCTATCTCAATATTCCCCAGATAACAGACAAATGTTCTGACTGGTTTAAAAAAGAAGAGTTATCAAAATACAGTAAACGTATTTTAAAATCTACAGACAATATATAAGTCAGAGGTGTTCAAGCTCTTGGGCTATGTGCAATGCGCTAATATCTCAGAGACATCCAAAAGCCGTTATCAAATGGAATGTTTAATGTGACAGAAAGGAAGCATGATTAAACTCAGAACTGGAGTGTTAAAGATAGAAACTTACAATCATTTTAGAATATAGACCAGGGGTGTCAAATTCTATTTCATTGAGGGCCGCATCAGGTTGTGTTTGACCTCAGAGGGCCTGTGGTCAGTGGGGGGTTGCCCCTGGTTCAGACCGGTTCTATAGAACCAGTAGTAAAACTGGCGGGAGGCTCCGCTTATCGACCCCAAATCATTAGGAAGCTTCTGCGCATGCGCAGAAGCATGCACGCACGCACGGCCCCATTGCAAACCAGTAGTAAAGGTAAGTAGAATGCACCCCTGCTGGTGGTGGTGTGTGGCTGCTGGTGGGAGTGGCCATGGTGGGCGTTTGACACAGGCTCAAGATGCATTTTTCCCTTTCTCTTCTTTCTTTTCACAGTTCTTTATTATAACCATTTTCCTATCTCTTCTACCAGATATTACTGGCAAACATTTATTACTTATTCTTCATACTCCACTAAAACTTTTAATTTCTAAATTTATACCCCATTGTTTAATAGTAAATTGCTTTTCCAGGCAGAAAAGCTATTTATACTATTGTATTTTTATTATTCAACCGATAACAAAAATACAATAGCATAAATAACATGGTAATACAAGATCTAACAGCAGAGGTAAATTTCCAGAAATGACGGTCAATTATAGGTTGTTGACTGTAGATTAAATGGACCTACAATATGTAAAAACTGTAGTATTAACATAAAATGTCATTTATTTTCTATCCAAATCAGGCACTTACATATTGTAATACATTTTCATTGACTTGGTTGTTTCCTTTGCTATTTGCTTAGGATGATGGGATCGAAATTAGGCCATTTTTTCCCATTAACTGAGATCTTGTGAATACAGTTTAGAACAGTCACTGCAACCTATTTCCAGTATATCATGATGGCCAAAGTGGTGAATAAACTTTAATCTCAAACATACAGCAAAAAAGAAAAAAAAAAGTTATAAAAGAATTTGCCAAAATAACTTTAATGTGAACTCTGATGGTGAAAACATACTTCTTATGCCAATGTCAGCCCATAATTTCCATAGATTGCTGCAGTCTATGCCCCCCCCCCCCCCGACACCAAATAGTCGGTTGCTTTCTCCAGATTTGTGGTTATTGTTTCATTCAGCAATAAAATAGATGAAATAAAACAAAACAAGTTTAATGTTTTCAATTTAATTCCTTTAAATTATTTGCTCAGTGAGAAAATTGCTCATTTTCTGCTACTGAAGACTGGTTCACCTATCTGCAAAGAAGTCATAATTCTGAGGAATTGTGTACAACTGATAGTAAGCGTTATTTGAATACATTAGAATGTCTCTTTTCAAAACCCAAGAAATGTGTCCGGTGAATCTCATAGCAAAATGGCATAGATAAGGCTTCCCGTACACTAAGCACATAGAACATAGAATAATAGAGTTGGAAGAGACCATGGTGGTCTTTAGTCCAAGCTCCTGCCCAAGTAGGAGACCCCATACCATTTCAGACAAATGGTTGTCCAGTCTCTTTTTGATGGAGCGCCCACAATTTCTGAAGGCAAGCCATTCCATTGATTGATTGCTTTCATTATTATGAAATTTCTCCGTAGTTTTAGGTTTCTTGTCTCATTAGTTAGTTTCCAGTCATTATTTCTTGTATTGCCTTTTGGTGCTTTGGAAAATAGTTTGTCTTTGTAGGAGCCTCTCAAATATCAGAACAGTGCTATCATGTCACTCTAGTCCTTCTTTTCATTAGACTAGACATACCCAATTCCTATAACCGTTCTTCGTAGCTTTTAGCCTCCAGTTCCCTAATCATTTTTATTATCCTTCTCTTTCCATAGTGTCAACATCTTTTTTTTATTGTGACCAGCACTGGATGCACTATTCTAAGTGTGGTCTTACTAAGGCTTTGTTCTCGTTGTAGAAATCAGCACTTCACTGTGAGTGGCTCAGTATTTATATTGCAGGCACGTTAATAATCCATAATGAACTAGAAGGAAAACAAAATAGAGAAATATAAATGAGTTGCATCATTTATAGTTCTTGGGGCCTATAACACAATAATTTGTTGAAGCAGGTCTGTGTCTAGACAGTACCAGAAACAAGGGATTGTCCAAGAAATTTTATTTCTTTGAGTTGCATTATGGAAAAAAGGAATACAAATGATTTTAAATAAATGAAACATACATTTCCCTCTAAATACAGTGGTCTGAGGAACTGAACACAAGATCGACATGTAGATTGTATTTCTATAAACTGTAACGGATTAATATTATAAGGTGATGAAAGAACTCTGTGGGTCAGGGAGGTGTGATATTTTAATGGTAATTATTATTTATTATTTATACTTAATAATTACAAATTGCAGTACCTGTTTTAGTCTTCTGCTAAAAGGAAATATAGCACTTGAAAGAAATGCATTTAGTAACCATGGAAAAATTAAATAACTGTAATTGATTTCAGAATCATAGTTTCGTATATAAATACTGTATAAAAATTAGGTTGCAGGCAGCTAAAGATAACTCTAAAAAGTATCTGTGAGTCCAGTCATTTCCTTAAAACAAAACTGAACTTTTTGTTAAACCTAGAACAGAGATACCATCTGGTGGCCATAAGGAGAAGAGTTTTAAATTATTAGAAATGCAGAACACATTTTGCACTTTGCTCGGATAACCAGAAGTAAATCCACTGTGGAAAGAGACTTCATCATATTTTGGATAGATGTATAAACAAAACTCTGGAAAAAGGTGTTCATTTGGAGAGAACCAAATGTTTTTACTACCGGTTCTGTGGGTGTGGTGTGGCTTGGTGGGCGTGGCAGGGGAAGGATATTGCAAAATCTCCATTCCCACCCCACTCCAGGGGGAAGGATATTGCAAAATCTCCATTCCCACCCCACTCTGAGGCCAGCCAGAGGTGGTATTTGCTGGTTCTCTGAACTACTCAAATTTTCTGCTACCGATTCTCCAAACTGCTTAAAAGTTCCGCTGCCGGTTCTCCAGAACCTGTCAGAACCTGCTGGATTTCACCTCTGGTAAAACCCAACAGCGCTTTCATTTCAGGAGGGAGAATGAAATCCCAGGAGTAAACGGCAAGAATTTCAACAAAAAAATAATTGCTTACTCTGCAGCTTCATGAAAATGTTGGAGCAGTAGCCAAGCAGCCAACCAAAATCAGTAGACTCATGCAAGCTCCATGGTATTATCATGGGAACAAAAGGATAGTGCCATAGGTTTTACATGCCATCGCTTCAAGTCACTAGAGCTGAGTATGTCAGGGTATGTAGATTTAATAGCTGTAAGCTGATGGAAAGTTGTAAGCAGAAGCAACTGAAAGCTGATGCAATGGGAATGAGGGAGCAGGGTTACGGCCACTGTAAGAAGCTGGCTAAGAAGCTGGCTATATAAGGGAAGCCATTAGAGGGCGTTTCCTTCTCCTCATGTTCTCTCTCATCATGTATCTCATTGCTCTCCTTGTGTCAGTAGCTGTATGATAAGGTACTTACCACGTATAAGTCTGTAAATACGTAGCTGTATATAAACCACTGTTATTTATCTAAAGGCTCTGTGTGCTGTGTGCTGTGTTTTACTCCTGGGTTTATCTCATAATACTAATCATGCTGCCTAAACTCTGATAGGTTATGGGCCCAGTCCGCAGTGAAGGCCAGAGTGATTAGTGACTAGTGAGTATAGAGGAAAAGAGAATCCCAGTGTGAGTTTGCACCAGAGTATGTGATTTATATCGTGGTTAGCAGGCAGCATGGCCTCCGTCGGTATAATGGAGGAGGTTTCCTGGTGTCTCGACTGAATAAGTCTAATTGCCTCTCATGGAATGTGAAGTTGGAGATGTACCTGCGGAAGGAGGAGTTGTGGACGATTGTGACTTGATCCACCAGCAGTCCTGGATGATGGGGATCAGAGGAAAAACGAAAAGGCATTAGCCAGCATAATCCTTGCCTTGGAAGATAGTCAGCTAATACACGTGAGGGATCTCCAGTCTGTGAAAGAGAGCTGGGAGAGAGAGCATAGTGTGTATGTGAGAGAGACTGCCGGCAGTAAAGTATTGCTGACTAGGAGCTGTATAAGGCACAGTTGATGCCAGGAGAGTGTGTGTTCACATGTTTGCAGAACATGAGACGGACATTCCTTGAGTTGGAGGAAAGGGGAATGAAATATTCGGAGGCATACAAAATGTATGTAGTTCTTAGTCCATGGGACATTCTTGTGAATAGTTTTGAGTCCATGCAAGAACAGGACTTAACGATGGTGTACTTGACTGGTCGGTTGTTGGAGGAGGAGCAGAAACAGCTGTAGAGGAGAACAGGAAAGGGAGGAGAGAGTGTTCAGCACAAACCAGCATCTGCAACAGTCCAGGATGCCGGCAGAGCAGCTGAAAGAGTTAATTTTGTGAAGAGATGCTACACATGTGGTTCTATTGAACATCTCCAGAGACACTGTCCTGAGAGGAGGAACAGAGGGGCAGTGAGAAAAGGGAGCAGAATCAATCAGCGAACATGGAGTGGTTCTCCAGCATTGTTTTCCCTGGCAGTGTCAGCGACTGAACACAACAGGAATATGTGGTTGCTGGACAGTGGGGCAAGCCAACATATTGTTAATGATCCACATGTAGTTAAAAAGTGAGCCACGGTGGTGCAGTGGTTAGAGTGCAGTACTGCAGGCTACTTCTGCTCAATGCCGGCTGCCTGTAATTTGGCAGTTCAAATTTCACCAGGCTCAAGGTTGACTCAGCCTTCCATCCTTCTGAGGTGGGTAAAATGAGGACCCAAATTGTTGGGAGCAATAAGCTGACTCTGTAAACCACTTAGAGAGGGCTGTAAAGCACTGTAAAGCATTATATAAATCTATGTGCTATTGTTATTGCTAAAAGACAAATCCATGTTACATAACTTGTGCCATCAGCTTCTGAAAACACCTTCAAATGAGAGATCTCTTTTCTAATTTATTATGGTTGTGGTTGATGTTTTAATAGTTGAGTCACCTCATGGTGAAATGGGTGGCAAACAAATTTAATAAATAAGTAAATAAATAAATATTTGTCAACTTTTCTTTAGAGAAAGAAAAGCATTTAAACAAGCATAAAAATGTCAATAGGTATGGTGAGAATTATTATTATTTTTTTCCAAATAGCCTACCCACTGGGGTGAAATTTGACTGGCTTGGACCGGCTCGCGTGAACCGTAGGGACGATTTGAATCGATTCACCGAACTGGTAAAAACCACCTGTGGTTGGCCCCACCCATGCCCAGCCAGTCGGCCACTCGCCTGGTCACCACTCACCCCTTCCGGCCGCTCGACCCACCCACCCACCCCCGCCCTACAGGGTGAGACTTTTCTCCCTCCATTCATAGCAGAGCTGCTGCTCCCTTTATGGTTCCCCCCAGCCCCCTCCCTCCTGGGGATTACCTTAAAGGGATAGGTTGCAGCAGCTCTGCTATGAATGGAGGGAGAGAAGTTCGGCTTCTCTCTGCCACAGAATTCAATGTTATATGTTGCAGCAGAGAGAATCCAAAATTTTCTCCCTCCATTCACAGCAGAGCTGCTGCAGCCTGTCCCTTTACGGTACTTTGACCTTGGAGAGGGAGGGGGCTGGGGTGACCATAAGGGGAGCAGCAGCCCCGCTGTGAATGAAGGAAGAAAAGTTCTCCCTTCTCGTGCTCATACACACATTTTTTCCTACCGGGTTCTGTGGACGTGGCTTGGTGTGGGTGTGGGTGTCATGTGACTGAGTGGGCATGGCCATGAGTGACATTGAGTTGGCCATGCCCACTCAGTCACAGGATACCCCCCACAGGATACCGCCCACAGAACTGGTAGGGAAAAAATTGGAATGTCACCACTGCTACCCACATACCCTATGTAATTCCATATGGATGTTCTCGTCACACAATTGCCGCAAAGTACATAATAGCAGCATTTATGTGATAATGATAGATTCAGATATGAAATTGTCACTTATATGATTTACATTCATTGTTATGGTTACTGTTTCATAAACAGGACAATTTGCTTCTTTTTAAAAGAGAAAAAATTCAGTGCGGGGAGAATATTCAAGTTTGTATAAATAGTAAGCTACAAAGCTTTGTTAAAAAGCAGTTAACAATGAAACCATTTACAGTTAAAATAGTGTTGGCATAACCTGAGATTTCTAGCATAATTTGTGAACATAATTTATTAGCAACTTTCAGCACAATTTATTCTGCAACTTTATGTGAGACTGACCAAATAATAAAAATGCAAGGTCCTTTGCTCTCTCATTTTAATGTTCAGACTCAAATCTTTTCTAGAGCAGAATAATAGTTGTTTGCATCACAAGAATTAATCTGATCATTTATTTTGGAAAAGTAACTTCAAATAGAAATGCTTACTCGAGACTAAGTTCCAGTCAATCTAGTAAACTTTGTTTCTGAGCAGATTTGTATAAACTTGTACTAAATCGCTAGTGATGTATACTTATTTGTATCCATGCCCCACTTTGACTGCAAACTCATAAATATTCATACAATTGCATTTTAACTTAAAAAAAAAAAAAAACTGCTGGAGAATTCTTTTTCAACTGTTGGGGAATATGTTCAAAAATGATGCTTTGGGCATTGCTAGAAACTTAAAACAGATTGGATCTGCAACCATAGACAACATTTATCCTGAAATCACTCATGCATATTTATAAGTCTAAATCAAACTTTGGCTAACTTTAAGTAAAAGACAAGCAAACTCACTGCTAAAGTTTAATCTAGGACAGTGTTTTTCCAAACTAGGCAACTTTAAAATGTGTGGACTTCAAGTCCCAGAATTCCCCAGGCACCATATCTTGGTTCAGAGATGAGAAAGGATTCAGAAATGTTGACATATGCTATAGGGCTGCGGAATTCTGAGAGTTAAAGTCTGCACAATTCAAAGTCTGAAAAACATTGATCTACAAGATGTCACCAGGGTTTTTGTTTTGTTGTTGGATATGTGCATTTGCCTAAGCTGCTACTCTATATAATAACGGGCATTCTCTGACTTCTGAGAGGCTTTTTTGTGGCTTTTGCAATCCCTTCAAACTGTCATTGCTTAAAACTATTGTTTAATATCATTAAAAACAAAGACACAGGAAACTCCTGGTCCTCATTTATCTCATCCCTGAAATTAAAGAATGTCTACATCTTCTATGGTTGAATATACACATTGTACTATACTTTAAAGAATGAGCTAGAATTGTTAAGGGTTTTTTTTATTTGTATTATTTAGTTTTAGAAATAACTCAATGTGGCAAACATATCCAATGCACCTTCCTCCTCTTATTTGCCCAGGAACAACCACCCTGTGAGGGGAGTTGGGCTGAGATAGAGTGACTGACCCAAAATCACCCAGCCAGCTTTCATAGCTAAGGCAGGACTTGAACTCACAGGTTCCTGCTTTCTAGTCTGGTACCAGGGGTGTCAAACTCAAGGCCCAGGGTCTGGATCCGGCCTGCGGGGTGGTTAGATCTGGCCCTCGGAGCTACCCTGGAAACAGTGAAGGACCGGCCCGCAGTACCTCTGCCAGCAAAACGGAGCTCGCGAGGACTGCACACGGTCCCCCTAAGCTCTATTTTCATTGGCAGAAGGTTGCAGGAGGCGTTGCAGCAGAAAACGGAGCTTGGGAGCCTGTTTTCACTGGCAGAGTGGTCAGGCCAACACAGGCGCTCCCAACACGAGTGATGTCCGCCCTGGCCATGCCACCCCAGCCCCCGAGATCAAACACAACCCTGATACGGCCCTCAATGAAAATCAAGTTCGACACACCTGATCTAGACCAAACTGGCTCTCATGCATCATAGGAAGAAAGAGTCCATGTTTTATAAATAATGCTAGATTTGCACAATAGGATGAGTCTCAGTAAAAAAAAACTGCTTGATGTTAGTTAAGTAACATGTAAAACTACAGAAAAGGAAATAGTTTCCTTTATAGGATGGTGGAATCATGGAAATTCTAGTGTGAGGGGTTGTCAGAAATTAACAGCTTCACCCCTCTAATAAGAGCCCAGAGAAGGTGTACAGGTAGACCTTAATTACCCATTTTCACCAATGGTGAAAAAACAAGCTTTGCCACCAGTCTTTACATTTTTGAGTGTCATGTGATCATCACTGGGGCACTTGGCAACTAGTGTACATTTACAATTGTTACATCATCCAACGGTCATGTGATTGTCATATGTGTGCTTCCCAACTAGCTTGCAACAAGCAGAGTTAATGAAAAATACAGAAGTGAAATTGCAAGTTGCAATCCCATGATGTCTCACCTAATGATTGTGACATTGTAAGACCATCAAAATCATCTTTTCTTCTTAACAACCATACCTCTTAGTGACGAAGTTGCCAATCCCAACTGGGTCACTAAGCAAGGACTATCTTTATATCACTCATAGATTCATCAAAATTAAACTAATCATATGCTGTGATTCTTCAGTGTTAAATTTTGACACATCGTCCTCCTGAATGGTTGCAAATTGCATAGAAAACTATCGTCCTAATAATAGAACAAACAGATACTTTAAAAAAGCTTGTATTCTCCAAAAAACATAAGTGTAATAGTAATGGATCAGTCCCTCCTAGTTCTGCAGAATTAGACTCAAGTGTTTCAAGTCATTACTTTGGATATGGCGGCATCATTGCCAACCTGAACAGATTTGCCTGGGAAAAAAGTCAAATTCCTGGACAGTCTCCGTAGGATCTTCATAGCAACACCAAAGTAGGATAGAATAGAATGGAATAAAATCTTTGTTGTCACTTTAAATATGCACTAATCAGCATACATTAAAATGAAATTTTGTTGCATTCAGCTCTCAAAAGATAGCCATTATGCATATACCCACATACACACACATCTGCGACACACAGAAACATCAGTCTAGTTCGAATATATACATATACATTGTTGTGACCTGCCAGAGGCCTGCACGGATTGTGGATGATCCCGACGATGAGAAGGCTGGTGTGGTGTCGCGCCAGCAGCCTGTGCAGCCAGCGCTCAAGTCGGACAGCGAGGAGGCTGAAGAGGATGTGGTGCCAGAGGCAGAGACTCAGCCAGGGCCTTCAGAACCTCCAGAGGCTCCTTCAAGTGAAGAGAGTGACGTGGAGAAGCCTCTTCTCAATGCTCCAGCACACAGGGCTGCCAAAAGGCAGGAGTGGCTACTCAGGAGGAGGTCTCCTTGAGAGTAAGGCTTGGGGTTAATTGGCCACTCCCTTAGCCTATTTAAGTTCGCACACAGATAGCAAATGTTGCTGGAAACAGCGTTTGGTCCTACACAGAGCATTTTGAGAGTGAGTTTTTTGTTACAACTTGGTTTCTGGGCTGATTGCCAACCCTTGTCGGACTTTGTTTAATCTCTGTAATTCATAGCAGGCTGATAAGGACATTTGTGGTTAAAGCCTGCATTTTGAAAGGGGTCTGTTTGTATTAAACTGAGTTTTTGGAGCTGTGTGTGTGTGCTACACTTCTTGGGACCCATAGCTGGGGCAGAACACACATCAGGGTGGGTTCTACTTACCTTTACTACCAGTTCGCAGCGGGGCCGTGCATGCACAGAAGCGTTTTGATGACGTTGGGGTCAGTGGGCGGAGCCTCCCGCCAGTTTTACTACCAGTTTTATAGAACTGGTGCGAACCAGGGGCAACCCACCACTGATACGCATGGCAAAAAAAAGAAAAAAAAATCCAGCAAATGTATAAAACGGATGACATAAGGAACAAAGCTGTTCCAGAATCTAGTTCTTCTTAACAACCATACCTCTTAGTGACGAAGTTGCCAATCCCAACTGGGTCACTAAGCAAGGACTATCTTTATATCACTCATAGATTCATCAAAATTAAACTAATCATATGCTGTGATTCTTCAGTGTTAAATTTTGACACATCGTCCTCCTGAATGGTTGTCTTGTGATAGATCATGGGTGTCAAACTTGGTGACTCACGTTGCCGTCACGTGATATATCATGACGTTTTTTCCCTTGGCGGAGCTGGGATAGGTGTGGCCTATGCATGATGCATGTGGCCTGCAGGCCGCCAGTTTCACACCCCTGCTATATATATTTCAAAATCTCCTCCCAGGAAGGAGCAACAGAAGCATACTTCGAGCTCTAAACACATAGAGCTTGTAAGCAGTATCCTGAATAACGGGAAGCGAGCTTCCTATAATCTTCTCAGCTGTCCTTTGGAACTCAATGATATGCAACTTCTAGCGCAGGGTAGTTCTTTTTTATTTATTTATTTCCTAGTCTAGGCAATCGCTTTGGGCACACTTTCTGATGGTTTCAATCTAAATAATAAATGCTTCCAACTTGCTTAGCTTTTTAAGATCAGCCAAGTTCAGCTAGGTGCTGTCATTTAATGGCAGTGAGCATCTAGGGTAGTGATGGCTAACCTTTTTGCCATCGCGTGCCAGGAGCGGGGGGGATCGCACACATGCATGCCCACACCCATAATTTTATGTGCCCCGCCCCCGCGCATCCACACGCTCCGCCCCCGCTCCCCAAGGCCCTCCGGACGCAAGAAAGAGCCTGTTTCCCTACTTCTGGTGGGCCCAGAAGGCCCGAAAATCAGCTGGCTGAGCTCGCGTGCCCACCGATATGGCTATGCGTGCCACCTATGGCACACGTGCCATAGGTTCGCCATCACGGATCTAGGACAAAACTCACTGGAATCAGTGAATTTCTTTAATTTAGTTATTTCACAATTGGATTATCATGTGAATGGGATGCATTCTTAATTTAAATTTTATTGATATTGAGATGTATAGTCTATCATTGCTGGATTTTCAGTGCCAATAGTAAGAGTAAATACCATCTGCAATAAAATGTATATGAACATTTTAGTATGCTTTTTTTCTAGATTCCAGACTGCCACTTATGGCCAATTTTAGAAAGTTTTTTCTCCAAGTCTCAAACCTGCTTTGAGTTGACCTGTGAAGTGTGCTTATGTAAGCAGAAAAGCAAAATATAAATTGAATATTTTTTTTGGCCACAATACAGGCATCCTTTTCTAATGCTTGCTTTGGGGACTTTTTCAACTTTCTAATGCACTGATGTTACCTAGTTCGGTAGACTACAGCTCTTAGATTTCCATTCAAGCACTATCCAAACCCAAATATGCATAGCTTCCTAGCTCAGAGAAGATAAGCCAGATGCTGCAATCTAGATTTTGCTATCTAGATGCTGCTATGTTCTTATTTAAACAAGGCACAGAAAGAAGTTTTATAGTTAGGTTTATGGTTATGTTAAAAGCAATTAAAGCCCAGTGACAGAATACTAAATGGGAATGGAATGAAAGTCACAGTGACTGAACACATGAAATCCTGCCTTATCATTTATCAAACATGCTAATATCGGTCATGTTTACCTAAAAAAAAGACATTCACTCTTCAGTGGGGCATTTCTTTTCATATTTATATTCTGTTAACTCAGTCATGGCTCTTTCACCTAGCTTCCAAAGGAGGGAAAGAAGGCTATTTCTACCAGTTTGTGCAAAGGACACCACCTGAACCAGAAGTGGATTTCAGCAGGTTCTGACCAGTTCTGGAGAACCGGTAGTGGAAATTTTGAGTACTTCGGAGAACCGGTAGTACAAATTCTGACTGGCTCTGCCCCCGTCTATTCTCTGCCTCCCAAGTCCCAGCTGATCGGGAGGAAATGGAGATTTTGCAGTAACCTTCCCCTGGATTGGGGAGGGAGTGGAGATTTTACAGTATCCTTCCCCTGGAGTGGGGTGGGAATGGAGATTTTGCAGTATCCTTCCCCTGCCACGCCCACTATGCCACGCCCACCAAGCCACACCCACAGAACCGGTAGTAAAAAAAATTGAAACCCACCACTGACCTGAACTATTTAGATTTAGGATTCCACAGTATGGGGGTTGCCATCAAGAAAGCATGTTCCCACCATGCATGGGAGAGACTCTCAGTAACACTTCTCATGAGAGATGCACAGGACAAGTTACTGTGGGGTCCTTGATGTTCTCTGAGCTTGGTTGTTGTTGTTGTTGTTGTTGTTGTTGTTGTTTTGTAGATGTTTCATTACCAAACTAGATGACATCATCAGTGCACTGATGATGTTACGTAGTTTGGTAGTGAAATGTTTACA
The DNA here is from genome assembly GCF_029215685.1 of Pituophis catenifer annectens. Classification (NCBI taxonomy): domain Eukaryota; kingdom Metazoa; phylum Chordata; class Lepidosauria; order Squamata; family Colubridae; genus Pituophis; species Pituophis catenifer. Next base: position 62,380,691 of record NW_027256882.1, read on the forward strand.
AGAAAACAATCAAGTTCAGAGAATACCAAGAACTCCACAATTCAACCTTAAGTTACAAATACTGTTCTGTCCCCGTCCCACATGCACACACACCAACAGACGTCCAAGAGTTAAAGACCAAACCAGCCGACAAAATCCTTTTTCTTATGATAATGGAACTTGGCAGCAACCTCGTGGCTGCCTGCCAAGAGTTTATTACTTACGAAGGGAAGAGATAACTTCTCTCCGCTTCTGGTACATCAAAGTAAAATGCTCAATAATTACAGAGTATTTCAAGTCCAAAGATAATCCAGCAAAGTCTATAGCAAAAGTCCGGCAATGCAGAATGGCGTGGAAGCTTTCAGCTTTGTTCGTCACAAGGCTTGACTGGCCACCACGCTCCCTTTTATACCCTGTGGGGTGTGGTTCAGTGACAGCCTAATCTCGGGCACGCCTTTTCATCTGTTGCGCGCGCTTATCTCTGCGACGCTGGCGTGGATCCAGCCAAGACTCATTACTCTCATCACTGTCCACCTGTGGCTGCGTGGACGTGCTTGGCCCCGGCCCTATCTCTTGCTCTTCAGCGGACACCGAAGGCATTGCCAAAGAGGAGGGTCCTGGAGAGGGAGGCCTTGCCAACTCCTCTCCTTCACTCTCAGAGTCCTCTCCTGCCGATGACACAGACTCAGGTAACGGAGCCACAACAAATATTTTCTTTTTTCAGGACAAGCTGCGTTTAGTGAGAAAGACCATCCAGAGCTTTGTACAGGTGTATAGGTTACAACCACCATCTTCAATTGTGTCCAGAACAGGGGTGCTATTCAGTAGGTTCTGACAGGTTCTGGAGAACCAGTAGCTGAAATTTTGAGTAGTTCAGGGAACCGGCAAATACCACCTCTGGCTGGCCCCAGAATGGAGTGGGAATGGAGATTTTGCAATTTCCTTCCCCCAGGAGTGGGGAGGGAATGGGGATTTTGCAGTATCCTTCCCCTGGAGTGGGGTGGGAATGGAGATTTTGCAGTATCCTTCCCCTGCCAGGCCCACCAAGCCACGCCCACAGAACCGGTAGTATAAAAAAATTGAATTCCACCACTGGTCCAAAAGCCTATTGGCTATTGAATCTTATTGTCTCTGTTAAGAACCAGACCACTGCATTTTGTATCACCAGCATTTTCAAGTTGTTTTCAAAGACAGTCTAAGCACAAAACAAAGAGGGCATGAGTCACAGTTGTAAATGCTTCCCAGTCCGGAAAGGCTCATTGGAAGCTATGTGGTCAAGAATTTCCACTTGGTGAGGCTTCCGGTTTGGCTTCCGTCGCTGTCAGACAGTCCTTTGAGACCGCCAGCCCCGTCGCCCGTAAAGAGCCACCTTTAAAGTTGAAAGGCGGCTCGAAAAATTCCGTTTTCGTAAGGAAACGTGAGACAGAGCTGGCAAGGGCAGGTAGAGCCCTCTGCGAAGTCCCCAGAGTTCTTTTTTACCTCTGGGGAGGAAGCAGGATGAGGCTCCCTATTTTCCTCGCCGCTGCTCCGGGCTTCGGGAGAACTCTGCGCTGTGCAGAGCCAGGCGATAGGACCAGACCAACTAACGAAAATTAACAGACTTTCTGAATAAGTAGGATGAAATCCAGATCTGGGACCCTAAATTGCAAGTACTTCTAACAACCCTAAGACTGACTTTAAAAGTAAAGAAGAGTGGAAGGGGGGGAAAAGAAAGTTTAAAATGGCGACCGGCTGAGGCTTGAGAAGAGCTGAAAGCGAAAGTCCTTCCGTTTGACTAGTTTAATATGTTACAAAGTAACTGAGATAACAGCGCTGGCTAGAAGTGAAGAGAAAAATTCTTATTTCATACTTCTTCCTTCTTTGAGACTTGATATTGATATTGTTTGGAGAGAAGTTTTCTTCTTTAAAGGGGAAAAAAGAAAAAAAAATCTGCTTGTGTGGCAAGATGGCGTTAAAACTCACAAAGCCAGACAACCAAGCTGTGGGGGGGGGTTTCCCCCATTTATAAACCACATGAACAAGTTTTGAGTTTGCAGATGCAGAGGAATGGCTTTAAAGATCTAACGCAATTTGTATTGGAGGAGATGGCAAGACATGATGAAATTGTGAACCAGAACCTTGAAAAATTTACACAGGAAATTAAAGAGTTGGTTCAACAAAAGTATGATAAATTCAAGCAACATATGATAAGCTTCTTAGACGCAATGATAAAGATGGATGAAAAGTTTAATTCAGAAATAGAGTCTAATATGAAGGAAGTTGATTATAAGATTCATAATTTGGATAATAAAATACAAAGAATTGAAAATGATTTAACAATGATTCAAGAAAATAGCTCAGAAGTAGAATCAAAAATAAAGGAAGCTGACAAGACTTACAATGCAGATAATATAAAACAAAGGATTGAAAATGAAGTCATAATGATGCAATTCAGATTTATGGAATTTGCGGTCAGAGTTAGGGGAATACAGGAAGATAAAAGAGAAGATTTGAGAAAGATGTCTGCTGAAATTCTGGCTGGGATTTTAAAGGTTAGTCCTGAAGAGGTATCCTGTAAGATTGACAAGGCCTATAGAGCAAATTCTTGGGTGGCAAAGCAAAGGCAGTTGCCTAGAGATGTGGTGATTTACTTTACCGATAAAGGAATAAGAAATGATATTGTGCAAAAGTCTTTTATCTCCACTCTTGAAATGTATGGAAGGAAGATTTGGATATTTAAAGAGCTGCCGCCCAAGATGTTAAAAGATAGAAAGGATTTTGGTTTTTTGGTGACTGAGCTAAAGAAACAAAACGTCCCATTTAGGTGGGATGCTCCAGTTGGAATAATATTGAGATATCAAGGAGAAAGATATCAACTAAATACTGTTGAAAAAGCGGAAGAATTTTATTATAAGGTTCTTAAAATGGATTCAACATCTCCATGTATAATACACGAGGGGAATAAAGAAAAGCAAAATCAACAAGAGATTGAAACCCAGGCTAAGCAGATGGTGGTGGAGGTAATGGAAAAACAACAAGTTACAGAGGCTTTTGTGGACGAGCCGCTTATGGATTCTCCTTCAGAGGTTATAGTTGGATTACCTATAAATACAAGAGAGGCGGCTTTGGATTCTAATGTGATGACTTATCAAGTTACAGACCAGCATAGAAATCAATCAGTTGATATACAACTCCTAGAAAGGCAACCAGGATGGAGATCTAAGCCACAAAAAGTTAAGAAAAGAAGAAGCAGGTCCTACAAAAATAAAAATTTTTAGACTAAACAACAGTGTAATGCCAGTTACTTAAAAGACGATTAAAAACATGAAAATATAGCTGAGGCAAAGTATTGGTTTATACTATTTTGAGGAGAGTGACAGATCTCTGCAGTGCTATGCTTTTGAGATGTGGAAGATGGCCTTTAATTGAGTGGATTGGAACTTTCTATTTTGGACTCTTTGACAAATGGATTACGTTTATGCTGAGCTATAAGGCAAGAGAACTATGGGACTGGGGCATGCAGAAGATCTGGTTGTTACCCTAATATGGTGGTTGGAATTAATAATCTAGATGAAAGACATTACAGAAGACACTATATGGAATATAAAGTCACTCGGGTGGTTTTTTATATACGAAAACATTTATTATTGATGGGGGCAGATGGTAATTGAAGATACTGAACATACTGTTGGAATTAGAATTTGATGTTACCCTAACATGGGTGATGGAATTAACAATCCAGTTGAAAGACATTACAGAAGATACCAAATGGATTACAAGCTTAAAGTCATTTGAGGATTTTATCTATATATGGAAATATTTTTTAGTGGTGTGGGCAGAAGAATAAAGATATTGAAAATATTATGTATGGTAGACCTGCAGGAAAGTGGGTGGAGATAGGCTATCTTACTGATTGTTTAGTTTAGGAAAAGGGATGTTATGTTATATTAATATACGTAATAGATTTGAATTAAGAGATATATGTATGGGGGAGGAGGAAATGGATAGATTATGAGTTGAAATTGCCAAATTAGGATTTATTATATAATTTTACAGCTGAATGTTGCTTTGAAATGTATAGTAAAGGGGGATATAATAATATTGTTAGAAAGAAAGGGTCAGCATATGGGGGGTGGAGTAAAAAGGATGGTAAAGTATTATATAATCTGTTATTAATTTGGGTTTTATTCTGGCGAAGCCACAGGGGGAGGGGAGGGGGAGGGGGGGGTTAGGGAGGAGGGGGGGAAGGGGGAAAATCTGTATTTGAAAAACTTTTTCAGTAAAAAAAAAAAAAAGAATTTCCACTTGGTGATCCAAAGGAGATCTCAGTCCAAGGGGACTCAGAAGTCCAAGAAGTCACAGATGTCCTCCCCACTTCTCCAAAACTAATCTAGTGACAGGGATTGAGTCAGTTGGATCAGTTAAAACAGTTAACTGTTAAAACATTGGTTATGAGCTTGTTTGGATCCATCAATCCCGTTTAGTTCCTCCCAACTGGGAAGTATTCAGATCTATTTTGTTTAGGGTCTCTTTAGCTGAAACTCTTATCAGCACGTCCATAATCTTCTCCCAAAATAGATTTGGGACCGGGCAGAAGTTGTCTAACACAGCTTGATCAAGACACTCCCCTTTCATGACTTCCTGTTTGCTGCTGGCTGCCGCCAGACGTTCCTTTGGGATCGTCAGCTTCCACTGCCTGTCAGAGCCGCCTTCACAACGGAACGGCGGCTCGAAAAAACTCCGTTTCCATGAGGAAACGGAGATAGAGCCGGCAGGGGTGGGTAGAACTCTCTGCAGAGTCCCAAAAGTTTTTCTTTTTCTTTTGGGACGGAGCGGATGAGATGCCCCATATCCCCAGCCGTCGCTCCGGGCTTTGGGAGACCTCTGCTAATGCAGAGCTAGGCGTCAAGAGCAAGCCTGTGAATCTAACAGATTACTTAAAGAAAATGTGAGCTGGATCTGTAATACTGAACCGCAAGTATTCTACTTATCTTTTAAAAATAAAAAATAACTTAAGAGAGAAGAGGAAAGGAAAGGAGGGGAAAAAAGCTTTTTAAAATGGCGCTTGCAGCAGCTGGAGAAGAGGCAGAAAGGAAAAGTTTTTCCGTTTTCTATTATTACAATGTAGCGGAATAAATACCACTGGCTACATTTGTAGACAAAACCTCGCTCCTGTGTTTTTCTTTCTTTTTTTTTTCTGGAGACTTGATATTGTTGTTGACTGGAAAGAAGTCTTTTTTCTTGTTTTCTCTTTTTTTTTCCTTTTTAACAAAGCTTGCCTGGGCGGAAACATGGCACTGAGACTTACAAAGTCAGATAAACAAGAAGGGGGGGGGATTCCCTCACCCACAATTTAAAGGAACAAGTTTTAACTCTTCAGTCTCAGAAACCTGATTTTGATACAATAGAATTTCTCATAGAGGAGATTGAAAGAAGGGATGAGATTGTGAATCAGCATCTTGAAGAATTTAAGCAGGAAATTAAAGAACTGGTAAAATCTAAGTTTGATTTTTTGGAGCAAAAAATTTTAAAAGTGGTTAATGTTTTTTCAAAATTTATGATACAGTTGGATACAAATACTAATTTACTAGAGTCTAAAATGGATGAAATTCAAGATGAATTGGACAATAGAATTCAAAAAATTGAAAATGATTTGATAAACACTCAGGATAATAGCTCAGAAGAAAAACCTAAAATGGATGCTGACCAAATGTCTGGTAATGTAGAAAATCTGCAACAGAGGATTGAAAAAGAGGTTCTCATGGTCCAATACAATTTTACAGAATATGCGATAAGACTGAGAGGTTTGCAGGAAAATAATAGAGATGATTTAAGGAAAATATCTTCTGAAATTCTAGCTGGGATTTTAAAGGTTCAACCTGAGGAAGTGTTTTGTAGGATTGACAGAGCTTTCAGAATAAATTCCTGGATTGCTAAGCAAAGGCAACTGCCTAGAGATGTGGTGATTTATTTTACGGACAAGGAAATTAGGAATAATATTGTGCAAAATTCCTTTAATTCTAATTTGCAATTGTATGGAAGAAAGATATGGATTTACAAGGAACTCCCACCTAAGATATTAGCAGAAAGGAAGAAATTTGGTTTTCTGGTGTCTGAGTTAAAAAAGAGAAATATCTCATACAGGTGGAATGCCCCAGTTGGTATTATACTGAGACATCAAGGAGAAAGATATCAGTTAGATACTATTGAAAGAGCGGAAGAATTTTATCAAAATAGGTTGAACATGAATTTAACTTCTTCAGGAATGATACAGGATAAGCAGAAGGAGCTGGAAATAAAGGGAAAATATCGAATTACAGAGACTGCACCAGATAAATTGCCTTTGGATTTACCGGACACCCCAGCTGGATTATCTACAAATTTGAGGGAAGTGCCATCTGATTTTAATGTGATGACATATCAAGGCAAGCATGGAAACCAATTAGGGGATATACAAGGGATAAAAAAGAAACATGAGACACCAAAACAAAATCAATACGACCAATCTACAAAGCAGAATGAAGACCGACCAGTTGACACACAATCTGTAGAAAAAGAAACCAGGATCGAAGTCAAACCCACAAAAAGAAAACAAAAAAAGAAATAGGTTGTATAAAAATAGAAATTTCTAATTCAAGCAACAGTGAAGCCAGTGTCTTTAAAATATGAATGATTATGTGAAAATATAGAGGAGGCAATATATTGGTCTATATCATCCTGAGGATAGTGGCAGATCTCTGCATTGCCATAATTTTGGGACGTGGAAAGAGCCTCAAACTGATGGATTTGAATTATCTACTTTGACATTTCTTTTTGTGTTGATAAATATATTATAATTATCTTGAATCATAAGGCAAGAGAATCATGCTGGGGCATGCAGAAGATCCGGTTGTTACCCACTACGATGATGGAAATCAATAATCCTGATGAAACCCATAATTATTATTATATGGAATATAATTATAATGTCACTCGGGTGGTTGTTTTTATTTTTATACATATAAGAAGATATTTACTACTGATGGGGGCAGATATGATTGAAGACCTTGAATAAACTGTTGCATCAGCAAGCTATGTTACCCTATTATGGATGTTGGTTTTAACAATCCAGTGGAAAGACTTCAAAGAAGATATTATATGGACTATAAATTTAAAGTTATTGTCTTTTCTTTTTTTTTATTTAGATATAATGGAATATATATATATATATATTTAAGTAGTGTGGGCAGTGAATTAAAGATATTAAGAATTGTTGTGTATGGTAAATTTGTAGGACAGTGGGTGAATAAGCTAACTACAGACTGATTAGTTTAAGAAAAGGGATTTTTAAGTGATATATTTAGGGGAGTGGAGGAAATGGATAGAGGGGAATAAATGTTAAATTAGATTTTAAGGGGGGGCCGCTTTGAAATGTTATAGTAATATATATAGAAGATTAAATATTAAAGTAGGATTTATCGTATAGTTTTAAAGTGGAAGCTGGTTTTGAATTGTTGTAATAATATATAGATATAAAACACTATTATGTTAAATTAGAAGTTATTTTATAATAGTTATAGTATAATGTTTTTTTTTTTTTTTTTTTGTTCTCTTCTTTTCTGAAATGTATGGATAAAGGGGGATGTTATGATATTTATAATATTTTTAGTAAGTAAAGGTCAGTATTTTGAGGAGGGAGTAAGTAATCTGTTATGAATTGGGGGTCTTTTTTTGTTACGAAGAAGTCACAGGGGGGGATGGGTGGGGAGGGGGGGTTAGGGAGGGGGAGGGAGAGGGGGGGGGAAAGGGGGAAAAAAATTTGTATTTGAAAACTTTTTCAATAAAAAAAAAAAAAAAAAAAGACACTCCCCTTTCATAATAGGCAGTACTTCTTAAGAAAGCTTTAACCACCTCCGAAATACATCCACACACCTTTAAAGACAATAGACAGACCAATGGCTTCAGTCTATAGATGGTATAACTCATGTCACAGATAAAGCTATTTGGTTCCTGGATTGCTACAAGATCAAAAGAATGTTACTTTGAGTCATAAGGCATTATTTGATCTAGATTCCTCATCTAACTCTGAGCAAATATGTTCTGCAAAGAATTGTGGAGCTATGTCACAGTGGCCCAAAGGGCAATCTTCATCCTGTCTTTCCCCAATATAGCACGGGTAACTCCAGTGGTGAAATCTGAACTGGTTTACTACCGGTTTGCTGGGTGCGCATGCACAGTGCACACCACGCACCAAATGTGAGGTGCGCGCGTGCACTGCACGCCAAAAGGAGGCATGCAGTAAGTAGAGCGCAAGGGGGGGTGATCAGCTGTGGTGCACAATCTTTTTTTTTTACTCTTAAAAGCATTGCTTCTAAAAGTAAAAAAAAAAGCTTCTGACAATCGCGCGGCTCAGCTGGGATCGTCAGAGCCTTTTAAAAGCATTTTTTTTACACCCTCTTTGGCCGACATTGGTATTTGAACATAGATCTTTTTAACATTTATATTTTATTGTGTTTTACTAATCTAGATGAAATGTTTAGAGATATTGCTAGTCCTGACTCAAAAGCACGGGCGCACAAACAAAATAACATTCATCCAGGATCAAGGTTTCACTTAGAATCACTTCAAAGCAGGGGTGAAATCCAGCAGGTTCTGGAGAACCGGTAGTGGAAATTTTGAGCAGTTCGGCGAACCGGCAAATACCACTTCTGGCTGGCCCCAGAGTGGGGTGGGAATGGAGATTTTGCAATATTCTTCCCCCAGGAGTGGGGAGCAAATGGGGATTTTGCAGTATCCTTCCCTTGGAGTAGGATGGGAATGGAGATTTTGCAGTAGCCTTCTCCTGCCACGCCCACCAAGCCACACCACGCCCACCAAGCCACGCCCACAGAATCGGTAGTTTAAAAAAAAAAATTGGATTTCACCACTGCTTCAAAGTGAATTCTGGCTCAAATTTCTTCCTGATCGGGGCTAGAGGCAGGACTATTGAACCCAAGCAACGGAGAGGTGCGAAAAAGCATATATATTTTTTTAACCCAGACCAGCTTTGCCTCCCCGGCTCTCCCCGCGTCTCCTTTTGTTGCCTCGGCTATCTTATCAGGCGGAGTTTAAAAGGAAGTCGTCCTTGTCCGTCCCCTTCTCGGCCTTTCCTCCTCCTCCTTTAAGTCTTCCACGGCTGTAGCGCCTCCCCGCTGCCGGCAGAGGCCGCTGTGAGGCCATCCCCGAGCAAGCCGGAGTGACGGGAGCCGTTCTTGTCCTACGGCACGCCAAAGCCGTCATATGACCCACAGACGCCAGGAGCCACAGAGGGGGAACAGCTGCAGCCGCCGGGAGTTGAGTCGGTGCCGTGGTGACGGAAGGCGAAGCGGAACGAGTTGAGCCGGCGAGGCGGACGCAGGGGGAGAGACGCGGGGGCTGGGCTGCTGTCGCTGCCACCATGCTGGCCTTGTTGTCTCGGCTGCTGGACTGGTTCCGGTCGCTCTTCTGGAAGGAAGAGATGGAGCTGACGCTGGTCGGGCTGCAGTACTCGGGCAAGACCACCTTCGTCAACGTCATCGCGGTGAGAGAGGCTTCGGAGCACCCCCGCCCCGCCCCGCCTCGCCTCGCCTCGGCTCTTTCTTGCCCGGCCGGAGTTTGGGGAGGGGAAGGAGAAGGGAAAAGGAGAAGAGAAAGAGAAGGGGTTGCCCCGGGTGGCTGCTTCGCCGCTTGCCCGGGAATCCACAGCGGGACCAGAAACTGGCTAATCAAATCTCAGATAGATAGATAGATAGATAGATAGATAGATAGATAGATAGATAGATGATAGATAGATAGATAGATAGATGATAGATAGATAGATAGATAGATAGATAGATAGATGATAGATAGATAGATGATAGATAGATAGATGATAGATAGATAGATAGATGATAGATAGATGATAGATAGATGATAGATAGATAGATAGATAGATAGATAGATAGATGAGAGATATCTATCATCTATCTATCTATCTATCTATCTATCTATCTATCTATCTATCTATCTATCATTTAGCTATCTAATCTATATATCCTGCCGTGGCACTTTTCAATATATATAAATATATATTGAAAAGTGCCATGGCAGGAGAACGTGTCCCACGCAACCTGGGAAGGGGGGTGAAAGCCATTTGGTCTGCAAGTGCTGGCTTGAAAAAATGCTGCCTTTACGGTGGTGGTTTGTTAAACAGGGTCACGTACGGAAAAAATGCCTGCAAAAGAAGAAAGATCGATCCTTTCTTACTTACACACACACACACACACACACACACACACACACACACACGATCCCGAGTCTATTCCCCACGCACAATGTTTTGTGGACTACATATATTAAGTAGCTATAGGGGCCCCCGTGACTTGGTGGCAGGTTATTAAGCTTCGTGGCGTAGGGGATGCTGCTGTCTGTAGGTGACTGAGGCTTCGTCTTCTTGGGCATGGGGTGGGGCTGAGGATTTCTTTTTTTTTTTTTTTTTAACCCAATTGTTCTTACTCAACGCTTTTGGAGAAAACCAGATTGGTATCTTCGCCTGGCTGAACCGGAGCTTCCTGAGTAGTAAGCGCTCCTTTGGGATGAGCAGCAAGGTCAGGAGCTGCTTGCTCTGAATTAAAACTCTCCTTCCCGTCCTTGGGGCTGTTGTCATTCTGAATCTTTTGTGGGTGTGGCATCCTCCCCCCTCCCCCCCAAAAAAGGGAATCGTCTTAATAGTGGAGGGTAGAGATTCCCCAGGGTGGCGGAGGAGACAAAAAAAGGCAGTTTGGCTTTATGGCGCTCTGCCTTGCTTTGGGGTTTTTCCTGCCTTGTCCCTCTTTTGAAGAAATGGGACACACAAGGTTTAAGATTTGACAGTTGATGCAATATCACTTGTATGTAGAGAATGCACTTATATGTGTAGAGATTGGCCTTGTTATGTAGGACTGAATATTGTGGGATCCATCGGAGAACTCAGGATTATCCTGGAACCCCCTGTGTGTCTGAGATTTTCCAGAAAACATATAGGTGGCTCATTCATATACCGAAAGTTGGTTACAACATTCAAAATTTATTGTACCTTTTAACCACTCCCTGTAGTCTTGCTTTCCTAAGTGAGAATTGAAGTTACTACCGCTTGTGGAACTAGCAATCTTCTTGCACCTCAGAGACAAGGTATTCTGTAGTGTAACAGCTTCTTTTCTTTGTCGTAGCCTTCATTTTACCTGGATGTTAATTTTCTTCTCAGACAGTATTGAAACAATTAGCTGGGTGAATTGAAGGATGTATATTTAGAAGGAATTCTCAGTTCAGTGGGATAACTCTCAAAAAAGTTTTGTTAAGTTGCAGTCTTAGATTCAAAGAGAAATCTTTTGTTATGCTTTGGATTTGGGAATATGAATCTTCATCAGATAATTTGTAGCAAAAATTACAGTGGGAAAATATGTTATAGTTTAATAGGCTTTTATCTATACAGCTTCTTAGAACAGTGCTTTTTATCTATTGCTTTGGTACTGGAATAAGGTGTGCTGAATTTGTTTGTATGGTATACTTAATAAAGTGAGGGGATTTAGAAAGATAAGAGTTAGTGAGTAACATCTGATAGTCATGTGATAGAACAAAGTGACCTTTTACTTAAAGCAGCAACAATAGGAGGGTGGGGTCAAACTGCTGATGGAAACTGGTTGGGATAGATTAAGAAATGCTTTTGCAATGGTACAGTTTAGAACATGCCTCTTTAATTTAGCTGTTGACTTAATTATGCATGCTGAAATTAGCTCTAAAGTCTTTGTTGGGTTTTTTTTTTATGTGTTAGTTTTTACAGAACAAACAAGATATGTGTAGCCAAGTTGGATGTTCCTGGTAACAGTATTGTTCACTGTTGCTCTGGAATGATCATTTTGGTAATTTAAGGTGTTTGTAATGTTGTAATTTGCAGTTTTTGTATTTGTAATGTTATAATTTACAGTTATAGTTTTATAGCTTGCGGTATAACACTACAGCTTCATCACATGCTAAGTACTACTTGTTCTTTACAGCCCCCCTCAATATAATAAACTTGGTATGTAAATATTTTCTCTTTTTGTTTATGAAACTTAGAAATGGATCCTGCTTGGCTTTTATTACATTTGTATCAATAATGTGCATTAAAGAAGAATAAGCAAGGTACTTTACAAACCAAACTATGCTTTGTAGAGAATACCATGTAATCTTGCCCTGAATTTAGGCAAGAGTGCATTTGTAAATATATTTAAATGAGTTATCACTCTTACTAGCAAAATGTGTAAGTATATGAGATTGAAGCAATTTTAATCTTAAAATTCATTGATATAAATATTGTATTTTTTAAAGTATGATGGATGCAACCCTAATTCTGACAAGATTTTCAGGTACCTTCTTAAGGGGATATTTAAATGAAGCTTTCCTCTGGTTTTTTTTTTTTTGGTGGATTAATGTTCTAGGATACAATCTGTGTCAGTCACTGGAACTTCTCCTGCTAGAGAGAGGTTCCCTGAAGAAGGGCTCTAGCATGAGTCTGAAAGCTCGGAAGACAAAACCTCTGGTCCCAGTGACTGACCCAGACTGGATCCTGCAACATTATTCTGGGATCATAAACACATGCACAATATAGGAGAACATCAGGACTCAGCAGCAGCAGTTCATCTGCATTCAAAAGACAAAGGCCACTCTTTTGAAGATAGCAAAGTCCACATTTTGGAAAGAGAGGACCACTGGTTTGAAAGAGGGGTAAAAGAGGCCATCTATGTCAAAATTGAACATCCCTCACTCAACAGAGGGGGAGGGATATGACATATTCTATCTCTAACACAGTCCTTTCAACAGTTCCAAGAAGGCTCCACACTCATTTGCACCACTCAGGTGACCCTGATGAAACATAAACCTTCAGGTGACCTTAATGACTCACTAAACGAATGCAAATGACCAGCTGTCTGCAAGGAATATAAATCCTTCCATTCCCCACCATCCAGTCAGAGCTGAAGAAGCTTCTTGGATGGGAAGTGAAACTTCTTTAAAGAAAAACCAGAAAGTTCCAGTTGCCTTTTGAAAAAGCACCTTTGGGACAAACATGACCTGGATGACTGAGAATCTCCATAGACATTATCCTGGGACATGTATATTTGTCTTCATTTGTTATTCATGTTCTATTTAGGAGATGAGCATGTTGACATGTTCTTTTTAATTTGGTTGATAAATGCAGAAAGGGCTTTAGTATAGATTAGGTAAGATAGGATCCTAAGATACATTCTTGTTCATTGTTTGAAAGGTTCTTGATGGGTTCTTTGGCAGTAAAACATTATTTATTTTGAGAAAGAATGTAGCTCATATCTATAGGTTGTTGAGTAGGTGCTTGAAAATCCTACTCTTTTTGATTCACCCTTTTATTTCAGGTCCTGTATTTGATGGGTATAGGTTAGAGCTGGAATTTAACGTTTAACTAATTCAACATTTTCCCCTGAAATAATTTACTTCTAAAGTGGGAAAATCATTGCAGGTTCCTTAAGAAATTGATGAAGGAAATAGACAAATTCTCTCCCTCCTATTCCTATATAATCTTTTCTTCTTTTAGGTCATGAGTTGTGGTATTGGGGATTATGTTTAGAAATGGTGCTATGGGCATAGACATTGCTAAAAATTCAAAAGAGTTTGGGTCTGCAACCACAAATAAAATATGTCCTGAAATTGATTCTGAATAGGGGTTTCTTCTTTAAATTTAAAATATATTGATTTCTGTGGCCGATAAAAGAGGAGAAGTAAACTACACAAGGCCGAAATCAGCCCACTTGCCTAAGCAAAAGAAAATAACAGAAAAATTAGAGAAATATTCATGGAATATATTTCTCTGATCAGCACTCAAGAGCTAAATGTATTGCTATGACAATGTTTTGCTTTGGTATTGTTTTATTTATTACTGAAAGCTGTAGCAGAATACTTGAGTTAATATATAGCCAAATTGAACTAATAAAACATGATCCTGAATATCTTGTTCTTTGACAATTGTATTACTTTTTCGCCGATTACAAAGCAAATACATTTAAGTGAGGTAGTTATTGAATTATAATGGTGAAGCCAAAATACCATATCAGCAATGATTTATGCTAGTTTCTTACTCCAATTATTTTTTGACAGGAGAAGGCTGTCTGTGTTAGCTTCCTTTCAAAATAATCTTCAAAGTAAACATGCCCTCTTGTAACCTTTTGTAACCTTTCAGATGAATTGTCAGCTATCTTTAACTTGGCATGTGTGACTGTGTTTGTATAGATGAAATAAGATTTTGTTTTTATTGATGAGTCAAATTATTAGAAAAAAACTGCATCAACTGAGTTGCTATTGATAACATAATTTTTATTTCATGAAAAGGAACTTTTCATCTTAATAAAAATTGGTTTATTAGCCTAAAATGGAATGACATAGGACAGGTTGACATACAGAATTCTATGTGGAAAGAAGGGAAGGTTTTGTATATAAGAAAAATTAAACTTAAATTCTTAAAGCAGAAATAGAGTTCAGTATAAATCATGGACAGTTATTTGTTAATTCAATTTGTGTAATCGTAGGATTACCAAATCTGAGCATCAAAAGTACAGATAACCACAAGATAACTACAGAAAGCCCTAATTCTTGGCTGTCATGTAATGGTCACACTGATTTTTTAAACCCCAGTTACACAGCCCTATTAGGTTGTGGTTTCTTATTTTTCAGTTGAATAAAAAGCTATTAAAATGTATTTTAAAAGTCCATTGATTAACTTTAATAATTAACTTATTTCTTAATTTATATAATGCTCTTCCAGGAGTCAGCTAGGCTCACATGAGTCCCAAATAACAGTTGGTTTACCGTATTTTTCGGAGTATAAGAAGCACCTACCTTTTTTGGTGAGGAAAAGAAGAAAAAGAAATCTCCCTCTCCCTCTGCCTCTGAGCAATTTTGCCTCGCTGCAGCAAACAGCCTACTTTACTTTCATTTTCATTTTCAGCATAGCTTGATTAGCACAAGGGAAAAAAAATCTGCTCCAGCAATTTACCTCTTTGCAGCAAGCAGCAGAGCCCTGCGCAAAACAGCTGAGAGCAAATCAGCTGAGAGTCGGGAGGCCAATCCAATCAACTTGTGCTAATTAGATTGTGCTGAAGCTGAAAGGAGCTGTTTTTTCTTGCTGTTTGGTTGCAAGGAGGTAACTGCTGTGAGGCAGAGCCAAAGGGTGGGAGCCAGTGGGTGGGCAGGGTTACATTCGGTGTATAAGACACACCTAATTTTTCACCCCCTTTTAGGGGGGAAAAAGGTGCGTCTTATACTCCCAAAAAATACGGTATTTAGATCATGACCAATATTTTGAATAGTGTCCAGAAACACTTCGAGGATAACCAATATATATGGGTTAACAAGTGAGTTATGCATTTATAACTCAATTTGGCTGCAGTGCTATGGCTTTGTTGTCCTTTGGACGATACCTTATTGCCATGGTAAATGCTAGATTGTTTTAGATCAGGGGTCTCCAATCTTGACAACTTTAAGATTTGTGGACTTCAACTCCCAGAATTCCTCAGCCAGAGGACTTCTGGGAGTTGAAGTCCACAAGTCTTAAAGTTGTCAAGATTGGAGACACCTGTTTAAAATGGTATTACAAACCTGCTTTACTTTTGTATTGGTCTTCTATTGATGATAACAATCTCTCCAATAACAGATTTAAATTAATAATTTAATTCATAATTTGCCAAATTATAGGCTCAGGTCTCTGTGGCTTATTTTGTATTGGTGTTCTTGTACCCTTTTAATATTTATTGAATGTTAAAAGATAGTAATCCTTTCTTAGATTGGAGTTGATACATATTTAACGTTTTACCTTATTATTCCATCATAATTCTTGTATTGCAAGTTTTGTTTAAGAACTAAGGTGAATATAATGGTCAGAAATAGGTAACTCTTTCTTTTTCTTTTTCATTTTGGGAATGAAATTAGGCTGTGATTTTATATACCTTTTCTTTTGGGTAGTAAAGTATAGGCTAGTATTATAAATTGTATATGGCATTAGGAAACGTATATTTGTATTTTGTGCAGGCCTCATTGTAGCAAGGACCTCTGGAACAATTTCACTTGTGTTAATGATAATACAGGTAGTCTTAGACTTACAACCATTCATTTTGTGACAGTTTGAAGTTACAACGGCACTGAAAAAAATGTCTTACGACCATTTTTCACACTTATGATCATTACAGCATCCCTGTGGTCACATGATCAAATTTCAAACGCTTGGAAATTGGCATGTATTTATGATGGTTGCAGCGTCCCGGGGTTATGTGATTACCTTTCGTGACCTGACAAGCAAAATCAAATGGGAAGACAGATTCACTTAACAACCATGTTACTAACTTAACAACTGTGATTTACTTAACAGCTGTAGGCAAGGAAGGTCGTAAGATGGGTCAAAATGTTCTTAAAACTGTCTTGCTTAGCAATGGAAATTTTGGGCTCCATTGTGGTTATAAGTTGAGGACTACCTGTACTACATGGCTTTTAATTGCAAAGTAAACTTTACCTACAGTGTAGTTTCTTATGCAGTCATCAGTCAAACTGCATCATGACTTATTTTCCAAACGGATATAATAGTAGTATTACTCATGAAATACGATGTTACAAAACTGGATTTACTACAAAAGAATACCCAGCCCATCTAAATTCAGAATATTTTAATAATGCTGAAATCATCTGTTACGAAGCAAAGCCTGCACCTCCACTTAGTGTATTAAAGCAAAGGTTGCAGAATTGTATCTGCTCTTCTTCTAATTTTATGGAATAATACTTATGGTTGTTAGTGATTGCCAATATGGTCACAGATGCTGTTTTGCTAATTTATGGCTTACTGGGGCTAAAGCTAGTGGACACTTCCATGGCTGATTTTGATATATGAAGGTTTAGCAGTGACCTTTGCTAAACCTTTCTTGTGATCTTTCTTAAAAGCCTACAGATGATTTATGCAATATGTTGCAGCTCTAAATAGGAAAAGGAATGTGAAAAAAATAATGAAATTTTGTTTTGTAGGAATATATACAAATATATCCCAAGTGAAAAGGAAATTACAGCTGCATTTCAGTTAAGGTATGCTTGCAAAGAATGCAGTCAGTTAAGGCAATGGCAAACCCCTCCCATTAAAACAATTGAATCTATCCAGATATCAGTATGTTGATTTGTGTAGCATATTGGCAATAGGGGGAGGAGTGTTGAGGGAAAATATTTCTGATTTATCTAGACAGAGATGTTGAGTTTCTTTGTGCAGCCAGGTGAAAAAAGTTTCTCTAGGCCTAAAATGAATGTTTCTGTTTTTGGTCATATGTACTACTTTCATAGTAAGAATGATGTCAGTTTATTTATACACTTCCTAAAGGATTCCAGGTGGTTTGCAAAACAGAATACAGGGTGTAAATCTAGCCTAATTAAGTCAGCCCATTGTCATCAGTGCATCTATTCATTCTGTGAAACATCATTTTAGAGACTAGAAGGTGGAGGCATTTCATATCTCGGGTGATATGGTGTTGCGGGGCAGGAAAGGAAAGCCACTGGGAAGATGTGTCAAGGTTTCACTGCCCTTATCTCCAGGGAATGGAAACTCTTAGCGTTGATTGATTGATTGTTTTAGACTTCTAGCAACCACATAGATTTTCTTCATGTCAATCCTTATCTTACTCTTTCAGGTCTCTCAATGTGCATTGATTGCCATCATAATTCAATCCACCCATTTAGTTGTTGGTCATCTTCTTCTCCTCTATCTTTCTACCTTTCCCAGCATTAGAGCCTTTTCCAGAGAGCTGACTGTTCACCTAATGCAGTGATGGCTAACCTTTTTGCCATCGCGTGCCAAAAGCGGAGGGTAGTGGGGGGGGATTGTGCGCGTGCGTGCCCACACCCATAATTCAATGCGTCCCGTCCCCCCACGCATGCGTGCATGACCCCCCACTCTCCCCCCGCTTTTGGCACGGTGGGCCCAGTAGGCCCATTTTTTGCCCTCCCCACGCTCCAGAGCCTTTCTAGGAGCCTAGGAAAGGCGAAAACAGCCTTCCCCACCCCCCCGGAGGCAGTCTGGAGGCCCGTAAACAGCCCATTTCCTGACTTCCAGTGGGCCCGGAAGTCCCGAAAATCAGCTGGCCAGCGCACATATGCATGCTGGACTGAGGTAGGGCAATGCTCGTGTGCCCACAGATATGGCTCCGTATGCCACTTGTGGCACCCGTGCCATAGGTTCGCCATCACGGACCTAATGCATCTATCAGTTTTCTTCCACAGTATACTCAGGAGACTTCTCCAACTTCAGTGTTCAAAGGTGTCAATATTCTTCCTATTCTGTTTGTTAAAGATGAACTTTTGCTTCCCTAGAGTATCACAGGAAAAACTGTGGCTTGTGTGATTCTGATCTTTAGCATAGTTGATATTTAAATGCACATGGCAAGATGAATCTGGGTGGATAGTTGATTTCATAGGTACCTGGATACCAAGCCACGTAATGCTTTAAAGCAGCACTTTGAATTGGACTGGAAACAAAACAGTAGACAGCAGTTATACTGTTAAACATGCCATGTTCATTTAGCAAATGAGCACTTCATTTTCATTCAAATGAGCACTGGAAGCATCCAAGTTTCTTCAAAGGCAGCTGCTTGTAATACACGCTACAAGTCTTATTACCTGTTTTCCACCTAGTCTGAATATTTAATGGCAATTTACAATCTGATAGTCATAAAACATAAAATCGCAACCCGATAAAAAGCATATGGAAACAATATTTAGTTTTTGTTGCTTCAATTGCAGTTGATTCTAAGTGGTAAACCAACTACTTATACTGTCATGACCCCGTTAGAGCTTGGGTTTGAGGAGGACGATGAGATGGAGCTAGGGCTGACAGAGGAACGACTGGAGGAGCAAAACGAAACAATCCCAGGTCCCTCAGGCCTGGGAAGGGTCACTAGCAAAGGAGAGAGGGCGCAGGATGAATAAACAATAGGGGGGAGGAGAGGGCAGGCAGTGGAGCTCCAGAGCACGGACAATGGAGAGGAGGTGGGATCAGCACAGGGTGACCTAACAACTTGGGAGGAGGGCGCCCCACCCCTCTTCACAAGGCTCACCTGGGGAATGAGATTTAAAGAGATGCTTTTGGGAGGGGTACTTGTCGGGAACAAGCATTGCCTTTTTCCAGTTTCACGTGCTGTTATCAACATCTGGATACTTTGCTTGCCTTGCCCTGTTTGCCTTGCCTTGCCCTGCTTGCATTGTTTGCCTTGCTTAGCTATGTGCCAGTTCGCAGCAAGCCAGTTCTGTTCCGGGTTGTGTTGCAGTCCCAGTGAACTCTTACTGTGACGAGGACTCCTTGGAACCAAATTCCCTGAACTGTGGCTGCTCTCAGAACTGTGCTGCTCCTCTGGACTAATAGCAGCCAGGAACTATTGGAGGTGCATGTTTATAGCTTTGTTCCTGGACTTGCAGTGAAAGTGGGACTTTTGGAGGAAAGTTGGAGCAATACAGGGGAGTTAAGCCTTCATTCTGGCTGTTTTGCTTCTATGCCCAGCCCCGGGTCGTCACATATACATAATAAATGCCAACAACAATAGATCATGTCTGATCTCATTAAGACAACAGTATTATTCCTTGAAGACTGTTGAGTTCAAGTACAGTTGGTCCTCCATCAATGACTCTTCATTCCACAACCATTTGACTATACAACAGTGCTTAATGAGTGGTACTTAATGACTGGTCCTCGAAGTTCTGGCTGTTACAGTACCCCTGCAGTTATGCAATTGTGATCTGGGCCTTCAGCAACTGGTACACATTTCCAAACATTGCATTTTTTATGGTCATGTGATTGTGATTTCCCTGTCCACTGCTACAAGCAAAGTCTTATCGGGAAGATAGCAGGAAGTTGGAAGTCATAGCCACAATGAGATCCTCATTTAATGTCCTGTGGTGATTTGTTTAACTATGGCGATGATAATTGGGGACTGCTGGAAGTGTCAGAACTGCCATCACTAAGCAGCATGGTTATGTGATATTGCCCTAGTGATGGATATTTCAGTCTCACCATTGTTAAGTGAAGACTACCTATAGTTTTAATAAATTTCCAAAGGATATTAAAGGAAGAGGCTATTTTTATCTCCTATAAGGAATGCTTGTTTCTGTGTCCTATGCTGCCAGATTTCTAGGTAGAAGAGAACCTCAACAATACTCTGTATGTATTGGAAGCATAAAACAAGTGATCTTAAAAATACCCATATCATCATTTAAATAATTTCGTTTCCTCTGAAACTTTTCCTAATTTACTGGATAGAAGTAGAAAGAAGATTCTACTTCTTATTTCTATTTTGTAAATGACCATTTATTCCTCCTTTTGCTTTTCGTTGCTCAACAAGTTACCAGTCTATTGGAGGATCACTTCTGTAATCCCATGATTATTCCAATTTCTCAAGTCTTCGTAGAGAAACTTTGTCAAAAGCTTTTTGAAATTCAGGTATCAATAGGATTACCTCCATCTGCATGTTTTTGACATTTTCAAAGAACTTAAGCGGTTTAATGAAACAGAATTTACCACTGTAGTAGTCATGCTAACTCTCCTTCATCAAGGTTGCTATTCTACATGCTACATGATTTTAAATTTGATTACATATTCTGCCTGTTTGTGCAATAAGCTAACTGTCCTGTGCTTTGTTTGAATCTTAAGCATCTGGGGTTGAGAGAAAATCAAACTCTGGAACACGCTGTATAGAGATACCTGAATGCTGAACCTTTTTTCATAAGCTCCTGAAATCAGCCACTTGGGAACTAATGGAGCAGAATGGTTTCCTTCTCAGACAACACAGGAAGATATTGTAGTTGATGTTATTAAAGGCCACTGAGAGACCTAGCTTTTAAGAGCTATGTGAAGGAGAAGGGCAGGCAGAGCTGGGGGCGGAGTTAAGTGCATCATTAGCTTGGCATTGTTATGTTCCCACAAATGGTATAAGTCCAGCGTCTCTTGAATTATTTGGTGCCAATTTAATATTGAACTTTAGTTAAGTAGATTCTTGTGTATAGCTTGAGCAATAAATCTTCTGAACTGCAATTTAATGTATGATCCTGATTCTCTGCCCCTAATGTTATGGTACCCATATTCAAATCCTACCAATCCTACCCAACTAATTCAGTATTTTCCCTGTGTCGGCCTGTCAGGAGTCCAAATAATCTGCTTCTTTTTGTGTTCCAGTGGTTTACTGTACTCCATTCGGATACGGTAAACTGTAGTATGGACTGAGTAGTAATCAGAATTTCTGATTTTCAAGGGTAGACTTTGTTAAAACTGGTCATCAGAATAATTAATAGTATTTGTTCCTTGATTAAAACAACTGAATTAAATGACGTAGTTTGGGAATATTATTGAAGAGCTCAGTGTAAGCCACTGAATAAATCATCTGTCACTATATTTACATGTATTGTCCATATTTTTTTCTTTATTTTTTACATTTACCCTGTTTCCCCCAAAATAAGACATCCCCTGATAATAAGCCCAATTGGGCTTTTGAATGCATGGCAATAAGGCCAAGCACTTATTTCAGGGTTCAAAAAAATATAAGACAGAGTCTTATTTTTGGGGAAACATGGTATATACTGCCCATCTTATTGTCAAGCAGCTCTGGATGGCCTACAACTTTATAAATAATAATATAAACAATTAGAGCATTAAAACTATCAAAAGCTGTAAGCATTAAAAGTGGCAACATTAAAATTAGAAACAAACTGGATACAAAAAGAATCATATCAAAGGGGAAGTGGATGGATCTTCAAGAAAATGAGATGCCCAAGGCAGATCAGAATTGAAATAGTTAAGCTGTGGCTAATTTATCCACTTAATGTATAAAGAAGCACCATAAATTGCTGTATCATTTGCTCTAATGGATAAAAATATGCATATATTTGATGTTTCTTTCATTGATATTTCTGCTTCCTGGCCTGTTCAGAATAATCCTTTATTCCCAACCACCAGTTAAAATTTCAACTTTTCAGCATTTATTATTTAAACAACTCCTAAAGACTCTTAAAATAGTCTTCCTAGCTTGGGCTTTGGGCCTTGCAAAATAGGTATTGGAAGAGTTGAAACTGTTATATATAACTTGTAACTGAACTCCTCAAAACCACTGCTGAGTTTTAATGATTTACTGATTTGTAACAGACTTGGGAGTATTCTAATAATCTAACCATTCATTTGTTCAATCTTTGATTTGTTGGCCAGTAAATTAAAAAAAAAACCCTCTGCTGCTTAATTTTAAACCAATATGATTTTAATAAGCATATTTTACTGAATAAATATGGGTAACATGCAATACATGGTATGTCTAGCAGCTTATTAACAGAGAATTTGACTAGTAGTGATGACTAGTCTTGATGGTTATATGCTGCTTCCTGAAACACAGACAGTATTGCTTGAATACTCGTTACCAAAGTGCAATAGTGAAGCAGAACTTTCGCTGTCCTGGTTTTGTTTCAAAAACTTGTTGCTACACCCTTGTTGGCCCTTGTATGAATCAGAATTAGAGGGATCATGTTTTAGTAAAATATTTTTTAGTCTTCGTGATTATAGATGTGAGTGTGAAAAAGTCACTGCCAAAATGTTTCAAATATGATTCTTCTACAGATATAACTATGTAGTTATATGTAATCAAAGTTTAAATAAAAACATTTCAGGGTGAATGTTTTCACAACCCAACAGCTACCTCCTTTGTGATGAATATGTTCTTAAGTGTATTTTCTCTGTGCTTGTAAAGTTGTTGTTCAATCTTAGAATGATTCATATAAATATAAGTAGGAGGAAATAGAACCTATTCCCTTTTTATAGAGTTTTACTTTATGTTACTTGTAACTCAAGGGTGTGAAGAAATCAAAAGCAAAAGGCTTTTAAGTGCAGCAAGACTGTAGGGCACAGTCAGATAACTTCCAGTCAAAAAGTCTTAACTAATTAGAGATATTGAAAAGGATTGATACATACAGGCTTTTATGAAGTACATGATGTTTATCTGGCGAAATGTTCAAGACTGCTGAACGCTAATTTTTGGTGTGCTTAGTCTTAGTCTCTTGGTCAAATGACATGACTCATCAGTGCCATGAACAGCACATGTATTGGCAGCTATGCTTTGTTTTTGTGCTTGCTTAATTTAAAATCTTATTTATGCACTGGTGTGTTGATAGCTGACCTATCAGCAAGAGAGATTATATTAACCTATTTTTTTAGGAGCGTAGGGGCTTCTTATGCATCATTATATATCATTTGCAGCTACTGAACTAATTAAATCAGGACATGGAGATTATCAAGAACAAGAGCAGTAATGCCTCATGACAGTTTTTGCAAGCATTTCCATATGTTACAGTCATTGATGTGTTAAAATTTGATTACTCAAACATTCCAGAATCCCTTTATGATGTATGAGGCCAAGATTATAAGGATGTATAATTCTCCCTAATTTTGCCGATTTGTAGTGTACAACATTTTCATATGCATGCCAATATATTAAAATACAATCATATATATGTATTTATCACTTTTAAAATCTGGCAGAAAAAAAATAAATGTTTCACTTTCTATATATCAAGTATTTGGCATATTTAAAAGCACATCAAATTGTGGGATGTGCTTAGGAAAGTAACAATCATAAAACATCTCATTTTCCTCATCTCAAATCAGTTCACAGGTCAAGAAGTCAGAGTTAAAATAAAACAGGCTGACTCAAGATTAAGGCTGTATCCTCTCCCCTTATTTATTTAATCTATATGCTTTGCTCAATATATATTGAGGGAAACTGGATTGGAAGAGGGTAAATGGGGTTTTAAAATTAAAATAACCTGCACTATGCTAATGACATTGCCTTGGAAGCTGAAAATGCAAATGATCTGCAAGCTCTACTAATGAAAGTTTAGGAACACAGTGGAAAAAATGTCCTAAGATTAAATATAAACCAAATTAATGACAATATACACAGCAACCAACTTTAGAATGAACAAATGAGCAGAAGCTATCAATAGTGAAGGAACCAACAATCAAGAAATAACACCACAGATTTACACTTGGTAGAGTAGCAATGAAGGCAATGATATTCAGATATGCCTACAAAGATCAGAATCATGCAGGCAATTTTTTTGGGTGACACTTTATGGAAGCAAAACATGGACTTCAAGAAACAGGAGAGAAAGAATGTTAACGCATTTTAAATTTTTGAGTTGGAGAAAATTCGTGAGTATACCATAGATTGCCAAAAAAACCAAAAATAACGAACACAAACCCCAGACCAAAAAATTGATCATAGAACAAATCTATTCAGAGATCTCACTGAAAGCACAGATGAACAGTTGCAAATTATAATATTTTGCGCATTATGTAAATATCTTATATATCTTAATCTTATATCTTAAATATCAAGGTAAATATCTTACCTTGTGAAGTTTATAATGGTGGGGGGAAAAAAAGAAAAAAAGAGGATGCACTTTTACTAACATACAGGCAGTTTAGCGGCTAACCATGGAAACTCACTTGATGATTTTGTGAAAGTTGTCAACTCCTAGTCTTCATCTGAGAAGAAAACTTCTTTATGCTGTCCTAGGTTTTTTGGGCTTTAAAGGCCCTAGTAGAGTATGAAGGAGGGCTGTGTGGCAGTGAACTGGATTTGAAACAGAAAATGTGATTTGGAGCATGTAGGGCATTCAAGTAGTACTTGTCAAGCAACTCTTAAAGACGTCTTTTTTTCTAGAGCATGGCAGGAACAGTGGGATCCCCAAGGAAAAAATACATTTGTTTTAAGTGGAGGCCAATAGTACTTGGCATCTTTGAAGTGAAAAGTGAACCACTTTCTCAGTTTAAAGACTAAGTGAACATTCCTGGGACAAAAAATCTGTAGAGAGTCTCAGTCATCCAGGTCATGGTTGTCCAAAAGGTGCTTTTTCAGGAGGCAACTGGACTTCCTTGTTTTTTCTTTTGAAGATGTTTCGCTTCTCATCCAAAAAGCTTTTCCTTTAGCTTTTCTTCAGAGATGTACAGACAGAGGTGGTATTCAGCCGGTTTGGACTAGTTCACCCGAACCGGTAGCGGAAATTGTGGGTGGGCCTGCCCACCTCCCCAGCTCTATGCCATCCTATTTAGGCACACTTTTGAGGCCGTGCGCATGTGTAGAAGGCGTGCGCGAGAGCAAAGTGCATGTGCGGAAGGCTGGGCGCATGTGCGGAAGGCAGGCGCACGTGAACTCAGCACGCACGTGCACGAAGCGAGTGTGTACACACACTGTTTTCCAACTTGGAGCAAAACAATAGAATATTGACATAATTCTATAATTTTCTGTATTCTGTTTTGAACTCCTAGAAGGAATTTAGAATAAGAAACGCAGATCAAACTATTTGACTTTTCACTATGCTGTCTGTTTCAAGTGTATCCAGAGTTTGTATAAACTCATTAATGGAGGTAGCAGATTAAGCAGGAGGGTTTGTGCATTTTTTACTGAAACCACAGCTTTTTTAAGTAGCTTTACTAAATATATTGTCATACTTATATAACCACCCATTTTATGGACAGATGACTCTGGATAATGTACAACCAAGTGATGATACCATACTCCATGACTGTGAATGATCTCACCCAGAGGCTTCATAAAGATATTAAATAGGAGTGGAGAGAATACTGAACCCTGTAGAACACCAAACAACGGGAATTGAGAGTGGGACCTGTTTCATCTAAGCTTTTCTGTAAACCATGG
Source organism: Pituophis catenifer annectens (assembly GCF_029215685.1). NCBI lineage: Eukaryota > Metazoa > Chordata > Lepidosauria > Squamata > Colubridae > Pituophis > Pituophis catenifer. The sequence continues at coordinate 62,406,379 of NW_027256882.1, forward strand.
AGATCAACCAGGTCAATGAGAGAGGAGAGGTTGAACATGACTGTAATCTAATCTAATCTAATCCAAAGCCTCAGCTTCTCTCCTGTTCCACACAATGACCAAGGTTCAGGCAAACCATCAGGGATAAGCCCAGCTCTGGAGTCCATTCGGGTTCATTAGTCCTGGGGATAGACCAATCTAATAGGTCCAGTCTCCTTTTGGTAGGGGGGCAGTGGCAGAGAATCTGATACTACCAGGGCAAGATCTGACTATGACAGGTGAGACACAATTCCCCCAAATTCAGAACATATTGCTACTACTCTGATGAGAAAACCAGGGCTGTAGCCACTGCCCCTGGTTGGGCTCTGGATGATCTGGGATAGACCCATACTAGGGTTAGACCAGTGGTGAAATGTAAAATTTGTTACTACCTGTTCTGTGGGCGTGGCTTGGTGGGGGGGGGTAATGTGACGGTGGGGGTAGCCAACTTTTTTTTTTAACTTTTTAAAGTATTTTTTCTACAACTTTAAGAGGTTGTAGAAAAAATGCTTTTAAAAGCCTCTGATGATCCCAGCTGAGCCGCGAGATCATCAGAGGCTTTTTTTTTACTTTTAAAAGCATTTTTTCGGCCGAAGAGGTTGTAAAAAAAATGCTTTTAAAAGTAAAAAAAAAGCCTCTGATGATCACACGGCTCAGCTGGGCATGGGGGGGGGGGGAACAGGGATTTTTGCTACCGGTTCTCCGAACCACCCGCCGCCATCGCTACCGGATCGGGCGATCTGGTCCAAACCTGGAGCATTTCACCCCTGGGTTAGATGCCGTCATGGTGACCACAAACCTCTAAGCTACCTCAGAGCCTGTCCCCAGGGAAGGCAGGCTGAAGTCCCCAGGACCATGAACCTGGGGAACTGCACTACCAACCCTGAGACAGAATCAAGAGGCTGAGGCAAGGACTTTGCTATGCAGCCAAGAGGCTGTGGTACAATGGCAACAGTCCCAAAAGATTCCTATAGTCCAATTTCAGGTCTCATATTTAGTAACTTGTGGAGCAGCAGAGAGAGAGAGAGCTTTGGAAGATAATCTGACCCTGACATGGAGTCTCAACTGATGTCAAACCCAAACTCAGCTGGGCACATTTCTGTGAGGTCTCAGTAATAGGTACCAGGTTGGGGCTCTCATCTGTGATTAAGGAAGGCTTTATACAGTCTAACACTGTCTTTAGCAGCAGCAGCCAAAAGCACAGACTTCTGAAGATCAGTTGACAAGGAAATGGGTTGAGTCACTTATGTGGTGATGCTATAATGAAAAAGATGCATATTTTATTATTTGGGTAATGATGTTATTAAGCAACTGATATAAATCAATGTAATTGATTTATATCAGTTGCTTAATAACATCATTACCCAAATAATAAATTACATGTACATGTAATTATGTAATTGTCTATTTAATAGATATTTGGGGACCCTGTTGCAGAATGAATGTTCTGCTAAATTGATTTGTAATTTGGGAGTGTTGTGAACTTAAGTAGGATTCAGAGCAAGAGGTAGCAAAAATGTAGAGAGAAGAATGGAAAGGATTCATTATTATTTTCCATAGTGGAATAATAACTGATTTGTTGTATATAGTCAGGCAACTTGTGTTTTTGCCTATCCTATATTTGTAAATGTTTCCAGAAGTTCACTACATAAGAACTTGTATTTATCTTTGGGAATTCTAGAAATATATTTCAGATTTATGATTTAGCAGGATAACTAGAATAATCAGGCTTCGTTGTTTTGATTTTTACTCCTTTTTTGAAGAATGAATTATTTTTATTTTTAGATTCTGATTTATTTAAACTGTGAATGTTTGCATTGCCATTCCATTCCATGACATGACATGACTCTTTGTTGGGATAAAAAAATCTCCCTCCTGTCTACTGCAGATAAGGAAAATCAATATAAAATGTTTTATAGATGGCATATGCCACCGGAGAAGTTAGCAAAAATGTTTAAAGATAAATCCGCTAAATGTTGGAAATGTCACCAATTACCAGGATCTTACTACCATATGTGATGGACATGCCCTGAAGCAAAAAGTTATTGGAATAAAATCAAAACTTAGTTGGAAGAAATGATACAGCAATGTATTGAATTTAAACCAGAGTTGTTCCTATTGGGTATCCTCCCTGAAAAAATTAGTAAGGAAAAAAATTACTTGATTATACATGTAGTAACAGCAGCTAGAATTGTTTATGCTCAAAATTGGAAAGCAGAGAAAGTACCTCTGGAAGAAGTAATAAAAATTTTTTTAGACTGTGCAGAAATTAATATATTAACTTTGATGATTAAAGATCGGGAAGAGTCAGAATATTTTAAGATATGGAATAACTTTTATCATTGGTTGGAAATGAGATATAAATGATTAATTTTATAATTTTGTATAAAAACTCGATGATTAGAATATTGTTTTAGCAATGAACTGTTATAAGGGTTTGGATGAAGATCAAGATAGAAGAAACTTATGGAAGTAGAAGAAGAATTTTGGAAGATCACACCAAGGTGTCACAGGGAAGGGATGACTGATGTATTAAATGTTTGTTTGTCTTAAAAAAATAAAAAAAAAATCTCCCTCCCTCCCTCTCTTTCCCCCCCCCCCTCTCTCTCTCTCCCTCTCCCTTTCATACACACACTTTTTATTTCAACAAAGACTCATGGCATCTTATGGAATAGCAATGCAAACATTCACAGTATATTGCAAATTTATATTTTGCTGATAAAGAAATAAAGGGAGACTAGTATATATCTATTTCAAGCTTTTTAGCTTTCATCAGCTAGCCATACCCTTACTTGGATTCAAACCAAGGGAAAGATTAAGTGTTTGTCGTGAATGCGACTACTTGAGGGCTCCTGGATTGGAGCTGAAAGGCAAAAGGGAGCAGAATGCCCCCTCTCACATGTTGGGGTAAACCAGGTGTCTCGGTAAACACTTAATCTTTCCCCTGGCTCAAGCTGATGAAGAGAGAGAACTTGTGGCTCAGAAGGTTAATTCAACTGCCTAACATGCAGGAAGCCCAAGTTCGAATCCAAGTAAGGGTATGGCTAGCTGATGAAAGCTAAAAAGCTTGAAATAGATCTATACTAGTCCCCCTTTACTTCTTTATCAGTAAAATATAAATTTGGTATAAAATGCGACTGCTTGAGGGCTCCTGGATTACACACATACCCTGTTTTCCCCAAAATAAGACATCCCCTGGTAATAAGCCCAATCGGCTTTTGAGCGCAGGGCAATAAGGCCAAGCACTTATTTCAGGGTTCAAAAAAATGTAAGACAGGGTCTTATTTTCGGAGATCACTGTTTTCAAGCCCAGCCACATCCATTCCAAGCCCTTATGGAGTTTTAAGCTAGACAGAAGTCCTTGGGAAAAGAAGTAGCAAAGATGCCAAGCGGTGCCTTTAATAGCTTTCAAGATAGAGGAAAAACAATGTAGAAGATCCATGGTGGTGTTGCCTGCTTTTCTCAGGAGATCCTGAGAGAGCAGTGTGAGGCTAACTTTCCATTAGTGTTCTAGACTCCCATTGAGCTGGCCTAGAGCAAGTACTTCATGAATTTAAGGGAGATATGTAGGGATACATTTGCATTTATTGAAATTATAAGCCACCCAGAATCACCTTGCAGCGAGATGAATAGCAAACAAATTTAATACATAAATATAATTTGAAGTGTTTTCTCGCATTTGTCCATCTTGGAACATACCATACTGAAATAAGTAGCAATAAATGCTTTAATAAAATTATAAATAATTTAAATGTTATGTTACAGTATAATATTAGATGTATAATTTTTGAAAATTCATTTATCATATTTCATAAGTGTTTCAAGCCTGGGCTTACCCTCTAAGTAAACTTTCAGGTTTTATTCTTTGGAATAATGTTGTATGACGCTGACTTTATACTTTCCCACGAAGTGCATAAGTTTTTCAGGTTCTTCCAGATGCTATTGTGTTGCCTTAGGGTGTTGGGAAGATTACTTTTTATGCTGATGTCCAATTAAAAAAAAGGAACAACATGAGACATTCTAATTGGCCAGTGCTATTTCCTAACATTTTTTGGGAGAAAACTATTTCCTGGAGTAGCCTTCTAGATTTAATAGGGTATGCTGGGAAGCTTGAATAATTTCTATCCAATCTTTCTAAACCAACAAGGTATTTTTGAGTCATTACATATGACTCTGAATATGTTGGCCACTTGTTCCCTTCCATCCTTTTTCCTTCTGCTTTATAATTTTCCTGGCTTCACTCACATGCTCATGGACTATCTAAATTGCAAAAATTAACCTTCTCAGACGGAAAGGGAAGAAAAATAATGCTAACTAAGACTTAGTATTACAAATGTTCTCTATTCTGTTCAGCAATAACCTTTGTATTTGAAAGCAACTGACTGAAAAGATGACTCAGTTACTTGACAGATCTCACTAAAGGCTATCTCTTTTCTGTCTTCAGTCAGGCCAGTTCAGTGAAGACATGATTCCTACAGTGGGCTTCAACATGCGGAAAGTTACCAAGGGTAATGTCACAATAAAGGTATGTATCCAAGTTAATTATATTTTGCTAATGAGAAAAGCATGGTAAGAGTAATTAGTCTTAATCTTTGAATAAGATTAACATAGTTCCCTGATCTGCTGTATTCAAATATAGGGGGAAAACATTACATAGAACATTTTACTAAAATCTCACGGGACAATATGTGGTAGGTAGTCCTATCTTCGAGGAACAAACTCATGTAATAATCTATAAATACGACTCCTCTCAAAAGAAATCTTTAGAGGGAAGTCTTTCAGACCTCAGAACTATTGCACCCACCATCTTGTACTGCTGGGTTTCAAGTTCACAAGTTGTATTCTGGGGTCCTGGCCTGTCTCTGTTGTGGCCTGTCCAGGAGCCAAATCAGAGGAGGAGGAGGAGGCGTGGGAGTCAAGGTCAGCATCAAGGCAACATGAAAGCTCTGAGTGGGAAGAGGGAATGGAGCTGGCAGAGACAGAGAGGGGCGGAGCCTGAGCCATCCGTCAGCCCTCAGATGGAGAGTCAACAGCCCCCCGGTCTGGAGATGGTTGATGAAGAAGAGGAGGAACAGCTGGATCCAGTGCCTGACGCATGGTTACGCAGAAGGGAGAGAAGAGGAGAGCAGTGGAAATCCGTGGGCTGATCCTGGGGAAGGAAGAGCCACCGCTGCTAGCCAAGCCCCACCCTAGCTCTGAGGATAAAAAGTGGAGATGAATAGGTGTGGCAGACAACTATTCATCTTCTGGCCAGACGGACTTGTTAGGCTGTGTGGAGAGAGAAACCTTTTGCTGGGGCTGCCTGCACTCCTAATAAAGGAAACTTTGAATTAACTTCAAAGGGTTTGTTGTGTTTGGAGAGCTGGGTTAGACCACTCTGGTATAACAGTACAACCAGACCACCAAATGAGATTGTCTCTGTGAGCTTCTGCAAACTTCTTATCTGGTGGGAGATGAAACTAATTAAAGGCATCTAGAGCAATGGTTGCAAAAGATCACAAATGAATTTGACTAAGCAGTGGTCTACAAAGTAATAATAACAGTGGCAAAACATTTGTACTTCTTTTTGTTGCTATTGCAGCCATAAATTTCTGCCCACTAGACCTATTCGAGATGACCCAGTTCCATTTGGGAAATACAGGAGTGATAAGGTGGCCAAAGGCCCTGTGATGTTTTGTACGGGACTCTTTGGGGATAGAGGAAATGCTGATGAAATCTGTACAATCTGTAATATCCATTCCAGGCTGAATGGGAGGTGTGCTGTTCTGCATATGGTACTTAGGGACAAGTTACTTTGTCTGCATTGTTTTAGATTGTTCAGAATTTTGTAGGTCTTTAATCAGCATCTTATATTGCAGTGATGGGTTAACCTTTTCTGGACCGAGTGCCCAAAGTGTACACATCCGAACCCCCAAAATGCAATGTGTGCATGGTCCCCGCACATGCGTGTGCCTCCTGCACATGCCCCACCCCTGAACATCTGCGCAAGCCCCCGCACATGTGCCCTGTCCCCCCACGCATGTGCATGTGCCACCCCACAACCCACTCATACGTGGCAGAGACCCGAAGACCAGCTGGCTGGTGGGACACGTGCACATGCGCTATAGAGCTGAACTGGAGCGATGGCTCGTGCCGTCAGAGAGGGCACTGCATGCCACCTCTGGCACATGTGCCATAGTTTCGCCATCATGATTATATTGCAGTGAGTATTAAAAGAGGTATTTGGTTGCTCTTCTTGGCAAATGAACATTGTGAGCTATAGTGTTGTTTTTAGTTGCAAAATCTCCAGATATAATTCTTTTTTTTTCCCTCTAAAAAAGATTTGGGATATAGGAGGACAGCCACGATTCCGAAGTATGTGGGAACGCTACTGCAGAGGAGTTAATGCTATTGTGTAAGTTTTTTTTCTTTTTGTTACTTTAAATGTTTTTTTCCTGTTATGTTTGTTGCATGTTATTCTCAACTGTTTAGTAAGAAGTCTGGATTACAAACCATGAAGTTCTTTAAACTAAGGCTTGGAAGCCTATAGGTCTTACCTTGTCCCCCTTTATTTTGGCCCCCATGGCCTATTACAGAAATTTTGTAACAGAATGTCACAAGATGATGGTATAAATTTATTTATTTATTTAGCAAAGGAAGAAGCAAAATAGGTACATTAAGACTCTACTAAGCTTATCACATCTAATTTACTTAAAATTCTCCCTTCCAAAAGAACAAAATAAAACTTGTTCTTTTTGGGTGATTTAATTATAATGTGTGTCTCCCTTCTCAGAAGCTGATTTTATATAGGTAGTCCTTAAGTTATAAGCTACTACTATTTAGAATTACGATGGAGCTGAATGAAGGGGACTATGACCAGTCCATGAAGTTATAGCCATCGCAGTGTTCGTGTCATCACTTGATTGGGATTTTACCAAGTGAAACAAAACCTAAGATTAAGGCTGCAAAAACCCAGATGACCACTAAATGGTGGCAAAGAGATTCAGAAAACTCTAATCTTTTGCTGCCATCTAGTGGTCATCAGATTTTTGCAACTCAGACCTGGTAGTACTATCTTGGAGTACTTAGCAAAATATGAGACCATCAAAATTTTCTAAAAGAATGAGCTTAAGGACATGATGGTAAACTGAAACATGATGAATGCAGGTTTCTAATATCATGTTGTCTTACAAACAGGAAAACAGAACTTTTTTTCCTTGGTCCAGACAAAATAACAAATTGCAATACAGTTTATTTATTTTCTATGTTTCTAAACTACTGCATTCCCTAAGGACTCAAGCTTTATAGCATAATGACATGACAAAGGATTCCAAAAGAAGTTAAAATAGAGTATTACAAAACTTTATTATTAAGTAATGAAAGCTTCCAAATGCATCTTTGAGTTGGGGAGTGGAGAATGTTAATCTAAGATTTGTTGCAGCTTTTCCTTGTATTACTGTGGCAATGATATTCTGAATGTAAATATTTGAGTTAACGATGACTATGTAATTTATATAACTTTAGGTTATACTTAGATGAATTCTAAAGTCTCAGATGAAAATGTTTTTAATTGTTGCAATTATAAATGAAAACTTAGAATTCACTATTGTTCAATACTTAACGTGGCTTAGAAACCATATTGGAACTCGGTGGTGACATAGAATATAGATAGTCTTTGACTTATTACTGTAATTCAGTCCAGAATTATGTTAAGCAGGTCAACACATGACTGAATCTAATTTTATGGCAGTTTTTGTTGTGGTTGTAAAGTGAATCAGTTTTACCCAATGGGTGTTTTTCTTCCCTGAAACCAGCAAAAAATATCAAACATCACAGTCATATGACTGCTGACCATAATGATCAGCTGGTTGTCAAACACCAAAACCAATCACATGACCATAGAGGGGTGCATCTGTTGTAACTTCAAAACTGGATTGTAAGTAACTTTTGGGGAGATCCGTCATAACTGATTATTAAGCGTCCAGTTATAAATGGAGGAATACCTAGAATTCTAATGTTGAAACTGTTACAAAAACAGGTATCAACATATTTAAAGTACAGTATAAGGAAATGGTTAGGGAACACTGATCTCAAAGATGATCAATTTTGCAATTTTCAAATTTGATGTGTTTTCTTATTTCTCCTCAATTACTATGAGGAAGAATTCTGAAAAGCTTCAACATATTTTAGTACAATTTTAGCCATGCTGTGTTACAATTTAAGGCTTTGATGAGTAGTTGTGGGATCAAATTACCCAGTTTTTAGTCACTAAATGAGATTTTTGCTTGCAATTTTCTGATACCTTTTATAATATTTCGATGAAATTCCTAGTGATTTGAGATTCTTTGGGAGGGGAAAGTTGGTAATATTGCTGGACTGGACTGGTGTTCCTTGCATTGCACAAACTGATTTAAATGAATTGTTTTTAATAGCTATATGGTAGATGCTGCAGATCGTGAAAAAATAGAAGCTTCTAGAAATGAGTTGCACAATCTTCTAGACAAACCACAGCTACAAGGAATTCCTGTGAGTAGCGGACATGTTAATCCTGCCTGAAAATTTTGAAGAAATCGATGAGGAAATGTGCTTGAAATTTTAATTTGTTTAGAAAATAATTGCATTGTTGTCTGTGGACAGCTTTTTTGATGTTTGATATATTGCTTGTTAAGCACATCTCTGTCATGTAAATCTTTGATTCTTATATTATTATCTTTAGGTTTTTTTAGATATATATATAATGCAAGTTGAAATAGGTCTTCTAAAAGCTTCCTCAGCCACAGACCATAGAAATATACTAAAACTGTAGACCTATGTACAAGTTGATAAAAGGACAAGTGATTTAAAACATCTTGAGGTATTGAGTAAATTATTAAGCAGGGCAGGAGTATCTTGTTTCACAAGAGAAAGTAAAGAGCTTTGGACTATCTGTGCAGAAAAAGATCGACCTGAAATGACGGACTATTGGCTAATTATTTCTGACTTGTACTATTCGATTTCTCATCTATTGTACCAAATTTTCCTTTTGAAATGATTTTCCCTGCGGTTTCTGAGTGCTTCTGATAAGCACTTAGAATGGCTTATCTGGTTGTGTCACTGTCAGACTAGCCCACCCTGTTCTGTATTACAACCTGCTTTGTATACTCTTCCATGACCAAGACAACAGTAACACAGAGTTATAAAGAGACATTATTTGAGCTATATATGAATATAATGCACTGATAGCAGAGATGGACAACCACTGCTCCCAGAATCATGCCACCAGACAAGATCAGCATGATTTCTTGCTATTTTTAAACAAAAAAAAATATTATACTCATGATCTTTTGATAAGCGTAAGATATCTTTTTTATTTTATTTTTTTAATGAAGGAAGGATTGAAAATTCTGCTAACTCTGATATTTTGGACATGCCACTAGTAGCCCAACTAAAAAAAAAAGTGGTGTTCTAGCTGTGGAATTCATTTCCATCCCTTATCTGTCTATCTATCTATCTATCAAAATATTTATTTATTAATTTATTAATTTTACTTCTATACCGCCCTTCTCCCGAAGGATTTAGGGCGGTGTAGAGCCTGATTAAAAGCACAAGACAGACAAAATTTAAAAATAATTAGAATTATTAAATAATTGCCTCAATTATAAAACCCCCAAATTTAAAATCCCATATTTAAAACCAATTAAAATCTTTACATTGATAGCCCGGCCTGGGAACAACAAGGTTTTGAGGGCACAGCGAAATACACGGAGATTACTGATCTTATGAATTTCTGGGGACAGTTCATTCCAAAGGTCAGGGGCTCCCACAGAGAAGGCTCTCCCCCTGGGTGTCGCCAGCCGACATAATTTGGCCGATGGCACCCTGAGGAGACCCTCTCTGTGGGAGCTGACTGGCTGGTGGGAGGCTACTGGTGGCAGAAGACGGTCTCGAAGGTATCCAGGTCCAAATGCCATGTCTAGAGGAACATCTGATATTTACCATTCATTAGTAATATGGTTTTTTTTAAAGACTGGCTATTTGTATCAGGGAATAAATGTTGCAACTTTAGTTCCTTAATATGAGTGATTTATTTCCTCTATGTGTCACAAAAATGGATTCTTATTGAAATGAAATTTAACAGTTTCCTGCTTTAAAAAGCTAAATGCTAAAATCAGTACATATTTTCTGTTCGCAGGTTCTAGTACTTGGAAACAAAAGAGACCTTGCTAATGCACTGGATGAGAAGCAGCTTATTGAAAAAATGTAAGTGAGTAAGCAAGCATATTTTAAGAAGTAAGGTTAAAAAAAAAATGCTTTAAATTGGTGTGTCCAACCTTGGCAATTTTAAGACTTGTGTCTATGGAGATTCTCAGTCATCCAGGTCATGGTTGTCCCAAAGGTGCTTTTTCAAGAGGCAACTGGACTTTCTGGGGTTTTTTTGAAGACATTTCGCTTCTCATCCAAGAAGCTTCTTCAGCTCTGACTGGATGGTGGGGTATAAATACTTCCATTCCCCACCATCCAGTCAGAGCTGAAGAAGCTTCTTGGATAAGAAGTGAAATATCTTCAAAGAAAAACCTTTAAGACCTGTGAAGTTCAACTCCCAGAATTCCCTAGACAGCCCATGATGCTTTGTTATTTCATCAGTCACATAAGGGCCTATGGAATATTGTCCATCAGTGATAAATATGGGTACGTCTAACGTATATCACATAATTCTTTTTATGAATTTGCTGGATCTATAAAATGATCTGTGCCTGGACTTTCTAATAGTAGATTACTTTAGTTACGGTTATTTTGATGTGTATATATGTTTGCTGTCATAGGAGAAAGTTTCCAATACATTGCTTTTGTAATTAAAAATAATTCATATTTTAATGTGAATCATATGTACATCACATTTAATAGGATGTTGCTGTCAATTTTCAACAAATTATGAATTGCTTCTCCTCCAGGAACCTGGCTGCTATTCAAGACAGAGAAATCTGCTGCTACTCCATTTCTTGCAAAGAAAAGGACAATATAGGTAATAACAATATCAGTAATGCTAACTTTAGAGTACACAGTATGTTACCCGTGACTACCACAGTTCAAAAAGAACAGTGTCAAATTGAAACAAGTTTAAAGGAAGGCTACTAAAATAGTGTACCATTCTGGAACAAAGCTTCTGAGGAACAATTAAAGGATCTGGGTGTGTTTAGTCTACAGAAAGATGATTTAGAGGAGATATGATAGCTCTCTTCAAATATTTGAAGGGTTTTCACAAGATGAGGGAATTAATTTATTCTGTGTTGCCCAGTAAATAGTAGTAGAATTAAAGAAAGGTACAGGCTAGACATCAAGCTGTTAGTCAGCGGAACAGGCTGATACATGAAGTTGTGAGTTTTTCTTTGTAAGTTATCTTCAAATAAGGCTGGATTGTGAAAGATGCTGTATAGCCACCCCTCTTATAACAAATTCTGGGTAGCTTCCAAACAAAAATTAAAAAAACAAAAAGCAAACCCTATTAAATTAATACCATTTTATAATGCCTTCTTAGTAAGGCCACAGTTGGAATGCTGCATCCAGTTTTGGTCACAACGATGTAAAAAAGATGTTGAGACTCTAGAAAGAGCGCAGAGAAGAGCAACAAAGATCATTAGGGGACTGGAGGTTAAAACATATAAAGAACGGTTGCTGGAATCGGGTATGTCTAGTTTAATTTAAAGAAGGTCTACGGTGACATGATAGTGTTCCAGTATCTCAGGGGTTGCCACAGAGAGTCAAACTATTCTCCATAGCACATGAAGGCAAGACAAGAAGCAATGGATGGAAACTAATCAAGGAGAGAAGCAACCTAGAATTAAGGAGGAATTTCCTGCCACTTTGCCATATTCCTCTATTTATTTATTTTTATTAATTTAGGCCCTGATTCTTGTGGAACTTTCAGAATGAAGACTAAATCGTCTGCAAATGCCTGTAGTTTATATTTTTCCTTTTTTATTTCCATACCTTTTATCTCTATGTCCTGTCTAATATTTCTGTTTAATACTTCTAGTGTCAATATGAATAATAGTGGAGACAAGGGGCATCCTTGTCTTGTACCTTTTTTAATGTTAACCTTCTCTGTCATGTCTCCATTTACCATCACCTTTGCTCTTTGCTTATAATATATCGCCTTAATCATGTTAATAAATCTCTCCCCAAAATCCATATCTTTTAATTGTGGTAGCATAAATTGCCAGTTCACATTGTCAAATGCTTTCTGTGCGTCTAGAAAAATCAACACCATTTGCTTCCCTGGATATGCTTCGCAGTACTCCAGTATATTTAAAATTATTCTCATATTGTCTTTAATTTGTCTCTTAGGTAAAAATCCATTTTGATCTGAATGTATAAGTTCATTTAAGAACCTTTTTAGTCTTTCTGCTATTATTGAGGCATATATTTTATAGTCAGCATTCAATAAGGATATTGGTCTATAATTTTTTATCTGTTGTAAATCTGAATCTTCTTTCGGTATGAGAGTAATATATACTTCCATCCATGAGTTTGTTACTTTCGCTTCTAGCAATACTTCATTGAACACTTCAGCACTGGAAGTTTTTAAGAAGAGATTGGATAACCATTTGTCTGAAATGGTATAGGGCAGTGATGGCTAACCTTTTTGCCATCACGTGCCAATAGCGTGGGGAGCGTGGGGGGGGGTTGCGGGTGCGTATGCCCACATCCATAATTCAATGCGCCCCGCCCTCCTGTGCATGTGCATGTGACCCTCCCACACTTCCCCCTGCTTTTGGCACGCGACGGCACTGTGGGCCTGGTAGGCCCATTTTTTCCCCCTCCCCAGGCTCCAGAGGCTTTCTAGGAGCCTGGGGAGGGCAAAAACAGCCTTCCCCATTCCCCCGGAGGCCTTCCGGAGGCCGGAAACAGCTAGTTTCCCGACTTCCGGTGGTACTGGAAGGCCTGAAAATCAGTTTGCCGGTGCGCGCGTGTATGCTGGATCTGAGCTAGGGCAACACTTGCGTGCCCACCAATATGGCTCTGCGTGCCACCTGTGGCACCCGTGTCATAGGTTCGCCATCATGGGTATAGGGTTTCCTGTCTGAGCGGGGGTTGGACCAAAAGACCTCCAAGGTCCCTTCCAACTCTGTTGTTCTGTTCTGTTCCATTCTATTCCATTTTACTCCATTCAAACAAATCAGAATCTTGGTGCTATTGAAAAAAAAAAATCACACATTCTTGAATTTTAAATCAGTGCCATCTAGAAGGCAAATACTTTTTGTATAAAATGAGGCCGATGTGAAAACCACCATTTTGTGAAATGATGGTTTTCACATCAGCCTCATTTTATACAAAGGTATGTTATTTATGACTTAAACAGAAAACATACTTGAAAACATGTCTCTAAAGATGCCTCAAAAATAAACATATATTTTTAAAGATCTTTTAAGAATTTATGAAAAGAACTCCTTTATATTTACAAGTTTCTAAGGTTCAAGCAATTCATACTTACAAATGAAATGTACAATATGCTTTCAAGTGATGGTTCAGTCCAGTTAAATGCAGGGCAAGATCCATATGTGCTTAAGAGCTATTTAAATTTATATGCAGTATTTTTTTTCTTTTACAAGGATCTGATTTTCTTGCATGCATATCTTTTAATGAACTGTCTAACACATGATAGCAAGTCTTGCTTTGTGAAAAAAAACTATTGACTGTTACAAAGGATCTTGTTAAATCAAAGAAGCAATCAAATTTTTAGACATGGTTTTCATAGAATAACACCTACTGACTAAAGAATTTGAATTATCACTTGGGCAGCCTTTTTGCCTGCATTGAAATTCATTTTTAATTTAAAGAAAAAAGTTAGTAATGCAGTTGGAACAAATGTTGAATGAATTAAAATTACCAAAGCCTGTCCAAACAACTGTCCCAGATTTAAACAAATCTCAGAAATATTTTCATTATTGATTCAGCCACATAGAACATGCTTCTGTTTGCGATCTTACAGTGGATGTTTCTGGAATCTGGAAAAAATGAATCCATGTGCACTCCTGTTTAAATGCTTATTTTTAAGGATGATTAGGTACAACAATTATCTTGAAAACCAATTGTCATGTTTTCCCTTTTTTTTTTAGATATCACACTTCAGTGGCTTATTCAGCACTCAAAGTCTCGAAGAAGCTGAAAACGTTCACATAGCTGCTCATTTGGCCATATTCTCAATTGTCTACTCCCTCCGTGATGAATTGTTATCCAGGATAGCCCTCCTGTGTCCAAGGAATTGCCTTTTTTTCACAGTTCATGCCTCCATATATGCACTGCTGAATGACTTATAATCCTACTTCTGTCAAAGAGTTGGCTAGAGTTGTCATAAGTCGTGCAAATGTTTTTTATTCATTTCATCTAGACAGTGGCAGTGGGTACTTCTTCTCCAGAATTTTTTTTCTCTCTGGTCTTCCTGATCCAGATTTTTATATTAGATTCTCCGCACAATTATTTCATTCTTGTATGTAGCCGCTCATTGGAAATGCTGGCACGTGGCAGCACAGGGATTAGGACAACTCTTATTATAAAGCTTTTCCGACACTGTTTAAATGGGATACTGTACTAATTTTTCCTCTCAGATGCATGTGATGTTTATTGTAAAAAGATTTCAATGGAAAATATGAGGCACTAGAATTAAATCACTAAATTATCATAAATTCTCAAATTGTATTCCTCCCAATGAATAAAATATTCAGGTTGTCAGCTTTTTTTGTTTTGGTATCGTGCAGGGCATTGCTAATTTCTTTATATTTGCTAAAGCTCTTTTAAGTGGAGTAAAGAATAAGATACTTCAAAATCAGCCTGTCAAAAAATTGAACATATAAGCAGGTATTACGTAATTTGAATTAGATGGAACAGTCACATCTTTCTTCTAGAAATGCTTTACATAGGCTACAGCTTTATGACATTCTGGATGTCATATTGATTTCCAGCACAAAAATATGTGTCACTGTCTAGCTTATTCTTCTATTAATGGAGTAGTTGTGCACAGTTGCACTTGGTGCTAAATACCTAGGCTATTGTGACAACACTAGGTTTGCCTGCTTCTCACTGTGTAATCATGTATAAAGTTCATAGGCTATGAAACATTAAATTGTGTCTTGAAGCACAAGGAAATTTATGAAGTGATTGTCTTTCTCAGTTAGCTTCTGCAGTATAGAGGTTATTTGAACTGGAAAAATTAACACTACTTTCATATCTTTACATTCTTGGTAGTGTCAATATTTAAACAGATTTGTCAAAGCTGAAGTTGTTGATGCAGTAATGTTGAGGTAGGCTACAGTATGCAAATACATGGTACAAGTGTTTTGGTTGCTCCTCACTGTATTATTATTTTAAGGAACACCTGTATGTATTTAAATGCTGTTCAGAGCCCTTGTTTAATATATGTTTGATGCATCCATTCTTAATGTGCTTGTTCAAGTACAAATTGTTTCTCAAAAATGAACATTTTATATTGGATCAAGTACTGCTATTAGCTATAGTATGTTTTCTTTTGTTACCTGCATGCAGAATGAAACTTCTCTGGCCTTATATAGATATTCTGTTATTTTCAAGGATTCTTTGCCAAAAGGCATGGATGGTACCTCTACAGTAATACATGAAATGTTTGTATAAGCCTGTTGTAGTTCTGTCATAGATCATCTGGAAAAAGTAAAATAAGAAACTACAGTGGCAGCAAGTCTAGATTACTTTTAAAGTGTGCTTAAAGCATTACAAGTGTAATGTACACATTCTGTACTAAATTGCACCATTTTCCTCATAATGATTGGACTGAGGTTACAACCTAAAAATGTGCCCCTGCACAATAAATTTTGAGTTATAACTGCCATGGCCTTATTGTTCCCGTACAAATTCCTGCACTATTGCAACATGCAAGTACTGCCTCCGTTTACAAATTGAGCTTGCAATTTTAACTTCTCTATGCTTCAATAAAATCCTATATTGTTGGTGCTGTAGAAAAGGTTCACTGACTCCCGATTGTATATGTAGCTCACTATGGACTGCTGTATTTGACAAGAGCAATTCTGCTTGTGCCTAAAAATATAAGGAAATTGAATTAGAACATGTCAGCCTTTCCTACAGGAACTAAATTATTGTTTAGGTAACTGGCCTTTTGCTGAATTCAATATATTTGGGATTTTAGTGTATACCACACAGCTTTCAGTGTTTTGACGTCCCCAAACCACTATCAACTTTTTAATCTTGCATTAATCTTGGCATGTGAACAACTTACACATTTATGAAATTCTGTAAATATGTGAATTTTTTTATTTAGGTGGAATGCGTTTTATTTGTTTACTGCTATTTAGCTTTATCCAATAAACTTTAAGTTTTCAGGGTCATGTTGATATTTATATAACTTGACTCCTCAAGAATCGTTGTCTATTTGAAATATGTAAGAGTACATATCTACTCCGGTTATTTCATTAAAACTTGAGTGTATGCTTTATATATTACAAGTAACTGAAGTGCCTGAGTTAAGAGACCATATTCTCTCTTCATTGTGCATTCTAAAATTAGAGCACATGAACTAGTTTTGGTATAATGGTTAAAGGTCCTGAGTTCTACTTCTGCCTTAGATATGAAACCAGCTTTGGGCCAGTCAGTCTCTCAGCCTTAAGAAGAAGTGCAAGGGCAAGTGACTCTTAAAATCTTATCAAGAAAATTACAGGAGTCAAGACTGGCTTGAAGACTAACAGAAAAAAATATAGCCAGTTATCTATCTTATTTAGTAGAAACATGTTTTCTGTACATTTTCTTTTCTCCAAAGATATTGCTTACCCACTAAGTGCTTAAAACTAGGGTAGAAAAATTAGAATAGTTTCAAATCCACTGTATATTAGTTCAACTCTCTCAAAAGAGCAGAATCACCAGAGAAGGGTGTAAAAAAAATTGGGACTCCAGCTATCTCCAGCAGAGAGCTTTGGCATGTTTTCTTCAAATTAATGCATTGGTCCTGAGGTGAGTAGAACTTCTGCCAGTTTAAGCTAGCATAATGTGATGAAGACACCACCCCATCACAAAACAATTATATAAGTTTGCATGTAACAGAATTGTCACATCTGATTTGTTCTATTTGCTTTCATTATAGCCTAACTGAAGTGGAATAGATAAGTAGTAGCATTAGCTGACCTTCACTTAAGCATAAGGCCTGCTGGATAAGACCAAAATTCCTCTTACAGCAACTTTATCCTGCAGGGGCCAACCCAATATTTTTGGGACAGAGACATACATACTCTGTGCTGTCATTGTTCCCTTACTGTTGATGAGTGCTGTTCCAGGACTCTTGCTGTAACATTGAATCTTTAAGATCAATAGCCCTTGAAAGATGTCCTCCATGAATTTATCTAACCCATCCCCCAGCCATCCAAGTTAGTTGCCATCATATCTTCCTTCCAATTAGCTTCACTGGATAAGTTGCTGGTTGCCATGTTTGAGATAACAGGAAACACACTCTGCCCACTTTCTTCATGCTACAAGTGACTTACACACCTCATTGTGTCTCTTTCCCCACTCCTGTTATGGTTTGCACACCTGTTTTGCTGTTTGCCCTTTTCCCTTTTCAGATGGATAGAACTCTATAAACCGCAGTTACTATCCTTCCAATCCAATTTATTCTGATCAGACCTTATCGGCATGTTTACAGAAAAAGCATTTTAATACCAATGATAAAAGTTTGCCTAAACTAAACAGCTTATTGTTCGGTGCAAGTTGAGGCGGTTTGTTTGCAGATATTGACAGCAGACTTACAAAGGTTTATAATATGTATGACAAAGATGTTCTTATCACATGTATCATAGATTTGTATAAATGTTCTAATGATTCCAAGCATGAATTTGCCATTTTCATATCTGCTGCATGCTGAATCCCATTTACATTGATTCATGCGCCATGAAACTGGTTGCTGTCCCCCTCACAGGAGTATGAACTTGGTAGTGGATGTCATTTTCTCAAATTATTTCAGTTGCCTTGACTTAAATAGCACTGCATTTACCATAAGGTGATTTAAACAAACTAATAAGCCCACCTTGAATTGTGTATAAGGTAAAGGTTCCCCTCTCACATACAGTATGTGCTAATCATTCCTGACTCTAGGGGGTGGTGTTCATCTCCGTTTCAAAGCCGAAGAGCCAGCGCTGTCCAAAGACATCTCTGTGATTGTGGCCGGCATGACTAAATGCCAAAGGCACATGGAATGCTGTTACCTTCCCACCAAAGGTGGTCCCTATTTTTCTACTTGCATTTTTTATGTGCTTTTGAACTGCTAGGTTGGCAGAAGCTGGGACAAGTTAACAGGAGCTCACCCAGTTATGCGGCACTAGGGATTTGAACCGCTGAACTGCCAACCTTTTGATCAACAAGCTCAGTGTCTTTAGCCACTGAGCCACCACGTCCCTAGAATTGTGTATAACCAAAGTTAAAAGCATAACTATAGTCTGAATACAGATACTTGAGAGACTCCATCTTTTTTTCTTCCTGAGAAAATTACCATCTGCTCCAGTTCTATGCTTTCTGTTTTTTTATCTGTAAAATGACATATCCTCTTATTTTAAGATTACTGTGTTTTGTGAACTTTTGATGGAAACTTCAATTAAAGGCTTCTGGAAAATCCAGATATATAGTATCAACAAGGTCACTGCTATCTGAAAGCCTACTAACACTCAGAAAATTCTAGAATGCTGTTAAGGCAAAACTTACTTCTGCAAAATATGTTATTTTCATTCCTTTCTTGGTCATTTTTTAAAACTGTCGTTTCTACCAATTCACTTGGAACATATTTCAACTTAGTAGCTGTTAATTTTCAGTTCTGTTCCTTTTTTTTACAAATGTGCCTCCACTAAGCCAGGACTTTTTAAATTCTGTTCTGCAAATCCCTCAGAATTTGATGAGGTTTTCTGAGAGATTTAAAAACAAAGGGAAAAAGTTAATTTAAAACATAGCCAAATTCTAACCACTAGAGCTTTGCCTCTTGACTAGGAATTCTAGATTCTTTCAAAAGTTCCACTGTCTGAAAAGTTTTGAAAAGCCTTATAATAAACTTTTAAGGGAAAAGGATGTTTATCATTTTTTCCAGATTGTATGCGAGGATGTGAGGATCCTAATCTTAATGTGAGGATTTTAAATTCAATATATTATTGTCATAGAAGTCTAGGAAAAATCAGGCAGCTTTTCCCTGGGTTCTTTCTCAAGTCAGGAATTCAATAAACTCACCAGATGATCAGTAAAGATTTTTTTAAAAATACATTTATCCACCCAAAATTATCAATAAGCTTTGGATAGGCAGCCAAAATAGTGTGTCCCTCTGTCTTTCTTTTTATAGAGTTTTAATTTAAAGGTTTAGCTAATCATTAACAATGGAATGGGTTACCTTATTACAAACAAATGTTATCTTAGAGTGAAAGCAAACACTTCCTTATTTATAGTTAAACACGTATCTTTTTATCTAGAGCTAAAACATTTTCTATGCATAGGAATATATGTTGTTATATGGGTTTTGCTATTTGATATCTCTTGTATATATACTGCATGGAGCTTTATTAAATGATATTCCTTAATTTAAACTTACTGTAAACATAAAATTCCAACAGAAGGATTTTAGATCAACAATAATTACTTATTTCCAGTTAGCTGATGGAGGAGTCAGGCAACTTCTAAATTAATAAAATAAATCTGATTATCATAAACGTGACTGCAGGGATGCATTAAAATCATGCAAAACCTTATGCAATTGGATTCCTATTGTATATATTCTCCTGTTGTTTACTTAAACGTAGTCCTTGAGTTTTGATGATAAACGAGCCCTGCAATTGCAGTTGTAAAGCAGGTTGTAAAGCAGGTCACTAGTGACCAGACCTGATTTTATGACATTTTTGTAGTGATTGTTTAAGCAAATGCAGCAGTCATTAGGGAAATACATTGTTTGCAATGGGGCAGTTTTTGCCAGAAACAGGAAGTAAATACTGGTTTCTAGCAAAACCATTGTAAAATCATGGTCAAATAACCTGCAAATGACCATAAATGTGGGCTGTTTGCCAAGCATCCAAAATGTCATGTGACCATAGGGTGGGTGAAAACAGACATCAGAATTTTGAAACCAAGTCCCAAGTAGCCCTTTGTGTGTGTGTGTGTGGGTGGGTGTTCTGTTGTAATTTCAAATAGTTGCTAAAAACTACCTACAGCAGTGGTCCCAGGGGTGAAATGCCACCGGTTCGGGTGAACAGATAGTAATAAAAGCTGCTGGTTTGGGTGAACCGGTAGTAAAAAAATGCTGCCAGTTCATCTGAACTGGTATTTCTGACAATCAGCTGTGCTGCATGATTTATAGTCACAAGAAAGTAAATCCTGCTTTCTAGCAAATCTAAATCGCACGGCACAGCTGTTCCCCCTGCTGTTCTACTTACCTTCTTAAGCCTCCTTTTTCCGCACTGTGCGGTAGTGCCTGCAGTGCACACTGCAGCGAACTGGTGGCAAACCTTGGAGGATTTCACCACTGAATGGCCCCCAACCTTTTAGGCACCAAGGACTGGTTCTGTGGAAAAAGGTTTTTCCACAGACCGAAGGGGGCATGGTTTCATGTGCTGTCTGCATCCCGCAGATGGGGCTTCGCTTGTTTGCATGGCCTGGTTTCTGGCATGCCGCAGACCACTGCCGGTTCCCGTACAGGGGATTGAGGACCCCTGATTTACAATACTGCTCAACATACAGCAATCCATATCCACATTTCTTAGATATCCTTTGCTTCCTAGGAAACAAAATCTTTTAAAGATCTCTTCTTGATTATATAAAGTTCTTCCTTGAGAAGGAGGATTTACCTCTGTAGTTATGCTCTAACTCTAAACCTTCTGGGTAATTTTCTCTGAAGTTATGTAACAATGTTGCAGAACAAGGCAGATAAAATAAGCTGTATGGTACTCCACAAATCAAATGCTGGGAAGTGAAACAAAATAACCGCTGCTATTTGGGTGCTGACTGTAAATCGGGAACTGCTATAATATTATTGCATCTTAAGCAATGGCACAATATTATGATCGATGTGACAAATGTTGCTGAGAAATCCGGTAGAAGCAGGCCATCCTCCACTTTTCAGTGTAGAGAATCCACCAGGGCAATTGTTGCAAGTTTTGAATTTCAAGTAGTTTGTTGGAAAAGGATGACGACACAATGATGATTGGTATGAAGGCTCTCCATCATACCAATCATCATTGTGTCGTCATCATTTTCCAACAAACTACTTGAAATTCAAAACTTGCAACAATTGTCAGTTGTTCTAATTTTGAAGGTTTATTTTCCCCCACCCCAAATAAGGGCTTCATTTTAGCCATTATTGCTAATAATAATAATAATAATAATAATAATAATAATAATAATAATAATAATAATAATAATAATAATAATAATTTTATTTCTATACCGCCCTTCTCCCGAAGGACTCAGGGCGGTGTACAGCCTATTTAAAAACACAGAACAAAACAATTAAAATTTAAAATCATTAAATAATTAGGCTCCAATTAAAATCCCAGAAATTTAAAATACCCCAATTTAAAATCGTTAATAGTCCAGCCTGGCGGAACAACAGGGTCTTCAGTGCGCAGCAAAACACCCGGAGGTCGGAGATCTTACGTATTTCCGGGGGCAGTTCATTCCACAGACCTGGGGCTCCCACAGAGAAGGCCCTTCCCCTGGGTGTCGCCAGCCGACATAACTTGGCCGATGGCACCCTGAGGAGACCCTCTCTGTGGGAGCGGACTGGTCGGTGGGAGGCTATTGGTGGCAGAAGTCGGTCTCGAAGGTACCCGGGTCCTATGCTTATGATATTTTATGTGCATGATTTTTCTTTGCTTCTGTTAAAAAAATAGACAAACTCATAATCCACAAGAATTCTCATGTGTTATTAAATGTAAATGTTTAACTGAAATTATAGGGCTTTCTTAATTAAAAAATGATTCCTCTTAAAAAGGAACAATGGTTTTGCTGCTGAATTTCATAGGAAAACAAAAGCTAAATGCAAATTGTCTAAGTACTCTCAACATTGGACATCCCCCACCCGAAAAAGAACCCCAGGTTATGTGAGTCAAATTACAAGCAGGTTCTGGTTATTTTCTGAGGCTGAATGCATATATGTTCTTCAACAGTAAATAAAATGCAGAGCTTCAGAGCAAGTTCATATAGTACTTCAAACCTATATTATTTGGTATACATCTAAGATCTGATTAACTAATGAAAAATTGATATTTCTCACAACTTTGTACTTGTGCATGTTGGGATTACTCAAGAAAACTGAGAACTAATGTTTCATTTAATTACTAAGTTTCCCTCATCAAGTTCTGCTATGAAGCAGCATATATGAACTACTAAATTACCCACGTGGATGGCAACAGCTTGATGGCAACCAATCAAAAACGGATTAGTGCAGTGAAAACACAGAAATCACGGAAATTGGTGGCAAAGCCTTTAATTGGAACCAAGAGTTTTGGGGGAAGGCTTTCCTTTTCCCGCTAGCCAGTTAGTTAAACTGTAAATCTCGCCCCCTCCCGGCGACCCAGCGGCTGAAAGGCCAGCCAATCCCCAAGCTTGCGATATCGCTCCGCCCAAAAAAACTAACCCATTGTTTCTGATTGGCTAAGCCGCGCCGGGGAGCAAAATAATCGCGGCGCGCCACATCAACTCTTTCTCAGCTTGAAGCCCTTCCCACACGCGGTCGGCGGCGACAATCGCCCTTTGCTGACGTCATCTCCATCCGTCCGTTCTTCGGTTCGGAAGCCTATCGGGAAGCCTTCGTAGGCGAATCCAAAGGCGTGTTCTTGGCCAAGTGTCGCAATGCTTCCTTTTCTAAAGCCTGCCTTCCCTTGTCCGCCCGCGGCCGTATGTCACACCCTTGGCTCTTAAAGGAGACGCGTCGTCCTTTGGGGCCGAGGCGGAGTTGGAGGCGCGGCGAGGCTTCGCTTCGGGGCCCCCGCCCGCGCTTCCCCAGGCGCGGAACGTTCTGAGCACAACTTCCGCGAGAAGTATGCGCGTGAGAGGAGAGCGGGGAGGTTGCGGCGGCTGCGACTCCTCCGACCATGCAATGGCGGTCGTTGGTGTTGGCGCTGCTGGCCCTGAGACTGGCCGGGCAGGCCCTCCTGTGGCTGGCGGGGCCCAGCTTCGGCTTCTACCAGCAGCGCCTCCGCGCCTTTTCCTGCGGCAGCCCGGCCAAGGAAGGAGAGTCCTCCAGTTCGCGGTGCCTCAAAGCCCCTCACTGGGCCTCTTTCTTGGGACGAGCATGGGGAGCCGATAGCGGCGGCGGCGGCGGAGGCGATAACGGAGGCGGCGGCGGCGGTGGTGGTGGGAGGGAGAGCCCCGGCCCCACCGCTGCTTCTTCCTCTTGGTCCCGCCGCAGTGGCGGCGGCGGCGACGAGTATGAGCAGCGCTACAACCGGGCTTTCCCCCCTCAGCTCCGGGCCCAGTTGCGCGACTCCGCCCGCAGCATGTTCTCTTTCGGCTACGACAACTACATGGCCCACGCTTTCCCTCAGGACGAGCTGAACCCCATCCACTGCCGGGGCCGAGGGCCCGATCGAGCCGACCCGTAAGTTGCCACGCCGGGCTCGGGAGGCGTTGAAGGAAAGAGTCGAGAAGGGTAGAGGTTGCCCGCTTTCTCCCAGCCCCGGTTGTGTGTGTTACGTTTCATGGGCGAGAAGAGGTGGAAAAAAAACAGGCATTGGGTTAGCAGCATCCGAGGGGAGGTAGCTGCCTCCTTCCCTGTAAGTTAAAATGGACAGTGGGTGTCTTGTGAGACGGTAATTTATAGAGATTTGGCTTTAAAAAGAAAGTTTGATTAACTGCCGAGTTCATTACTATGTGAGGACCGAGAGGTACCTTGAAAGTACATTTTCAAAAGATAAGAATAGCTTTTATCCTTTTGATTCAGTTATCCCTCAGTGGTTCCATTCAAATCTTTATTGCCAGTGCACAACATATGTACAATGAGATTGGTTGGGCTCCCTCAGGGCACCCCCCCCCCCACAACACAATACAACTCACAGTGAAGACAGAAAATCCCTAACCCAATAAATCATATTCACAAAACACCTAGTCCTATTGCACCAGTGTGAATATGTTAATGTGTTTCCAGTTCATTAACGATTCATTGCATATATCAGAACAATTATAAAATGCCCTGATTTAGGTGCCTGACAATAACCATAAAACTCCCCAGTAGTAGGTGTGGAAGGTAGTGCAAGATTTGCAGGATATGAACAGATGAAAAGTTACCATAGTGGATAACAACAAAACATGATTATTATTTACTGAAGCCTTCCACTTCTTTGACTCTGCCTGTGGAAGGATTTAGTAGAGGATGACAACCATGATTTAATGGAGTCTTTCAAATCCCTTTTCTTTGTTAGATTTTATAGTCCAGCGTCTGACAGAATTAAGTTGGATTTGATGATCATATTTTGCGCGTTGTTTATACTTCTAAAGATCCTTGGCCTTCTTGAAAATTGCATAAGCGTTGCTTCATTCCTCCCAAGAGGAATCTTTCTCAGTTGTAAATACTAAGCTTAACTGCTCTGAAAGTACTAATAATTTCTTTGTATGCCTGTCTCTTGCAGCCAGGTATATCAACCTCAGATTGCTTCTGAATAGTTGCACGCGTATGGTGTGGTGCACTTTTTAGCTTTAACAAATCTAAGGGGACATGTCTCATTACTTATATTTTTGGGCAAGTTGATTTAAAAGCGAGTTTTATGACATTTTAAAAAATAGTGTACTCTTTTCTAAATAATGCCAACCTTGAGAATATAATAAAAATCCTGATGGATAGTTCTATCTATTTTTCTCTTAGAATTTCTTACCATAGAAATAATAAATAATGTTTTGGGGAGCAATAGGCCATTCTTCGTGTAGTTCCCAACAATTGGCATTGATATTGGGGATAGAGCATGTATATAAAATCCATCGTAACCAGTAGGTCTGTGTAAGTTACTTGGAATTATTCCATCTGTACAGCAAAATCATGAGTAAAGCATTCATGATTTAAGTAGTTGTCCTTGCCAGAGGTTGGTGTGTCCACTTTAACAGCTGTTCCTGTGAATACATTCATAGAAGTCATCTTTGTTGAAACTGCTGAATTGAAGCAAACTTCCAGAAAATGTATATTGCTCTAATGAAAAATAGCTATTGATAGTTGCTAGTTCAATATAGGCTTATTTTCCATGGCTATGTAATCCTTTTTTAAAGTGATCACACATTGCACTATTTGATTTTGTAGTTTAATGGACATAGAATAGGGCATTGTTCTTCTTTTTTTTAACATACTACCTTTTTGTCTAGTAGCTGTAAAAACTTTTTGCTAATATTGATTAACATTGCATATTCATTTTACATGTATACTAGTATTATAATGCATATAATATTAGCAGCCTTTTTAGTGTCTCTTCTAATATTACCTATATAGAATTTACGTACACAATTGCCACAATAGTTTTCATTGTAACACATATGAACACATTCCTAAATATGTTCATATGTAACACATTCCTAAAGAACTTTAATCAACTTGGTCCTTGGAAGAATATTTGTAATGTTAATTTTTTTTTCCATGTGCATTCCATTTTATTTTGTAACAATGATATTCATTTACCATTTTATTTGCAGTTTTGAAATATTTTTCTGAAACCAAGTGTTATTTTTTGCTTTTAGTAATCTTAAAACATTAAAGACATCACCAAAAACCTCTCACTATTCATCCTTAACTTCAGAGATGATTCATACTGAACCCAACACAGGCCATTGAGAAATACTAGTTATGGTAGTTATCTGTTAAAAAAAAAAAAAAGCACAGCTGTTGCTCTTTTTTTCCTTCTTGATTATATAAGCTATGAATTCTCAGATTGCTACAGATTTTGAATAGTTTCTAAATAGAAAATATTGGCAAAATGGCAGTTTCTCTAATAAAACTATTTTTATGGAAATAATATATATCTGGAATCAGCTGTCATCTGACACAAATGGTTACATATAGAAATAATGTGAGGTTGACTTTCATATTTGATCTGAACAAAGATTCTTGGTACATGTGGAAAGCTGTTCATTCAGATTTATACATTTTCGTAGTGGACTTGATTTTATTAAAAATGCTTCAGAAACTTGGCTGTTTATTAGAAGTGCAGTTTGTCAGTATAAATTTGAACTTTTATTAGAAATAAAGTAATATAATGTGATGTCGATGTTATCCATGCTATTCTTTTAGATATTATAATTGTGGCTATTTTTAAACATGTGTGCCATTAAGAAGTACAGTTCCCTGATTTCTGTAATCATTCTTTCCAAATAGCCTAGATTATAATCTGATTATAGAATTAGCTAGATTATTGTAATTAGCATAACACATTAGGCAGGTAACGTGTGTGTATGAATATAATGATATATGTTATATTGGGAAATATTTGTGTAAACTCAAATTTTCGCAGATTAGGTTTATATGATCTTGTATCTTTTAAGTGTTTCTGATGTTATCTTGTTAGAATAATGAAACATTGAAGTAAATATTAACATTTTCTAAATAGCAAACTGTCATTTTGGTTATTTTTTCAAAGTATGTATAAAATCCCCATTGTTCTTGGATGACTGTTTTTTTAGGAGAAATGTTCTTTCTATATTTTTCATAGAATTATCATTAACTGTAGCTCCATTTTTTAAAAAAATCATAGATAATTAATTATAGACCATTTGGTTAAATTTAAGGAAATATATTCCATTTCTTGAAAAAAAGAACATTTAAATATGATTAAATATCATGTCTATAGATATTTTTCTGCAAAACAGTTATTCTTAATCATTAATATTCTAAAAAGAAAGTGTTTGCTGTATTAAAGTAATAAATGAGGATTTTTGCAAAATATAATTGATATCAGGGCTGTATGGTATTTACATCAATTTATACTTTACAGAATTTACTTACAAGGGAACAACAGCTTTTCTTTCTGTCATTTATAGCACTCCCTGTAGCTCCAAGCTTGAACAATTACATAAATATTTCATATTTTTTAGCGTGTTGTATAATATGGGGCCTAGTTAAGAACAGTGCAAAAAGTCTTAGGTCAGTTTGTAGAGAAAAATATCTCCCCTGTTTAGAGAGTTTAGCATGAATTTTTAAAGGAACTCTTAATTTTTACAATGATAAGATGCTATTTGGGCTGAGTGATGGCGTTTTGCTTCAGCTATTGCTACAACAAAAAGATGCTTTATGGATAATAACTCTGTGCTGTAAGATTAGTCCAATTCGACTCCACTTTTTCCATATGTCATTTTGGCTAAAATCACCTTGTGTAGAGTCCAGTACGTAATATACTGGGCTACATTATATCACATTAGCTGTGATATAAATAATAGATTATTGTTTAAAATACCATATGTCAGTGGTCCCCAACCCCTGGTCCGCGGACCGGTGCCGGGCCGTGGAGTACCTGGCACCGGGCCGCGCAGCGGCCGGGGGACATGAACGCTGCAGCGCAAAGGCTCCTGGGCCGTGCGCAAAAGCTCCTGGGCCGTGCGCAAAAGCTCCTGGGCCGTGCGCAAAGGCTCCAGGGAAGAGAACCCCGCGCAGGTACGCACGTGTGGCCCAAAGCCCCCACCCCTGCGCGCGCTCAGCGGGCCACGGTAAAATTATCAAAGGCTGATTGGTCCGCGGCGATAAAAAGGTTGGGGACCACTGCCATATGTATCCAGTTTCTAAAATCAGATTTGCTGAATCTACTATAATTCACTTGAATAATTCTTTTAATCATAATTAAAACATCAGTGGAAATAAGTCCCATCTACTTTGGTCTCTTTGGTCTACTTTGGTCTACTTTGACCATGATATTCCAAACATAGTTTGTCTAGGAAGTAAATAAAGGTGGGATAAAAAACAAATAAATGATAAACTATGAAAGTGTTAATATTAGGTTTAAGCTATGTAGCTACAGCTGCCATCTTTTATGCCCTTATCTAAGAATATTTTCCTTAAAATTATTTGGGATGTTCTTCCTGTTAATGGTATGTAGAATTAGGCTATATCACCTAAAATTTACCTAAGTGAATTAAGTCTTTTTAAATTTGGTTGAACTAACTCTAATGAAATTTATTTCAGTTCAAATCTGAATATCAATGATGTGCTGGGAAACTACTCGCTTACTCTGATTGATGCATTGGATACCCTAGCAGTGAGTTAAATCTATTTTTTTAATTTCTGAAAGGAAAACAAGTACTATCAGAAAAATATATATCAAATTTCACAAAAATATCTTCATTAACACAGTGCCTAATCCCTCAGTTTTGTAGTCTCGAGAATTGCTAAAGAAGATTTTTCTAGGCCAATATTGACAACAGTCCTGGTCTTGTAAGGTTATGAGAGGATCCCTTTCTTTAGCCTGTAATAGGGAGGTTTTTTTTTTTTCATTCATGCTTGGCTTGGGAAGTAGGCTTAAGCAAGAAGAGATTCTTTTCTGCACGCCATAGATTTAAGGAGTAGAGAAGTTTGTAGCAACCACAAATTTTACAATTAAAAAGTTTTGGCACAGAGGTACTGTTATTATTAGGTAGTTTTATACTGTAACTAATTAGGTAAATTAGTACTTTAAGAGTATTAAATATACTTTAATATTGTATTTCTATCCCATGTTATGTTAAGTTTCTTGGTAGCAGGGGTAGGGGAGAAATTATTTCAGTTTATATTTTAAGGTAAAGCTAATCATTTTATATTTCTCAACTAAGCCACATTTAGTATTTTACATTAATAGATTTCCAGGTTTTGTGATGGTGCTATATGAACAAAAATAATACACCAAAATATTTGTCATAAAGAAATATGTAGTTGTAACAGCAAAACTATGCAGGTGGCCCTTGGTATTTGTGGTTCCATGGCCCATGACTTTGTTTATCTATCATTGCTAAAAAAAGACACCATATTTTGGAAATTGTGGTAAAAGTTTTCAGTTATCTGCAGCTTTGCTTTTTTTTTTTTTTTTTTGTAACAGTCTTCCAATATTTGAGGCACTGTTAACAGAGAAGAGGTGGTCAACCTATTCTCCAAAGCACCTGAGGGCAGGACAGGAAGTAACGGATGGGAGCTTTATCAAAGAGAAATCCAACCTAGAATTAAGGAGAAATTTCCTAACAGTAAGAACAATTAATCAGTGGAATGGCTTGCCTCCAGAAATTGTAGGTGCTCCATCACTGGAGGTTTTTAAGAAGAGATTGCCATTTGTACAGAATTGTATAGGGTTTCCTGCTTAAGCAGGGAGTTGGACTAAAAGACATCCAAGGTCCCTTTCAACTCTGTTAAGTAATTCTGAAAAATGACAGAAAGGCTTTGCATGCACTGTATATAAAATATATTTTTTCAGGGTTTCACTATCTATGGTTCTTTGGCTGGAATAAAACCACACATAAGGACCATTTAATTATTAAAGGGAATGTTGTTTATAGAAACATTAAGAAAAATACCACACAAAGTTCGTGTTTTAGAGCAAATGTTCATAACAGCATAATTTTTGTAGGTGTGATCCTTTTTTGGAAAAAAAGCATAATGATGCAGAGATTGATTAGGGGAAGCACTTAAAACTGGAAAAGTGTATTGAAATTGACAGATTTGTCCAGCTCTTCAATTAAATCATATTGAAATAATTGATTTTATTACAAGCTGATAATTTGATTTTTTTGACCTCAATGTTGTTAGTAAGTCTGTACTAGCTGTGTGCCTATCATTAAATATTTTATCATGTTATTAAATACTTTTAAAATACATGTTACACATTTAATCCTGCTTTCTCCCCCTCTATCCCTGTCTCTCTCCCCCTCCCCTTTTCTTCTGTCGCTAGTTAAATGTTAAAACAGTTTTTGTAAATTAACACTTGATTCCTCTGTTGTTTTGTTTTAACCTAGTGAGTCCATTATCTGTAACAGTATCGTAAAACACTTTGTAGAAAATTTTGATAATAGAAATATAGATTGTCTTCTACTTATGACCAATTGTTTAACGACCATTCAAAGTTATGGTGGAAACGAAAAAGTTACTTATGATCCATCCTCGAAGTTGCAACTGCTGCATCACCCCCACAGTGATGTGATTGCATTCCAGGCGCTTGACAACCGCTCATATTTACGACTGGTTGCATTGTCCCATGGTTATGTGATCGAGTTTTGTGACTTTTTTTGCCATTTTCCACCAAAAAAAAATTCATTGGATAAAGCTGGATTAGGATTTACTACCACATGGTTTGCTTAATCATGGTCATGTGATTCCTTTTATTACCACCATAAAATAGAGTCCTATCATGTAAGTAATTTGATTTAACAAAGAAAGTTCTGGGCTTAATTGTGGTCATAAGAGTGGATTGCTTTTATATTTATATGACATTAATTGCAGATATTTAAATTTATTTTTCAAATTTAACAATTTTGGTATAAAAATGTGTGGAGAGTATTTTCAGATCTTTTTTTTCTTTTTCTTAAAGGTAATGGGAAATTCTTCAGAATTTCGGAAAGCAGTGAAGCTTGTGATAGACACAGTAACATTTGACACAGATTCAACTGTCCAAGTCTTTGAGGCAACAATTAGGTAGGATGTTGCTGAAATTTGACAACACTGAATGTGAATAATACATTCAAGAAACTCTGAAAGAAAATTTACTCAGTTTGCTCTAACTGATAAGATTCGCATTATCAGTGTCATAAAATAATAAATTTAAAGCAGTTCATACTATGGTTTAATAACTTGGGCATATAAGTAATAATTTATAAATTATAATTTGACTAGTTCTTTTAATGCAGCTGCTCATCAAAATCATAATAAAGTTTTGCTCTCCTATTTGGCTCAGTCTTATCCAATAAGATGATATATATTCCACCTGGCAACTATGAAATGAAGGATTAAGGGACAAAGTCAGAACTTTATGATTAAGAAATACTTGTTTTGAATGGATTTAAATCTCCAAGAATGCATGAATTACATTCATAAGTACTGAAGGACCTTGTTGATATGCTGCCTGAATTTATATGTAATCTTTGAGAAATCTTGGAGAATGAGCAAGGCCAATGTAATTCTTTATCTTCATAAAGGAGATAAGGAAATTGAAGAAGGATTCTTGTAGATGACACAAAATCTGGGTCAGTTTTATTAGGCTTTAAACTGAATCCTATAAGGATAGAAGCCCTGAGGCAGGCACCACTGATAAACACTTTTATATTACAGAAAGTGAAAGCTGAAATGTCATTTTTAAACCACTCCCCTCAAAAAAGTAAAGTAAAAAAAGAACATGGACTCATAAGGCATGAACTGTGAATGGTACCATTTGTAAGACAAAATAATAAAAGAGAGAAATTGCACTGGTGATTAAAAATATTGATTCTCGGAAATACATATTAATGAACATGTAATGCTGTCAAGAGCATTTGATGAACAAATGAAAACAATACTGTAATGTCTCTCATCACTTTCCCATCCAAGAAAATGTTAGTTCTTCCAAAACCAACTTGCAGTTCTTTCAAAAAGCTATCATTTGTAGCAATGGGAGACTTCAATTGTTCTGACATAAATTAGAGCCAATTCTATCAAATGTTATCTTTCCAGGAGATCCCTGATTTTTTGATGACGGCATGCTCCATCAGAGATTGGAGAAAGGCACAAGAACTTTTAGGGCAGTGATGGCTAACTTTTTTTCCTTCGGGTGCCAAAAGCATGTGCACGCATGCGCCCACACCCATAATGCAATGCCCCTCCTGCATGCCCCACCCCTCTGCACATGCGCGTGACCTCCCCCGCATGCGCATGCGACCCCTGCATACGTGCACAACCCCCCCCTTTTGGTCTCACATCCCAAAACAGCACTGGGGGGAAGCCTTTACCTCCCAAAACGGCTGGGAGGGGGAAAAAAGCCTTTGCCTCCCAAAACGGCTGGGGGGGGAGGGAAAAAAAGCCTTTGCCTCCCAAAACAGCTGGGGGTGGGGAAGCTTCCAAAACGGCTGGGAGTGGGGGGGAAAGCTTCCAAAACGGCTGGGAGGGGGAAAAAAGCCTTTGCCTCCCAAAACGGCTGGTGGGGGGGAAGCTTCCAAAATGGCTGGGAGGGGGGAAAAAAGCCTTTGTCTCCCAAAATGGCTGGGGGGAGGAGAGAGAGCCTCGCCTCCCAAAACATCACTGAGTGGGGAATCTCCGGAGATCTGGGAAGGCACAAGCAGCAGAAAGTGAGGAGAAAGGTAGGTCTCCCCATGCATGCTACTTGCAAGGCAGACCTGAAAATCAGCTGGCTGGCGGGATGCGCATGTGCAGTAGAGCTGAGCTAGGCAACGGCTCAGGTGCCCGCAGAGAGGGCTCCGCGTGCCACAGGTTTGCCATCACAGTTTTAGGGTGTTTCTATTGCTTTATTATGCTTTTCTGCCTTTAAAAATTCTTATTGCTGTGTTGAGATCTACTGATACAGAGTATACATACATTGCCTTACTGCTAATATGTGTGATCATAAGAGTGATCATAATTCTGTTATTTCTGTTGCTATAATATTCACAAATAATGTCTCATTTAAAATAACTCATATCATTTCTTTTAGGGTTTTGGGAAGTCTTCTTTCAGCCCACATAATAATTACAGATACCAGGCAGCCTTTTGGTGATATGACTATTAAGGGATACGATGATGAACTGTTGCATATGGCTCATGACCTGGCAGTAAGATTATTACCTGCCTTTGAAAATACCAAAACTGGAATTCCTTATCCAAGGGTATGTGTAGAAAAATTGCCAATTTTCAGGCAAAGGAAATTCAGTCTTTTAACCCAAGGTGTAACATGTTAAATATTTGAATTTAACTTTGTCTTTAAAAATGTCCTCTGTGTATCCTTTTTGCTCTTAGCACTATCTACAAGCTCAAGCTGAATATGCCACTGCCATTGTTTTAATACATTTGGAAAGCAGATTCTGTAGTAAATATACTGAATGAACTGCTGTTTCCTCAAGGATTTCAGTGTTCTGATTTCTTGATGGCTGAATAGTGACATGGTCTAGATATCTCTTTAAGATAATTTCTCTGTGGAATATGATGCAAGTTCGTGACAGAGCACTGATGAAATGTCTGTCACTAACTTTGAAACTTTGAAAGATAGTAATACAGCTGCTTATTACTTAGTAAGCTTGCTTATACACCTTCATATCTTTGCAGGTGAACTTAAGGACAGGAGTTCCTTCTGGAAGCAATAATGAGACTTGCACTGCAGGGGCTGGATCATTACTGGTGGAATTTGGAATTCTAAGTCGGCTTCTTGGGGATTCAACTTTTGAGTGGGTTGCCCGTCGAGCTGTAAAAGCCCTCTGGAACTTAAGGAGCAATGACACTGGGTTACTAGGTACTTATTTTTTTTCCTGGATATCATTCATATCACTTCTTTGGTTTGTATTCGTATTCTAATAGCTGATCCTTTGTATTCATATTGATAAAGAGAGCAGAATCTTTCGCCACTGAATTAACTAGCTCTCTAGACATTTCCAATTGCTTGGGAATATTAAATTAATCACTATAGCACGTGCTGTCCTTAATCTTATCATTTATATTAGGTTTGTTTGTTTTTTAGCGTATAACACATGTTAGCCAAGGATCACCGAGATGGCTGGCTGCCTCTGTGAAAGGAATTTTTTGGGGCACTGTTATCTTTTACCCGTGGGACGCCTGAATGCCAGTATGCAATTGAGGGAGGCTGCTTTCTTGTCCCTATATGGTTTATTCGCTCACCGGAATCGAGCCGCCGACCTCAGCAGTGTGCAGGCCCAGCGTCTTGCCACGTGAGCCACCACGGTCCCCTATATTAGGTTGAAAATGGAACCTCTAATCAAATGGAATAAGTTCATTCCTGTGATTTGTATTTTCCATTTTTTTGAGTTCAAAAAGCAGTTTTGGTGCTGTATTTGGGAGTAGTTTAGAAACACCTGAAATCCAGCATGTACTCTTCTTTTTTAAAGATTCAGAATAGTAATAAACACTGATACAGTGGCAACATTTCTGGAACATTGCAAAAGTATATTTGTGGATTCATATATAACATATTTGAATTGTGAGCCAATATGGTTAGTAAGACTGATTCTGATGTTTTTCTGAGTGATCTTTTCTGGACAAACTAGATGAGTATCCATTATTTAGAAAGGTAAGATAAAATGATTACATTTAGATATAGTTCATATGCTATGTGGACATTGGAAAATATAAGTTCGTATTGCAGTATTGGATACTTTAAAATATAACATAGCTGAAAATTTATCCAAATGAGTCAACTTTCTCTTATTTGATTTTCCCTTTGTTGTTGAGAAGCATAAGTAAAAGGCATATGTAAATAATACACAGAGGGAGGGAGGGAGGGAAGGAAGGAGAGAGATAGTAACATCTCTTGGATGAAATAGACCTCAAAAATTAATTTTTATACCTTATGTTAAAGCCTACATGTTTCAAGATTTCTCTTTTGTTGGGAGTTTGAATTTAGGAAGAACCCTTGTTAGAATGTATGTTTTTGAGTGCATTAATGAGTAATTAAGTAGCAGAAAATTCCATGAAAAAGAAAAATGTGCTCAATATATTGAATCCTTGCCTTGGATTCAGAGTATGGACTTAGCCCAACTGTCAGTTAATGCTGATAAACCTTCAATATGCTAACAGACCTTCAAAATAAAAGATTTATTTCAGAGAATGATTTGTACCTTTTCATATATGTGTAATCTGATTTATACTGTTGAGTTTTATTATGTACTGATCTTTGATGGCAATAAAAATTATAATTACTTTAAGAAATACACAGGGTAGGAAATCCTCTTTCTACTTAAACTACATCTAGAAAAGAAGGAAACGTGAGACATGGTGAGAGTTGTTTTTTGTCTTAGACCCAGAGACTTATTTAACTAGCAATATGCCAGATGAGAACTCTCTTTTCCTGTCAGAACAGCTCATAGGTGCAAAGAGATGATGCAATCATCAGCAATTCTTAACTGTCCACCCAGATATAGATAGCTGATAAATAACTCATCTAGTTCTGAAGTCTTTTGTGACTCATTGTTCAAGTAACAAAAAAGCCGGTGGGTGTTTATGCTCTGGGATTCCCTAAGCTATAGGACAAGGTGTGTGTACAATCCATTCTTTAGGTCAGGTTGCAATAAATGAGTCATGGAGAATCATGCAATAGAAAATAAACCATAGATATGTCGAATGTTCTGAAATACACATCTAAAGCTAGAACTATATGGTTCCTAATTCTCAGCAAATCATATTTTTCTGTCTTAAATTGATTGATTGATAAATCAAATTAAATGTAAAGGTTTCTAATTGGATTGTTTTTTTTTTAAAGCCTCATATGAAATCCTCTAAATAATAGGCTTTCTACCCATCTATATCAATTGACTAAAGGAAGGTTCTGTGATTACCGTATTTTTCGGAATATAAGACGTACCTTTTTACCCCCAAAAGGGGGTGAAAATTTAAGTGCGTCTTATACACCGAATGTAGCCCTGCCCACCCACTGGCCCCCACCACTTTGGCTTGTGCCTCGCAGAAAACAGCAAGAAAAAACAGCCCCTTCCAGCTTCAACATAGGTTAATTAGCACAAGTTGATTAGATCTGCCTCCCGACTCTCAGCTGATTTGCTCTCAGCTGTTTTACGCAGGGCTCTCCTGCTTGCTGCAAAGAGTGCTGGAGCAGATTTTTTTCCCCTAGCTATGCTGAAAAAATGAAACTGAAAGTAAAGCAGTCTCTTTCCTGCACCATGACAAAATGAGGCAGAGAGATTTCTTTTTCTTTTTCCTCACCAAAAAAGGTAGGTGCAAACAATGGGAAATTTAGGGCAAAAGAGGAGAGTTCAAAATTTTAAAACACAAAAGAAAAAAAGCTCTATTTAACTAGGGAATTGTAATAATTGAGATACTATTAATTGTATATTGTGTTGAAAGCAGAAATGGTTAAGTTGTGGTTTGGAGGAATATAGGGGGAAAATTATTTGGTTTATTATTATTGGTAAATATAATTAATTCATTTGTAAGAGATTGGATTGTATGGAAATAATTGGAATATTCATGTTCATATTGATTAATATACAAAAAAGATAGTTATAACTAATTGATTTATATAAAAATGTTGAATTTATATTAAACAATTGTAATATTAAATAATTAACCAATGTGAGGATGAATATAAAAATAGATGACAATGGGAAGGGGTATAATATAGAATCGAAGGGGAAAATTGAATTTGATTAAGATTAGAGATGAGAATAAAGGGTAATATTGGTTTTTTTTAAAAAAATAGATGAGGAATAAATATGGCAAAAAGGAAATATAGAAATTGTAAATTTAATTGAAATGACTAAACACTGTTTAAATTTGTGAACCAGCCAAATACACTGTTCAAAGAAAATACATTGTATGTTTGTATGTGTGTTTGTCTAAAAAATTAAAAAAAACTTAAAAAAAAAACCAAAACAACCAAAAAAGGTAGGTGCGTTTTATACTCCGGTGCGTCTTATACTCCGAAAAATACGGTATATAGAAACTTTTCTAAGTTGACATAGAATGGAGATTTTTTTAAATGATTTATTGCCTTACCTCCCCAGGAGGTTGAGATCTGTGTGATTAACTAAACAATTGTAGAAGGGAGAATTGTCTGTACATGGAAGCTTCTGCTGACTTACATAATTTATCAAGGGAGTAGACAAATTAAATGTAGTCCAATATTAATGCAGCTTTGAATTTGGTTTTATCTTTGTTTTCTGATAATATTGGCAATTGTACAAATCAAAAATCTCTAGTGTGATGTTATAGATGTGATGCCTGCTAGATTTGCCACTTATGTCCAAGAATACCTTCTGTAAAATTCTTCTTTACTTTAAAGCAAAACGTATGAAACAGCCATAACTCATTTATTCTCTGTCTCTTAAAATAATATTTGTGTTTATTATTATTACTATTGATGCTGCATAAATACATTAAGAAGATTGGATTACATCCTTTATCTGGTAAATTATCTGCAAATTTTAATCTAAAATAGTAAACTCCTAATTGTCTTTCAGATTCACAGATAAATATATTAATAAAGTATATGGATTGTTCTTTGGCTATATATAATGCACATCATATATTTAAGTAAAGTGAATAAGGTATTTACTTATCCCAAAATATTCATATTTGACTATTTTGTATCTTGTAATTTTACTGTACTCAGAATTATGCTTGTTTTTAATATTTAGGTCCTGTGTGAACTTCCATAAATAGATGTTCTTTAATTTAGTATTATTGTACAAATATGGGAATTTTATTCTCCCTTGAGAGTTGTTTAACTAGATTATGATTCAGATATGTGCATTTACATTTAAACAATATTTGCTTTTATCTTTCTCTCTCTCTTTTCTTATTTCATAGGTAATGTTGTGAATATTCAAACTGGCCATTGGGTAGGAAAACAAAGTGGCTTGGGAGCAGGTTTAGATTCATTTTATGAGTATCTTTTGAAATCATACATCCTCTTTGGAGAAAAA
The DNA here is from genome assembly GCF_029215685.1 of Pituophis catenifer annectens. Taxonomy (NCBI): domain Eukaryota; kingdom Metazoa; phylum Chordata; class Lepidosauria; order Squamata; family Colubridae; genus Pituophis; species Pituophis catenifer. The sequence continues at coordinate 62,443,903 of NW_027256882.1, forward strand.
GAAGATTTAGAGATGTTCAATGATGTTTATCGGAGTATTCAGAACTACTTAAGGCGAGGGTATGTGAATTATGGGTGCTATTTTTAAGTTATTATAATACTGTTTGGAGAGCCAGTTTGATGTAGTGGCTAAAGCATCAGACTAGAAACTGGGAGACCATGTATTCTAGTCCTGTTTTAGGTACGAATTCAACTGGGTGGACTCGAGCCTGTTACTCACTTTTGGAAGATGATAATAATTTGGATAACAACTTGCATAAAACTTGCCAAGAGAACCGTGAGGACTACTCAAGTTACCAAGAGCCAACAATAATGATTTGAAGGCAATAAATAAATCACCATTGAGTGATAGAAAATATGAAATGGGTTGATTCCATCTATGTTATAAGTAGTCTTTAAGTTAACCACTTGTTCAGTGAACAAAGTTACAGTGATACTAACTGAATGGTAATTATATACGGTCTCCAAAGTTATAGAGGTTGCAGCACTCCAGTGGACACATGATCAAAATTTAGGTGTTTGGCAGCTGCCCACACTTTATAACCAGGAAAGCACTTCAACTCTGTCTCACCTGTCCATCACTTCCCCATCTATGCCCTTTTGGTCCCAACAATCTGTGGCCCCTGCCACCCTGTACTCTTCTAACTCCACTGATTTTTGTCATCTTCTTACTCCAGCTTTTGACAAGATGGCCATCCTGTTCTTTGCTAGGCACCCAAGGCTTTCTGCTTGAGGTTGCAGATGGTGGTTTCCTAAAGAGATCTCAGGAAAAAGACCTCATGTGACCCACCACTGCCTCATGCCCCAGCAGCAGCAGGAGTAAGAAGCTAGTAAAAGTCAACTGGGATGGCGGAGTATAAAGCAGCAGGGAACTTAGAGTGGTGTGGGTGGCTGCAACTGGGCCGGGTTGGGGCTTCTTGAAGTGGCTGCAGCTTCAAACCATGTTACGGTGAACCAGACTGAACTGTCTGTGGTTCCATGCCACGCTGCTTGGCTAGGTTGGGGCAGCTGCAGCCTCAGGAGTCTTAGGGGCTTCTGGCAGGAGCCATGAAACCACTGAGTTTCAACATGGCAAACAGCCCCAGAACCATGTGATTCTGGAACTGATCCCTCCTACATTTTGCAATGTAGGAGGGATCAAGCCAGGAATGGCTTGGATTAGGGTGGGTCCTCGGCTCATGACTGGTAGAATTGGGCTAGTTATGCTAGGATTGCTGTCTGAAAATGATGCAATCCCAAGACATTGAGGTTTATTACCATATTGCTTAGTAATGAAAGTTCTCATCCCAATTGCTGTGCTAAATCAAGGATTATTTGTATATTACTTCTTTGTTTATGAAGAAAACGTATATATTTTAGAATATTTTTTTAAAATTTGTGAGTTAACTTTTCTTTCCATATTTTTTTGGCCTTGCCTCATTACTTCCCTACAGTTTTCATAGACATATTACATTATACATGTAATGAAATGCAGCCCCGAGTCAGAAAAAAATTGTCCATACTGTCTATATTCTTAGTAAGTGTACTAATACGTGTTGGGCTTTGAATTGTTCTCATCATTACTTGCCCTGTATCAAGTTACAGTTAAGGTACATCTCTGGGGTTGGAGCTGTATTGGATACTATTAATACTGTATTAATAATATAACATATACTTTGATTTTAATGATGCTCAATAGTTATTACAATTTTTGCTATAATCCTTGCATTGAGTGGTAGAGAATTAAAAGAAATACCGTTTGATAACTTCTTCAAACTATTGAATATGTATGCTTGTAGATATAGTGTCTTGGGTTAGGACTTGATGTCCAATTACCCAGTTTTCAGAACAGAAAATTCAATACCAGTTAGGACTATTTATTAATTGCACTAACAACAATAATAGTAATTTAACTTGCCTGCCACCTGACTATTTGTGATTCTGGGTGGCTCATAATCAAAGAAATTACAGTCAAAATAATAAAACATAAAAGATGGAAGAATAAAAGATGGCACTCACAATGAAATGAGTCTTTCAGTCCTCCTGGGTGATATCTGAGTAATTGCTCTCTGTAACAATTGCATGCCATTTGATCATAGGAACTGAAATTATGGATAATTCAAATAATTGAATAATTGTTTCTCGCTTGCCCTCAAATATTGGTATGAAATATTGTACATCTTTTTTCATAGGAGGGAAGCCTGCAATGAAGGTGAAGGAGACCCACCTCTTTACGTTAACGTTAATATGTTTAGTGGCCAGTTGATGAACACCTGGATTGATTCTCTTCAAGCTTTTTTTCCTGGACTTCAGGTATTTGTTCTGAGGTGGAGAGAAAATAGGAAATTTGAAATATATGTATGGTAGTACATCAAGAATTTCCATTTGGTGTGGAAATGGCTGGGAATTTATTAGAACAGACTACAAGCTTGTGCGGGGAAGAGAATCAAAAGCCCATTTCTTTATCTAGTACTTTGAAGCCCCAGTTGTCCCTAGGAAATGTCATGGTGTCAGGTTTCGAGGTCGTCTCAAATAAATTGCATTTCAAACAAAGTCTTTGATGAAAAACTCCCATTTATTAAGCACAACATTCTAACTCCGACTCCATCGCAGCCAACACTGACTTCCAGACCCAAAACTCTCCCTTTCCGTTCCCCACTCCTCTGCACTCATTGGCCATCTTCCAAGTCACTCTACCCTTAATCTACTGCTCCAGCTCAAAGGAATTTCCCCCCTCCCATCCTATCTCCTAGGGGATATTATCTCCAGGGAAAATAAGTAGGTGAAACGTCAAACGTCCCTTTCCAGACGCCTCCACTTCTCCTTCTTATGTCAGCACTAGAGTAAATGCAGCTTGAAGTTCTGACACATGGTGCTTCCCACCAAATTATTTAATTTCGGGGATGCTTTACCTCCCATCAATGCAAATAAATCATGATATTACTTTATTTATTTACATAAAGAAAACAGCATATGGATGTCTCAGGGTGTCTGATAGGTACAGTGGTGCTTTCTTGCTTTAGGATGAAATAATAACCCTGACCCTGAGTCACAATAAAGAGTAGTGTGCATTCTAAATAAAATCAACAACTATTAAATGTAATGTAGAAAGTTTTATTTTTGTTATTTTGCTTCAGGTTTTAATAGGTGATGTAGAAGATGCCATTTGCCTTCATGCATTTTATTATGCAATATGGAAACGATATGGTGCTCTTCCAGAGAGATATAATTGGCAGTTACAAGCACCTGATGTCCTCTTTTATCCTCTAAGGCCTGAATTAGTAGAATCTACGTATCTTCTGTATCAGGTATTTTTTCAAAGCATGATTTTGAAATACAGTAAGTCCTTCATTAGATATAAAAGTCTGTATTATGTTTACTGCTGAGATGTGGCCTTTTGCACATTTTAGAACTGGTTCTCAGCTGCTGTTTTGTTTTTTTTTTAAATAAGGTTTCAAGTCTTTGTTGGACCAGAATAGACCAAAACTTGAAAATAGTATGTAGAGAATTAGAAAGCTAATTGTAGAAATTTCAGCATGAAGCCTTTCTGTACTGTTAGTTCTGTGATCTGTGGATTGGACCTCTATCCCTTCTGATTAGTGAAAGATGCCAGGGCAGTGATGGGAGGCTAGAGGTGGCTGATGGAAAATATGTCCTTGACTTAAGAGGGTTGTTCCCCTGTTCTAAAATAGGTAGTGTAGATCCTCAAGAAAAATTTCATGGCCCAACTATTTTGGATAATCGTAAACTAGTGTCCACTCTTCTCATTTTTAGGGAAGATTGCTGAGCAGGTTGCAGAAAGTCCTGGATTAGATGGATTATTTTTAGTTGAGATTCAGGCATGGGTGTGAAGCTGAAACCATGTTCTGTTGATTAACTTCAATTGGACCAGGACAGTGTCAATTCAACTCTACTGATCCTTTTAGTCTTTTCAGTGGTTTTTGATACCACTGACCACAATATTCTTTTGAATGCCCCTGTACTGAATGGGTTGGAAGTGGGTGGCACTCTATTGCCAAAGATGTTCCATTGAATCATTAGGGGAGCTGTGTTATGGTATTGTTTATAATACGTTTGTGCAATCTTTTTGCACGAACTGAATATATGTTCTACACTGTTTCTTCAGCTTCTTTGCACAGTCTGCACTTCAAATCATTTGGTGATTTTCAGTTCTGGCCTCAATTGCATTACTACAGATAGATTGCTCTTGCACAGCTAAAATCAAGCTTCATTTTCTTTTTTTAATGTTATTGTTACCATATAGCACTGTTTCTTACATTTATTTCCTTCCTTTCATTAGGCCACAAAGAATCCTTTTTATCTTCATGTAGGAATGGATATTCTTCAGAGTCTGGAGAAGTATACTAAAGCAAAGTAAGTTTTATTTATAAATTACTAAATCCTTGCAGAACTGAACTGTGTTGCTGTGACATAATTCAAACATATATACCTTCTTAATGTTGACCTAACAATTGAAGTTGAAATCCCATGTGTGGTTTCATGAAATAAGTCCTACTAATTCAATGTTGAGTGAATATGTAGAATTGCATAAGTGTTTTATTAGAAATACTAATAGGAGTGTTTGGAACTGTGTTTTCAAATAGCTCTAATCATATAACAATTTCATTACAAATTTATTTTTTGTATTTATTTGTGTCTAATAATCAACATTCCCGAGGCAACTTGAATGTGTAGTTGCATTGATTATATTTTCCAGCTGTAACTTTGTGGCTAACTTTGGGATATTGGGAATAACTCTGGCTAGAAATGGTTCACATAGCTGAGTAGGCTATTGCTGTTAATTGTTTTTGAAGTTGAGGAGAGTTACCATACATGAAAAATTTTATTTTATGGATGGAAGTGAAAAAAAGTGTTTGAAAAAGAAATTAAAATATCCCTTTTTTAATTTCTAATTTTTTAATTAAAGTTTTAATTTAATAACTATAAGACATACAGTAAATAAACCAGTTTTTTTCAGTTCTGATCTTTACTGCATAGGAAATAATTCTTCCTTTTTAAAAATGCTGCTTGAATATAACATATAAAACTAGTAGTATGATCCTACATCTGAATTATTAGGGTTGTTTGCAGGTACTTCTGATGCCTAGGTTTCATCAGAGAATATGAAGCTTTGTGAGATTTTTGTTCATTTTTTTCCCACTTGATTAGAAAGTGTTGCTGCCGTGCCATATTATACAGCTGGATTTCTGAGAGAAACAAAAGATGTTTCAGTTGTTGCAGTATCTCTGTTCTCAAAAGAGGCAATACTTCTGTTTCTTTTCTTCCTTCCTGTTGAATCTCTGGTCTGACTTTGTAAAATTGAAAGCTTCAGAACTAACTGGAGAAAAACTATGCTACTCAAATTGCAAGCTCTTCATAAAATGACTACCTTAATTCCTTAGACCTTTGCTATGGAGGTTGAAGCTAAAAAGGAGATGAAAAGTATTCAATTCTGTTTTTCAGATGTGGTTATGCTACTCTTCACCATGTTATAGAGAAATCCAAAGAAGATCGGATGGAAAGTTTTTTTCTCAGTGAAACATGTAAATATTTGTTTTTGGTATGTATGCTTCATAGGAGCACTTTTTCTTTAAAATACACTTTATTTACTAGAATTGAAATTAGGAACACACACCACTCCTTGCTGCTTGAAAGAAACACAGAGGGTAAGGATCCAAGTGACTGAGCTCACAATGGAGAATTCTGCCCTCTTCATCAAGTTCTTTGAATCCTGGTCACCTCACAAGATTCTGTTTGAATTACTTACTTAACTTAGAATTACTCTAATGATAATAATCCTACAACATACCTCATAAATAATATATATCAAGTAATAGCGTATATCTATTTTTTAGATTACTCCACAATCCTTGACACCATTGCCCATGACATCCATCTGCATATCTAAAAAGATTGAGAATTGGGCTGGGTTCTATAGTTCTGAAAATTGGTGGTTCTAGTTGATATTGGGGTGAGAGAACTAATTGATCCAATGGCTATATGAATGGATCCCATGAATGGATCCATGGCACTCTTACTTAATGTTTTTATAAAACTTCTGGGAAAAGTGAACTTTATTTAGAGGCAAGACCCCATGAATGTGAAGATATCTGTATCTACTTTTAAGCTGAGCAGGAGTTGCTAAGGTTATTCTGCCCTAGTGTTTGGAAGCTGCAAAGTTCTGGATGGGACAAAACAGGCTGCAATTGAATCCCAGTAACAACACATACTGGTTGTTTGCCTAGAAAACAGCTAGTTGGGACAAACCGAGAGCAGGAAGTGACTTTGAAAATAGGTAGTTTCAGCAGTTTCTCTCTCCCTGGGGAATATCATGGTGCCTATATTATGTATTGCATCTGCAGCCCTATCTTTTCACAGAGCAATCAAAAAATTTTTTGAAAAAACATTTGGAGGTAAAGAGCCATTTTATGTATTGTTTTTAGTTCCTGTGTGGTTTTGTTATCTTTTGCTTATTACAATATTATTATTGTATCATAAGGCATCATAAGGTATTTGAGTTTTGGATCTCCCACAGTCTCTGGAGTGAAATGAGATATAAATATTAAAAAATAAATAACATTATCCTCACACTTGGAGTATTACATTTATATATTCTTAAATTTCAGCTGTTTGACGAAGAAAATCCTGTGCACAAATCAGGCAATAAGTACATGTTTACCACAGAAGGACACATAGTATCACTGGATAAGCGCCTTCGTGTTTCAGTAGGGCAAAATACCTCCCCTCAGGAGCAGAAGAAACCTGGAAAGATAAAGCCAAATGAACTAAAAGCAAACAACTCCATTTCTAATGTAAGTATAGGCCAGTGTCTTACATAGTTTGAATTTAGGCGTTTGGTATTGTCCTAAAGATGCGAGTTCCAGGTATAGTTATAGAAGAGGCAATAGACATCACAATCTCCGGAACGTTTAAAAGTTTAAAAATTTTTATTTTAAAACTTGTGCTAAGCTTTCGTCGGCCCCTACCGACTTCGTCAGAGTATAAAATCCCCATTGAGGAGCTGCTTGCTTTTATGTAATGCTGATCAATTTGGTCATTGCGCGTGTAACAGGTCCACATCCTTGCCTTCCCCCTGTAATTATCTTTTTTTCTGCCTTAGTCATGCTGACGGATGACTGTGCACTTTCCCCTGCCTCCTTCCCCATTGTGTGTTGCCTCTTACTCTCCCTGGGGGTAACGCAGGGTTATCAGGCATTGCTTTGAAGGTATTTCTCCCGGCTCTCTCTCCCTCATTGTTATGCCTTTCCCTTTCCCTTGTGACCCGTCACAAGATCATGGGTAAAACAAATGGGTTTAGAGGAAGCAACGTGTATGCCTAAAAGGGAAAAATTTTAAACTTTTAAACGTTCCGGAGATCGTGATGTCTATCACCTCTTCTATATATATATAGAATGTATATATGCTTTGAGATTATTTAAGATTCTGGATACCCAGCAGCTTTTTCCTCTTTGTAAAGTGACCTGAGCTTTTTCATACTTGTGGAAATTTGCAAAAAGAGGCTGCTTTAATGAACGGCAAAGAGGAGTATTTGCATGAATTTAATAATTTAATTTAATTTAATATTTAAATTTATATACCGCCCTTCTCCCAAAGGACTCATGGCAGTGAACAGCCAAAAGTAAAAAACATCAAATACAAAATTTAAAAACAATTTAAAAATAAATTAAACAATTTGGCCCGACAGTTAAAATCCCCCATTAAAATCCAAATTAAAATACACAATTGGAGAGATTAGGCCAGCCCGACTTGATGAAATAAAAAGGTTTTGAGGGCCTGACGGAAAGTACGTAAGTCCGGAATCGTCCGTATCTCCGGGGGAGCTCGTTCCAGAGGGCAGGTGCTCCCACAGAGAAAGCTCTTCCCCTGGGGGCCGCCAGTTGGGATTGTTTGGCCGACGGCAACAATGAAGGGTGAAGTAGTACTTTGGAATCAATCTTAAAGCGTGCATAGTTCTAATATATTATTATTTCCGCTTGAAATACCTGCAGTATTCATGTTCATGGGGCAATTGATGGGGCAGTCTGAGCTTCACAATTGTATGCTGAGAACTGTAGTTGCAAATTCCCAGTTTTTCATCGCAAGACTGAAAGGGAAGCACTGTATTTTCTTTTGCCCTGACTAAAGTTATCTGCCTTAATGTAGGTACAAAAAATGAATTCAGCTATTTTCAAGTTGGATTTTAAATATAATGTAGCAAGGTGGGAAACAGATACACTTTCAGGGGAGAAGTAATATCTGAACAAGCTAGAGGTGGGGAGGTGTTAAGGCAGATTAGTTAGTCAGGATGATACTATATTCAACAAGTACAGCCATGTTTAACTATTTTCTTTCTATGTTGCTATGGAGCTAATAAGCAGTATAGGTAAGTTGACTTGAATATTTGCTCTAGATCATTTCAGTTAAATAACATTTATTCCTTGTGAAAGTCAGTGTAATTCATTTTGTGTTGTTTCAGAGGTAAACCTTTGTGGACTATTTCCCTGCTCAATTTCTAAAGAAGGTTTTTAACCTCAAAATGTAAAATATCTACATGTTTGTAATTTTCGGACACAAAGACTAATAACAAGCAGTACTTGAGCATCTTGACTTTTTTTTTTTTTTTTTTTTTATTGCAAAAGTTTTTCAATTACATTTTCACCCCTTTTTTCACCCCCCCACCTCCCTCCCCAAACTTCCCATCCTCCCTAACCCTCCCTAACCCTCCCTCCCCAGACTTCCCTATTACATACTCATAACTAATAACACTAATATATAAACCTGAACCCATCCCTCCCCCTATATAATTTTTCCTCTTTGTCTCTTTAAATAAAATATTTCTAATACATTATTTTCAAATAAAAGCTATTTGATACTTTCTAGTTTGGTATTTGTTCTGAACATATTCTATCCACCTTTTCCATTCCCATTCATAAGTCTCTTGTGAACAATCTTTTAAATACGCTGAAATCTTCGCCATCTCTGCAAAACTGGCCATCTTCAAAGTCCATTCCTCGATAGTAGGCAAAGCTTCATTCTTCCAATATTTACCTATCAACAATCTTGCTGCTGTTATCATATACAATATTAGTTTTATTTCACCCCGTGTAAAACCCTTAACTATACCCAATAAAAACAATTGTGGAGAAAATTGAATTTTTTTCTTCAAAACATTCTGCATGACCCACCAAATTTTTATCCAAAAAGCCTTAACTTTCCTACAGGTCCACCATACATGATAATACGTAGCATCCAAACATTCGCATCTCCAACATTTTGGCTGAACATTAGGGTACATACATGACAACTTTTTAGGATCCAAATGCCATCTATAAAACATTTTATAAAAATTTTCCCTCAAATTCTGCGACTGTGTAAACTTAACATTCTGAACCCAAATTTTTTCCCATGTTTCCAACATCACTGGTTCTTCAAAATTTTGTGCCCACTTAATCATACAATCTTTAACTAATTCAGTTTCTGAGTCCCTTTCTAACAAAACATTATAAAGCCTTTTAATATGCATTGGACCTTTCTCTCTTATATGTCTAACTAATTCTTCCTCATGCAGTATAATACCAGTTTTTTGGTCCTCTTTCCATCTCATTTGTAATTGATTATATTGTAACCAGGTTAAATTAATCCCTTCGTCCAACAGTGTCTGCAATGTCTTCAGCTGCCATCTGCCCGCATCTGTAAAAAGAACCTCTTTGTATAAAAACCCCCCGAGTGACATTATATTTGTATTCCACAAGGTATGACCAAGATTCAGCCATAGCGGTATTTTATAATCCCATTTGAGTCGGTGCTTCTTCCAAACTCTCATCAAAGAGTCTCTGAGTATATGACTTTTAAATACTTTATCAACTTTATCATCATAAAATAAGTAAGCATGCCATCCAAATTCAAGATCAAAACTTTCTGCATTCAATATTCCAGCCTTTTTATTTCCAAACCAATCACTTGTTAAAGTTAAAGCTGCTGCATCATAATATAACTGTAGGTTTGGGAGTTTAAGGCCTCCTCTTTCCGGAACATCTTGCATAATTTTCAATTTCACTCTCGGCTTTTTCTCGTTCCAGACAAACTTATTCACACCAGACTGCCAGACTTTCAGTTGTTTATCACTTTTAAGCACCGGAATCATTTGAAATAAAAACAGAAATCTTGGCAAAATATTCATCTTAACTGCTGCTATTCTTCCAAGTAAAGACAGTTGCAGCTTTTTCCAAGTCTCCATGTCTTTCTGAACCTCTCGCCACAACACCTCATAATTATTTTGAAACAATTTCATATTTGATTCTGCAACCTGAACTCCAAGATATTTTACCTTAGGTACAATTTCAAAACCTGCCTTCCTTTCAAGCTCATGTTTACGATCTTGTGTCATATTCTTAACTATCATTTTAGTCTTTTTTGAGTTCAGTTTAAAACCTGAAACTCTACCATAGTCTTGTATAATGTCGTTCATCAGGATTGTTGATTCCATTGGTTGTGATAGGGTAACAACCAGATCATCTGCAAATGCCTTTATTCTATAATCCTCTTGCCTTATCACTATACCTTTCAAAATTTTTGAGTCCCGTATTGTATTTAGCAAGACTTCCAATGTTAAAATAAATAAAAGTGGGGACAACGGACAACCCTGTCTTGTTCCTTTTTCAATTTTAAACTCTGTCGTCAAACTTCCATTAATAATAATCTGTGCTTTTTGCTCTTGATAAATTGCTGAAATCGCCTGTATAAATTGGTCCCCAAAGCCCATCTTTTTTAAAGTCTTTAGTAGAAAGTTCCAATCCACTCTATCAAAGGCCTTCTCCGCATCCAAAAAAACTAGCACTGCAGAAATCTGTTTATTCTTATCAAGATATTCCAATAAATCTATTACTTGCCTTACATTGTCCTTCATGTATCTGCCCTCAATAAATCCCGCTTGGTCCTCATGAATCACTTTTTGGATTACTGGCATCAACCTGTTGGCTAATACCTTCGCATAAATTTTATAATCTGTGTTCAAAAGAGATATTGGTCTGTAGTTCTCTGGTTTTTTAGGACCAACTTGTTCCTTTGGTATCAAAGAAATATAAGCAGTTGTCCAAGATGGGGGTATTTTACCCCCTTGTTGAATATTGCAAAATAAATCTCTAAGTTGTCCCACCATTTCAGCTTGTAGAGTTTTGTAATACACTGCAGTCAAACCGTCCGTGCCAGGAGCTTTGGCTGTTTTTAGCTGCTTAATTGCTGCTATTATCTCCTCCTCTGTTATAGGATAATTCATTCTTTCTTTTTGTTGATCAGTAATTTTTGTAACTCTCTTATCCTTTAAATATTTTTCTATAAGTCCATTCTGCACCTCTTCTTTGGCATATAATTTAGTATAATAATCCACAAAAGCTTCTTTAATTAATTTTTGTTGAAAAATTTCTTTCCCTCCAATGTCAATACTATCAATAGTCCGTATACTTTGTTTTTTCCTCAGAGTGTAAGCCAACCATCTGCCCGGTTTATTAGCGTTGCAAAATGTATTATGCTTCGCATATTGTAAACTTGTTGCAACTTGTTCCGCCATAAGCATTTGAAATTGGTCTTTCAAAAGTTTTATAGCACTTCGTATTCTTTCATCTGTTGGGTTTTTAATAAGTAACTGTTCTTTATTCTTTATTTCCATTTCCAACTCTAATCTTTTCTTTTGTCGGAACAGTCTATGTTTAGAATTCATGTAGATAAGTACCCCTCTCATATAAGCTTTACTAGCGTCCCAAACAATTTCAATTGGGGTACCTTTATTCAAATTTATTTCAAAAAATTCTTTCAAATGCTTTTTAAGTTCTATTGTATTTTTTTCATATCTAAACAAGTTCTCATTTAATCTCCAAGAACGTCTCTCAACCTTATCCATCTCAATTTCTATCCATACAGGGCTATGGTCAGTCAAAGTTCTTGGAAAAATCTTTGTTCTTTTTGTCTTAACAAGTAGATCATTTGACAACAGGATAAAATCAATCCTAGAAAAAGATCTATGTCTATCGGAAAAAAAAGTGTAATCCAATTCATTTGGATTATATATTCTCCAAACATCTTTTAGTTCCATATCTTCTTTCATATCAAAAAAGGTCTGCGGTAGTCTAATTCTAGACTTTGCCAAGCTCTTTTTGTCTAATTTAGAATCAATTACTCCATTCCAATCTCCCATCAATAAAATAGATCTATAGTCCCATTGCAATATTTTAGCATGTAACATCTTGTAAAAATAATCCTGTTGTTGGTTGGGAGCATAAATTCCAATCAAAAGAATTTGACCATTTGCTGTGAGCAATTCAATTGCTACAAACCTACCATCTTGATCTACTTCTATAACTTTTGCTATTAATTTTTTATTTACATAAATAACCACACCATTCTTTTTCTGCGAAGTTGAAGATATATAATGTACTCCTAATTTTGAATTTATCAAATATTTCTGATCTTGAGTTGTAATATGCGTTTCTTGTAAACATATTATATCATTATTAAATTGTTTCAAATATGTAAATAGTTTCTTCCTTTTCTGTGCTGAATTCAACCCATTAACATTCCAAGATAGACACTTAAGGGTCATCAGCCTGTTTCTGGAGCGCAGAGCAAAATATTTGAAGTTCATCCAAGAGCTTCGATCTTGCTCCTCCCATAGCTCCACTCTCTTGTGGGGTACTCTTAGCTGCCTTCTTGTCTTGTCTTTCCTGTTGTTGTTGTTGCTTTTGTTTAAGTAGCTTGGATTGAGCTCTAGTTATACGTTGATCTTTAACTTCAGTCAACTGAATCAAATCCAAAATTGGGGAAGAATCCAGCAAGGGCTCACTCAGAAAACCTCCTTCTGCACCTTGCACATTTTCTAATTCCTGCTTAGACTGTTCTTCCAATTGCCTCTCTTCACTCTCCTTAATCTCCAAAACTGTAGATGTACGTGGAGATGGTGTTCTTTCCTTAAGAATAGTACTATAAAAATGTTGTGCCTTCTCCACGGTATTCAACCGATATCCTTCTCCCTTATATCTAAAAATTATCCCAGCTGGTGCATCCCACCGGAAGGGTATCTGTAAGTCTTTCAATTCCTTAACAAGAAAACCAAATTCCTTTCTAGCTTTCAGCATTTTAGGAGGTAGTTCTTTAAAAATTACAAGTCGTGAGCCCCCCACTTGTACAGAGGTGTGAAAAGATTTTTGGAGGATTTCATTTCTAATTTCTCTCTCAGTAAAGTATATGACCACATCTCTAGGCAGTTGTCTTTGTCTGGCCACCCAAGAGTTCACTCTATAGATTTTATCTATTTTATGAAATACCAAATCAGGATTAACTTGTAAAATCTTAGCCAGGGCTTCAGAGCAAACTTGTCTCAAGTCCTGTCTCTCCTCCTCTCGAATTCCCCGAAGCCGTATGGCAAATTCCATCGCCCGGAATTGTATAATGACAATCTCATCTTCAATTCTCTGCATTTTATTGTCAGCTTCTTCAATTTTATAGTCATTATCTTTCATCCTAACATTAACTTCTAATTTGAGTTCTTCAACTTTAAAATCAACTTTCCCAATAAAATTTGCCAGGCCAGACGCCACCTCTGATATTTTTTTGGTCACCATATTTTGATTCTGTTTCACCATATCTTTAACTTCATTAATTTCCTGCAAAAATTCCTCATGTGATTTTTGAAGTTTATGATCTATTTCCTGTTGAGATACTTGAAATTTTTCATCCAAAGTTTTAGAAATAAATTCTTTTAAATCTCCCACATCAAGTTCTTTTTTCTGAGTTTGTAGCTGCTGAACAGAGGGGAGTTGCGTTTGATGTTTGTGTGTGGGGGATCCCCCCCCTGATGCCTTCCCTTCCTGCTTCTTTGAAGCCATCGTGCCACGTAAACTAGTTTTTCTAAAGAGGGAAGTTCTTTTTCCTTTCCCTCTTCCACAGAAACTTCTAAAAAAGTCCCCCAGATTTAATCAAGTAAAACTAAAGTAAAGCAAAGTCAAATTTTAGCAAGAAAAATTTTTTCCTTTAGGTAGAACAACTTTGTAGCAACTTTTCAACTTTGTAGCAAAGCAGAGAGGCTTCGCAAATCACTTTCACTAGCTCGTTAACTCAAGTGCTGGACGCCATATTTTTTCAAATCACTTTCACTCGCTCACTTTCTCTTTGATTTAAAAAGTCAATGAAGCACTAATACTTGCAGTTTTCAGGTTTCTGGATTCAAATTGATATTTCCGCTATTTGTTAGAATTAGTTCCTCTCACTTTAAAAGTTTGCTGCTATCGGCTTGTTCTGCTGAAGGCAGAATCGTCCCACGCCGCCCGGAGTCTCCGCAGGTTGGGAGGGAGCCGCTCCTGTTTTCACCCCCAGAAGCGATTCCCTGGGGGGGTTACAGGGGCTCAACCTGTACCCTGCTGTCTCTGCTCCTGCAATCTTCAAGATTTCGGAGTTTTCGAGCCGCTCCTCGTTCACGGGGCGGCTCTACAGGCGGCGGGGCTGGCGGTCTTTAGAAAATCACCGCCGTCGCCGAAGCTCGCAAACCGGAAGTCAGCATCTTGACTTTTTTAGGGCGATTCTTTTTTGACAAGATGCTTTTTGCCAAAGTGAACTTTAGAAAATGTGAATATCTCCAATTTCAACTTAAACAAATATCTATTTACAGTGTAACAGAGTACCAGATGAGAGAAGATATCTGCTGCCTTTGAAGAGCATTTATATGAGACAGATAGATCAGATGGTGGGTTTGATCTGAATAGCTGTGAAATACTGCTAAGAAGATACAAGACAACATCTCATTTGAAGATTATGATCCTCTTGAACTACAAGGCTAACAGCAAATGCAGGTGCTTAAGTAGTCACCCATTGTAATGAGAGTTTGATCTCTTGTTGAAAAGAGCATTCCATGTTAGATTGCAGTTATTGTAATTGAAATGGAGTAAAACATGGCATAATACAAACTAAGATCTCATGCATCAAACTTCAGAGCTCATATTGCTGATAGTTAAGGTTCCTTTAGTGGCTTGCACCTAAAATGCTGCCTTGCTATCACTTATTTGTCTTCCAAAAGAGAACATTTGGAAAGAACTTGCAATTTAAAATATATTTCTTTAAAAAAAATGGTGGTCAGAGGAAGAAAAGGGAGTGTGCAATTACTTCCACCAAGTTGAAAGGTTTCACAAGCAATAAATAGTACTAATTATTGCTCAGGTAGGAAAATGGCTATAGGTTCTGGTTTACCTAAAATATCTTGCTTGAATATATCATAATTGAAGTGCAGCTTGCATACCAGCCAAGCTATTGCAGGACTATGTTCAGGACTAACATCATATTGGTTGATGTTGCAAACAGTGTTCTTAATTTGAATTGCACATCTAAGGGTGTATGGAGTTTACTAGTTTCTGAAACCGGTATTTTTCTTTTCTTTTTTTTAATGTGCCTTCTGGTAGATAAAAAATGCAAAAAAAAAAAAAAAAAAGCAAAAGCCATTCAGTTTTGCTCACTGAGTGGCCTTGCGTTGCTGATTTGAAGAATCTTGCTATGTTTTTATGTTTTGTATTTATTCTTTCATGCCTTTCCTAGAAATCAACCTGAATTAATACAAAATAGAAGTATTCACATTCCATGCAGTCCTAATATGCAAGCTATTGGAACTAGTGCCTTGTTAGTTTGTGACTCAGAACAGAACCGAAGAGTTTAGCTCAGTCTTTCCTAAAGTAATTTTAGATTAATTGTATTCCAAAACTTAATTAGCTTCAGAAAGAATATTTGGGAGTTGTATACTTTTCAGACACATTTTGAACTGAGTATTTTACATAAGATTGTAACCTTTACTCTGGACAAGTATTTTTAATTTGGAGGACATGGAGAGGAACCGATTCTGTAAGAGGTTCTAATGTTTAATTTCAACTTTAATAATTATGACAAGAGTTTTCATTTGTCTGAAGGTGATTGTATTGGTGAGTCATTTTTAAGAAAGTCGGGCTGAAAGAACCAAAATGTCTGTAGCCATGGCTTTATGTATTTCTGAGGAGTAAAATATCTCATGTTCTCCATCACTACCCCCAAATTATTCTCAGTGGCTAAGAGAGTTAAAAATATCTACTTTCCTACAATTATAGAACACAGCTTTATCATTCTTGAGGATTATCTCTCAGTAGTCTGAAGCATGATTATTATTTCTTATCAAAGGATAAACTTGGCTTAAATTCCTAATCAGAAGCAAGATAACTTAGATCACAACTTCAATATTTTGCAACATTTAAATATTCTTTTTATTACGTAATGCAATCTTATTCTTTATAAAGTATATTTTGTGTTATAAATCACATTTTAAGTTAATCAGATAACATTGCAAATAATTAGGGTTTGCTAAATCTCTTTGGCAAACAATAAATCTCAGGGATCTCAAAGTAGGGTTCTGTTTGCCTAATAGATTTTGTTTCTCCCTAAAAGTTATTTTCCTGTTTCACAATTGCTATTTTTTTTTAAAGTAGGCAAATCAGAATCCACAGAGAACAAAATTCTGTGAAAAACGAAGCAGTCTCTGTGACTGAGTCTAGATCTAAATTGTTTCCCTCCTTCCAAAAATATCCCTAGAATGTTTGACTTAAGTACTGATTTAGAAGCCAAACATTTTTGTTGGTATGTCCAAAACGTATTAGGACAATGTAGTTGATAAAAAGTGAAGAGACCATTAATTAGTTATTCAGTATCAGCAGGCCTGCTAATCCTAAAAAACTGAACATTGTAACAATAGCTGCATTAGTAGAAAGGAGTATCCAGGCCTCAGAAGGTTAGGTTCCTTTAGAATCATGGCCTTTTAAAGTAGGAAAATTCAAGCCAGTTTAGAGGCATCTCATTCTTTATATTAGCTTAGTAGATTTCTCAGCTTTATCAAAGTCAACTCCATCCCTGTTATCTGTCTGCTTTTGACTCAAGCAGTTGAGCGTGTAGGAAATAAGGTCTTAATGCTTCCTTGGTTTGAGGAATGGATTTCATGGACCATAATAAGCACTTGGTATGAAGGGGAAAAAATGCAAGCCAAAGCAATTTGGTTTACTGCTGTAATCATGTTGTCAAGGCATGTGACTTCTTACAACAAAACTACATTAATGTGTATGAGGACTAAACCTCTTCTGTTCAGATTGTTTTGCTACACCACTTTTCAAAGTTTGTGCCTGCTAAAATGTTAAGTATCCAAATTTAAATTATTTATTTTTTAAAAAGTAAAGTAATAATTTGAGATGTAGGGATTTTTTTTTAAAAAAAACCTAAGGTTTGTTTTAGTTAGGTTACTAAAGTTCAAAGTTCTGAAGTTTATGGCACTAACACAACCAAGTGAACCTCAAGAAAAGTGCTACAAGTGATTGAATTAACATAATTCTGTTTGATAAGGATGAACATAGAAATTGATTAAGTTGTACCTGTAGCAGTGGGAATTTGTTGGATTTGTTGACTTTAAATCCCATCAGTTGCTAGGCAGCATGTCCAATAGTGAAGAGTGATGGGAACTGCAGTCCAGCTATTTCTGGAGAGCTACGTACTACACTGTTTTTTAAGTTGATTTCTTACCCTACCCCTGTGTTGTAATGATTTCAGATGGATACCTGACAAATTGATATAAAGTCCTTAAAACTGTCTGAAAAGATTATAGAGAGCAAACTCAAATTTTCAAATGAAAAATTTGAAACTCTCAGTTCTATCTGGTAAAACCCATGTTTAGTTCATGAAAAATAAGTTGACCATTCTATTACAAAATTAGTGTTAAGGCCAAATCAAAAATATTGTTCGGGTAATTTGCCAAGTCATAATTTCAGGCTGAATTTTTCACTATAATGTGCAATACGAATTTTTCTAGCCTAAAATGGCACTGTTATAACATATATGTAATAGTGTGGGAGTTAAGGTTGATTTTTTAAGAAAAGAATGTTCTGGAAATTGTGAAGATTTGAAAATGAATAAATTTTACATATAATTTGTATTAAAGGATTATTTCTTAACTTGCTGGTGTCTGTCATTTCTGTTATAGATACTAAAAAGTTCTAAATTATATTGCATGGAATAGGAACTTGTTTTCCATATCATTGGATAAACATGAAACTCATAAAAAAACTACTTGAGTCTGTACAGTTTTGTCCTGGGCAGGCTTTTTCCTTTAAACAGGAATCCACCACAGGCTTTGATTTCCCATCGTAGTTTAAGAACAGTTCAAAACATAAAATTATTGTAAAGGGAAGATAGTGCCAGCTGACTTCTCATTTTTCTATACAGTTTTAAGCTTGCTAATACTCAGGTGCTGCAAGATCGATAAGGAAATTATTAACCCTAGAACTTGAGAGCCAAGAGCTAGTATGTTCAAGGGTTGTGATGTTTTTATATTAAAATTAAAAAGAGAGCATATTTTAAGGTTTAGAATTGTGAGGGTCATAAGAACCATAAAAGAACAAAACTTCTCAGCTAATGTGTAGCATGCTAGATTGTGACAAATATTAACTGACAGTATGAAAGACTTAGAATAACTTTATTGTCACTTCAAATGTACACTAATCGGCATACATTAAAATGAAATTTCGTTGCACACAGCTCTCAAAGGGTCACCACCTCCAATATACACTACATAAACGTGACTAAATAAATAAATACAAAATTATGCATATACTCATATACCCACATATATTATATGGCACAGAGAAACAAAAGCTGTTATGGAAAATTCATACATTCTACAGAAAACTGGGCAAAGTGCATTCAGTGGATGGGATCCCATTTGTGAGTTTACTAATATACAAGCATCTGGAATAGCTGAGAGGAAGACCAAAGGAAGGAGAAATCCAGTCTTTTCAAATCTAATAAGTGGCAATGGATTTGGTTTATTGTTTGCATACTTCTAGATGTGAAGTAGTCAAATATTGTGTTTATTACTTTTGTTCCTTGTATGTCTGATTCTTAACCACTAGAGGTCATCCTGGCTGCACCAAATTTTTGGAAAGTCAAATACTGAAACACTTTAATCAACAGACAGAATCAATTGACCAGTCTCCGATTGAACAAGTTTACAGCTGTGCGCAAATTACCCATAGTGTAGTTTGATATATGTAGTCAGAAAATTAGGGGACAAACTTACCAAATTTCATGAGGGGAGGGTAGCAATTGGAGCAATTCAGTAAATTCCTCCAGAAGAGACAAATTCAACATTTCCTCAAAATGAAGCATGCTATTACCAAAAATGCTATCACAAACTTGTTTTTTTTTTTCCTGTTTGATCGAATGACATTTGGAGCAGTGGGGTTGGTAGGCTGACAGGTACACTGCGTTCTTCATACTGACAGATTTTCTCCCTCTCTTTCGAACATTAGAACTGGGAGACAACTAATGAAGCTGTATGAAAGGTCTCAAAGATAGATGATAAAAAGGGCAGAGAGAGAGAGAGAGATTTTATAATATGTACCTCTTGCATTCAAGAATAGTGGCCACTAATGTGGATGGTACAAAAGAATAGTTTCTTCAAGGACAAGTCTGAAAAGCTACTAGTTTTAAGAGAAAGCATGCAATATTTGAGGTTGAAGTGAGCAAAAAATACCCTTCAAACATTTTTGCTCTACCTACTGTTAGATCCTCGAAGGAATCATCTTTTCCTGGTCTTGCAGAATAGTTTCCCTTGATATGCATTTGAGTTAAGGAGGAGCTTACAATGCTTGTAAACAAGTAGAGTGCTGAAGTGAAGATGTTGGACTAAGAATGAACAAATTGCTAAGATTACTTAGTCCTGACAAAGGGTAAGTATGCAAAAAAAAACAAAAAACCCCTCTTGGTATTGTTTGGTATAAGATGAACTAGAAAAAAGCTCTGATAAGCTTTCAAGATTCTGTTATTCTATTGTATAGCAATAAAGAATGTTGTCACGGTTCTATCTTGGCCTTATCTACCTTGAAGAGCTGACCATGGAAGATCAGAATAAGCTACAGGAGCTGACAACAGGTATAGCAAATAAGTCCATGCTGGATCTGAAGCATCTTTGTACATTTTCAGATTTGAGGTTTTGACAATGCAAAACTCAAGTTAGTGTACCTTGGAGTTAGAGGCAGCAAATTCCAAATATCACTGACAAGATGAACAATGATGGACAATGGTATGTCTCCAACTCTTGCTTTTGAGAACCCAAGAAACATCTGGCTGCCCACTTTGAGAAACAGAATTGTAGGCTATGGTAGCCCTTTGGCTCCTCTAGCAGACTTTTTCCTTTTGTTCCCTTTATTTCCTAACTTTAAGATCAATTTATTTCAAAACAGCTGTTAAGCACACATACTTTGAAATCATGCATCTGAGACATTTTGTGCTGCTAAATAATCTGTTCATTCATCCCTCCAAGGTGAAGTAAAGATCTTAAAAATCTTCTAACCATTATATATACCAGGGATCTGCAACCTTTAACACTCAAAGAGCCACTTGGACCTGTTTCCCACAGAGAACAAAACACTGGGAACTGCAATGCCTGCGTGGGCGTGGCCAACTTGACACTACCCCTGGTCACATGACCCCCCCTAGCCACGCCTGGTGGGCGTGGCCAACTCAGTATCACTCCCACCCAGCCACAAAACATTTTGAACACATGTATTGGAGGGTAGGGTGCAGTCAGCTGTCAAACTGAATAAAAAATAGAATAGAATAGAATAGAATTCTTTATCGGCCGAAGTGGTTTCAGAAAAAAATGCTTTTAAAAGCCTCTGACGATCAGGCAACTCAGCTGGGATCTCAGAGGCTTTTAAAAGCATTTTTTTTTCTACAACCTCCAGCCGAGCAGTTTGGCTTGCATTTGGGAGGTTTCCCCCCACCCCTTTCGGCTGTGCACGGAGTGAATCTATTACTTAGCTTCTCACCGAGTAGCAGTGACTTCCTGGATAGCGAGGCGAGGAGTGACTGGGAACTCTCTTCTTCCTTCTCTTACCTGGCAAAGGAAGGAGGGGCGGAGGACAGACGGGGCCAACCAGGTGAGGAGTCTCTTCTTTTCTCAAGCCATGTGAGGAGTGACTGGGGCGACGGGCGGGGCCAACCATGTGAGGAGTGACTGGGAGGGGAGTGATTCTCTTCTCAAGCCACGCGAGGAGTCACTGGGCCCAGGACGAATGGATGGATGAAATCAGCCGGTACTACTGGTGAAAAAGTTAACTACCGGTGGGTGCGATGGAGCCACAGGAGAAGGGCGAAAGAGCCGCATGCGACTCTGGAGCCGCGGGTTGCCGACCCCCGATATATACTAATGTACTCCTGAGAGATGACCTTGAATTTGATTGTGTCTGTCTGTCTGTCTGTCTGTCTGTCTGTCTGTCTGTCTGTCTATCTATCTATCTATCTATCTATCTATCTATCTATCTATCTATCCATCACCTGTCTAATCTATCTAATCAGATTTTGGAATTGCCCATCTCTGTCATAGATGATTCCCTGTTCTCCATTTCATCAATCATTATTTGGGGAAATTCCTATACGTTTCCTATTAAAGCAGGCAGAGATGGCTGTATGTGAAGGCTGTGAGCTCCATTCTCAATACCGCCCCACCCCGCCCCGCCCCGCAAACCACTCTCTTGAATTTCTACCGAGAGCCATCATTCCTTTCCTGTGCAAGAAGGGAATGGCAGACACTTTCAATTTCTTCTGCTGTTTTAAAAATTCCTCGTTTTTAATCTTTCATCTGTAGTTTGTATTTTTCATGGAAGAACAATAAAAAGGGAACATTTCAAGGAAAGGGAAAGTCATGTTGGAACAAGAGATGAGAGGCCTGCTTCTATTGACCTTATAGACTATGTCTTCAGGCATTATCAGTCATTCATAAAACAATTTGATAAAGACAATCAATAGTAAAACAAATGCCCATTGAACAAATGTCAAAACCACGAGAACAGAAAAATAAAAACATAATTCATTTTACTTCTTTGTTTTTCTAAAAAAACAAAGGAAGTCTGTAAATAAAAATAGAAGAAGGAAAATAAAACAACAATGATAAAAAGAAAAAGAAATGACATACAAAGCACATATATAATTTCAAAGGGAAATATAAACATTTAAAGAAGGCTTAATATCTGGGCATCGTTTTTTACAAAGGATTTCACACTTTAAAAATGATTCTTCTGATCATTTTCAGTGTTTTTCAGTTTGTTATTTTGTTTCATTTTCTGCCTAAAATCATCACTGATTTTGAAAATGTAATATTTGGCCTACCTGGAAGTAACAAAAAAGTATTTCAATGGTTTCTACCTCGATCTCTCCCACACTCCCCCCCCCAAAAAGAGGCAGTCATTATGTGTTGATGCTCCATATCTATGTATCTATGAGCAAGAAATACTATTTTGTCAAAACAGAATCTAGACTCCAAAAAATTCAGCCCACTTTACAGATAGAGATGTGCATAGCTTCACTTTCCTCATGGCCGGTAGCTACAGAAATGACAGATCCACTGCCTGACAAGCAGCATAGAGAAGACAAATGAGGAATATTGGCTAGGAAGCACTACTTCAAGAGATAACGTCTATAATATTCCTGTCAGCCTGATTTATTGTTATGTTTCAGTTCAAGGATTTTTAGCCTTGCCCAAACCAAGATGGATCATCAGAACAGTTTTATTGCTGCCTATAACAGATGCCTCTCTCTCACTCACTCTCTCTCCCCTTCCCTCCCTCCCGCTCCCTCCCTCTCTCTCTCCCTCTTCCTCCTTCTCTCTCTCTCCCTCTCTTTCTAATAATGACCAAGTTATCCTAAATCAGTCAAGAGACAAGGCAACGTTTCTCAACCTTGGCACTTTAAGATGTGAATTTCAGCTCCCAACTCCAATTCTGGGAGTTGAAATCCACACATCTTAAAAAGTTGCCAAGGTTGAGAAACACTGACTCAGAGGCTTATTTTTAATACAAAAAAGAGAGAGGAAATAATATTTCTTACTGTTTTGACAATAATCTGTAGTAAGTGCTTAAAGTTATGAATGAAGGTGTCTTTCTAAAACCAACCGGATGCTTTCATGCCAAGATATTTCGTGAATAATGGCACACATCCCTCGAAAACTCACAAGGAGTTTCAAAAAAAAAAAAAAGGGGGGGGGGAATGGAAATGAAGTCAGCACAGGCTGATTTGCACAGACAGAGGTAGAGCAAGATGAGGCAACTGAATGAAGAGAGTCTCCTAAATAGAAATGCAAATGGCATACCGCAAACATTTATTAAAATGGAACATTTTGCTTCACTTTATGTAACACGGTTGTTATGTAACACAGATAAAACCAAGAGCCTTCAGACACGTCAAAGGCAAACTCATTTATTGTGGCATTTGTTTTCATGAGTAAGATGCAAGCTGGTTATTTGTAACTTGTAAAGAGTTGGAGGACAACTGGGTTATATTATACAAGCAATCTAGATAGTATTATACAAGCAATCTAAATCATGTATTTCAGCCAAAAATATAGCAAGTAGTTCATTCTCAAAACTTCTACAACAGCCCCCCCCCCAATCTTTTGTGCACCAGGGACCAGTTCCATGGAGAAAGATTTTTCCACAGACTGGAGGGGACGTGATTTTGCGTGCTGCCTGCATCCCGCGGATGGGGCTTCGCTTGTTTGTGTGGCCTGGTTGCTGGCATGTCGCAGCCCAGTGCCGGTGGCATGTTGTAGCCCAGTGCCCGCAGACCGAGGGTTGGGACCCCTGTTCTAGAATATAGAGTCAGTTTGGTGTGGTGATTATGGCACCAGGCTAGAAACCAGAAGGCTGTGAATTCTAGTCCTGTCTTAGGCCCCAAACCAGGAGGGTACAGCCATTTTCTCTCAGCCTAGGAAGGAGACAGTGGCAAACCACTTCCAAAATCCTGCCAAAAAATCCCTGCAGGGACTAATACCCAAAGGCTAAAAGAGAAAAAGAAAAACATGAATAGGAAAACTTCCATTGTAAAAGGCGACAGAGTCTTGGCTGAGGACTATCACATATCAGGAAAAAAAAAACACAATTGAGTTATTATTTATTTATTCCATTTATACAGCCACCTATTCAGCTTGGTTTTGTCAGCAGGCTTGGGAATTGCCTGGAAATAGGATGCCTGTGAAATGACTATATTTCACGTAAGAGCTTGAGGGCACTGTACCATGGTTTTAGTTATATTGATATTTTCATTGTTTAATGGATGTTAAAGTTTTATTTTAATTGTTCCATTTTTATTGTATACCGCCCAGAGTCAGATTTTACAGATGGACAGCTATATAAATTTGACAAATATATAGACATAAATAAACAAACAAGTGATAAAAAAATCAACAGACCTCATTCAGGTATGAACTTACTCTTTGTGACCATACCTTCTTCAATGGCATTTGATTCTGTTATTGCTATGCTGAGATATAGAGGGTTGCCATAATGTAAAATTGAATGCAGTTAATATTTCATAAACATGGTAATTTACATGTGTAATGCTTCATATTGATAATTCATGAAAAATGTGTCTGTTGGAATTCATTTTCTCTAGAAATTAACAATAGTAAGGTGAAATTTGATCTTAAACCAGGGATAAGCAACCTGTGGCATTCCATGTGTCAGAAACTTACAGTTCTAACAGGAACAAGGAAATATGACCAGGAAGTTAGCAATTGCACTTTAATGTTCTGTCCTATGGTAACTGTTTGTATTCAAAGCTAAAAGAGCTTGAAATAGTTGAAGGGGATCAAAGCAAATGGTCACCTATTCCAGCAGCAATTTCCCTGTCACTGCCTTAAGGTGAGACCTAAGTAGTCTCAGATCATTAAGAAGTCTGGAATCATAGATTGATTTCAAGCCAACTCTTCTTTGAGATATTTGACTAGTGCAGAGGTGGATTTCAGCAGGTTATGACCAGTTCTGGAGAACAGGTAGCGGAAATTTTGAGTAGTTCGGTGAATCTATTCTCTGCCTCCCAAGTCCCCGCTGATTAGGAGGAAATGGGGATTTTGCAGTAACCTTCCCTTGGATTGGGGTGGGAATGGAGGTTTTACAGTATCCTTCCCCTTCCCCTTCCATGCCCACCAAGCCATGCCACGCCCACCAAGCCACACCCACAGAACCAGCAGTAAAAAAAATTTGAAACCCACCATTGGACTAGTGTGATAGGTATAATGATTAAGATGTTAGACTACGATTGGAGTGGAATAGATCCTGATCTTTCATTGCAAGTTATAACTCGGGTTTAAAAAGCAAATATAAATTGTATTGAATTAAAGTGCACATATCTTGTAAAAAAAACCATTTGTCCTTGCTAATTAGAGGTCAGTTCTCAGTTAAATAAAATATCATAGAGCAACTTTTCACTTTCAATCTGCAAGAAGATCATTTTCTTATTATAGTTGATAGCAAATATGATTGATTTATTCAAATATCTGTATGTCCTTACCGTGCATTCATTTTATTTAAGAAATCCTCAAAATGATAGACAGGGTTATTTGGCATTTTGGATAACAGAGAAAATCTTCACCATGTATAACATTCGCAAGAGTGTTTCAGAGAGCAAGGAGAAGTTTCAGATTAACAACTTGAGAGAAAAACCATCTATTTACAGAACTACTAAGTTTAAATGCCTCGTTTCAAAAGCCCAGGTGTCCATCAAAGGATTTGTGTTAGAAGCAACAATGCTATCTACACAGCGATCATCACAGTGGTTGAGTAATCTCTATCATTTTTCTCAAAAGGGCAGATACAGTACCAAGGTTTACCCAATGCAGATGTTTTGCTGGTTGAAACCAGAACACTGGTCTAAAGCAGCTATGAAACTTTCAGCATTTTAATTATAAATACTGAAACTGAAACTATAAAATTGTCATTTAAATTGTCAAAGGTAGTTTAAGAGTTTCTTGTCCCCCACCCCCCTACCCATTTTTAAAAGGCTAAGATTATCAAAAGAATAAAGAAAGTCTATTATTGGGAAACTCTATGATACTTGCGAGATCCTAATCACTGTGGGGTCTTCGGTGCTCTCTGAGCTTGGTGTTTTTTCTGCAGAAATTTCTAATTGCTAGTACAGTTGCTAGCACTGATGATATCATCTCGTTTGGTACTGAAATATCTGCAAGAAAACTACCAAGTTCAGAGAGCACCAAGGACCCCAAAGTTTAACCAGAGCTACAACTATTCTCTTTTATCAATATCCCAATCACTACATTGCCTAACTACAATGGCAAGCTACATACTGTAATTATGGGCAAGTAGTTACATTTTCATATTGAGGGTATACTTCAGAGATGCAAAAGTGTGGGTTGCAGTCTTCAGAAACCTACAGAGTTGTCCCTAATTGTAGTTATTAATGTACCAGCAGGGGTCACGCTTAGGCCCCATAGGTATCTTTAGGGTAGGTACCTTCAACTCATACTTGATTTGTAAGTGGGTGCCCAGAAAAAAGACAAAGGTAACAAAGGAAAATTGATGTGGAAGAGAACATTCTTAAAGAGGTTGGCTTAATCTAATGGAAAATGAATGCTTGGTGGCTAGATACATCCAATATGGTAATTGTTTTGTAAATTGGCAGACTTCTTTTCAAAGCAGCCAATTTTGGGGGCATGGCTGTGACATCTCCAAACTTCATAAGCATGCCCAATCCCCAAAACATTACTATCCATGTTTATTCTATTTTATTTTAACAAGACTACTTCCTGTTGTGAAAAAGCCCTATATTCTTAGGAACGTCAACAGTTGTCCTTCAACTGTATTCCCACCTGAATACAAGCAAAATCAACTTTTTAGTTGGACAAACACACACACACACACAGAAATGAACAAAACATAATATAGCCAACAGATAATCTAATGAAATATTCGGTTATAATAAAAAAGACAGAAAAGAAAATCAGCATCCCCAAAATCTTCTCAAGAATTGAGACTAAATCGCTCAAGGTCACCCAGCTGACTCCGTGCTGGGTCACCTTGAGCCATTTACTCTCAATTCTTGGGAAGATTTTGGGGATGCTGGTTTTCTTTTCTGTCTTTTGTATTATAACTGAATATTTCATTAGATTATCTGTGGCATTACAAATCACTCCTGGTTTCTACCCTAGTGCCTTAACCACTACACCAAACCAGCTCTTATTACATATATATTTAACAACAATATATCAAATTATATTAAAAAATCTATCTAATTTTTGTCTCCTGCAAAGATCATGTGATCATCATCTCAGGAACAGTATGAATCTTTCTCTTGAAAAGATTATATAGCCCACAAAGGCTTCACAAAATCAAACTGACTTAAGCAAAGCCCTAGTACTTGAAGACCATGCAGAGTCCTCATTTTGTAACATTTTTGTGATGGTGTTACCTTTTAATCTGGCTTGCAGTTTCCTAGGCAACAGTTCAAGAAGTGGTCTACCATTGCCTACTTCTGGGATGGCAAACCTATGGCACGGGTGCCACAGGTGGCACACGGAGCCATATCAGTGGGCACGTGAGCGTTGCCGTAGCTCAGCTCCAGTGCGCATGGTGCGCCGGCCAGCTGATTTTTGGGCCTTCCGGTTCCACCGGAAGTTGGAAATGGGCCTCTGGAGGGCCTCCAAGGGGGGTGGGGGGGTGGGGAAGGCTGTTTTCGCCCTCCCCAGGCTTCTAGAAAGCCTCTGGAGCCTGGGGAGGGTGAAAAATGGGCCTACCGGGCCCACTGTGACATTGCGTGCTAAAAGCGGCGGATGTGTGTGTGGGGGGGCAGGGCGCATTGAATTATGGGTGTGGGCACGCATGTGGGCGACCTCCCTGTGCTCCCCCATTTTTGGCACACGACGGCAAAAAGATTAGCCATCACTGGCCTACTTCCTAGGGCTGAGAGGGAGTGACTGGCTCACAATCTCTTAGTGGGGCTTTTCAGTTCTACTCCAACAACTTAACCATAAACCATTGTTTTAAAGAAAATTTTAGACATATTTCTGTTTAAAGACCAGGTAAGCAATATTCACAATGATGATTCTGAATGTTACAGTCATCATCTACATTTGTTTCTTCCTGGTTCTCAAGATTGACGGTGAGTGATAATGCCATTACTGTCATCTTAAAAAATAAGGTGACAGTTTTATTGCAATAGTGAGCATGGACCATTACTAGATTTGTCAGAATCATATTTTACCATTGTACATTCCCTCATTAATAAAATCCAGGAGTGTAACCCTGTGTAAATTAGGAGAAAGCCCCACATTTGTAACTGCCCTCTCCTTCATCATCCTTTAGGAATCATTACTGCTAATTTAAAAGTTTCTAGAAAACGCTTTTTATGAAAGTCCTGTGGGAAGGAGGTGAGTTGTGGTATTCAGCCAGTTCTATCTGGTTCGGGTGAATCAGTAACGGTGGCTGTGGGAGGCTCTGCCCACCTACCTGGACGTCATCATGTCCCATTTTTGACACTCTGCGCATGCGTGGAAGGTAGCATGTACTCCCATTTGCGAACTGTAGCAAAGGTAAGTGAATTCCACCCCTGAAAGAGGTCAAAGCCTGCCCCTCTCCCAATGTCACCTTTCCTCTGTTTCCTACCTGACCTTCCAATGAACTCCAGACAATAAGACAAAAAACTACTTAAGTCAATTAAAAGTCTGGCTGAAACTGACAATGCACTTTTAACATAAATGAAATTGGCAAAAGGCATCAATTTAACCAAATGAGAAAAATTCCCTCAAGTTATTAAAAGTTTTTACTTCTGATAATAGATTTCCTCACAAAAGCCCTTCACTCACGAGGTCATCCCCCTGACTCACAAAATATAAAGATCAGAAGCCTTGCAGGACACCAAGTCGCATTTCCTTTCCACAAGACCTAGTGCACTTTTCCAGGAATCCCTAAAAGATAAGCTGAGTTCTCTAGCTTTCTAGAAACCATAGACTAACTTCTCTCTGAGAGAGAAACCCTCTCAGAACCACGATTTATGGCCACCATCAAGAGCCCCAAGTTGGCAGTATGCTTCAGTGGTGAAATCCAAATTTTTTTACTACCGGTTCTGTGGGTGTGGCTTGGTGGGCATGGCTTGGTGGGTGTGGCTTGGTGGGCATGGCAGGGGAAAGATACTGCAAAATCCCCATTCCCTCCCCATTCCTGGGGGAAGGATATTGCAAAATCTCCATTCCCACCCCACTGTGGGGCCAGCCAGAGATGGCATCTGCCTGTTCTCTGAACTACTTAAAATTTCCGCTACCAGTTCTCCAGAACCTGTCAGAACCTGCTGGATTTCACCCCCTGGTCTGCCTATATCTTGCCTTTGAATAAATGTCTTCTCTGCATCAAGTAACTGTCCTCTTTTTTCTTTCAAAGTCAGTTCGGAACGGATCAAGATTTTCTTCTAACGGTCCCTTTCCTTGATCTTTGTTCTAATATGTTAATCAGAGGTGGTATTCAGTAGGTTCTGACCAGTTCTGGAGAACTGGTAGTGGAAATTTTGAATACTGTATTTTCCGGCATATAAGACCACTTTTTAACACATGAAAAACTTCTCAAAAGTTGGGGGTCATCTTATACGCCGGGTGTCGTTCTCCTGTAACCAGGCAGACCAGCCTGAAAGGCTCTAACGAGCCTTAAATGGCTCTGACGAGCCAAGCTCTGACAATCCCAGCTGAGTTGCCTGCTAATCAGGCAACTCAACTTGGATCGTCAGAGCCATTTAAAAATCATTTTTTTTAAAAAAGCCATTTAAAATCCCCCCCTCCAGCTTGCTTACCTTAGCTGCTAGTCTTGCAACGCTTGTCTTGCTTCGCTTGCCTGCAATCCATTGCATCAGCAATCAATTGAATCTCCCTGCCTGCAATCAAGCAGGCAGGGAGTTGTGGACTTCAACTCCCAGAATTCCTCAGCCAGCAAAGCAAAGCTGGCTGAGGAATTCTGGGAGTTGAAGTCTACAAGTCTTAAAGTTGCCAAGGTTGGAGACCCCTGTTCTATTGGGTAAGTTTTTTTCCCCTTTGGGTAAGTTTTTTTCCCTTTAATTATTTAAAAAAAAATAGTTAATTGGGGTTTTTTTAGTTGTTCTTTTTTTAAACCTAGCCATTTAAAGTTTAAGAAGTTTTAAATTTAGCTGCTTTCATATAAAAATAAAAATAAAATAAAATAAAATAATATTTGTGCAGCTTTCTGAGATTTAGTGTGTTTCTGTAGTGTTTCACTCTAACTACACAAACACACAAAATCTCACAAAGCTGTATGTGGAATTTTGTGCGTGTAAAGTTTGAAAGTTGGGTTTTTGGGCTTTTTGTGGCTGTGTGAGGTTCCTGCTTGTTGCAGGGGCCATTTTGGATCTAGCACAGCTGCTTTTACATTGTGGGTGAGCCAGTTGTGTTGTGTTGTGTGTGTGTAAAGTGCCAGGGACTTGCCCGGCACTTGCTCTCTCTCTATTGTTTGTTATCTTCCTCCTATCATCATCAGTTCCAGTTTGGTTGACATCTTAGAAAACAAACAGCATGGCAGCTCCCATGGGTTTATTGTCTTATCCTTCCTTTCAGCTTTAGAGTGAATTAGGAAAAATTTAATCCAATTGCACTGTTTTATGTTTACATGTTTGATGACAAACAGCCTTATGTTTATAAGTGACAGTTTTCCTGCTAAGTACCTGCATGTCATAAGCATTTGAATTAAAATTACCATATTGAAATCAAATCTGATGTTTTTTAATTTTTATTTGGTGTGCGTTGGAAGAGCAGTAGTCTTATACGGCGAGTATAGCCCAAACCCTATATTTTAACAGGAAAAGTTGGGGGTCGTCTTATACACCGGAAAATACAGTAGTTTGGAGAACCGGTAAATACTACCTCTGACTGGCCCCACCCCATCTATTCTCTGCCTCCTGAGTCCCAGCTGATCGGGAGGAAATGGGGATTTTGCAGTAACCTTCCCCTGGAGTGGGGAGGGAATGGGGATTTTACAGTATCCTTCCCCTGCCACATGCACCAAGCCACGCTCACCAAGCCCACCACGCCCACAGAACCGATAGTAAAATATTTTGAATCCCACCACGGATGTTAATGTAAACGTTCCTTACTTCTGCATATAGTTTCACTCTGATCTAGTTTACAATCTATCTTCTATCACCATATGTATGTGTGTGAGAGAGAGTGATCCAACACACAGACATACACATATAGATATATGGTTGATAGAACATAAAATTATCCCTGTTGCAAACAGATTGCAGTCTACAAAGTCTTGTGACACAATGGTTTGTTTGTTTTTCCTGCAACAGTTTAATAAGCTGTTGCATATTAGATAGGCTTCTTGTTGGAAAGAGACTTCCTGTGTTTTATTGGGCAGGATAAGGATTAGGTTCTTTGCATAGAATACTGTGAATAGACCTGAATCTGATTATATGATCTCAACCCAGCAGAGAGTCTCTGACTGTGCTCTGCATTTTTTTGCTCTGTCATTTACACCTCTATAACTGTCTGGTTTGGCTCTGCAACCCAACAAGACAGACACAGATTTCAGAAGATAATTAGAACTGCAGAAAAAACAATTGCTACCAACCTGCCTTCCATTGAGGACCTGTATACTGCACGAGTCAAAAAGAGGGCTCTGAAAATATTTACAGATCCCTCACATCCTGGACATAAACTGTTCCAACTCCTACCCTCAAAACGACACTATAGAGCACTGCACACCAGAACAACTAGACACAAGAAGAGTTTTTTCCCAAACTCCATCACTCTGCTAAACAAATAATTCCCTCAACATGGTCAAACTATTTACTAAATCGGCATTACTATTAAGCTTCTCCTTGCTCCCACCACCCATCTCCTTCTACTTCTGGCTGTATGACTGTAACTTTGTTACTTGTATCCTTAAGATTTATATTGATATTGTTTCCTGATTGCTTATTTGTACCTTATGACTATCATTAAGTTTTGAACCTTATGATTCTTGATGAACGTGTCTTTTCTTTTATGTACACTGAGAGCATATGCACCAAGACAAATTCCTTGTGTGTCCAATCACACTTGGCCAATAAAAAATTCTATTTTATTCTGTTCTGTTCTGTTCTGTTCTGTTCTGTTCTGTTCTGTTCTCTCTAGAACCCTGTAATTTGCACCTTGTCTATGGCAGTCCCCTGGTCATGTGCCAGGCAAGGATACTAAAGCCACATAGAAATAGTCTGATTAAAGATTATGAGATATTGCCGGGTTTCAGGACTCGAGAAATGAAAGTGATGTTAAAAATGTTTTATTCATAACAAGGAAACTACTGCTTTCCTCTTGAGTTGACACATGATTATTATTTTTTCCCGAGGCTTGCTCTACCTATGTCTATTTTGTTAGTGACACAACACGTACTAGGGCTTCTCTAACCTCCGATATAATTTAGAAATTCAGATCCAGCCATGAAGAAAAAGAGACTTTGTTAGCACAGAATGATCCAAAATAAATACAACTTCAATTTCATGGGTGACCTGAGTCGTAATTTGATACTAGTGCTTTCTCTAACCGAATGCACATTTATTACTCTGAATTCCTAGCTGTTAGCAAAATTAGTTCAAGCACTCATCTGTTGGCTAGATGGATTGATGTAAAATAAAAAAAGGTTAAGCTAAATCCTTAAGAGACTTCTCATTGTGGTCATAACAGTAAAAATTAATGAAAGGCCCCCAGGATTTAAAAAGCTGTGCTAATTTTTTGCTTTAGATCTCCACCAGCTATCTTTATAGATTAGAAAAGTATTTTATGTAATCTCAAGTTTTAAGAGAAATACGATCCTGATTCTTGCATTTTATATAGATAGCATAGATAATGGGGGGGGGGAATCACACTCTCTGGGTTATATTTTCAATTAGTTTCAGCTCACTTTAGTTCACTTTAAGATAGTTTGGTTTTCTGGCAGTGGCAGTTTTTTCCTCTACAGAAACTTCAAAGTTGGCCAATGGGCAAATAATAAATTTGCATGTGTTTAAATGAATTAATGTACATTTGGGATTTATCTGGATGGTTTTTAACTCCTCAGGTCTTTAAGGCTTCTGAATAGGTCTTTCTCCCATCCCTTATAAAAAAAATAATTTGCCTTATTTTAGTGGGAATTAAGTAGATGAGTGCAAGAGAACCAGTTTGGTGCAGTGGTTAAGGCATCAGGTTAAAAACCAGGAGACTTCAGTTCTACTCCAACCTTAGGCATGAAAGCCAGCAGACTATCAATGGGCCAGTTCCTCTCTCTCAGCCCAACTCAACTCATAGAGTTGTTATTGTGGGGGAAATAGGCAGAGGAAGGTGCAGGGGTGAAATGCTCCCGGTTCGGACTGGATCAGTGATTTGGAGAATTGGTAGCAAAAATCCCTGCCCCCCTCACCTACGTCCACCCAGTCGCCCGGTCACCTGCTTGCCGCTTCTTTTAAAAAATGCCTTTAAACGGTAAAAAAAAAGCTCTGACGATCCCAGCTGAGCCGCGCGATGTCAGAGCCTTTTTTTTTTACTTTTAAAAGCATTTTTTACAACCTATTCGGCCAAATAGGTTGTAAAAAAATGCTTTTAAAAGGTAAAAAAAGACTGACGATCACAGTTAAGCCATGCGATCGTCAGAACCTTTTTTTAACTTTTAAAAGCATTTTTTTACAACCTATTTGGCCTATTATTATTATTTTTATTAGTCATATTTCTATGCCGCCCACTCTCCGAGGACTCTGGGCTGCTTACACCAAAGACAGTATACTAAATAGCATATTGCCCCCCAACAATCTGGGTCCTCATTTTACCCACCTCGGAAGGATGGAAGGCTGAGTCAACCTTGAGCCGGTGAGATTTGATCCGCTGATCTGCTGAACTAGCAGTCAGCTGAAGTAGTTGCAGTACTGCACTCTAACCACTGCGCCACCTCAGCTCTTTCGGCTGAATAGGTTGTAAAAAATGCTTTTAAAAGTTAAAAAAAAAAATCGCACGCCACAGCTGATCACCCTCCCCCCGCGCGCTGTTCTACTTACCCCATGCCTCCTTTTGGTGTGTGTGGTGCGCACTGT
The DNA here is from genome assembly GCF_029215685.1 of Pituophis catenifer annectens. Classification (NCBI taxonomy): domain Eukaryota; kingdom Metazoa; phylum Chordata; class Lepidosauria; order Squamata; family Colubridae; genus Pituophis; species Pituophis catenifer. The sequence continues at coordinate 62,477,811 of NW_027256882.1, forward strand.
GCATGCGTGCGCACAGCGCACATGTACAGCCAAAGAACCAGTAGTAAACCGGTTCAGATTTCACCACTGGGAAGGTATATTAGGTATGTTTGCTTTGCTCCGTGAGTTATATTTAAAAAATAACACAGGCGAGATAAAAAAAATCTAAAAAGAAAGGTTATATTGCAAAGAACTGAAGAATCATTGATTGAACTGTAAATTGAAAGTTGACACCTTGGCAGAACTTAAAGAAAAGCGAATCAGGTTTGGTTTGGGATAATATTTCAATAGAAAACCACTAAGAAATCTTATACCCTGTTTTCCCCAAAATAAGACACCCCCTGATAATAAGCCCAATCGAGCTTTTGAGCACATGGCAAAAAGGCCAAGTGCTTATTTCAGGGTTCAAAAAAATATACGACAGGGTCTTATTTTGGGGGAAACGTGGTAGTTGTGAACTAGATGGGAAAGTTAAAAAAAAAATCTGAAGAAAGTAGTAGCAAATTAATTTTGTATTATTGCCAAGAAAATTATTTATCCTTCCGAGGTCAGTAAAATGAGGACCCAGATTATTGGGGGCAATATGCTGACTCTGTAAACTGCTTAGGGCTATGAAGCACTGTGAAGTGGTATATAAGTCTAAGTACTATTGCTATTTGGACCAATTAAGTAACTACCAGGAATTGAACCTGGAAGATTTGAAAGTTCATTCCTCTTCTGAGTATAGGAAATTTAAAGAATCCCATTAATTATATCTAGTGGGATATTGTCTCCTTTTAGACATGGTTTTATTGGCGAATTTCTCTTTATTTTCAAATGTTTTCTGTAATGTTCATCCAGAATCTGCCTTCCTCTATGTAAGACCAAAATGACTAGATATCTTGCATGTAATATATTATTCAGTTAAACCAATAATTCTAATAGGTAAAAATCCTTTCAGTAAATCATCCTAGTCATGATTTGGTCTTGGTTTGGCACCCTGCTTTAAAGAATTGATATTTCAAATTATTATAGTGTAGTGTAAGGATATCTGCAAGAGGGACCTAAAGGCCCTGGGAATGGACATTAACAACTGGGAAACCTTGACCTCCGATCGTTCAGCTTGGAGGCTAAAGACGCAGCATGGCCTTCTCCAATTTGAAGAGACACTTGTTCGGCAGGCTGAGGCAAAGAGGCAGTCCCGGAACCAGCGAAATCTGGGGGCTGGGCAGGGGACAGAATGTATCTGTCCTCAGTGTGGAAGGGATTGCCACTCTCGAATTGGCCTTTTTAGTCACACTAGATGATGTTTTAGGACCTCTTTCCAGAGCGCGGTACCATAGTCTCTTGAGACTGAAGGATGCCAATACAGTGTAGTGTAGTGTAGTGTAGTGTAGTGTAGTGTAGTATAGATGCAAGCTATGGAGTCTTAAGTCTTAACAAATGTCTCACATAATAACAGAAATTTTGGGCTCCACTGTGGTCATAAGTCAAGGACTACCTGTATAAAGATTCATAGTTGCATAAATCACCATGAAGTTGCCTTTTTTTTTTTTTGAAATATGGCTTGATAGCTGTGGTTGCAATGAGAAAACTGATATTGTCTTCCTTTCGTTCATTGCAATTCAAAAATTGAATTGTATATACCACTGTTCTCACTAAACGTAGAATAATATTACATTCTCTAAGCTAATAGAAAGCATACTGCTCAGTAGAAAGAAATATATGGTGGGGCAGAGCAGTATCTATAAATAGGTGTCTGCCATTCTAATGCATTAAAATAATTCCAGTAATTCATTCATTTTTGCTTTACCTTCTCTTGCAAACCTCAACTTAGTAATGCGAGATAGCTGTGTGAGGTCTCTTTCTCTTTTCATTGAGTGAGAAATGTCTCAATTAGAGGGTTAATTAGCACTGTCTAATTAGCACCGTTTAAACCAAGAGCACAGTCTCATTAAATTAATGCATCTTGTTGGAAATGTTTTAATTAATGAGGTAATAAAGCCACTGCACCAATACATACACAGAGAGACAAGTTTTGCAGGTTAATGAAGCTCATGGATCTATTCATTAAGCATTAAAAGGTTTCTCCTCTTGGTAGGCTCTCTTTCTGCTCTCTCTTAGGACTCTTCAAATAATCTTTCCCCCTTCAAATGCAAAATGCTGCAAAACATAATGGAAGAATTAGTTTACACAGATTTTAAGTTTATATCTATTTTTTAAAGGATAGACATTAGTAACCCTAAATAGAAAAGAGCCGACACAAATGTGAAACCCTCAAACTATATTGTGTGTTTCATGACAGCTATTAACCATACTTCCTTCTACAAGATATAGTGCCTTGTTCAACATAATCCTAATGATTTTACAAACCTCAGTGTCTTACACACTAATAAAGCCAACATGAAACTATATATTAGAGGGAGCTCAAGATGTCCCCTTAATGTCAATATATAGACCATAGTTCCTTCATTATCATATGAAATATCTAACTTCTACTGGGAACCCAGCCTTACTTACACATAACTTGAAGTAGGTCCCATAAGTTTACCTTAAATTTTTGGGAAGTTGGAAGAAAGCTGTTCCTGGATATCAATTTAGTTTTTAGATTTTTATCCTATCTTTATTTTTGGTCCAATCAAGATGGCATGCATACTTAATGCACCAACCTCCTATTTTCCCCACAACAACAATCCTGTGAGGTCGGTTGAGTTGAGAGAGTGTGAGTAACCCAAAGGCACCCAGCTGACTTTTCTACTAAAGGGAGAACTACAACTCATTACCTCTGTCAATTAGGGCATCTTTTGGAAACTTCACAACCTCCTTTTTTCTAGTTCAAATTTAACCACTGCACTACATTGACTCTAATGATTTTTGCTGCATGAAGGTATTACTAGTTTTTTCCATGATACCTCTGCGGTGGTGCAGTGGTTAGAATGCAGTATTGCAGGCTAATTCTGCTGACTGCCAGCAGTTCAATCCTGACCGCCTCAAGGTTGACTCAGTTTTCCATTCTTCTGAGGTTTGTAAAATGAGGACCCAGATTGTTGGGGCAATATGCTGACTCTGTAAACTGCTTAGAAAGAGCTGTAAAGCACTATGAAGTGGTATATAAGTCTGAGTGCTATTGCTATATTTAATGTAATGTAATATAAATACAATAAATATGCGTATTGAAATAACAGTTCAAGTAGCTCGCGTATGCACCTTAGGATGGGAAGAATCGGCTTTTTAAATTAATCCAGAGTTAAATATTTATTCAAGACTAACATTTGAGTAAACATGGTCCCCACTCCCCAGTTGATGCTCATGGATACTCTACTTGGCCGTATTAGACCCACCTCCTCTTTGCTTTTAATATATTTTTTTAAAACTAGTTATTTCATTTTCTTTTCTTTTTCTTTTCTTTATTCTTTATTGGACAAGTGTGATTGGACACACAAGGAATTTGTCTTTGGTGCATATGTTCTCAGTGTACATAAAATTTTAAAGAGAATTAAAAAAATTAGGGGGGAGTAGTAGTAATAAAATCAGCTTCAGCTTGGTGCTAATATCAGGTTAACAACAACAGCAACAACAAATCCTTGTATATAGTGACAGTAATGGAATTGGCTTCACTCTCCCTGATGTTTTTCCTCCTCAACATATCATCCTTTGAGAGACGGAGAAGATACTCAGTGTAAGTTATAACAATGCAATCATATTGGAAGCGAGTATTTGTTGGAAAGATCTAAGAGGGTTATAACCACACCACCAATAAAGCAGTTAGTAATATACTCAGAAGGCTCAGACCCCCAATGTCCTCTGAGGCATCCATACTGTAGCCATTGCTCCTTATCTCAATTTATACATCTCCATATTCCTGTGGGTCATTTTTTTTTAGATCTAGAAGCCACTTTTTTAAAAAATCTAAAAACAAATATGTATTATTGAATTTTATTTTCCCAGGAGATAGTTTCATTGGCTTGCTTGGGGTAACGTATGCAGACCGAGCTTTTGTTTCCTGATTAATTTGTTTAATTATTTTCTGTGGCTTTCTGTTCTGTGGATTTTCCTAGCAATCCTTCACAGTGCTTTTTAAAGAATACACTCCACCAACTTTACAGCTAAGTTTCCCCCTTTTTTTTCTCCATCAGAAAGAATGTCACCCTCCAAAGATTTTCTGAAACTGACCACAGTTAATCTTTTCTCCTTAGCTATCTGAAGCATAATAATTTATTTCCCAAGACCCGCTCTTGACTCTTCCACATAAGGATTTATTTCTTTGGCTTGTTCATTCACATTTAATGGGAGGTTGAAATATGCCAGTCTGGCACAATGATCAGAGCCGTGGTGGTGCAGTGGTTAGAATGCAGCATTGCAGGCTAACCCTGCCAACTGCCAGGAGTTCAATCCTGATGAGGCTCAAGGTTGACTCAGCCTTCCATCCTTCCGAAGTCGATAAAATGAGAGCTCAGATTGTTGGGGGCAATATGCTGACTCTGTAAACTGCTTAGAGAGGACTGTAAAAGCACTGTGAAGTGATACATAAGTCTAAGTGCTATTGCTATTTGGAATAGGAATTGAGAAAAATACTTTCAAGTCCACTCTCAATCATGCAAGTTACCATATTTTTCAGGGTATAAGATGCACCAGAGTATAAGACGCACCTTAGTTTTTGGGGAGGAAAATAAGGAAAAAGCTGATTGGTGGGTGGATCGGCCCTCCAGAATACCCCCAATCAGCTGTTCCCAGAGGTGGATTTTAGCAACAGGTTTGTTGGTTGTGGGCTCTGTGCCTTCTTTTTTTTTCTGCCTCTGAAAGCCTCCAAAACAGAGCTTCAGAAAAAAAGGCTTTTTTTCTGAGGCTCTGTTTGGAAGCTTTTTTTCTGAAGCTTCTTTCAGAGGCTTTTATTCTGAAGGACTATTTGTACTCTGTTCAGTCTCCTTTCTTTGGTATTGATATATAGATTAACCTCTTCCGATCTGTTGGTTATTGGGTCATTCTCCAGATTTGTTAGCATAGTTTGGTTAGAACCTTTACTGACTCTTCTTTTGTTGCTTGCCATATTATTTTAGATAAAAGCCTTCCAGAGGCCTTTTTTCTGAAGCTTCATTTCTGAGGCTTTTTTTCTGAAGCTTCTTTCAGAGGCTTCTTTCAGCCTCTGAAATCTCTGTTTGCAAGGCTGGGCAGGGCTACATTCGGAGTATAAGACGCACCTAGATTTTCACCCTCTTTTTTGGGGGGAAAAAGGTGTGTCTTATACGCTGAAAAATACGGTAATGTCTTTAGTTCAGTAACACTGATTTGGTTACTATATCCTACTACATCAACCTTTTGTGCACTAGGGACTGCTTCTGTGGAGAGAGGTTTTTTCATGGACTGGAGGGAGCATGCTGCCTGAATCCCAGAGATGGGGCTTTGCTTGTTTGTGCAGCCCAGTTTCTGGCACGCCGCAGCCCAGTGCCAGTCCATGGGCCGGCGGCTGGGGACCCCTATATTAAGCCATAATGTCAGCTGTATGGGTTTGGTTTAAAGTGACATGTCAAATCAGCACAACTTACCTCATATTAATATAGAAAGAAGTGGAAAAGGAATAACATGACATCCTAATATGTTCAGAGTGGCAAGGAGAATAGGGCTACAAATCTGGGAAGCAAAGATCCAAATGACCATTAGGTGGCAGCAAATAAAGAATATGAACTCTTTGCAGACTTTTAAGTGGTTGTCCTGATGTTTGCAAACCACATCTTGTAGACCTAATAGAAATACCATAAGAACCAATATATTCATTTATAATCTTCCTGTATTTCCATAGGCTGATTTTTCTAGAGACCACATTTTTATTCCAGAAAGATGAATGAGTAATGCAATTTGCAGGCATTAGAAAAGTGACTCAGAAGTGACTCAGTGCAGCAATGTTATTTTTTTTTAAATCAGGGGGAAATTTTATATCATGTTAAGTAGCTTGCTAAAAGTAGAGAGCTTCCATAATTACAAAAAAAGTATGACAAAAGAATAAAATGATAGGCAATCCTTTCTCTGTGAGCATGTACCATATTTTTCTGAGTATAAGACGTACCTTTCCCCCCCAAAAAAGAGGGTGAAAATCTGGGTGTATCTTATACTCCGAATATAGCCCCGCCCAGCCTCGCAAATGAAGATTTCAGAGGCTGAAAGAAGCTTCTGAAAGAAGCTTCAGAAAAAAAAGCCTCTGAAAGGCTTTTATCTAAAATAATATGGCAAGCAACAAAAGAAGAATCAGTAAAGATTCTAACCAAACTATGCTAACAAATCTGGAGAATGACACAATAACCAACAGATTGGAAGAGGTTAATCTATATACCAATACCAAAGAAAGGAGATTGAACAGAGTACAGATAGTTCTTCAGAATAAAAGCCTCTGAAAGAAGCTTCAGAAAAAAGCCTCCAAACAGAGGCTTTCAGAGGCAGAAAAAAAAGTTTTTTCTGAAACAGTCTCAGAAGTTTCAGAAGCTGAAAAAAAAGCAAGGCACAGAGCTCACAACCAACGAACCTGTTGCTAAAATCCACCTCTGGGAACAGCTGATTGGGGGTATTCTGAAAGGCCGATCCACCCACCAATCAGCTTTTTTCTTATTTTCCTCCCCAAAAACTAAGGTGCGTCTTATACTCTGAAAAATACGGTATATGTGACTGTGCATATGTAGTGGCTGCTCATTGCTATTGTCCCAAACAAAATGTTTGGAAGTCAGAGCATTTGGTTTTAGAGATTAGTTTCTGAGAATGCTCCAAGAAAGTGGATTCTAAAGATTTCTCTAAGGAGGCATGATTCAGTGTGTCACACTTGTTCAGAAATATGTGTTGAGTGTAAAAGAGAGAAATGGGAATTCTTGGGTTTCTTTGGAACCTAGCTATTGTATCCTTGGCCGCTCTAGAGGATTATTATCTCAAAATATCTGTACATTCAATGACAGAACCACTTGATGCTCAGTTTGGATATCCAACCCTGATAAAGTATTTAAATATATTCGTCTTTCATGTGATCTGTTTCTTTCTTTTTTTGGTGGAAGCAACAGCAGTGGAAATCAATTTCCATTTTGCAGTTTATCACAGCTAGCAACATTTTATTGAAAACGGAACTCTCTCTTTCCAGATTATTTGGTTGGTTTCCACAAGGATCAGGCGCCCTTTGTCTACCAACTGAGGGCAAACTGTGATCTGTATGGTTTTGGTTTAAAGTGATGTGTCAAATTAGCAAACTGGAGGTTTAAACTGTAGCTAATAAAGGAAGAGGGATGTGGTGGCTCAGTGGCTAAGTTGCTGAGCTTGTTGATCGAAAGGTCGGCAGTTTAATGGTTTGAATCCCTAGTGCTGCATAACGGGGTGAACTCCCATTACTTGTCCCAGCTTCTGCCAATCTAGCAGTTCGAAAGCATGTAAAAATATAGAAAAATAGGGACCACCTTTGGTGGGAAGGTAACAGCATTCTGTGCACCTTTGGCATTTAATCATGCCGGCCACATGAGCACAGAGACATCTTTGGACAGCGCTGGCTCTTTGACTTATAAACAGAGATGAGCACCACCCCCTAGAGTCGGGAACGACTAGCACATATGTGTGAGGGGAATCTTTACCTTTAATAAAGGAGGGTCGTGTCAACCTACAGATTTGGTTAGGCATATATTGCATCCTTTGTCCTTAGGAAGAAGATTGGAAACATTGGCTCCATTTGCACATTAACCATGGTTAAAGGAAAGTACCTGGATTCATATAATACACTAAACACAGGTTGAACAAACCACAACATAACTTAGCACAAAGCTAAGCTGTATGAATAGAGCCAACATCCAGGCAATTCCATTCCTTTCCAGTCATTTACTGAAGGTCTTCACTGATGCTGATTCCAAAACTCAGCTTTGTTGTCTGTTTCCAGTATCCTACACTGAAAAAAAGATTGAGCTTTTCTTTGAGTTTTCCATCCCAAACTTCTGCCCCAAATTAACATTAAAGTATAGTAAGGCCAAACTTGGAATACTGCATCCAGTTTTGGTTACCACGAGATAAAAAAGATGTTGAGACTCTAGAAAGAGTGCAGAGAAGAGCAACAAAGGTGATTAGGAGACTGGAGGCTAAAACATACAAACAACCGTTGCTGGAATTGGGTATGTCTAGTCTAATGAAAAGAAGGACTAGGGATGACATGATAGCAATGTTCCAATATCTCAGGGTTTACCACAAAGAAGATGCGGTCAAGCTATTCTCCAAAGCACCTGAAGGCAGGACAAGAAGCAACATATGGAAAGTAATCAAGGAGAGAAGCAACCTAGAACTAAGGAGAAATTTCCTGACAGTTCAAACAATTTTCATAGGAAGGGATAATCAGTTTTTCTAGCTGCAGGCCCCATTATTGGATTATTGTGGTCAACTCTGATCAAGAGTATTATTTCTTTGGTTTATTTTAACTTACTCAAATGAAGCAAAAGTAAGTCAGGGTCGGACAAAAATCATATGACTGCAATGTGCCGGTGTGTATAAATATGACATTAGGGAAATCTACATGTTGATGGATCTACATTTCTGTTTGGAATAGACTGCCAGACTCCAGAAGGAGATAAGGTAGGTCATTTTCTCATATTCAAATTTAGTGTCACTTCTAGTTTACCTGATAACAATAATCATACTTCAATGACAACTGTCCTCTGCTTTCATAACTTATTTTTGTACATGGATGTACAAAGATTCAGGGCACCTTTACATTACAATGTTTCCATGACCATTATAATTTCCATTTTCTTATCTCTCAAAAGTATTGCAAAACATGATCTGTAATCTTCTCAATCCCACCAGCCTTGAATCTATAGTAAGAGAATGGGGTAAGACAGGAGATCCTGCTAATTGAGAAGAAAGGTGGGATGAACCAAGAGAACCCAACTACGGTAAAGTCAGTCACTCCACTACAATAGTTTCTAGGACAGCTTTGCTACAATTTCATATATATCATAGTGAAACCATCAGTTGTTCAATTCAGTTCAATGATGACACAGCAGATGTTGAAGAAATGGCTGGTCTGGAGATGATTTTGGATTGCTGCAAAAGTCCTATATGGAAGTGCACCCTAATATATGTAGAACAAATTACAGCTTTAGGAAAACTTCATTGTAGAAAAATGCTAAGTTCTAATAACCCTACTTCCTTCTACAACCTGCAGCTGAAATTATACGAGATATGTTTATACAATTAGTTATTCCAGCTGAATTATCTGATATTCGTTTAAGATGCCCATGTTACGTGCCTGAAGGAGAAAGATGTGACCCAGCCAAGATCAAAGAGAGCCATCCTTGTAGGCACCTCTTCAAACATTCTTTCCTAGAAGAGCAAAGGTGCCAAACTAAAAAAAATAATAGAAAAAAATCAAAATGATTGATAGAAAGCAAGCCAAGCATGACAAGCTGAGCTGTACTGATGATCTTTTGCCCTGCAGAAATGGCATCCTTTTTCTAATTAATTTCATTCTCACTGAAGGACTCCAAGTTTAGGTATGCACAGCTATCATTTATTACAGAACAAAAGCAAAAATCCAAGTCTGAGCATGAAGGAAAAGTAGAGAGATTATTAAGTTATTTTAATAGTAACTTTATGAAGAAATATAATGGCAAAGATAGAAAACTAATACAAACCAATAACAGAATTGAAAGAAAAATAAAAGGTGCAGAAAAGCAAAAAACAGAAAAGAAAGAAAAAATAAGAATATAGTAAAGAAAAAGAAAAGAAATATATAAAGAAATGACTTCTTCTTTCATCAGAAGTATAAACAATTTTACTAACTTATCACTGTTGTGTCCTTATATGGGCATCCGCCGGTGGTTGGCTAATCCACCTGCGGGAAGTTTAAATGAATGTCATTGGCCGGCTAGCTTGCCAGAGCTGTATGTAAGGAGGGCTCGGCAGCACAGCCGGCAGTTCCATATGAGCTGAATAAAGTGCTGAATGGACCTCTGCTGAGTTGCATCTTCTTTTCCCTGCGCCAATCTAACAATCACCTTCTCTTAAAATATAACAAATAATCTCTTTTTCACATATCTCATCTCTTATCTATAAACAAACCCTTAACTCCTCCTTGTTGCAGTCCTGATCAGCAAAAGTCTATTAAGAGTTACCAGAGATAACAACATATACTGTATATTTTAACCTTGATCAAATAAACCAACTATATCCCTTCTTTTTACTTTTAACAATCTTTATCTTTAGTCTCTTCTAATAATGTTCTAGGAATTGATTTCCTTTCCTTTTTTTCTTCGTCCCTCTCACAAAATCCTTCAAAACTTTAAAAAGCTGCTTTTGTAATTCAAATATAGGAAAATTATCTAGGTGACTCTCAGTTTGTTATTTGTATACCCCACTTTTTTTAAAAGACATCAGCCATTTTAAAAATATGTCCAGCATAGCATCTTTTTTCCATATCATTCTTGTGGCCTGTCATTTTAAAATCCACTCTCAGATTAGAATCAATCTTGTCAGGTAAAATTTGTTTCTTTTGTACATCATCTTTTAAACACAATCTATCTACAGGAAGTCCTTGATTTCTGCTGCTTGGTCAGTGTCTGTTTGAAATTACAATGTTGAACAAAGGTACTTATGACCTGTGCCCAAAGTTATAGCTGTGGGAGTGCCCCCATAGTCACATGAACAAAATTTGGGCATTTGGGTGCCTGCCTGTACTTTTTTAAAAAAAAAATTGATTTATATGCCGCCCTTCTCCAGAGACTCAGGGCACTTACAATGCGTTAAGCAATAGCCTTCATACTTTTGTATATTTATACAAAGTCAGCTTATTGCCCCCACAAACTGGGTCCTCAATTTACCTACCTTAGAAAGGATGGAAGGCTGAGTCAACCTTGAGCCTGGTGAGATTCGAACTTACAGTAATTGCAGACAGCTGGTGTTAATCACAATGCTATCAGTCTGCTGAGCTACCAGGCCCGTTTTATATACTTATACCTGCAGAGGTTCTGCAATTGCCCTTACTTACCTATCTCAATCAACCATCCATTTCAACCACCCAACTGGCCCACTTCTGCATGGAAACCTACTACCACAGTCTAGGAGACCTCATCCAGCCCTCCAGGTACCTGCATACAAAAAGCCTTTCATTTACCTTCTTCATTTTTCTGCAGCTGCTAAAAATCACACCAGGACTTCATGAGGTACAGTCTTCCTACTGAGGCCATTTCATGCCATTTTTCAAGAACGCTTCATATTGAAGAATTTAGGCTGGCTTCCAAAGGCCCATAAAGAGCCAGCTCCATTCTTCATTCTATTTCCATGCTAATTTTTACTTTTTTATTGGAAAATAGGCTTCTGAAAAAAAATATTAGTAATCCTAGACAACAAAAGTCCAGTATGAAAACAACATTCATTTAAAATTCAAAGCAAAGCAAAACTCCCAAGCTAAAAGGCAATCTGGTCGAAGAACAGAATTTACCCTAAGAAAGTCTTCCTTTTGAAAAGTTAGAAAAGACTTTTTGGACACAGGAAAGGCAGGCGATTCAGACTTCACTGCTTGCCTTACAGGCATTTTGCCATTCCCTTCTTATGCATAATTAAAGGCAGCAGCTTTTAGGGCTGAGGTCATTTTTCTCAGCATTAAATTGACTATGCTTGAGCAACACAATATCCCTGGTGGAATTATGTGTGAAGCCACAGGGCTCAATAAAAGCCTATTAACTCTAACACAAAAGGTGCCTTTCGGTGCTGTTAGACTTTTGGGGTTAGATTCTTACTGGACTTGAGAAAATAAGCTTTAAATACTAGTTAAGTTATTAGCGTGTGGTTGCTGTCTAAGCAAGCGCATGCTACCTCACTAATGGAAAACAACTTGTTCCTCTTTTGCAGCTAAAGCCCAGTGTTGCATTAATTCATCTCCCAAAATGTTCCATTGACAAAGGCAACACAGAAGCTGGATTTTAATTGGAAATGCAGTGAAAATGTTTTCAGTTCCACCTATGTTCTCTATTTCCCTCTATCATGCAACGTAGCATACAGACAGATTCCTTTTATGAAATCTAAGCCCTCATGAGCCACGGTGGCGCAGTGATTAGAGTGCAGGCTACTTCTGCTGACTGCTGGCTGGTTGGCTGCAATTTGGCAGTTCAAATCTCACCAGGCTCAGGTTGACTCAGCCTTCCATTCTTCCGAGGTCGGTAAAATGAGGGATTGTTGGGGGCAATATGCTGACTCTGTAAACCGCTTAGAGAGGGCTGTAAAGCACTGTGAAGCGGTATATAACTCTAAGTGCTATTGCTATTACTCATGCATACACAGCAAGGAAAAGATCCTAAATAGCACCATTACTATTTTCTGTAAACCTTTTACCGTCAGATTGCTATTGGATCTTTTAATTAATTAGCCCAAAGTACTGTAAAGTTGGGGCACCCAATTTTGAGGTGCGAGGTGGATGCAAATGGGAACAAATCACCCAACCTGGGCAGACATGGAAAGGGAGCCTCTGGAAGATGTAAGGGTTGAATGGAAGAGATGCTTCTAGGGATACAGACAGACTTGATGGCCAAACACCTAGAAGATAATTAAAACAATGCAGAGAGCATATCAGTCTTGCAGTCCAGGAGATGAAATGGCTGTGTAATGGAAGGATCAGCCCCTGGAGGGATACGCATGAAAGAACTGTAGCCAATCACATCTGTAACAGTAATTATATTTAAAATGAAGCACTGGAGACCATCTGCTTTGGAGGGATTAAGAAGCTTGGTTTGGAAAGCAGCTTTGAGTCAAATCTTGAAAGCATCTCCAAATATCCATTTGCAATTGCTTGTAAGTGGACCTAAGTGGAGGAAGACATTATCTGTTCCTACATTCAGTAAATGGTGAGTGACTTTTACTAGTGACGGGAAAGCAGAAGGTAAAGATCTGCTCAAAATATATTTATCTTTTTCATATTATTTGTCAGCCAGACATTGGAGTAAGTTGGCCTCTTTCAAAAAAATCTTGAATTATATAGCACTTTTAAAAATTCATCCAAACAATCAAACTGTTGTTGATCACAGTACTTGTATCAACAGAGTCATGCCCCACCATATAATCTTTATAAGGTATACATGGTCATCCAAGGACAAACCCACATCCCACACAGAGCATTGCTGGTGAGATTTAAACTGCTTGTATTTATTAATTGTTATGTTCAGCAGTAACTTAATACTGTCTATCTTGTATTTGGTTCTCATCAGGTGTGGGTTCTAAATTTTTTTACTACCAGTTCTGTGGGTGTGACTTATTTTGTGGGCGTGGCTTATTTTGTGGGCACGGCTTGATGGTCATGTGACAATTATTTTGGATTTAGCAGAAGTACTGGTCTACCAGGTTTTTAACTGCTTGCAGAGCTGTATTGATCTACCCATTTATTTTTACAGGCACTGAACTACTCATGATTTTTGCAGGCACTGGGCTACCCATTTATTTTTCCAGGCACCGGTCTACTCATTTGTTTTCTTCTAACACTGATCAGCTGTAGGGCGGCCCTTTGAAGCCCCACGGCAAGAGCTTAAACAGTTTTTTTCCCTCTAGCCATCAGCTGGGACTCAGGAGGCAGCAATAGATTGGGGGTGGGGCCAAAGAAAAGGTAAGAATAATGCGGGGGGCAGGGGGGGAACAGAACCGGTTTGGGGACATCATATTGTCATCGCTACCAGCTCGATGGAACCGGGCCGAACTGGGAGGAACCCACCACTGGTTCTCATTGTATGTATCCCTATTTTCCCCAGTTTCACCATGTCCTGTTCTTTCAATAAAACATTCAGATCTATGCACACGGTCTGTTTTATTGGAGGATAGGTGGGTTTAGCTGCATGTCAAGCTGCACACAGATTAATGTGTAGTGGGAAAAAAACCAAACAGTATACTTGTTTTTTTCAAAGCTATTTCTGCAGGACAGTGTCAGAAGGTGGGAATGGAGAGAAACAAAGGTAGACACATAGGCACACATAACTAGCAAGTGTAATAAGTGCTGTTTATTACTATACAAGCTTAGAGCAAAGTGCATTTTTCAGAATTCCAGTGAGCATTTGTGTGGATCTTTGTGTGTGTACATTTGTGTGTGTGTGCATGTATAGTGTTAATGTAAATAGAATAGAATTCTCATAAATATGCACACTAATAAAATATAACTACAACAGATGAGAATTTAAATGACTAAACAAGAATACTTCCCTTTGTTCTGGCATCAATACCTTATCTTCATTTTCATCATCATTATCATGAACATTATTATTATTAACATCATTATTAGTAAATTCTTCCCCAAAGAGATCAACATCACATTGGTACATGTTTTCTTTCACCAAAATCTTTGATAAACATTATGATAGACTTTAGATCTGATAACCTTAACAGGGATGGATTAAATGGGTGGGTTCCAATTTTGTAATTAGAAAGATGATGCAAAAGCAAATGTAATTTCTTTCTGAGTAGGAGCCCATGAAGGCACAGTAATGAGATTTTAATAGATAGTGAGAAGCATTTTGAAGTGCTTTTACCACATTCATTACAGGTGTTTTAATCCACAGCTGTTTGATTAAAAGTTTTATGTGATTTTGGAATACATAAAATGCATTCCATAGAAGTTGAGTCTTAACAATAAACATGGAAATGCTAAACAATATTAGACATTGCACTCCACCGTTCTGTGCTCACAGCCATAAATGTACATGCATGTAGTCAGTGTGAAACATTGATTAAGAAGTTGGAAACTCAGCTTCAAATACAAACAGGTTTTGGATAAAATTGAGGGTGGGAGTGCTGTATATCCAGCCTTTGGGACTACCATCTTACATACATTTATATGGGGGGAAAGTCTTATTGAAGATAGCATCACTTGTTTCTGAATAGACCTCTGTTGGATCATGTAGACCTAAGCACAGTTATTTACAAACAAAATCCATTTTATCAGGAGTGCAATTAGAAGAACTATACTCCCCTATATTTTAGGCAGCATAGGAAAATCATATCGAATCGGAACAAATGGGCTTAAAATCCATTTTACAGCTTAATTATTAATCTTGGATTGAATTCTAAGTTCTTCTGATTGAAATCATTGTAAAATATCTGAACCTAAGAGCAGATCTGTGTGAGAGTTGCTGTAATGTCAACATACATATGTAAACCCCATATGGGCATTAATAATACATAGACTGCATTTGCTTCCAGATCCATAATACTAAGAAATCTAAAACTGTTAGATCTGCAAAGGAAAGTTGTGTGCTCTTATTTAGTTAGTTATACAATTTACCAGCTTCCTAAATCTACATCTAGGCAATTTACTTTACATTGTAAAGTATATCTACATATCACTTTATACTTTATTTTGTTTGAGAGAATTCAGGGGTAAATAATTTTTGTTTCTTCCAAAACACATTCTGAATGTTAGTTCTGTAAACAATAATACAAATATTCAGTCTTAGAAAAGTATCTGTAGAGGGTGCTAGTAGTACAATAAAATTCACTACCGTATACTCTAGAATAGGATATTCCAAAAGGAATGATTATAGTATGGATTGCAACAATAGATTTATGGAAAAGAATAGATAAATGAATTACGTTTGTAAATTGGCACCTAAATATGTGACGACCATTTTACTGTCTTCCACTAGAAGAGAATGTGCAGCTCGGGGTTGAGCTGGGGAGTCCTTAGTGCTCTCTGAGTCTGGTCATTTGCTTGCAGATGTTTCATTACCCAAGTAAGTTAACATCATCACTACGATTCAGACTGAGATTTGCTCCTTGTTTATGTACACTAGTGGCTTGCTCTGCCAATATTAATGGGGACATAGACATCATTTCATATTGGGGTTGAAATGTAAGTTAAAAATCAACAATATGTATCACACATATTAAATAATAAAGTCACTGAACTCATGAAAAGGTCCAAGAAAGGGGGAAAAAACCCAGCTCTTCCTTTCTCAGTTGAGTACAGTCTATCTTCTCGTGTATCACAACATGAAATAAAAGCAGTATATACATATAATAAATATTAAGTAAATGGTAAAAGAATGTATATATATCAAAATTTGTGTGGAAAGGAAAAACAAATCCTTTAGTTAACCGTAAGGAATTACAAAATGCAAAAAAAGAAAGAAAGAAGAGGATTGGATTGACCCAGTGGTGAATCCAAATTTTTTACTACCGGTTCTGTGGGCATGGCTTTGTGGGCATGGTGTGGCTTGGTGGGCATGGCAGGGAAAGGATACTGCAAAATCCATTCCTACCCCAGTCCAGGGGAAGGATACTACAAAATCCCCATTCCCTCCCCACTCTAGGGGGAAGGATATTGCAAAATCTCCATTCCCACCCCACTCTGGGGCCAGCCAGAGGTGGTATTTATCGGTTCTCTGAACTACTCAAAATTTCCACTACCGGTTCTCCAGAACCTGCTGGATTTCACTCCTGGGTTGATCTGATTTGAAATTGTATTTTGCAGCTTGCTATTTGATCTGGGTGAAAGAAAGGATGTTGCTGAGATATAGAAGGATTTTGGAGTTAGAAGAACACAACCTAAGAATTGGGTGGTATGGATATTTGTGATATAACAAAGTTAATGTGGCTTTTGAAAATCATTATGTTTGACCTGACATAGTGAGAATATAGAAATAGATACAAATCCAAATTGTTCCTGAAAATACCTTTGGGGTTCTGAGTACAATAAGCACTTTATAGATAAAAAAAATAAAAGGTGAGTATAAATGGCTAATTTATTGTGAGGTATTAGAATTTTGTCAAGAAGAATGCAAAATAAAATCAAGGGAAGAACTGGTGGCAGAAGGATATAGTTGTCAATGATTCTCTTATTTACCATTGTTATTTGACAGATTTAAAATAGACAAAATAATTTAGGAACACTGTAAGACTGACTTTGAAATAGAATTGTATATTAAACCTCAAAATCCTCTGAATCAGTATACAGAATTCAAAATTTTTACAAGTCCACCCAACATGATAAAATGATCTCTTCTTGTTCCTTGAATAAAGTACTAGACAACCTATGATCCGTTGGGCCTTGTTTCATCAGTATTTGCTTACCTTTATCAACAGAATGGCCACAGGTGGGCACAAAATGTTGCCTCTGCCTAGAAAATTTTAAGAACACCACAGAAATAGAATAGAATAGAATAGAATAACAGAGTTGGAAGGGACTTTG
Source organism: Pituophis catenifer annectens (assembly GCF_029215685.1). Taxonomy (NCBI): domain Eukaryota; kingdom Metazoa; phylum Chordata; class Lepidosauria; order Squamata; family Colubridae; genus Pituophis; species Pituophis catenifer. Next base: position 62,494,933 of record NW_027256882.1, read on the forward strand.
GAGGTCTTCTAGTCCAAACCCCTGCCCAGGCAGGAAACCCTACACCACTTCAGACAAATGGTTATCCAACATCATCTTAAAAATTTCCAGTGTTAGAGCATTCACAACTTCTAGAGGCAAGTTGTTCCACTGATTAATTCTCCTGTCAGGAAATTCTCCTTAGTTCTAAGTTGCTTCTCTCCTTGATTAGTTTCCACCCATTGCTTCTTGTTCTACACTCAGATGCTTTGGAGAATAGTTTGACTCTGAATAGTTTGAAAATGTTTTAGGCACTACAGCAATTTTAATTTAATGCCTGCTCAAAAGTAAAGAAACATAGCTCAGCAGCCTATACCCATCTTCACAATTAATTACAGCAAACAGTAGATAATAGCCTCTTTCTGAGCTTAGTTTGCAATGAGAGTGAATGTGGGATTTGCTCCCTGTTCATATACAGTACCTTGACCTGTCAGTTGGTTTCGTTTTCTTCTTGGTGCTCCTTGATTAGAGTATTGTTTTCTGCTTGACTTTTGCCTGGTGCTAATCCCTGCTTAACTGAGGATGTGTCTTTTTGTTTCCTTCTTAACTTTTTATCGTCTCTTTTGAATGGTGTCTAAATACAGTTTATTTCTATGTGTCTGTTGATGGGTGATTTGCCTGAATGCAAACCTTCCAGGAATTCCCTAGTGCTTTTAAATTTAGATTGGTCTAGGATGCTCAAAGTTTCCCAGTTGAAACAAGATTGAGTCAGTCCATGTGTTGAGAGATTAAGGAGTTTTCATCTTGTCTCCTGGCTGTCAGTTAGTGCTTATGGATGCACTCTTCTAGTCTGATATTACTGATATAACTAAATTGCATTTATATCTTTTGGCAGTCCAAGATGACATACATGGCTGGTCTCCCTTCATTTCCCCCAAACTCATATAGTAATTTAGACTAAAAGAAAGAATGATTGGTTGAAAATTATCCAGACATCTCTATTGGTTATATAAGGAATTAAACCTCAGTGTCCTTAGGCACAATGAAGAGTTTAATCACTAGGTACAGCTAGGACAGAATCACTGCTAGCACATATATAGAAATACTTTGGCTGCATATTACTTTCTTGAAGACTTATTTTAGCACAGTTATTATTTTAAAGAGAGCATTTTCATTTTATCAAATCTGAAGTGGTACAGAAAAAAGGTTTAATAGGTATGTATTTGGAGCACACAATTTTCTCTAGGGAAGAGCTCTAGGAGTTTCAACTTCTCATCTGACCAAAGAAGCTGAGCAATTCATGGAAAGGTCTTCAAATCACTTCAATTTGGAACTAATTCATATATATGTTGGATTTCAATCCTTGACATATTTCTAGTTCTTGCACCATTTTTCAAAGCTTTAAAATATCTGCAGATCTAGCATTCTTGTAACTACCTTGTGTAATTGGGGTGATGATTTATTGCTACTTGACATGTAAGTGTATTTTTTAATGAAATACTTTGACCATTCAACTGTATCTTCTTCCCACAGTTAATCTGAACATTTTGCTCCTGGTAATAACAAAACTGCGGCTGAATACTTATACTGAACAGAGTTGAGTATGTTAGTCCTAAAGCATTATTTAAAGTTTTACTTTCTGAAAGTTATTTTTCTAGGAGGATTTAGTAGCTGACAAATGAAATGTTTTCCTTTTCAGAGGCGGTTTGAAACCACAAAATACTTAAACTCTGATTTTAATCATACTGTAAAGACTACCTTTTGGCCACAAAAACACTTCCTTCTGCCATAGCTATTTTATCGCTGCAGTGAAGGAAAACTGAAGTTGTCATACTGAAAATAAAGCCAACAAGCTCTCAAATTAAGTTACCATTAAAAAAAGAAATTTAGGAGAAAATCTAATTATGTGATCACTAAGTTGATACTAACTTGATGATTCATAATCAATCAATCAAACCAGCAAAAAATGACTTTTGGTGTGATTTTATTTTATGCAAAAGGGTGATTATTTATGAATGATTTGCATGTGTAATCAAGGGATGCAATTATAAACAGAAGGCACTTAAAGGCACTAACAGTAGCAGTGTTAATAAACACCTGGCACACTAAAAATTTTCTGGGTCAGATTAATCTCATATTCAAGTAACTTCTAAAACAGAAATATATCCCACTAATGTGTTGTGGGAAGCCACCCCCCTCCTATGAAATATTTTGAGGAATATTAAAAAAAAAAGGCAGGATAAAATATTTCCCCTAAAAGAGAAATAAAAATCTTAAGGAAGACAGAAACTCAGAGCCCCAGCTCCCTCTCCCAGCAGATATTTTGTGCCCATTGAGAAAGATTAGCCAGCCTATCTACAAAACAAAAGACCTTCAGCTCTAGGATGATGGGATTAAGACATGACCCCTCAGGACATAATAGGATTAACCCACTACCATCTAGCAGCAGAGCTCACCACATTGCACAATCTCCTAAGGCCATTACACCACCCTCCAAACTTCAACCAAACTTAGCTCAGACAACCTACAGAACCAGCTATGACCCCTACAACAGCCAACAAACACATGTTCTTGCACAGGAACAGAAAGTTCAAGCGCAAAGCCCAAGAGAAGGTATAAATACCCCCCACTCTCAACTCCATGTGGTCAGTTGCACCAGAACTACAACCCATGTGGTCCTGTTCATCAATAAATGGACCCTCTTTCCATTCAGCCTCCAGCCTCCATTTTGTCTCCAGTGCCTTTCTCCCATCTTAGAACTGAAACAGATGGATATTTCTCTCAACAGTGTGCTATAGAAATATGTTCAAACATAGTATTATTGAAGCAAAATATTTTAGAACAATGACCCATTCTGTACTTGATGAGATAAAGAGAGGAATACACACAGTGTGTGTGTGTGTGTGTGTGTGTGTGTGTGTGTGTGTTTATCTTTAATGCTATTCCATATCGGGGCAAGCTGTATGATGTCAAGCACAAGAAAGGTAGAAGAAATAGCAAGCCAAAGAAATTAATGGCATGAAATAAGAAATAAAATATAGCTAAATGTACTAATAAAGGAGAATATTTATAGCTCAGCATTGACATGAGGGGTCCTTGGTGCTCTCTGAGCTTGCTTGTTTTCTTGGAGACATTTCATTACCCAAACTAGGTAACATCATCAGTGCTGGTAAAAATGCTGTTCACTATCAATTTATATTCTGGTGGTTTGCCTGTCAGTGTTGGTGGTCTTAGAGATTCTTTGGTTGGACTGTCAATCAACCAGTTGAAAAAGGAACAAAAAGACCTAAGCAGCTCTCCACCAGCAATTAGTACCCAGATCAGCATAGATTTACTCCAAGGTTAACATCAGACCAGCAATCAAGAAAACAATACTCCAATCAAGAAACTGCCAAAGAAGCCAACAGCCAATGGCCCAAACAAAGAATCTCTTAAGGCCACCCTCACCAACACTGACAGGCAAGCCACCAGAATATAAACTGACAGCAAACAGCACTCCTTACTAGCACTGATGTTACCTAGGTAGGGTAATTAAATGTCTGCAAGAAAACAAGCAAGCTCAGAGAGCACCAAAGACCCCTCATAACTAAACGTACTAGATGCATTGTATTTATTTTTATTCTTGCAAACCAGCCATCTTATATCTATTAAGTTTATGCACCATTTCATATGTCGACCTTTATTCTTTACATTTCTGACCCCATGGATTCCATATGATTACAACTTCCTTGGCCTTCCCTCTTTTCCTTACCCATTTACATTCCCTTCATAAATTTGTATATGGATTTGATTTGATTCAATCTCTTTATATAACTCAACCACTTCATTATATTGGCAGCCCTCAGGTTACATCCATTTGTTCAGTGATTGTTCAAAGTTACAACGATGTGGAAAAAAAATGCACTTACCAATGCAGAAAATATTTAAGATACAAATATTAATGAAACCTGAAGCTTTTATTTTAGGTATGATGGATAAACCAATTGAAAAACGATTTGGGGTGTTATTCTTTCACATGATGATGGCTGCGAGGATTGTACTTGCCAAACACTAGAAAGAAAAAGGGATGCTCAATCAATGGATTTTGAAATTGACTGAATTAGCATAGATGGCAAAATTAACTGGTTTGATTAGAGATAATGGACTAGACAGTTTTATGAGAGACTGGAAACCATTTGTGGACTTTCTACATGCTAAATATAATTACAGATGGTTAACAGAGGGATTTGAAGATTAGTGTAATGTTTAGTTTAACCTGTTGACTGCTTTTTCTTCTTCTTTTGTGTGTATGTGTGTAGGAGAATTTAGTTTTTTCTCTTTTTTTCAGCACCAAGTCTGAGTGGATCCTACATGTTAAATTTATTTGATCATTTTTTCCTCTTTTTCTGTACACATTTTTTTCTTTTTTGTTGTTAGAGTTGAATGTATGATTTTGTTTTTGTTTGTTTGTTTTTGTTTTGTATTTTACTTTTTATGATAAAACAATAAATAACCTATAAAAAAAGAAAAATGGATTTACAGCTGGTTCTCAAAATTCTGGCCATTGCAGTGCTTCCATGATCAAAATTTGGCCCACATTTATGATTGTCTCCCCACCCATTTTCCACTTCCACTGCATTCTATTTATTTCTATGTTTTTCTGGAGATACCCAAGTCTCATTATCAAATAAGAATGTGAGCAAAAACCTGCTTTTTCAACCATTTTATTTCAATAATGTTAATTCTTACGATAGACCTATAGTGCTCATTTCCTTTCTACCAACACATTTAGAGCTGGACCAAATATGAATGATAAGCAAATTTTGAAATATCTGAATCTCATCCTGTCAGAGCCATAAATTGAGCAATAAAGACAAACACCATAGGGACAATAAAGAAATTATTCTTCAAAGAATAATTTGGTTCAAAGATCTAATTATGCCAACTTGGGTTTCCTGGCCTTGCCCTCCTTATAACTATCTTAATACAAAACATTAATCATTAAAGAGAAAAAAAATTAGCTCGCTTGAATTGATTCTGATGCTGAGCAGAAAAATTTGGCAAAGTAATGATTACATAAAATTTCTAGCAAAGCAATCATTCTCCTTGACTAATTTTGCTAAAGGGTGCTAGTTAGTAACCTTCTGAAAAAGAAAGAAGCTGATTTTTCCTTTCACATATTTACTTCTTCTCTGTAAGAGAGATGAAAGCATTTTATAGTATGAGGCAGTTTAGGTCAGCCTGGAAAATTATTCAGTGACTACATTACAGACAGTGACGCCTAGAAATGTTTCAATGCATTCCGATCTATAAATATCCGAATATTTATTCTTCGTTAGAAATCTAATAATTTCAATATTGCCAATTTCTTTATTTGACCTTGCATATGGAACCCAGAAAACACCACTACCAACAGTGACCCCACATATTCTTCTGGATGGCCATTTTCTTTCATCTTCATGTTGTTCATAGTCATATTGTTGAGGCAAAGGTATCACAGTTCAGGGAAAGAGCTCTTGCTGTAAAAGCCCAATGCTGTAAAAGTGTTTAATTTGCTGTTTGGTATCTCCACTTAGAAGAATCTCCAATAAAAAGGAGGAGGAGAAAAGGATAGTGGAAAATCTTTCTGATTTTTGGTTATACTGATAAATATTCTTGGGGCTATATGTGTTGTATAATATTCTTGATTTATTTTTATTATTTTTTACTCAATTTGTGAAGGTTGAGATTTAGGCTGATTAGAGTTATTTGCAGTTGGTATGATCTATGAGCCTAGTAAAATAATAACATAAAATATATAATCAAACCAGTGGTTCTGACTGATTCCTTGTAGTTGGTTAGTAAGAGCAATAGAACTGTGTGTCATTAAGATACTAGTTGCATCCACTGCAAAATGAAGAACATGCAGGGCAGATAGAATTCTATGCAACACCATAGAGCATAAATATTAAACTTTATCTTCTAGCACCAACCCTTGGATATGTCTTGATAGGGATTTTATTTATTCATTTTTTTCTTTGATTTAGACTCTTCTTGTCTGCTTCAATGAGCACTTAATGTAGCTAACAAAACTATAAAAGCAAGAACAGATTTTAAATATATATATATATATATATATATATATATATATATATATATATATATATATATATATATAATAATAATAATAAAATACACATTAAATCTTGTACTGGTTTTTATAGGAATGGACTGCATTCCAAAGCTTGGGAGCAATGAAAGAAAAGACCTCATCCCCTGTGCTGGAAAAACGAACCAGGGATGGTGGGAGCTTCCTGACAAGCTTAACAACTAGACCAGAGGAGGGTTTCACATATTGTTACCATTGGTTCATTGTACATGTGCATGTGCATTTTTTTTTAATTTAATTTTTAATTTTTTAAAATTTAATTTGATTTATATGCCGCCCTTCTCCAGAGACTCAGGGCGGCTTACAATGCATTAAGCAATAGCCTTCATACCTTTGTATATTTATACAAAGTCATCTTATTGCCCCCATAATCTGGGTCCTGTGTATTCTTGCTTTGTGCACACATGTACCTTCCATGCATGCGCCCAGCCTTCCAAGCATGTGCCCGGCCTCAAAAACGTGCTGTCACCCACCCATGATCTCCGCTACTGGTTCGCCTGAACTGGTATGAACCGGCTGAATACCACCTCTGAACTGGATACATTTGTAATGGGAGAGTCAGTCCTTTAAATAGAGAGGTCCTAAATTGTTGAAGACTTAACTATCAATTCCAACATTTTCTAATTTCTTCCCAGTAAGAAATTAGCAATGACTATAGAACTTTCAATAAAGGCATCATAAGATCTCTTTAACTTGTGCCAGTTGGCAGAGTGGTGCCAAAATTTCCCACCATCAATTTGTAGGCTCTTTTCAACCATTGGTCTGTGAAAAAGACACTGTAGTAGTTAGAATATCATGAAGGTGTGAATCGCCAATGAGAAATTTGACCATCGCAGGAAAAGTTCCAACCTGGGCACTAGGCATAATGGTGCAAAAGCAGTTTTACATTTTATAGCAAATCCAGCAATAGCAGCTGATCAAGGAAAATCCCAAACTGCCATCCTTCTCTTTTGGGGATAGTGCCACTCTATTTAAAATAGGCTGTTCTTTAAACTCTGAAGTCAGTTTTCTATTTACCAGTTGGAGCCTCCTCTTGTCTGGATTTATTTTCTTTTTCCTGTGGACCAGGGTCAAGCATGCCAATGATTTCCTTCAAATTGGATGGCAATTAATGAGATCACACTTTGAAATTCCTGGGGACCTCCTCCAGCTATTTCATATAAATGTTAAACCCCATATTAAGTGGGAGAAGAGATGGTGGAATGCAAGAGGTCAATGCCTTCCTTTTCAAGCAACATCAAGGGAAGACAATCCGCTTAGAGTGAGTCCTCCCTACTATATAATGGATGTGTCAGAACAAAGTCTCTTGACAGATACAGTAAGTAAGGTTTTCCTTTTGATATGTATGAATCCAGCCCAGTTCCTTTTTTTAATCCAGGTTTGTGCTCTACTCCTCTTTGAAATTAAGAAGTAGTTTTAGCCTGGTGACAGTGAAGATCATAAGACCTACTTTGACATGCCCCTAATTGTGGGGAAATAACCTGTGTTAAACTTCTGCTGCACTGATTGCGTACACAAATAGAGGTCTAATATAAATAATTATATACAATTAATCTCATTTCTCAGCCATTGGAGATTTGCCCTCAAATCGAAGAACTTTTAAAGAAGGGATTTTGATCACAGCAGGACAGAAAGGGTTACAAATTTCCCTTCTATTTGATCCTGTGTTATTTTGCACTCCCTCACATCGCGGTGATGTAAATTGCATTTTAAAAAAATATCCCACAGTAATTACATCCAAAGAGGTATTTAACATCATGTTATGATGTAGCTTTACCCTGAACCACACTTCAGTTTAAGAGAATAGTCATTTTCCAAACTCTCTAAGGATTTCAGAGTGATGAAATGCAGGTAAGATTATACTCACTAGCTTTTCATGCTAAAGAGATAGCTTTCATAAAATGTTTTGTGACCAGTTTGACTGAGATAGATTAAGAATATAGCTTTAAAAATGATATTTGAAGAGTGCTAAAATTTTAATGAGGGCTGCAAAATGGATAATCATTTGCAAAACCCAAGGATGTTTTATTTGGAAATATTTAAAGTGAACTCTTTCAAGCATATTTATTTAAGTTAATTGATCTCTTGCTTTTCAGTGTGCATATGCAGGTTAGTCCTCAAGTTACGACCACAATTGAACCCAAAATTTATGTCGCTAAATGAAACATTTGTTAAGTGAGCTTTGCTGCATTTTACGACTTTTCTTGCCCCAGTTGTTAAGTGAATCATTGCAGTTGTTAACTTAGCAAAGTCAACGGGGAATCCAGATTCACTTAACAAACACAGTTGTTAAGTGACTCTGGATTCCCCATTGACTTTGCTTGTCAGAAAGTTGCAAAAATGGATCACATGACCCTAAAACACTGCAAACGTCATAAATATGAACTGGTTGGTAAATGTCTGAATTTTGATCACAGGGGATACTGCAACAGTTGTAAGTTGTAAAAAACGGTCATAAGTCACTTTTTTCCAGTGCCGTTGTAACTTTGAATGGTCACAACCAGTCTCTTTCCTGGATGCATTCACACACAATGATGATGGGCTCCATAGATGGCTCAGTGGCTAAGATGCTGAGCAGTTCAAATCCCTAATATAGGTCTCCTGCGTAAGCAGGGGGGTTGGACTAGATGACCTCCAAGGTCCCTTCCAACTCTGTTACTGTTACTAAATCAGCCGAAGACTACCTGTATAGGGTTCCCAGGGAACATTGTCATAAGTCTATTGCTTGGGCCTGGCCCTCTGAGTTTTAACAGATGACTGCCTCATCTACCTCACACTATGCCTTGAAAATTCATATTGAAATAGTTTGTAGGACTGTGCAATCTAGTTCAGTGCTTCAGCACGTTCCGGAGTACAAACACAGCACACTTCTTGTACAATTCATTAAAGTTGTTTTATTTAGGCAGATCCAGCTGCTGTGAAGAGCATTCTTTTACATCTGCATTGTCCTGGAAAAAAAAAGGTGGCAAGATGGAGACAATGCTGCATTTACACTCCTTCATATTCTGAAAACATCTTTGTCAAATCAATTTTGAAGCATTGTACAAACCTATTAATGCCTATGAATGTATGTATGAACCTATACAATGGGCAGACCCAACCATAATATGTACACCTTATGTGAGTTCTTTCTGGGAGTGGATCCTGGAAGGTTTCCTACTTTTCAAAGTAGCTCCAGGAGAAGAAGTGTGTGGGAGATGCCTAGAACACCACTGGGAAAACAAAGAACAAGCCTGAGCAAGCACAGATAAGAGCTTGAATTAATGAGTACCTTGTGGTGATAAGGCTGGCAAAATGCATTTATTTTTCCACAGTCACAGTCACTTAATGATCATATTTCATGTGACTTGGCCTCTTTTGAGTAAGAAAAGGCTAGGAGAGCTTTATAAGGGTCATTATGAGGATTATTGAGTGGTGGGATTCAAATAATTTAACAACCGGTTTTCCGCCCTAATGACTGGCTGGGTGGGCATGGCCATGGTGGGTGTGGCCAAGGGGTGTGACAGGCAGCACTCAGCCTCCTGCAACCCCCTAGGAGCTATAGGAAGTTAGCACCAACCCCTTTCCTGGAAGAATGAAACATTTTAGGAAATATTAAAAAGGCAGAATATTATATGTCCCTGGATGAGAAATGGAGAAGCATGTTTTAAAGATGAAGTAGCTCCCATCTTTCTGCCCCCACCCTTTGTCAATGGGCCATTAAGCCTGAGCCAGTCTATTCTACATAACAAAAATCTACCTTCTTCAGGCAGAGCCATAGTAGGAATTGCCAAAGATCCAACAAAGATAGGATTAACCCATCTAGCAACAGAAGCTCACCACATGGCACCTGGGAAGATTACATCAGCCAGCAAGGCTAACTAAGACCCCCACCCCCTGGAAGTCTGACAACCAATCAGGATACTCTTTCTGGGCCCCAGGAAGTTCAAAGCCAGGGAGAGCATAAAAACCTGTGGACTCCCTGTATTCCTCCCTCTTTTCTGTTCAGGAACTCAAGCCATGTGATCCTGTCCACCATTAAAGCATCTTTCCAAGCAGTCTCCATGTTTCCAGTGTCTTTTTCCCCACTTGGAGCAGAATCCAGAAGGATATTTCTTCCAACAGAAAAAGCAGCCACGGGGGGGGGGGGCACACCACTCCCCTCCCCTCCACACCCTGTTTTGGCCCTAGGAGGACTCCCTGCACTTACCTGGGAGCCAAAATGGGACTCCTGGAAGGGGTGGGGAGGGGAGGGGCAGGGCCAGCCAGCAATTTAACTACTGGTTTGTCCGAACTGGTCCAAATCGGCTGAATCCCGCCACTGATTATACTGAGCATCTGATGAATGCTTAGATCCCGTTGGAGTTGGACTGCAGCTTGTAGAGGTGACTGGGATCCAGTTTGTCTAGTTAACTGAGTAGAATTTGATCTGGTTACTGACTTCTGTCACCTGTTTATGAGATCCATGTTCCTCCTGGCCTCCTGAGAAGTGACATGTGGCTCGGTTCAAGCAGGGGTAAATACCTCTTTCGGAGAGTGGGAAATTCCATCTGCCTTGAAGGAGGTGGTGGCTCATGTTCTCAACAAGTCCACAATCCTTGTCAACTGATTGAGGTCAGCTTCAGCCAGTTCTTTTGTTTAATCCAAACTGGAAAAGGCTGAAGAATCATTATGGCTTGACCCTTTGTATGATAAGGAGTGTGTCTCTGTGTGTATTTCTGCCCAGAAGAGTAGCTTCTGGGTAAAAAACCTGAAGGAAGAATTGCATTTTCTTTTTTGCTTTCTGCCCACCTTTTGTTCCTCTAGTTTAATCTACATGATAAAAGACTTGTAACTTCTTTCTAAACCAACACACTCTGCAGAGAATTTAGCTTTTTATAAGTCCCAGCTAGTCTGCTAAATTAAAGAAGGGGGGCTGGGGAGAAAGACCATGGCAGGGCACATTTTTCTCTCTCCCTCTTTCCTGATTAACCCACAGAGATAAATTATCTGTGGAATAAAATGAATGGAGGCAGCCTAAAAAATATTCTCTCCAAGAATTTGGAGGAAGCAGGGACTTTATGTCTAGCAGATCAAGAGATCTTCTGGGGAATTAGAAAGCCTCATCCATCATGTTCCCAAGTGTGTGTGTGTGGGGGGGGACAACTTATAAGCAACATATCCCACTGCAACTGGATTAGAAGTTTTTTTACTGACATGCTAGTTTCTTTATTGACAAAGCTCTTTGTGTGCTATGAAAAGGTGATTCCTGAATCTCGTTTAGATACATACATATGTTGGAAGAAATATCCATCTGGTTCAGTTCCAAGCTGGGAGAAAGACACCGGAAACATGGAGGCTGATTGGAAAGATGGTTTAATGATGAAGCAGAACCACATGGGTTTGAGGTCCTGGGCAGCTGACCACATGGAGTTGAGACTGAGGGTTATTTATATAGTACCTTCTCTTGGGCTTTGAGCTTGAGTTCCTGTTCAAGAACATGTATTCTGTTGGCTGTTGTAGGGGTCATAGCTGGCTCTGTAGATTGTCTGAGCCAAGCTTGGTTGAAGCTTGGTCTGCTAATGCAATGAAAGGGCTTGTTGGGGAATTCCTATTGTGGCTGAGGGCTAATCCCACCTTTGTTCAGACTTTGCTGCAGGGAACCCACTTATGAATAGAGCTAACTATCTCTTTATCTCTTAAGTGCTGACAACTGCTGAGGGCTATTAAGGAAGGTGGGGGCTGCTTTCCAAGAGCCTGTTTCTCCAATTCTCATCCAGGGGAATATACTATTCTGCCTTTTTAATATTTCTCAAAATATTCCATTCTTCTAGGAGAGGGGTGGGTGTTAACTTTCTACACATACTTTGTTATAGCAATGAAGGAAGTCATTTTGGGCATAATGGTTAAGACATTAGGCTAGAAACTGGGAGACTGTGAGTTTTTGTCCCATTTTATGGACAAAACCAGCTAGGTGACTGTGAGCCAATCCCTGTCTCTTATCCCTAGGAAGGAGACAATGGCAAAGCACTTGTGAAATTTTGAGAAGGAAACTGGGGATTTGTTCAGGCACTTTCCAGGAATCAACACTGATCTGAAGCAGGGGTGACATGCTCCCGGTACGGACCGGTTCGGCTGAACTGGTAGCAATGGTGGCCGGTGGTTCAGAGAAGTATAAGTATAAGTATAATTTTATTTCTATACTGCCCTTCTCCCGAAGGACTCAGGGCGGTGTACAGCCTATTTAAAAACACAAGACAAACATCAATTAAAAATTTAAAATTATTAAATAAATTCGGCTGAATTTAAAACCCCAAAAATTTAAAATACCCCAATTTAAAATTGTTATATTGATAGCCCGGCCTGGCGGAACAACAGGGTCTTGAGTGCACAGCGAAATACCCGGAGGTCGGAGATCTTACGAATTTCAGGGGGCAGTTCATTCCACGGGTGGGGGTCCCACAGAGAAGGCCCTCCCCCTGGGTGTCGCCAGCCGACATAACTTGGCCAATGGCACCCTGAGGAGACCCTCTCTGTGGGAGCAAACTGGCCAGTGGGAGGCTATTGGTGGCAGAAGTCGGTCTCGAAGGTACCCGGGTCCCATGCCATGGAGCGCTTTAAAGGTGATAACCAACTCCTTGAATCGCACCCGGAAGACCACTGGGAGCCAGTGCAGCTCGCGCAGGAGGGGTGTCACGTGGGCACAACGAGTTGTGCCCATAACCACCCGCGCGGCCTCATTCTGGACCAGTTGGAGCCTCCGAGTGCTCTTCAAGGGGAGCCCCATGTAGAGAGCATTACAATAGTCCAGCCGGGAGGTGAGAAGCGCATGAGTGACCGTGCGCAAGGCGTCCTGGTCCAGAAAGGGCTGCAACTGGCGAATCAGGCGAACCTGATAAAAGGCCCCCCTGGCCACGGCTGTCATATGCTCTTCTAAAGACAGCCGTGTATCCAGGAGGACGCCCAGATTGCGAGCCCTCTCTGGGGGGGGCAAGGATTCACCCCCAATAGTCAGCGATGGCACCTGCTGACTATATCGGGACGCCGGAAGCCACAGCCACTCGGTCTTGGATGGGTTGAGTCTCAGCCTGTTCCTCCCCATCCAGACCCGCACGGCCTCCAAGCAGCGAGACATCACATCAAGGGCATCGTTGGGGTGGTCTGGGGTGGAGATGTACAGCTGAGTATCATCAGCGTACAGATGACACTTCACCCCAAAACCATGGATGATCTCACCCAGCGGCTTCACATAAATGTTGAACAGAAGGGGCGAGAGGACCGACCCTTGCGGCACTCCTCACGTGAGGTGCCTCGAGGTCGACCTCTGCCCCCCTGCCAACATAAACTGCGAGCGGTCGGAGGGGAAGGAGGAGAACCACCGCAAAATGGTGCCCCCTATTCCTAACCCCCTCAACTGCTGCAGCATGATACCATGGTCAATGGTATCAAAAGCCACTGAGAGATCTAATAGGACTAGGACAGAGGAGTAACCCCTGTCCTGAGCCCTCCAGAGATCATCCACCAACGCCATTTCTGTGCTATACCCCTGCCTGAAGCCCGACTGGCATGGGTCCAGATAGATAGCTTCATCCAGGTGCTGGGGAAGCTGTCATGCCACCACCCTCTCAACAACCTTCGCCACAAAACGAAGGTTGGAGACCGGATGGTAGTTGGCTAATTCAGCCGGGTCCAGGGAAGGCTTCTTGAGGAGGGGCCTCACTACCGCCTCTTTCAAGGCGGCAGGAAAGGCACCCTCACTCAGAGAAGCACTTATAATTCCCTGGAGCCAGCCTCGTGTAACCTCCTGGGAGGCCAGTACCAACCAGGAGGGACACGGGTCCAATAAACACGTGGCGGCACTAATCTTACCCAGAACCCTGTCCACATCCTTGGGAGCCACAGGATCAAACTCCTCCCAGATAATATTCTCAAGACCTACCCTCGTCTCCTCCCCTGGACTCATCCAATCGGAGTCCAAGCCATCCCAAATCCGAGTGACTTTATCTTGCAGGAATTGCACAAAATCCTCAGCATGACCCTGCAAGGGATCTTCCCGCACTCCCCCCCGAAGAAGGGAGTGGGTCACCCTAAACAGGGCGGCTGGGCGGTTCTCTGCAAATGCGATAAGAGCGGAAAAATAGTTAAATTTTGCCGCTTTATCGCCACTAGGTACGTCTTGATATAAGACCTCACCTGTGTCCGGTCGGAATCGGATTGATTAGTCCTCCAAATGCTCTCTAGGCGTCTTTTCCGACGCTTCATCTCTCTCAGCTCCTCAGAGAACCAAGGAGCCAATTGAGATCGGCATCGGGTCAGAGGCCACAAAGGCACACACAATCCAAAGCTCCGGTGGCCTCACTCTCCCAGGCGGCCACCAGCTCTTCAGTTGAGTCGTGTGTCAGAGTCTCAGGGAATGGCCCAAGCTCCGTCAGGAACCTTTCGGGATCCATCAGGCGCCTGGGACGGAACCATCTTATCGGTTCTGTCTCCCTGCGGTGGGGGGAAGTGGTAAGAAAGTCCAAGTGAAGGCGCGAATGATCTGTCCATGACAAGGGTTTAATATCTAGGTCCCCTCTACCAAGATCATTCAACCACTGACCAGAGACAAAAATCAAGTCCAGAGTGTGTCCCCCTATGTGAGTGGGGCCTTGAACTAACTGGGTCAGGTCCATGGCCGTCATGGAAGCCATGAACTCCCGGGCCACCTCTGACGCTTCACCCTCGGATGGAAGGTTGAAATCCCCCATGACAATAAGTCTGGGGGTGTCAACTGCCACCCCGGCAATGACGTCGAGTAGCTTGGGCAGGGTCGCTGCCACGTGGCAGGGAGCCAGGTACATAGTCAGCAAACCCATCTGCACCCCACGGCCCCACTTCACAAAAAGGGACTCACATCTGGCTATCTGAGGAACAGTGGTCTCCCTCGGGCAAAGACTTTCCCTAATAATCACCGCCACTCCCCCACCCCTCCCCTGGGCCCTTGGCTGATGAAATGCATGGAAACCTGGTGGGCACATTTCAATGAGGGGGACCCCCCCCTCTTGGCCCAGCCAGGTCTCCGTAATACCTGCCAGGTCTGCACCCCCCTCCAAAATAAGATCACAAATGAGGGGGGCTTTATTAACGACCGACCTGGCATTACACAACATCAGCCTTGGGCCCTGGGCCTGAGACTCTGTACAACCCAGGCCATGAGTCGCGCATTGGAGGCCGGAGTGCGCAATTGCTCGTAAACAGCGTGTGCGCACCCCCAACACATGATGTGGCCCCCTGCGCCCGTTATACCTACCCCTCCCACTCATTATTTCAATTACATTGCCCTTCATGTCGCCCCCATTCCCCAGATAAATTTCCTTTCCCGACCCCTCTGCTGCAGCCAATCAACCTATCACCCCACTCAGTAGCTATCTGGACCCCCCCAGGTCCACTACCGGTAGTGATGATGGCACAAGGCTTCGCCAACCCACCCGGTCATTGTTACTTCCTGGTTTTAATCCTTTGTGTATGCGCAGAAGGGTTTGCGCATGCACAATGGGTCTGCACGCATACATGATGCGTGCGTGGGGCGCGTGCACTTCTGAACCAGTTGGGAAGGTAAGTAGATTTCACCCCTGACCTGAAGGTATTGTAGAAAGTCAGCACCCATCCCTCAGAAGAATGAAATATTTTGGGAAATATTAAAAAGGCAGAATATTATATTTCCCTAACAGAGAAACATGTTTTTTTAAAGCAGACTTAGCCTTTCTTAATAGCCCCCAGCAGATATTTTGTGCCCATTAAGAAAGATTGAGCCAGTCTATTCAGAAACCAGCACCAGTTTCCCTGTCTCCCAAGCAGAAACTAAGAAGGCCAGCTTCTAGAAATGCAGATTTGGTAATCCATTCAGAAAGACTGGGTCAAGACAGAAACTCAGATAAGCAACAAACAAAAGGTTGGCAAAATTAGCTCAGACAAGATTTGCATTACCTCTTTTGCCTATAGAGCCAGCTATGAGCCCTACATAACCCCTACATGACCCCATAGGAATCTGACAATAGCCAATGGAATATTAAAGGACATTGTCAGATGTAAATGCCTTATTCTCTATTGTGTAAATAATGTATATATGGGACATCAGGGGTTAACTTATTCTTTGGATTTTAATGTATTCATAATTTACCACTCCCATTCCTGGCTCCACCCCTTGTATATATAAGAAGCCACCCTCACCATTTTCTTTGCTTCTATCTTGAATATTCAGCGAATATAGAATGCCTATTATTATTAAAGAGAAATATATTTAAATCTCTAATTCTTATTATCTTTATTGAGTCTGATCCTGAAAATATTGCAACAAGCTGGTAGCAGAGGATGGTTAATTGACTCAATAAATAATTAAAAATGTCTAAGAAAGATAGGCCCAACACCAGGGCCTACAGCAAGGAAATAGAAACTGAACAAGAGATGATCAACGAATCCACTAACGCGATTTCGAGAGAATCCGAAGAATACACCACTGAAGAAGAAGAACTGATAAATGAAAATAATGACCAGGAAGAAATCGAAATAGAAAATAACGAACTCAGGTCAGAGATATTGAAGATACTAAAAAGCCAGAAGAACGATGAAAGCCTCATCGCGAACCTCCAAGAAATGCTGAAGAACAACGGAGCAGCGAGAGAGAAAAACGTCGTTAAAGAAAAACCCAAAGATCAAAAAACTGTGAGTGAAATGAATACTGAGAAAGTCGTTGTAAAAAAGAAAAGATGTGATCCCGCGCGAAATTTTGAATGGCAGCCATCTTGGTTTCAACGAACTTCAAAAGAGAGTGAAGCAGAGCCAATCAAAACGCTCAGTTCAAAATTTCTGGCGCGAAAAACGCTATCAGACGACGAAAGTGAAAAAGAAGACTCAAACTCTTCAGAAGAACCAGAATCAGAAAGTGAAGACGATTTAACAAAGTCTCAAGTAAAGTCAGCAATGAAAACGCTTTTTGCTGCTTTTGGGCCAAAATTGAAAATTTCCAAGGCACCAACGAAGAAGCAAGAGATCAAACCGACAACTCGAGACCTGCACGCTCCCATCCTGACTTCGAAGGCGACGACACCTGAGCCCAGAGAGCCATGCCGATTCCGTCCTACACCGCAGACCGGATCAAGTGCCAACGCACACGAAAGAAAGAGAAGAGCTGTCGCCACCACCAGAACCCCTAAAACCGAACCAGAGACCGACTCATCTGAAGAGGAGCGGAACGAGAGAGCTGAAATGGAGAGAACCTTCCACGACGACGCCAAGGAAGAAATGAGCAACGCGCATGTGCAAAGCTACGTAGACGGCCCCGAAAGACTTGAACTGGCCAGAGAACCGCGCAGACTCGTTGCGAGCATCCCCATGCCGTTCTGTAATTTCCTGCACTTGCGAGACCACGGACTGCCTCAGGTTGTAAGTAATGGACAAAATAATGTGGGGAACTTACCCAGTGACTTCCCAAAACTTAGAATTGATGGCATTAATTTACAAGAGTGGTATCAACAGCTTCAGGTTGTCTTTATGAAAGAAAATTTACTATTCTTTATAACTAGTCCTCCAAGAAGACCTTGGACTTTAAAAATAGATTGTTTACATCATAGAGCATTTTTCATAATAATATCTAGCGTATCTCCTGCAATGTATCATAGCATCAAATCAAACCTAACTGTGTCAGAAATAATTCAATGCATGTTTAATCTATTTCACAGCGATAGCGTAGCTACAACTACAAGAATGTCTAAGGATTTCTTTTCTTCTAGAGTGAAACCAGGGGTTTCTATAAGTGAGCATTTGATATCTCTAAACAAAATAAGAGCTGAGCTGCAATTGAGGGGGGAAGTGATTTCAGATCAAACAATGAAAAGTGTTATTATCAATTCACTTGATTCATCATGGGATAGCTTTATGTCACACTTAGATACTATTAATTTAGGATATTTAACCATAGAAAGTCTATCTAACAAATTGATAGCAGAAGACAATTCAAGAAAAAATCGTTCCAGTAATCAAACAGAACACAAATCTTTTAGGAAAGTAGCTTTCCAAGAAAAATATAATGAAGCCTTTAGATGCCACAATTGTGGATCCAGGGAACACAGTAGAAGAGACTGTCCCAAAGTCTCAAGGGAGAGACATAGGCCAGAATATAGGAGCAAATACAATTATAGACAGTCTTCCACAGATAGACACAAATATAGAAGCCCACCAAATTACAGAGAAAGTAGAGGGGGTAGAGAAAATTCAAAAGAGAGAAAATCTGGGTCACTAAATGGACTAAACAAACAAGAAAGCACCAAAACACAACAAAATGAGAACAATAATTGGCTTATTGATTCTGGTGCAACCAATCACACCACTAACAACAAAAGTATATTATCTTCATTTACAGAAGATAAGTTTGTGATAAAGGTAGCTAATCAAGAAAAGGTTCAAGTATTAGGCAGAGGAAATGTGACCTTGCCTGGTTTAGGAAAAATAGAGGGGGTATTATTAATCCCAGAAATACCCCATAACATACTAAGTGCTATAAAACTAAACAGAGATTCTGACATCAATATAGTTTTCTCAAAGGGGAAAGCAACTTTAGAGAAGGACAAAACAAATATAGGCACTGTGATGATAAAAGGAGGTCTACCCTATCTGATAACAAAAGAAAGATGGTTACATAACATTGATTCAAATATGGAAGATTGTATTGAAGCAGATGATGAAAATGTTAGTAACAGTGACAATGATGAATGTAAAATACCTCATGATCACAAAAATACACACAATGAGAAGAAACCAAAAATAGGTAAACCAATTCATGATGAGTGTGCTCACATCTTACATAGGAAGTTAGGACATGCAAGCTTTCCTGTAGTTCAAAAAATGACTGAACACGCAGAAGGTGTCAAAATAAAAAATTGTGATAATTATTTGGAATGCTCAGTATGTAAATCCACCAAACTAAAAACCAGTCCCAGACCAAAAAAATCTAACAGATCAACTAACAATATTTTTGACTTAGTACATATGGATTTAGTTGGTCCATTAACTCCATCAATTACCTATAGGAAACGTTACTTTCTAACAATAGTGGATGATTATAGTCGCTATGGTTTTGTTTACACATTAAAGCACAAGGATGAAACCTTTCAGAAATTTAAGGAATTCTACAAACGCATAGAAACACAACATAATATCAAAATAAAACAAATTATGACAGATAGGGGATGTGAATTCATGTCTAAAGAATTCTCCCAATGGTTAAAGGATAGGGGAATGCTACATTTCACGTCCAATCCATTTTCTGCGTTTCAAAACGGGATTGCAGAGAGAAAGAATTCCACACTACAAACCATGATTAGATGCACATTAGAGGATGCTGGTTTAGGCAAACAATTCTGGTCAGAAGCCCTACATTATTCAAATTACACTCAAAATAGAACCTGGTCCAGTATTGTGAATAAGACACCGTATGAGGTGATGTACAATAGGAAACCTAAATTAGCACACATGCACATATTTGGAGTCACTGCAGATGTGCACATACCTAAACAGTTGAGGAGAAAGGGAGAAAACGTATCCAGAAGATTAAGATTTATGGGATATGAAACTGGAACCAAAGGGTACAGATTCATTGATAATAATAACAAATTTATAGTCTCCAGAACAGCTGTGTTCCATGAGCAGGCCAATTGGTCTAAACTGCACCTTAATGAAATATTTCCAAATAAATGCAAAGATGCGATATCTTGCGAGGAAGGGACAATAGAAAATCAAAACATTAACAAAAATAAGAACAAAACCAAAACTTGGACAAATAGTCAGCATAAAATAAAGACAGACACATTAACAAAAAAGGAAGCTAGATATTTGCACGACAACCATAGCAAACCTGAAAGAGCTATTAGAAACAATAGAAATCAAATACCAAGTAAATACAGAGATTACATAATGCATATGAATGGAGAACAAATAACACCTAATACATATGAGGAAGTATTAAAACTCCCTCGTGAAGAAAGAGAAAAATGGGAACTAGCTATGAAAAAAGAGATGGAAAGTTTGCAAGGATTAAATGTATTCACTCCTGCGATCGCACCTAAGGATAAAACAATTATAGGTACCAGGTGGATTTATAAAATTAAGAACCTAGAAGGAGGCAATACTTTATACAAGGCTAGACTAGTTGCACAAGGTTATGCACAAAAATATCCAGAAGATTATACTGACACATACTCCCCCACGGTGAGGACAGAGAGTGTTAAAACAGCTCTAGTAGTAGCATCTGCACTCAATCTGGACGTATTTCAATATGACATACAGACTGCGTATTTACACGCAAAACTAGATAAGGAAATATATGTAAGAGCACCACATAGTCAATACACTAATAAGAATGAAATTTGGTTATTAAACAAGAGTCTATACGGATTAAAGCAATCTGGCAAGAGATGGTACGATTGCTTGGTAAAAGTACTAAAGACCATGGATTTCAACGCTACCACTGCTGATAACTGTTTCTTTGTAAAAAAGAGTGATGATCACATTGAATTTGTATTAATTTATGTGGATGATATTTTATATATAGGAAAACACAAAGAGAGCAGAGAAATCTTTGTAAATAAGTTAAACGAACATTTCTCGTTGAAATCTCTAGGTAAAGTGAATAAATACCTTGGTGTACAAATTAACAAAACTAGAAGGGGATTCAAACTTACTCAGAAAGATAAGATCATTGAACTTCTAAACAAATGTAATTTAAACAATGCCAAAACCTGTGACACTCCTATGCAAACTGACTTCCTTAGAAACACTGATGAGTCTTCCCCTGAATTTAAAGATAATACATTTTACAGATCAGTTATAGGCTCACTCCTTTATATATCTAATTGGACCAGACCAGATATTGCATTACCTCTCAATTTATTGTCAAGATATGTTAGCAAACCAACCATGTATCATTGGGAAGCTGTCAAAAGAATTCTAAGATATTTGAAAAGTACATTAGATTTTTGTTTAGTATTAGAACCTAATAATGACAAAGAACCAAAAATTACCTGTTATGCGGATGCAGATTGGGCTGGTGATACATCATGCAGAAAGAGTACTTCTGGTTATATTTTTCTATTGAATGATTGTCCAGTTTACTGGTACACTGGTAAACAAGAACTGGTAGCCACTTCAACCACAGAAGCGGAATATGTTTGTTTATCCAAAGCTGCAAATAACCTTGTATGGTTCAATGACTTGATCTCAGATGTTTGGAAAAAACCTGCATTACCTTTTGTTGTGCATGAAGATAATAAAGCAGCCATTGAAATATCCAGATCCGATGCCATTGGACAAAGGTCCAGGCATATTGATATAAAATTTAAGCACGTGAGACAATTATCTCAAGATGGATTCATCAAAGCAATACATTGTGATACTTCTGAACAATTAGCTGACATATTAACGAAGCCTTTACCTTCTAAACAGCACAAATATTTAACTTCTAAATTGTATGTATTATATTGTCCTGAATCTGAATGTAATTGGTGTTGTATAGCGAACCGGCATTTAGAGGGGGATTTGTCAGATGTAAATGCCTTATTCTCTATTGTGTAAATAATGTATATATGGGACATCAGGGGTTAACTTATTCTTTGGATTTTAATGTATTCATAATTTACCACTCCCATTCCTGGCTCCACCCCTTGTATATATAAGAAGCCACCCTCACCATTTTCTTTGCTTCTATCTTGAATATTCAGCGAATATAGAATGCCTATTATTATTAAAGAGAAATATATTTAAATCTCTAATTCTTATTATCTTTATTGAGTCTGATCCTGAAAATATTGCAACAGACATGTTCTTGCACAGGGACAGGAAGCTCAATACAAAGCCCAAAGAAGGTATAAAAACCCACCCACTCTCAACTCCAGCTGCCCAGAACTACAAACCCTGGTGGTTCTGCTTCATCAATAAATGGAGCCTCTTTCCAATCAGCCTCCAGCCTCCATTTTATTTCCAGTGCCTTTCTCCCAGCTTGGAACTGGACCAGATGGATATTTCTTCCAACAATATCAAATAAATAATTTTTTAAAAAATCTTGTAATACAGAAAGTGAGACTGGATTTCTTATCATTTGTATGTGAAGATGATATTAGAGACTGGCTTTTTGTCCTCCTGCAGGCTTGAGGGTATTTGCTTGGCAAGAGCTCTGAATGTAGCTCTTGCTTACCATTAGGGTGTTGTGATGGATGTAAGGGCATGTTTTATTAGAGCCATTTGCTTTGGCTGGATTCTGCCAGATGAATCATAAACTGACAGTGTTGTTAGTGGTAAACAGTTTTAATTTATACAGGTGACATTTAAAATGCAAATCAGACCTTAAGATAATTGCCAGAATATGCAAGTCTTTTTGGTTTAGGGAATTTTCACTTTCTGTAGAATTTATATAAAAAGATAGTACAGAGATCAATGAAAGATCTGTTAACTTGCAAACCAGGTTTAGCTTCCATGCATTCTAAAACCTGCTCCTTATGTAAACAGTTTGAGTCAATTAGCCATTTGACATAATAAATGTATTTATGGTCCATCTTATAATTTGTAAATTATATATGTACGGAAACTTCCTTGCCATATCAAGGCTGATTATGAGGGGAAGTGGCCAGGTACTCTGTAAATACTATTTAAAAAAGGAAATATTTATAAACATCTGAAAAAATATTGATTTATGCTACTATATTTGCAGACGAAGCACCAGATGGGTATTATAATACTCAGAGTGATTCCTTGCCTTGGTTGGGTTAGAGATTTTGAAAAAGAGTGAAGGAGAAGATGAAGAAAGGCTGCATGTCCCAGCTGGATGTTCTGTAAGACGTGATCACAAGAATTTATTATGAATTATGAATTTGAATTTGCATGGATAAAGACATATCATAATTTATGATATATCTTTATCCATGCAAATTCGAACCTATGTCATTTTCCTGATGCATGCAGAAATATAGGAAGCATTTAGCATATCATATGATATGCACATAGCAAATCATGAGCTGTACTTCAACAAAACGATGGAATTTCTTTGGTCAACAAGGGTGCATCATTTCATTACAAAGTATTTTAAAGAGGGAGAAAAATCTATACTTATATAGATTTTTAAATAAACATAAAGTTATGCTTGAAGTAGTACTTTTTTCTTAAGCATAATAATAAATAGAAAGATATCATTTTTGTTTGCCCTTCAAGGTATACTAAGAAACCAAAGTCATGCAGAAAAATACTACTTTAATTATAATAGATCTAGTAACGGAATCTTGCAAATCTGATGCTTCCCATCTCTCTCACTTTATGTAGAGAAGGCCTTGTTTGAGATATTGTCTCACATTACATTCCGGCTCTGGGCTTGGACCTCTTTTATCTGACCATTGTCTTAGTAGCAGCCCTTCCTTCTGTCCCTCAAGGTCATCCCCTCTCTCCAACACAACTATTGGGAAGTTCTGTAAAGTGATGCCAGATGAATAAAAAATGTAGCAGAAATATGAGGTACGTTTTGATAAGTTATACCAATGTATGATGATAGAAGCACTGTTTGTTATGATTTATCATAGTTACAAGTATTAGAAGTTTATTCATTGATGCAAGACAAGAAACAAAGGATGGAAACTAATCAAGGATAGAAGAATGCTTCTTTGAGTGAGGGTGTCTTTCCCGCCGCCTTGAAAGAGGCGGTGGTGAGGCCCCTCCTCAAGAAGCCCTCCCTGGACCCGGCTGTGTTAGCAAATTATCATCCTGTCTCCAACCTTCGCTTTGTTGCGAAGGTTGTTGAGAGTGTGGTTGCACGACAACTGCCTCAGTACCTGGATGAATCGACTTATCTAGATCCGTTCCAGTCGGGCTTCAGGCCCGGGTACAGCACAGAGACGGCATTGGTCGCATTGGTTGATGATCTCTGGAGGGCTCGGGACAGGAGTTGCTCCTCTGTCCTGGTCCTATTAGACCTCTCAGCGGCTTTTGATACCATCGACCATGGTATCATGCTGCACCGGTTGGAAGGGTTGGGGGTCGGGGGCACTGTTTTACAGTGGTTCTCCTCCTTTCTCTCCGACCGGTCGCAGTCTGTGTTGACAGGGGGGCAGAGGTCGACCCCGAGGCCCCTTGTATGTGGTGTGCCGCAAGGATCGGTCCTCTTGCCCCTTCTGTTCAACATTTATGTGAAGCCGCTGGGTGAGATCATCCGTGGTTTTGGGGTGAAGTACCATCAGTACGCTGATGACACACAGCTGTACATCTCCACCCCAGACCACCCCAATGATGCCCTCGAGGTGATGTCCTGGTGCCTGGAGGCCGTATGGATCTGGATGAGGAGGAACAGACTCAGGCTCAACCCATCCAAGACCGAGTGGCTGTGGTTTCCGACGTCCCGATATAGTCAGTTGGCGCCATCTCTGACTATTGGGGGTGAGTCGTTGGCCCCCACAGATGGGGTTCGCAACTTGGGCGTCCTCCTGGACTCACGGCTGTCTTTAGAAGAGCATATGGTGGCCGTGGCCAGGAGGACTTTTTATCAGGTTCGCCTGATTCGCCAGTTGCGTCCCTTTCTGGATCGGGACTCGTTACGCACGGTCACTCACGCCCTTGTCACCTCACGCCTGGATTATTGCAATGCTCTCTACATGGGGCTCCCCTTGAGGAGCACCCGGAGGCTCCAATTGGTCCAGAAGGCGGCCGCGCGGGTGGTGACAGGAGCGATGTGGCGCTCCCATGTGACCCCCCTCCTGCGCGAGCTGCACTGGCTCCCAGTGGTCTTCCGGGTGCGCTTCAAGGTTTTGGTTACCACCTTTAGAGCACTCCATGGCTCAGGACCAGGGTACTTACGAGACCGCCTTCTGCCACCAGTAGCCTCTCACCGACCAGTTCGCTCCCATAGAGAGGGGCTCCTCAGGGTGCTGTTGGCCAAACAATGTTGACTGGTGGCCCACAGGGGGAGAGCCTTCTCTGTGGGGGCACCTGCCATCTGGAACGAGCTCCCCCCAGAGATACAGAGGATCCAAGACTTACGCATCTTCCACCGCGCCCTAAAAACGTTTTTATTCCAACAGGCTGGTCTGGCCTAACTTAATTGGCTTTTAAATTGGGTTTTAAATGTTTTTTAGATAAATTGGATGCTTTTAATTTTTTGAGCCTAAATTATTTAATCTGTTTTTAATAGTTTTTAACTTTTGTATGTCTCTGTATTTTATTTTGGCTGTTCACCGCCCTGAGTCCTTCGGGAGTAGGGCGGTATACAAATATGATAAATAAATAAATAAATGATAAATAAATAAGAAACCTGGAATTAAGGAGAAACTTCCTAACAATGAGAACAATTAACCAGTGGAACAGCTTGCCTTCAGAACTTGTAGGTGCTTCATCATTGGAGGTTTTTAAAGAGAGACAGGACAGCCAGTTGTCTGAAATAGTATAGGGCCGTGTTGGCGAACCTATGGCATGCGTGCCGGAAGTGGCACGCAGAGCCATGTTGCCCGGCACGCGTGGCATCGCCCATTCTTCTTCTGGGTTTCCAGGGCACGCATGCGCACGAGCCAGCTAGTCTGCTGGTTACTGGTGCGCATGCATGTGCAATGATCAGCTGGCCTTAATGTCTTAGTGCACGTGTGCACTGGCCATGCAGCCCCGGGACTCCGCCCTTTGCCAGCCAGGAGCGCTGCTGCCAGTCGCTCCCGTGCAACCGGCTGCCTGCCTGTCTCGTCACCGCCACCATGAGGAAAGGCCCCGAAGTTGTGCTGCCTGGAATCCATGTGGTCTGCCGCAGGGGGAGGCCAGGTATGGCTGGCTGGATGCTGCCTGGAGCTGAGCTCGATGCTGGCAGGAGGAAGAATGTTGCCTCTTAGCCGGCTCAAACTGTCTGCTGCCGCAGCCTGCCACCATCCCCTCTCCCCTGCCAGCTGATCCTGCCACTGCCAGGAAAGGGGCTGTGTGAGAACCGCTGCCGCCAAGGGCGAGGGAGCGGTGGTGTCAAGGATGGGCGCTCCAGGTCTTCCCTGTCTCCCCGCCCGAGCAGACTTCTAGCATAGCCCCAGGCCTCCGGAGGGAGGAAGGGAGGGAGAGAGAGAAGCCCCTGCCTGCTGCTCCTGCCACCGACCACCCCCTTGCCCCCAGCAAGAGCGGTTGTCATGCTGCCACTTCTCCGGCAGCACCAGGAGCAACTGCCGGGGCAGAGAGGGCGGGGGCAGGCTGTGGTGGCAGGCCGTTCTCGCTGGGTAACAGACAAGCTGCTCCTGGAGCAGGTAGGAGAAGGAGAAGCCACCAGCGGGGAGGCAAGCTGCCCCAGGAGGACTGGAGGAGAGCGCAGCTCTTCACTCATGGAGATCCACCAGTGGGGAAATGGTCACGGAAAGCGGTAAGAAATGCGTGAGCCAGGAAGCGGTCATGCTTCCTGGCAGGAAAGGGTTGCACGTTCACTCCAGTAAAGGTTTGTGCAACCCTCTCTGGCCAGGGAGCATGACCGCTTCCTGGTCAGCGCACCTCTTACTGCGCCCACTTCCCAACCGGTAGACCTCCATGAGTGAGAAACTGCGCTCTCCTCCGGTCCTCCTGGAGCAGCTTGCCTCCCCGCTGGCAGCTTCTCCTTCTCCTTGCCACTCCAGGAGAAGCCTGAGACTCAGCTTTCCTTGGCAAAGCGCTTCATCATTGCAGCACAGGGAACATGCGCGGCACCGGGGAATCCGTGCAGCTACTATCCCATACCTCCTCAGCCTCGGCCACGCCGCGAGGCTCCAACTCAAGGAGGAGAAGACGGAGGAAGGGGGGTCCAAATGGCAGCTACCTGAAGCAAGCTGCAGCGCGATTATGCAGGGTGGTTGGAGAAGTGGTAGAAATAGCAGCCAGGGCTGGGCTTTCAGCCGGTAAGCAACGCTGCCTCTGCCGTGGGGAACTTTGGAGAGGGCGGGGGCAGGCTGTGCGAGCAGCCTGTCTCTTAGCTGGCGAGAACAGCTACAGCCTGCCCCCACCCTCTCCAAAGTTCCCCACGGCAGAGGCAGCGTTGCTTACCCACTGAAAGTCCATCCCTGACTGCTATTTCTGCCTCTTCTCCAACCACTAGGAGCCCTGCGTAATAGTGCTGCAGCTTGCTTGAGTTAGCCGCCGTTTAGACTTCCCCTGCCCCCCTCTTCCTCTGTCTTCTCCTTGAGTTGGAGCCTTGCGGCATGACCGAGGCTGAGGAGGGGTGGGATAGTAGCTGCACAGATCCCCTGGTGCCACCCATGTCCCCTGCCCTGCAATAATGAAGTGCTTTGCCAAGGAAAGCAGAGTCTCTCGGTCAGGCGGGAGGTGAGATCTGGCATCGCCTCCCCGCTGGTGGCTTCTCCATCTCCTGGCTGCTCCAGGAGCAGCCTGTCTGTTACCCAGCGGGAACGGCCTGTCGCCATAGCCTGCCCTGCCCCCCCGCCCCACCATCTGGTCCAGGGGTTCTGCCGGAGAAGTGGCAGAACCGTTGTTGCTGGGGGCAAAGGAGGGGGTGGCAGCAAGGAAAGGCGGTCCAGGGCTTCCCTGTCTCCCCACCCAAGCGGGCTTCTGGCATGGCCCAGACCTCCGGGGGAAGGGATTGAAGCCCCAGTCTGCACAAACCTTTACTGGAGTGAACGTGAAACCCTCTCCTGCCAGGGAGCATGACCGCCTCCTGGCTCGCACATTTCTTACCACTTTCCGTGACCATTTCCCCACTGGTGGATCTCCATGAGTGAGGAACTGCGATCTCCTCCAGTCCTCCTGGGGCACTACGAGAACCGCTCTTGCTGAGGGCAAGGGGGTGGTGGTGGCAGGAGCAGCAGGCCAGGGCTTCCCTCCGGATGCCTGGGGCTATGCCAGAAGTCTTATCGGGTGGGGAGACAGGGAAGCCCCAGACTGCCCTCAAAATAACGACTTTCCAGGCCCAAAAGGGGGCGGAGGGTTGCCCGAAGTGCATGTGCAGGGCGCGCATGCACAATGTGGGGTGCATGCGCGAGGAGGGTCATGTGCGCATGCGCATGTGGGAGGGTTCGCATTGCATTATGGGTGCTGGCACGCACAGGAGCTGTTCCGCGCGCACATACACACTTCCGGCACGCCACGAGAAAAAGGTTCGCCATCACTAGTATAGGGTCTCCTGCTTGAGAAGAGGGTGAGACTAGAAGATCTCTAAGGTCCCTTCCAGCTCTATTTAGATTGATTGGTTTTTATTTGTATCAAAGAAAGCTGGAAGTTATCTCTTTTCTACAGCTTTGTTTCCTTTTTGTTTTCACTCCCCGGTTTTGCTTTGGCTCTGTCCCTTTCTTTTAAACATTTTACTTTGCTTTTTTGTATTTTAAATTTTTGAAATTTAATAGCGTTTTGAAAGGGAAAGTTATACACAGTAGGAGCCTTCCAACTGAAATGGTACAAAGCTTTATCACAGGATGAGCTGAATGAATAAGTCTGAAGAGAATGGAATAAAACCAAATTGGGTTCATTTGGCAGGTTTCAGAATAAGGTGACAAAAGGACATCATTTCCTGGATGAATGTGGCAGGAGAATTGTAATTCAATAATCTGGAAATTGTCAAGTGGAAAGATGCTACTGTCAGTTTTTACTCATATTTGAACCTTGGAGAATTTAGAGAGTCAGCTGTATCTAAGATAGGATCTGCACATTTTTATAGTTGATATTACTCTGCCCAACATTTGATTCATACCATTATCCCCTGTCCACTCACAAAGAATGGTAGTGAAACTTGAGTAGAATTTACTAAGCAGCAGGTTAATTGGAGAGTTTCCTGAAATAATGCATCAAATAGCAATTGGCATGATTTTATTACTGATGCATTTTATGGTAGGTTAATTAATCTAAATGGAACACATGGAATTATTGCACTCTTTCGTGCTATACTTCAGCAAATCAGACTGCTTATTTGTATGCATATTTCAGAATGGAGAAAATGCACAATGGCTAAGCCACTTTTTGTATCTCATAATGTCATACTTCAGTGAGTGGTGGGGTGGCCTAGAGGTGGAGTTCTCACCTCACAATCAGGAGGCTTTGAGTTCGATCCTAGGTAGAGGCAGATATTTCTCTCTCTGGGCACATTGAGAATATATCTGCTGAATATAACTCTGCATTAGTGATGGGAAGGGCATCCGGCCAATAAACACTCAGCTCCATTCAGTTGCCCAGACTCTACTGCCAAAAGGATTATGGGGTCATTAAAAGAAGAATATGATGTCATATTTCAGTGCTATTTAGCAGGTGAGATATTTAGGCCCTTCCCGCTTTTTGACTGATGTCAAATTAGTATCCCTTAAGTGCAGGGGAGGAGAGATCTATAGTAATTCAAGCAGCCAAAAACAAGAGAAGTGTTTCTCTCTGGTGTCCCAGTCCCAAATTATTTTAACTCTTAATTCCAGAACCTTAAACTTTGTTGGGTAGCTTGGTAGCTGGTAAATACCTTTACTTACTTGAAAATTAAGAACCTGACTGCATTAAGTGGATCCACTTCAATATTATAATCAAATAGTGAAGCTCTGATATCTATCGGTTACTTTCAATTTCACAACTGCTTTGAAAGGTGACATATCCAGATGGTCCTCGACTTACAGCAATTCATTTAGTGACTGTTAAAAGTTATAACAGCACTGAAAAAAGTGACTTATGACCATTTTTCACATTTATGACTGTTGCAGCATCCCTGTGGTCACATGATCAAAATTCAGACGCTTGGCAACTGGCATATATTTATGACGGTTGCAGTATCCCAGGGTCATGTGATCACTTGTGACCTTCTGACAATCAAAGTCAATGGGGAAGTCAATTCACTTAACAACCGTGTTACTGAGTTAACAACCGCAGTGATTCACTCAACAACTGTGGAAAGAAAGATTATAAAATGGGGGCAAAACTCACTTAACAACTGTCTTGCTTATCAACTGAAATTTTGGTCATGAATTGGGCCTGAATTGGGCCTGAATTGTGGTCATAAGTGGAGGACTACCTGTAGCTCTAAATATGGAAGTTCCTGTATGATTCTCTTTCAAGGCATGAATAGAACTACATTTTAAACCATTGCTCCATGAAATAAGACGGTATATACTTATGCTAAGACAGGGTTTTCTTCTTTGTTGATGTGTTCTTCTTTTATTTCCAGTTACATTGCTTTGATTGTATACTGTATACTGTATACCCTATACCGTATACTGTATACTGTATAAGTCAAAAAGAGGGCTGTGAAAATATTTACAGACTCCTCACATCCTGGACATAAACTGTTTCAACTCCTACCCTCAAAACAATGCTATAGAGCAGTGCACATCAGAACAATTAGACACAAGAAGAGTTTTTTCCTGAATGCCATCACTCTGCTAAACAAATAATTCCCTCAACACTGTCAAATTATTTACTAAGTCTGCACTACTATTAATCTTCTCATTGTTCCCACCACCCATCTCCTTCCACTTATGACTGTATGACTGTAACCTTGTTGCTGGTATCCTTAAGATGTACATTGACTGCTTTCTAATAAGATTTGATTGCTTATTTGTTCCCTATGACTATCATTAAGTGTTGCACCTTATGATTCGTGACGGATGTATCTTTTCTTTTATTATACTGAAAGCATATGCACCAAGACAAATTCCTTATGTGTCCAATCACATTTGGCCAATAAAGAATTCTATTCTATTCTATTCTATTCTATTCTATTCTATTCTATTCTATTCTATTCTATTCTATTCTATTCTATTCTATTCTATTCTATTCTATTCTATAATGTTGTTCATCCACACTAACCACCAGCATCATACAATCAGTTCAGTCCTATTAGAAAGGAGATGTGTGCAGTCTGATGTTATTTTATGGAGTTCAAACTCTTTGCTGGGAATTGAACTCAAAGATCTTCATGCTTTAGATAATCATATGCAGTACATTAACATTAGGAGCTGTCCATGGCTTGGCATTTCATGGTTACGGAAGGGATATATATATATATATATATATATATATATATATATATATATATATATATATATATACTATTAAAATGGCATACAATATAAAGCACATCTTTCATTAAGTCCTCAAATCAGAGAAATACAGGTGATACCTTATGTCATACCCCATTTTTTGAGGCTTTTCCTGAGTGAAGAGGGGAAATGTTTTTATTTTTACACAGTGTATATCCTATGTGGTGTTTTCAATAAGATTATTGATTTATGCATCAAATTTAGAGACCACCCATCTCACTTAAACACTAGTAATTGATTTCTTCCTATTGGCATTCATCAGACATGGGTAGCCAGATGTTATTTTATGGATTTCAAACAGTGGTGAAATCCAAATTTTTTTACTACTGGTTCTGTGGCTTGGTGGGTGTGGCTTGGCTTGGTGGGCGTGGCAGGGGAAGGATACTGTAAAATCCCCATTCCCTCCCCACTCCTGGGGGAAGGATATTGCAAAATCCCCATTCCCCCCCACTTTGGGGCCAGCCAGAGATGGTATTTGCCGGTTCTCTGAACTGCTCAAAATTTCCACTACTGGTTCTCCAGAACCTGTTAGAACATGCTGGATTTCATCCCTGAGTTCAAACCTTGTGCCAGGCATGACACAATATAGCATCTGTATCTGTCTGCTCTGATACCTTAAGAGAAGCTGGACATATATACTGTTTTGATAGGTTCGACCTATACAGAATCCAGTAGAATGTGTTGGAATCTTCCTTTTGTTGCACTCAACCCCTTTTATTCAACTGCATGTTATAAGATAATAGAAGAATCCAGAACAAGCTTTATAAGGCACCACAATGTTCAGAGTCTCAGTATTTTAAAATAACCATTTTAAACTGATTTCAGAGTAACCCTTTCCTCACACACTGCAATTATTAAGTTTGCCAGTGCTTCTGCTAATTTTAGATCCCTTGATATTGCTTTAATACATTCTCACAATCACAATCTCATCACAGAATTTACTCTAAGCAATTATATCTTCTGTGTAAGCATGTGTTGAATACCACTGCTTACAGCCCCTGAAGGGAATTCTGACATCATTATCAGATTTAGAATTGTTTTACCATCTACAATTTAGAGAGGAATGTTTATCCCGTCTTATCATCTTATACTCATACAGCACACTTACCGGCTTTTCTTCTCCATTTTTCCCCCCTGCATCTTTCTCCCGATTCATTAAGAACAACATCTTTGAATTTTTTAACATTCATCCCATTGTTCTTTGTTTACCATATTTGGATTTCCCTGACACTAACTAGTTGTTTTTTATGAGGTTATTTGTTTCAGAGAATGAGGGATGGGTGAAAAAAATTCAAGATGGAGTGACAGGTGTAAAAAGTGGCATAGCTTCAATCATGCAGTCATGGCTGCCATTTTGAGTTCTTCTCACAAAGTCACAAGCACTTCTCAATTGAGGAAATTAGAGATATTGGTTTTCAGTACATAAGGAAGTTTCATTTTAAGCACCTTATGTTTCTTTAAAAAAACTTTTTTTCCTTTTCTTTATTTTTCACATTTTTGAACTGCCCATCTCTCTCAGAGAAGGACTGCGGGTAGTGTATCATAAAATGTTCACATATAAAAATAGTATATATACTTTAAAATATTATCTAAAATTATCTAAGAAAACCTGTCTCAGAATGTTTAATTTCATCTGCACTTTTCCTGAACACAATAACCTCAGTAAAGAGAAAAACAAGGAAAACAATAAGCTTTAATTACTACCTTTTGTAATTTCAAAGGCATTCTCACTGTTAAAATCCAACTGAGATTGCCACTGAACATGGCCCTGAGGTTTCAGTCTGTTTTTCAGGGGTTAGAGAGCTTTTAAAACTGAGAAGAGGAGTGGGCAGACTCCTGGAGACAAACTGCTCCCAATCCTCCCCTAAAAAAGTCCTCCAGTGTAACATTTGACCTGAAATCACACTACCAAAATCTGGAGGCAAAATTACTAAATTGGATGCTGCAATTTCAATCCATTTTGGAGAACTGGGGGAAATTTAAGAGAAAACATGGGAGTTGTTTGCTTCAAATTCCCAAATCAATCATCCCAAATGAGTACCTTTCTTACTCAGTTTCAGCAATCTGATTTCAGGATGTTGTGGGGAGGGGGTGCTGCAAATTGCCCCCACCTTTCTTGCCATTTCCTTTGTCTCAATCCATTCAAGTCCCAACCCAAGGCATGATATTCCTTTGGAATTGCTGAGTCTGGCCAGTGACAGCAAGAAAGAGTTGTGAGTCTGGAAGAGGGAAAAAAGATCAAACATGGCACCCAGAAAGAAAATAGCATGGTGCACCATGTACCCAATTACATGATTATCCATGATGGAAAGTAATGTCTCCCTTCTACTTATGCCTCTGATGGTCACAAGGTGTTGGTTCAAATCTTTATCTTAAACCTAATCATGGTCTGGACTTTGGGATCTGATTTACTTTTTGCTTGCTGGGCTTTGTTACTTTGTGTGAAATCTTAACTAGTGATAATGGTAAAAGACATTTGCCTGAGATTCCTTTGCTCCCTCATAAATTGTCTTGCATTTATTTCAAAGATACTAACTCCCATTTCCAGGGCAATCAATCTTGCTTATTTCTTTGACCTATTTGGGTGCCTCACTAGTTCAAGAGATTGTTCTGTTTTGGCCATGCTTTATTCTCCCACAAAGCATTTATTGAGCCCATGGCCAGTCTCATGGGTAACTTGACTGGCAACGCTTTTTGACCTATTTTGTATAAACTCTTCCATTCCACTTTTTCTATTTTCCATTTCTTATTTCTCTCCTCCAATGCCCTTTATACTCTGGAGTTTTGTAGAGCCACCCAGTTCCTATTAATTCCTAAGGATCACATTTTCCTCCATATTTTTAACACGGTTTTTCCTCATTTAATTTTCCCAATTTACATTAAAAAAAAAAAACCTACTACATGGGCCAGTGCAAGCATCTCTGTTTGTAACAGGTGGGTTTCTGTGCTTTATATTCTTTTAAGTGTTTGTTGCTAAAATGGATGTTATGAAGGATTTATAAGTCCTTGGCTCTGTCTCAACAGAAAGAAAGTAAAACTTGCAATACTGGTTAATTGGAAGCTCATAGAAATGAGAAACGCTCAGTTCTTATTTATCTTTCTTTTCTGTCATCTTTGTCTTCCTATTTCACATGAAGACGTTTCCAATTTCAAAAAACTGGTCTATTAACAACAATTTTATTTCCCAAGATTAAATGGTTTTCATCCTTATCTTCGCTTATGTGTTGCCTTTTCAGAGTTGCTAAAGATCATATTCATGGAAAATGTAACGTAAGCTGTATTAAAAATGGCAAGCGAGATAACATTGATTCCAGGAAGCTTTTACAATCTCCTTTTCAAAATCCACCTGCAGTAGAGCCATTTTCTTCAATCTGAAAATAGCTCTAATTTCTATAGACATCTTGTCCATTACAAGCAATTCCCATACTTGAGAAAAATCATCCCTTAATAGGTGCGACCCACGGACACTTCCTTATGAAACTGTTTGAAATTTGGCTGCTTGTAGCAGAAACCCTACTAATCCATGCTGGATGTGCAGAATTTTCTCTGGTTTTTTTTTTTTTTAATAAGCCAGCTGAATGTAAGTGGTTTCAGGAGGATCATATAGTCTGTAATTTTCTTCATATATTCAAGGAACTTTGGCCTAAGCAGCAAATATCCCTCTATTACAGTAGTTTGCAAACATGCATTCCAGCATTGCTTTTCATGGGAATAATATACTGTGTCTGACTTTCTTTGTGGTGTGAAGCTTGGACATCAGCAGGCCTCTGGAGGGTTTTACAAAACCTTATTATAACATGTCCTTAAGTCATCTCACATCTGTCTTTCTCACAGCATGTTTAGGAGTTTGCCTGTGATCCCTTTTGTCACATAAGTTGGGACATCTGTTGTCTTTGTTACTGAATCTGCAGGTTAATTTTCACATTCAGCATGGTGTCCACGCTTACTTCTTTCAGTCAAAAGATTAAACTGGCATGGAAACTTGCTTCAGGTTGAAAATCACCTATAATGTAAAGTCCCCTGCTCCAGAAAGAAAAGATGAATAGCTTTCCTAACAATATGCTCAATCAGTTTGCTTTAGCCAGGTAACTTTAATTTCTGCCAGTGATCAACAAAAGATAACTAGATCTCTCTCTCTCTCTCTCTCTCTCTCTCTCTCTCTGTGTGTGTGTGTGTGTGTGTGTGTGAAAGAGAGAGAGAGAGAGAGAGAGAGAGAGAGAGAGAAAGAGGGAGGGAGGGAGGGAGGGAGGGAGAACAATTTCTATAATTACAAATAGGAGTAGTAGGGAAAGAACTATTTGGTTTATTTGCTGAAGCATTTTGAAAAAAAAGAACAGAATAAGAGTCACTTCAGACTGATCATATAGCTTTGATTTTGTTTTGTTTTGCAAAATCAATGTACGCAATTTCTTACTTAGTTCACTGGGTATACATATTTGCAGTTTACATTTGTAAACATTTTGTATTACATTTGTACATTTAATTGTGGAGCAGATGTTTGGGTTGTTCTGGACCTTCAGATTGTTCTCAGATCTTAATACAGTGCAGATGTCTTCAATGACTTACTATTTGTGCCAGAGATTAGTTAGAACTACTGAGACTTATATTTAGAGGCCCCCAGTCACAAGATCCCCTATATGTGTCCTTATTTCTCCCGACAACCTTTCTCATTCTTTGTTTCTTTGAGCAAAGCCCTTTTTTAGTTCCTTGCTTCACAGTCATGGTCTCCAGTTCCAGAACTTTAAGGACCTTGCCTGACAACTCTGAAGTCATCTACTTCTCCGTGGAATTCTTGTGACCTTTAAAAAGGAGTTAAAGCCCTTGCAACATGATAGATGGTCTAGTGTAGTGTTTCTCAATCTGTCACTTTAAGATGTGTGGACTTCAACTCCCAGAATTCCTCAGCCAGAGTTAGTCAGTTTAGAATCCTTTAATCAGTAGAAAGAGCAGGAAATGGAGATTCTCAGTCATCCAGGTCATGGTTGTCCCAAAGGTCCTTTTCTAAGAGGCAGCTGGACTTTCTGGTTTTTTTTTTTTTTGAAGATGTTTTGCTTCTCATCCAAGAAGCTTCTTCAGCTCTGACTGGATGGTGGGGAATGGAAGGATTTATACTCCTTGAAGACAGCTGGTCATTTGCATTCTTTTAGAGAGTTGTTAAGGTCACCTGGAGGTTTATCTATGTCATCAAGGTCACCTGAGTGGTGCAAATGGATGTGGAGTCTTCTTGGAACTGTTGAAAGGACTGTGTTGTAGATTTGAGATAGAAGATGTCATATCCTTCCCCCTCTGTTGAGAGAGGGATGTTCAATTTTGACATAGATGGCCTCTTTGATCCCTCCTTCAAACCAGTGGTCCTCTCTGTCCAAAATGTGGACAGACTTTGAAGACTTTGCTGTCTTCAAAAGAGTGGCCTTTGTCTTTTAAATGCAGATGGATTGCTGAATCTAGTCCTGGTGTATTTGTTCTCCTATGTTGTGCTATACGCTTATGAAGTGGTTGTTTTGTTTCCCCAATGTATAGGTCTGCATATGGCTCGCTGCATTGTACTGCATATACCACATTACTCAGTTCATGTCTGGGTATTTTATCTTTGGGGTGGACAAGTTTCTGCCCTAATGTATTCTTGGGTTTGAAGTATGCACATACCTTATGTTGGCTAAAGATCCTCCTGAGCTTTTCCGATATGCTGCAACGTATGGAATGACAATGTTGCTTTGTTTATTGTGCTCTTTGTTATCTGTTATGGAAGAGCTCCTGTACGGTCTTTTTTGAGATTAGATCTACAATCTACAACATATCTTTCAACTGTTGAAAGATCTACAATCTTTCAACAGTTCCAAGAAGGCTCCACACCTATTTGCACCACTCAGGTGACCCTGATGATACAGATAAATGAAATGTCTTCAAAGAAAAACCAGAAAGTCCAGTTGCCGCTTGAAAAAACACCTTTGGGACAAAGAGCAGGAAGGAAAAAAAACCCAGTGGGTTTAAACTACAATGGCTATATAAGGGAGATTGCATACTTTTATTGGTAGTGAGCAATCCCTTGACTTTATTCTTTCAGATGGATCATCCAACTTAATAAGGAAGACACAACTGCCTCTCGTGAGCCTAAAACTAACCCTGTTGATAGGGGTGGACTGGCTGCAGCAGCTACTGAAACCATTCACTCAGCCTCCTTGCCAAATATGTCTTATCATGTAACCTGCCCTCAGCCTCCAGTCTGTACTCTGAAAATCTCAAAACTCCTTTTCCTCTGATATCTGGGCCAATCTGTGAAAGCTACCTTGAAAGCTTCAAGCTTTCACTGAATCATATTAGTGCTCAGAAAGAGCAGGATCTTTATATGTTTTCACAGATTGGTAACCTTCTAAGACAGGGGTGTCAAACTCAATTTCATTGAGGGCCGCATCAGGCTTTTGTGTTTGACCTTGGGGGGGCTGGGCTGGGCATGTCCAGGGGGGCGTGGCCATCTTGATGTCACTTCTATCGGGGGCTCCTGTGTAGGCATGAGTGCTCTTGCCAGCGAAAACAGGCTCCCGAGCTCAGTTTTCAGCTGTGAAAGCTTCCTACAACCCTCTGCCAGCTAAAACAGAGCTTGGGAAGGCAGCACGCAGCCCTCCCAAGCTCCTTTTTCACTGGCAGAGACACTGCAAGCTGGTCCTTTGCTGTTTCCAGGGTGGCGCTGTGGGCCAGATCTAAGAACCCTGCAGGCTGGGTCCGGTCCCCGGGCCTTGAGTTTGATCCCCCCGTTCTGAGATCTCTTGTCTTCTGTCTCCATTTTTCCTGGGAGTAGGAAGAGTTGTGTCACCACATGTACTTTTTAATTTCCTTGAGGAAATTATTAACGTCTTGCCACATTAACAGTCTAGGTGGGCATTTTGGAGAGTTTAAGACTTTATAACTGCTTCATAACTTGTGGTGGCCTTGTGTTACAACATATATCACGAATTGCTCCCGTGCCAAGCTTTATTGTTTGTGCAACTCCTTTTCTCCCTTTGCAGTTCTGTATATAGTTGGCTAAGACTTTGTGAACGGACCAGTAGAGGTATACATTGTGTGTTTCATTTGGCTTTATTCTTGTTTGCAATGAATATCCTTATCTAGCCGAACCATGTCTATGAGGTTTCTGCCAAGTCTTGAAGCCGAATTAAGCTGGGTCTGTGATCTACTGCCGACTCCTGGTCAGCAAAGCCTGACAGATCATAAGCAAAGCTAATAGAAGCGTGAAAAAAAAAATTGAACAAGGGAGGAGGACTTGAACTAATTCAGTTTACTTACACCTGAAATCAATATATAAAATCTGGGAAGAATATTAGCACACTATGTCTATTTACAGTATTATAATTCAGAAATAGAGAATATTAACAGGCTATAGCAATTTACAATACTGTACTATTCAGAAACAGAATATTAGCAGGCTATAGCCAATTATAATATTATAATTCAGAAAAAGTTTTTTTAAAAAATATTAAGGCACGTCCTAGACGCTGAATGCAACATCTAATTGCATTGGTAAAAAAGATTTATTTGACAGACTACATTATATGTCCAACACATGGTGGTTATCTCTCTTTTGGCACTATAAATGCTGAAGGAGGTTGTTTTTAATGAGCACAAGTGGTCAGGACCTCGATTTTACTCATTACTTGAATACCCAGTCTGCAAAAGTAATTTAATTCAGACATTGCAATTAAAGAAACAATTATCTGTCATGTTTTATGTGGGCCTCCAGGTTCACCTGCCAATTATTTTTTTTCTAATCATGTTAAGCATTTAAAATATGAAATTGACCATGTTCTTAGAAAAGGGCAGGCTCCCCCTCCTTTTTTTTTTCCAGCAAATGTCCCAAAGACACATCAGTTGCAACGATTTCTAAAGGACAAGCAAATGTTTCTGAGTCATGAGATTATAGCTTTAATTGGAATGTAGATGGAGCCTAGTATCTATTAAGGTTAAGGGTGCTTTGGAAATGACTGGGGGAAGAAAGCTTCAGAGTTCATGGGAGTGCACAGCCTCTCTACTATTCATAACTTTGTAAGGCTTCCCCATAAAGTAGAAAAAAAGGAGGAGGATGTTTTAAGAGCTGCATTAAATAAAACTTACATGGCACCAGTGGTGGGTTGCTACCAGGGGTGAAATGCTCCCGGTTCTGATCAGATCGCCAGATCTGGTAGCGATGGCGGTGGGTGGCTCAGAGAACCGGTAGCAATAATCCCTGTGCCTCTCCCTGCTCAGCTGAGTTGCCTGATCATCAGAGGGTTCTAAAAGCATTTTTTTTCTGCAATCTCTTAAGTTTGTAGAAAAAATGCTTTTAAAAGTAAAAAAAAAAAAGTTGGCCACGCCCATCCAGTCACATTACCCCCCCACCAAGCCATGCCCACAGAACCGGTAGTAACAAATTTTAGATTTCACCTCTGGTTGCTACCGATTCACCCCGGATCGGGTGAACTGGTAACTGTAGTGGCGGGAGGCTCCACCCACCTGCCCGGACGAATCTGCACATGCACAGAAGCATCGCATCCACGAGCAAACCGGTAGTGGCCGAAATCAAAACCCACTACTGCATGGCACCAATGTTTGCCCCTCTTTCCAAACTATTTGAAAACTGCAAATCTTCATATTGGTGGAAGGTGGCCCCATCAATCAATGCGGCTTAGGGGCACCTGATATCCTTGGAGTGGCACTGACTTTATTGTGTTCTTTAAAGCAGCAGCACTAACGTTTTCTTCAGGCCAGCAGGAAAGAAAAAAGCCAAGCCACTTCAGTACAACTTCCAAAACATGCCAGATTTATATTTCAATTAATTACGTGTTAGTGTCATTACACTCCGGCACTCTGGCATAATGTGTCGAAGTCCATTCTTTTGAGTTTCATAAAATTGGTGAAAATAGATTGCCCCCAATGAGGTTTATCTGCCAGGAGAGCAGCAATGCCAGGAGACCATCCAAAGTCAGTTTGGAAAATTCACAAGGTTAAGAAGCACAGGGAAAACCCCACTGTTTAAATGGATGTCTGAGGACATCAGATATTTGCCTTCAAATGCTATTTTATTCCAAGTTGTGATACGATAAAGTCTCATTAGTAATATGTGTATCCTCTCTGTCACATCTAGTACATCTGCACTCAAGTGTTAGAATGTTCTGCATTTATTTATTTATTTATTTTATTTTTATATATTTATATATTTATAAATTTATATATTTATTTGTCAAGAACGTATTAGGTAATATATATAAGTATAAGCATGAATTGAATACATAAAATAGATACGAATAGAGGAAACATTAGGACAGGGACGGTAGTTTCATTGCTTGCTGCCATAGGAAAAAAATATGAAACGCCGATATTAAAAAAAATGAATAAAAAGCAATGTAGAGAAAAGTAGTCTAGGATATAAAGCAGTTCCTTCAAAGCCTCCAGATAAATAATTAAGTCTGTTCTGTTAGTGTTCTCTATTTTTATTTAGTGCCTGTTGTGCTTCAGTTATTTGGGTGTTCCTTTATATGTTGAAATCGTTTTGAGTGACAAAAGACAGACTAATGAGAAGCCAAAAGAAGGACCAATATTGCTTGTAGTATGATTTTGTTCCTCACTTTTGACTATCTGCATCACTGACCCTTTCTTTTGAATGGTGGTTAGATGTTTGCAAGAATTTTACCATCAAATTAAGTTCACTACTTTGAAGGTCTCTAATATCCATAAAGTGGTTAAATTGAAGATTTCTGAATGGGATTTGGAAGGGCAATTTGACTGTCTTGGTATCTTCATAAAAAGCTTACTGTTGCAGAGCAAATATGTCATTTCCCTGGCCTCCTGTCATTTAAACTTGTGGGACACAGAGTAACAGAATTGGAAGGGACCTTAGAGGTCATCTAGTCCAATCCCCTGCTCAGTAATTTGACAGTTTCCTTGCAGGAGCTGCCATTCAGAATACTCACGGTGGACTTCCGGCGGTGACGTCATCACGAATGGGTGAGGAAACGGAGGCTCCGTCTCTGAAACCCAAATTTCCTCATTAATTGCTCTTTAGGGGCATTCCCGAACTTGGAGGGATCGGGAAACGAAAGAGGAATTCGCGAAGCCCCCTGGTGTTGCGCTGTCATCAGGGAGGTCGAGCGATCAACCTCTTAAATTGGTGGAGAAGAAGTCGGCCTTATCGGCGGACAGGAGAGATGGCGCCCGCCTAGATCGAAGCAAAAAGTGGAAGCAAATCCGAGTGACTGTCAGATAGATCACCTACAACAGAGACGGCAAATGGGACGCGCGAGCGAATCAGAGAAAGACAAGTGAGTTACAACAGCGGCGATACAAGAGGAGAAGGAAAAAAGGGGGAATAATTATAGCGCGGAAGAGAGAATCCCATAGAATGACTAAGCAAATATAAGAAAAGGAGAAATAGCGCTCGAAGCGGTCTGACTGCGGACCTTTACAGCTGATCAAAGGGAGCAGCCTGTGGACTTTGTGGATATAGAGACAAGCTGTTTGATCTTGGGAATTATAACTGATTCAAACCCCAAACATTGGAAACCGAATACAGAGACTGAAATACCGGACTAAGTGGTGAATTTCACGGATACAGAAGATCTGTCGGGATTTCGAACTCTGGATTTACAAATAACTTTGGATAATAAGAACTCAAGTTTAAAAAAAAAAAAGATTTGAAAATTGAATGCAGAGATCCGATGACTGGGAGAAGAAATTAAAAAAAAAAGACTGAGACGACACAGATTGCGTTTTTCATGATTGTGAAAGAACAGACTGAGAGAGGTAAAGCAAGAAGACAATAAGGACTAAAGAAAATAAAAATTAAGTGAATTATTAATTTTGAAATGTTTAATTAGTTAAAAAGTTTAATATTTGAAAGAAATATATAAGTTGACAATATTTTTATAGCTATAAATTGTATTGTGGAATTGTAGTTAGACAAGGAATTATTGTTAAAGCGAAAGACTGATTTTTATATATCTCTGAGATAGACTGATTGAAAAAGGGGGTAACTGAAAAGATTGCTAATTAGAAAATTAAGAAAACTAAATTAAAATCCTGATTGATAAGTAAATAGATTTATACTGTGAACAAGAATTAATTGCTTAATTGGGATAACTGGCAATATAATATAATATAACTATATATAAGTTGTGTGGGGTATAAGTAGTATTTGGAGGGGAAAAGAGATATTAAGGAATAACTTAATAATTGATGTTAAGGTTGGAAAGCTTTACACGAATATTAAAAATGTCTACAACATCCACCATAACAAAGACAGGGAAAAAACCTACAACTAGTACGTTAGTAATGACCCCTTCCCCCTCACAACAAAAAACAATAGATAGCATGATGGGGAAAGAAAAAGAAAAAGAAAAACTGGAAATGGCACCTAATGTAATACAAGATATGTTTCAAAAGATCCAGGAAACACTGCTTCAAACACAAGAAAAAATAGCTGAAAATCAGGAAGAAATGAGAACGTTCCATGCAGAGATCAGAAATGAATTAGGAGAAGTTAAGGAAGATATTAAGACCATGAAAGATAAAATTGGGGGCATTCAAAATTCTATAGCAGAAAATGAACAGAGAATTAGGAAAACGGAAACAAAAATAGATCACGTGGAATTAAAAGTAGAAGCAATGGAACAAAAAACCCTACAACTAAACAAAGAAATGTCAGATTCCTTGGCCATGCTCGAAATGGAAAAGGCCTCATACTTCTTGCGTTTTCAAAATGTCCCAGAAGAAAAAAATGAGGACTTAGAAGGAAAGATGGTGGAGATTATTGCAGGAATGATACAAAAAGAGCCAGAAGAAATAAAAGGACAATTGGAAGAAACTTATCGTGTACAAACAAATTATATAAGAAGACACAGATTGGCGAGAGAAGTCCATGTTAAATTTTTAAAAAAATCAATCCGAGATGAAGCCTATAAGAAATCTAGAGAAGAAACGGTGATCTATAATGGAAAAGAAATTATAATTTTAAAACAGATACCCCGAAGAGTAAGAAATCTACGACAACAATATCAGTTTTTAACACAACTACTGATCAAATACAAGATAATGTATAGATGGTTGCCAATAGAGGGGATCTTAATTACGTGGGAAGACAAAAGATATAAAATAGATACTCTAGAAAAGGCAAGAGAATTTCATAACACACATTTTAGACTAGAAGTAGAACAGGAAAGTAAGGAGGAAACAGATAGTAAAAGTCAAGAAGAAGAACCAACAGAAACAAAGGAAGAAAAAGAAATAAGACAGAGGCAAGAAAAAGAGAGAGAACAGAGAGAAGGTGCAAAACCTAGAGAACGGATGGAAACAAGAAACACCAAAAAACAGATATAATAGGCAATGGATGAACAGATCAAACTCTTTTCGGTAAACATTAATGGCTTAAATGCCCCAAAGAAAAGGAATCAAATTTTCACAAAATTACGAAAATTAGAAGCAGATGTAATATGTCTGCAAGAAGTACACATTCAAAAAGATTATCAAAAAATCCTAGAAAACCCCAAATTAGGAAAATTATATTTATCTCTGGCCCCAAAAAAGAAAAAAGGAGTAGTGATTTACGTAAAAGAAAAAATACAATCTAAACTAGTTTATACCGATGAGCAAGGTAGAGTGGTGATGGTTGAATTAGAAATAGGAAAAAGGAAAATGTTAATTGTAGGGATTTATGCACCTAACCAAAAACTACAGGTTTTTTTTAAAGACCTACATATAAAATTAGCAGAATTAGAATATGATGATATTTGTGTAATAGGGGATTATAATGCAATAGTAAATGCAAAGAAAGACTATAAAACTGGGAAAAAAAAACAAAAGAAAAAAGAAATACTTCCAAAAGAATTCTTTACTATGGCTGAAGAACTAAACTTGGCAGACGTATGGAGGGAAACACATGAAGAAGAGGCCCAATACACCTTTTACTCCCATCCGCATAACTCCTGGTCAAGATTGGACATGGCATGGATGACCCCAAGTATCAAAACAGAAGTAGAAAAAATTGAGATAGGCACAAACCAATGGGCAGACCACAATCCACTATTCATAAACTGGAAAGGGGAAAGAAGACGTAAGAGATGGACAATGAACCAAAGATTATGTAAAGAAAAAGAATTTAATTTGATGTTAGAAAAGGAAGTAAAAATATTCTTTCAGATAAATAAAATAGAGGAAACCTCTTTACAAAACACATGGGATACTTTAAAAGCATATATAAGGGGCCTAGTAATAGCATATACGAGGAAAAAGAATAAAGAGAAGAAAAAACAATTAGATAAATTAGAGAAAGACCTAAAACAAATAGAACAAAAACTCCAGGAAAAGCCCCAAAACAAAACAATAAAAGAAGAATGGGAAATGATTAAGCATAAATTGAATTTGATAAACCAAATAGAACTAGCCCAAAAAATAAAAATGGCGAAACAAAACTATTTTGAGCACGCAAACAAAACGGGCAGATGGCTAGCCTATAAACTGAAAAAAGAACAGAAAAAAAGAATGATATACCAATTGAAAGATGATAAAGGAGAAATTCAACATAGTAAAGAGGCCAAAAAAGATATTATTAAGAAATTTTATGCGAATCTATATAATCAGGGGAAAATAGAGGAAGATAAAATAAAACAGTACATAGAGAAATCAGGAATGCCAAAAATCACAGAAGAACAAAGAATTACTCTCAATAGGCCAATAACCAAATTAGAACTAGACGAAGTACTGAAAAAGCAAAAAAACAATAAAACACCGGGTCCTGACGGGCTACCGGTAGAAATATATAAAACAATGCAAGAAGTATTGGGAGAGAATATGTTGCGATTATATAATGAAGCTATGGAGAAAGCCAAGATACCAAATTCATGGACAGAAG
This sequence comes from Pituophis catenifer annectens, assembly GCF_029215685.1. Taxonomy (NCBI): domain Eukaryota; kingdom Metazoa; phylum Chordata; class Lepidosauria; order Squamata; family Colubridae; genus Pituophis; species Pituophis catenifer. Next base: position 62,539,862 of record NW_027256882.1, read on the forward strand.
CCATAATAACAATCATTCCAAAAGAAGACACAGATCTCCAGTTAATACAAAACTATAGACCTATTTCATTATTGAATGCCGATTACAAAATATTTGCAGCAATCTTGGCAGAAAGAATTAAATTAGTATTAAATACATATATACACCCAGACCAAAATGGATTTCTGCCGGGACGCCAAATAAAGAACAACATGAGAATAATACTTAATGCTTTAGAATACTATGAATCACACCCGGAGAAGCAGGCAGTGTTGGTTTTTCTTGACGCCCAAAAGGCCTTCGATAACCAAAATTGGAAATTTATGATTGAACAACTACAAAATATGCAAATTGGGGAAAAATTTGGGAAAATTATAGCAGAAATCTATACCAAGCAATCAGCAAGGATAATTATGAATGATGATATAACAGACAAATTTAATATAACAAAAGGAGTTAGACAAGGCTGTCCACTTTCCCCCTTACTATATATTCTATCATTGGAAACCCTGTTGAAAAAAATTAGAGAAGATCAAGGAATTGAAGGTTTAAGGATTAATAGAGAAGAATACAAAGTTCAAGCCTTTGCTGATGACTTAGTGTTTTTGACAGAAAATCCTATGGAATCTATACCTAATTTGTTTCAAAAAATAGAAGAATTTGGAGAAGTGGCTGGACTAAAAATTAATAAAAATAAATCGAAGCTAATTGTTAAAAACCTTACGGAAATCCAAACAAAAGATTTGATAGATAATATACAAATTCAAACAACAACAAAAATAAAATATCTAGGAATCTGCTTATCCACAAGAACATCAGCAATTAAAGAAAATAATTATGATAAATTACTAGAACAAACAAAGAAAGATTTAGAAAAATGGGAAAATTTACACATTTCATTCCTAGGAAGAATTTCGGCTATCAAAATGATTATATTACCTAAATTTCTATATTTGTTTCAGGTCACCCCAATTAAAATAGATAAACCGTTTTTTGAAAAGCTGAATAAAATAACATCTAAATTTATTTGGCAAGGGAAAAGGCCACGAATAAAATTTAAACTGCTTCAGGATACAAAAGATAGAGGAGGAGCTGCACTCCCTGACTGGGAGATATACTACCAAGCAGCAGTACTATCGTGGGTCAAAGATTGGATAGAATTAAAGGACTCTAGAACTTTAACAATTGAGGGACACGAACTTCAAACTGGCTGGCACTCCTTTATGTGGGATGAGAAATACAAAACACATTCATATTTTAAAACACATACAATAAGGAACTCACTATTACAAATTTGGCTTAAAATTAAAAAACAACATTATATGAAGATACCAAATTGGCTAGCACCGGCGGAATCAATTAGACACCCAAATTTAACAGATAAGACAAAAATAATTAGATATAAAGATATAATTGACTATCAAGGCAAACTAAAGACAAAACAACAATTGGAGACAGATTTACACAGAGGAATAGACTGGTGGACTTACACTCAAATACAATCTAAATATAGAGAGCATATAAAAACATATGAAATTTACAATCAAAAACAAGAAATAGATAAAATTATATTAGATTCAGAAAATAAATTAATTAGTAGAATTTATAAATTTCTCCTACGCTATAAATTGGAAGAAGAGACAGTCAAAGAAACGATGATTAAGTGGGCTCAAAATATCAAACACACAATACCTTTGGAAAAATGGGAAAAGTTTTGGCAGGAAAACCTAAAGTTAACGAAAGCAACGGCGTACAAGGAAAACCAACTGAAAATGTTTTATCGGTGGCATATGTCTCCAACCAGATTGGCAAAAATACAACCTAAAAATAGCCCAATTTGTTGGAAGTGCAAAAAGGCACAAGGGACTTTCTATCATTTATGGTGGACATGCCCGGCAGCAAAAAAATTTTGGTCTAACATCAAAAAATGGTTGGAACAAATAACAAAAACACAGATTGAAAAAGAACCAGAAACATTTTTATTAGGAATATTTAACAAATCATACCCTAAGGATATTAAATATCTTACAATTCACATATTAACTGCTGCAAGAATAATCTACGCAAGAAATTGGAAACAAGAAAAAATACCAAGTGAAACAGAAGTAATAGGGAAAATTTTAGAATGCGCTGAAATGGATAGGTTAACCAAAGAACTACAAGAAAAAGAAGAATCAGACTATTATAAAATATGGAATAGTTGGTATAATTGGTTAAAAATTAGAAATATACAAAAAATATAGGGGATATATTACCGATTGATACATATATATGTAATAAAAATATTATTAGATTACAGAAAGGTGAAGGAATATATTATAAGTAGAATTGTAGAACGTCACTCTGAAAAAATGCTTAAGAAGAAATTATATTCTTTTTGTGTATATGTTGTATAAATGTTCGTTGTGTATATGTTACGTATGTCTTTTTTAATATTTATATTCAATAAAAACTATTTTAACAACAGAATACTCACGGTGATCTTCTATTCTCTCATTCTCTGGAAAGATTTGAAGGACCGGACTTGCTGGTCTTTCATACTTCATAGTGGTCATTGTCTCATTTGTTCACAGAGAATATTTTCAGTTAGATACGACTCACACTGAAGGGCCAAGTGATTGTATAGTTATTGATAACAGGAGTATCAAGGTGGATAAAACCTATAATGTTCTTTTCATTACTTTGGAAAGAAATCAAGTGATTGTGGGAAAAAAAAACATTTGGGGTAGGACAGAGAACAACAGGCAGGATAGCAAATTTCATTCTGACTTTGTTTCCTGCAGGTACAAGGATAGCAATAGCAATAGCACTTAGACTTATATACTGCTTCATAGTGCTTTTACAGCCCTCTCTAAGTGGTTTACAGAGTCAGCATATTGCCCCCAACAATCTGGGTCCTCATTTTACCCACCTCGGAAGGATGGAAGGCTGAGTCAACTTTGAGCTGGTGAGAATTGAACTGCTGAACTGCTGCTAGCAGTCAGCTGAAGTAGCCTGCAGTACTGCACTTTAACCACTGCACCACCTTGGCTCACCTCAGATAGGTAGTGTAATAGAGAAAAGTCTACAGTTAGGCAACTTTCTAGAGATCTATGATAATAGTGAAGAGATCATTATAGTTAAGCAAATTGCCTATCACATCTTAAAGCCTCAAGTTTCATATTAAAAAAGGAAAGGCATACCCATTGTATGTAACCACAGGATGGCTGCAATATGTGAACCTGGTCACTAAGTAACATGGAGGCAGAGACAAGGTGTGTGAAACTTTTTCACTCAAGCAAATCAAATGTGAATTCATTACTTTAGCATTCTCAGCATAAGGCTTGAGTTCTATAATTAGACACTGTTAATAAAACATTATCATTTCAATTCCTTCATTTAATTCTCTGCTGCAGTTAATGAATTTAATTACAGTGTAGTGGAATTTAAATGGTCATAATGCAAATAGTTACAAAGGATTTAGTTGCATGACTATGTAAAATGCAAACTAGATTTTTCTCATTTACTTAATATCAATTATGTAAAATGACAATCTCCCCCTCCCCCATTATATCGCCTGCTGAAGTTACCCGTTGCCTATAAATTCATTGTGCTGCTATATATTACCTAGTGGAATAACATCTCAGGTTTCAGAATGTCTCAGAAGTAACTACTGAGAGGATAGTATGAAGGTGAGCATTTGGGCCTCCTCTTTGAATGCTACTGGGCAGGTCTTTTTCTTGATTCTCTGAAGAACACGACTCCCTGGTGCCAAGGTAAATGCAAGGAGTGCCAAGGAGTGCCAAGGTAAATGCAAGGAGAAGAGGTCCTGTTTTGCTTTGTTAAATTCCACCTCTAAAGTCATTGGTTTAACACTGTGTTTTTCAACTTTAAGATATATGGACTTCAATTTGTAGAATTTCCCCAGTCAGTCACCATAAACACTGGTTTAGCAGACTGTGATGGACTACAGGGAAGGGTGGGTGGTGATGTGGTGGCTCAGTGGCTAAGATGCTGAGCTTGTCGATCAAAAGATTGACAGTTCAGCAGTTCGAATCCCTAGTGCCGCGTAACGAGGTGAGCTCCCATTACTTGTCCCAGCTTCTGCCAACCTAGCAGTTCGAAAGCACGTAAAAAATGCAAGTAGAAAAATAAGGAACACCTTTGGTGGGAAGGTAACAGCGTTCCGTGTACCTTTGGCGTTTAGTCATGCCGCAGAGACGTCTTCGGAAACACTGGCTCTTTGTCTTTGAAACGGAGATGGGCACTGCCCCCTAGAGTCAGGAATGACTAGCACATATGTGCAAGGGGAACCTTTACCTTTACAGGGAAGGGGCAGTTACTCAGGAAGAAGGGAGCCTATTCCAAAGAGGAGTGGGTGGGTGAGACAATGATTTCAGAACTGGATCAGAGAAAAAGGAATAGATTTAGGATAGCCACTTCCTAGAATCTCCTAGGTTATATCTGTTAGGTTTAGAGTAGTATAGATTCAGTCTAGCAAGATTCTGTCTATATAGCTTGAGCAAATGAATTGAAATTTGGCTGGGTTATTCTTGGGCTAGGCCTGACATAGATAGTTGCCCTTGCTTTCTTACCTGTATGAAGAGTGACATGCAGCTGAAGCTTTTCCTTATTTTGCTTTGCTTCATTCATTTTTATTTTGGACCTATCATAATTAGAATAAGATCTCCAAAACTATTTCCAGATCTGGTCTGTGAAAAGTTCCCTTTCTCTTGTCTAAATTTAATGAAATTAGCATAACAATTGATTTCTGGTCTAGTTTGAGCTATATGAAAAGCCTGAGAGATGAATCCTCAGGGGAAGAAGAAACAAAATGTGCATATTATATGGGGTACATTAAAACAGTCACATTCTTGTTTCTGATTCTGAAATGTTGATAGATATGCTGATCTTCTTAAAGAGGCTGTTGAGTCTTCCCAAAAGGTAGAAATTTGTCTGACCTTATGGAAAAGGCTTCTACTTTTTAAAATTTATTCTTTGAGAATTCCTTTCAATTTTCTCTTATTTTATAGTGTTGTCATTGTTTCTACCCCTCTAAGCTTCCTTGGCTGTCTCTGCTCCTCAGTCTGAAAAAAGTTCAATGGGAGAAGGTCCTTCAGGTGGATTTCTAATGAATTTAATTGGATGTAGGAAGCCAGAGATGTGGCAGACTGCTGAGAGATAAAAGATTGATTCTGAATTTTGTTGAATGACTTTAATTTCTTAAGCTTGTGAAGATTTTGTGAAATCTTATTACTTTGCTTAACAAGATAGGATGGTGTGAAAGAAGAAAACCATGGTACAATATGAACGAAAATTGCATTAAATTTGCATTAAAATCTTCTGTGTGGTAAATGTGATCCACTATGTGATACGTTTTAATTGCAAAAGAACCCACCCCTTATTGCCTAGGTAATATCATCTTAATGCAAAGCTTTGGTTGAGATGAATGGTCCTGGTCCAAATATCATTAATTAATGATTATTTTCTGTTATAAAACTTGCATATCTTAGTTCAATACCATAAAAGGATTGGTTGGATCTAGACTTTTGTATAAATGCAAAGAAGCTTTATATAAATGCCATGAAGGTCAACTAATACTGCTATAATTTCACTGAATCGGGATTAACATGAGGTTTGCATCCTTTCTTTCTGCATTAATGTCTTACTTTACCATTGAGTCAAACTAGCTTAACATGGGTTTATCATTTACAATTTAGTATAAGCACTTAGTTGACCTTATTGAGGCTCAGACATTAAGCAGGTTAGTTCTTGTATAGGGAACCCCTTTAGGAAATTCCAAAGCTGTAGATTAGACAAAAATATATTTAAAAAGTCATCCTGGACAAACCAAGATGAAGTCGCAAGGCACTTTTCTACTGTTGCCGAAACATCAACCATACTACCTGCATGGAAGTGTCTATAGTTTACCGGGTGGATGTGGCCATGTTGGGCGTGGCCTAGTCAGCCTCCTGCACCACAGCAGGAGGGGTCGTTTTTGCCCTCCCTGGGCTCTGGAGGCTTTCTTCGAGCCTCCGGGAGGGCAAAAACAGCCTCCCCAGACTCCGGCGGCCCTCTGGAGGCTGGAAAAGGGCCTGAACTTCTGGTAGGCCCATTTTTTACTCTCCCTGAGCCTCCGTGCGTGCCCTGCACTTACCTGCATCCAAAACAGGCCACGTGGGGACTCCTGGGAGGGACGGGGTGGGCGGGGCCAGCCAGGAGTGTTGGGGGTTCTACGAACTGCACAGAATCTTAGCTAGAGGTTCTCCCGAACCCCTGCGAACCCCCAGCAGCCTACCCCTGCTGATATCCCTGAAAATCCTCTCAGAGGATATAAGATTCGTTTCCTGAACATAAGAGAAAAGCATTTGGCAGGGAAGAATGTAATAGATAGCTTTCCTCATTTATTCTCTAAGTCTAGAAGTATACATATGATAGAGGGGAAAGAAAGAAAGCCATTTAAATGCAAAAGATGAACATAGGAAGATGCTGGAAATTGTTAGTGGTTTGTATAGTAGTAAAAAACAGCAAAGGTATCATTTCATACTACAAAAAGGCTGTGGTAAACAAAACAACCGCACAGATAGAAAATATTAAACGATTGACAATATAGTGCCAGATGATGGGCATCTCATGTTGGATGGCATTCAAAATGTGCTCTTGAGGAACAAGCTATTATGGGCAAATTAGAAAGTTATTGTCTTGGCAGTTGTTAAGTACAATATTTATTAGGATTCATTTAATGTCTCCAACTATATTAGCTGTAAAACATTTAGGCCCTGTTTGGTGATAAATTTGGTTTTGATACAAAATCACATGAACATTTAATTCTTTGGCATAGCTCTAGTCTTTAAATCAGTGGAAACACTTTTACTGGAAAGAATGGTGGGGAAGGGCATAATTACACTAGATCAATTACAGTTTAATGATTACTTTAAATCAGCTTTAAATAAATTACATTAACTAATACTATTTAATGATTACTTTAAATCAGCAACTGCAAACATAATTTTCTTATCAGAATGGAGCTAAAGAACAGAAGTATATTCAGTTGAACATGTCATGACAGCTCAATATGGACCTAATATTTATCAGCTTTTAAATATCTAATATGCTGTTGATACTGAAGAATTTAATTTCAGAATCCAAACCTATTTTTCTTCTGTCAAAACATAAATATCTGTAACAAATATAAAAATGATTGGAATCAAGGATTGGAAACAACAGTTCTTTTCACCCAATGGATTCGTGTTTTGAAGAACACAAAGTTGATGTCCTGTGATTTAAGGTCAGAGATGTGTGACTTGGAGATTTTTGAGAAAATTGTATATTCAGAAAATATTCCCTTTGAAAAAAAAAATATCTTGGGTATTTCAAGTGTCCCAATGGTGCATTCATTGTCATTGTGTCAGCCTTACTATGTAGCCCAGACAGGAAACATACAATCAGATGAGCTAATTCTACAGAATCTTCCAAATCTGAAATACAATTCTCCTACATATGCTTTACAGCCGGAGAAACTAGGAAGAGTCTCTACTGAGCCTCCTGCTCCCCGCTACTATCCAACTGTGGGATATGCGATTCTCCTAAGGTCTTTCCCCACATATTGTACCTGAGTCCATCCATTCTGCTTCTGGTCATCCTTTTCTTCTCTTTTCTTCCATAGAAGTGACTTTACAAACCAACTGGAAATGGATGAAGCTGAACTGGATTTTTTCTTCTTCTCCCTATATATATAGCGGGGTATACACACACAGAGTGAGAGTACACTGTAGAGGATGGTTATTATTTGAAACTCAATTGACCACATTTCAATAGAGGTATAATTCAAGCAACAGCTATAGGAGAATCAAGGTAATTCACACTTGTCTAGCCTACATAACTTATCTCCCCTCCCACCCCTTTCACTTGTTTTCCTGATCATCTAATTCAAATAATCTAATTGCTACACAAGCCATATTAAAAAGTGTTTGATTGGTATACTTCGTGCATTTGACAAATGTGCTTTCCTATTCTTTTTGATAGCACTCCAGAGCACATGTTGTAGTACATTATTTTTGTCCTCTTCTTGCTTCCTCAGATAATCGTCAGTTATCAAAACCTACTCATTAGTTTTATTCAAATTAAATTTGGTTATATTTGCTCACTCTCTAAGGTTTCAGCTCATTATTTTTTAGTTAGTTCCACTCCTGAGAAACAGAGACAGAGAGGAAAAAAATGTTTGTTACAACATCTAGAATATGTAATGGAAGTAGCACATTGCTGTAATTGATTATTAATAACTGCAGTCATTAATATCTTAATATGCTACTGTAAAGAGAGATGGTGTAAAGGGAATGGGTTTTTTTCCATTGCAGTTGGAAACTACTCTTGTGTTAGGCAAACAGAAAGCAATATGGATGTAGGTCTTTGGCTGTTTTTTTCCTCCATTTAGGTTTAGGAACTTATGGGAGAGTTTAAAATATTAATAGAGTTGTTAAGCCTATTGAAGACTTCCTTCCTTCCTTCCTTCCTTCCTTCCTTCCTTCCTTCCTTCCTTCCTTCCTTCCTTCCTTCCTTCCTGGAACATTGTGCTCTGTTATTATTCAACTACTTAGTGCTTTTACACAGGTTCTACAGTATACAGATTGCTAATTTCTTCTCTGCAAGATCATGTGGCCACATCTGTTAAATTTCTATTTTCTACCTTGTATTGTTTTGCCAAGGAGTAATGAAAGAATGTTCATAGAAACATCTATAAAAATACTGTACTGTATATGGTAAAATATATTGATGTGTATTCTTTATACATTGACATAATTGCTACAAGGTATATAGTGTATATAGTATATACTATAAGTTTATAAGATGCACACACTTGCTTTATAGAAATTATATACAATTATATAGGAAAAAAACATATACATGGATATGCAGATAGGTTTAAAAGTTTCATAATCCTGAAATTGCTCAGATGTTTTACTTGACTAACTCACATCTGTTTCTTTTCGATTGTTGTAGTAAGTTTGTGGAAAGGAAGTCCCATTTTTTGATCTTAAGAAGCACTGGTTTCTTTAATTATCCTTCCCTCCACCTTACAGAAATATTATGAACTCTGTCATGCTTTTAAGACTTCCCCCTTTGAGAGCTGCTGCCAGAAGCATAATATGATAACCTATTAACACCATTTCCTATCTGTTTTTTCTTCTTTCAAATTTTATTGAAAGAATGATTGTATGCCATGCATGATAAGGACGCATCCTGTCATTCTGTGTAAATATTATTATTATCTTCATTCTTCTTCTTCTTCTTGTGCCATGTCTGTCATCGTACATTGGCGATCATATTGGCAATTATCTTCATTACTATTATTACACTGTAAAGTAAGATATCTCACTGAACTCTTTGTCCCCTAAAGTGTATGATGTTGTTCTCAGAATGGGATGAAAAGTAGTATTTTGTTTTTCCTACAGTTTTTTCCCCCTCCTCCAGTCCCTGTACTCCAGTCCCACCAATTGAGGGCATTACTTTATACTGTTCTCATATAAATGAGAAGAAGAGAGAAAAGAATTTTCGAAGCAGGGAAAAGAAAGATGTGAAATATGGCCACCAAATTTCCTGTGCTGATTTAGAGGCCTGCTGTAGTTCAGGCTTGAATTATAAAATGAAAAATGGGAATGATAGTGGAAGCCAATCTTAGATGATTCTGACAAGAAATTTATTGCTGGCAATTTTCCATCAAAGACAGATTACCAATGTCTGCTTGTTTAGACCCAAGAATACAAAAAATATGTATTTTAAAATGCTACCTTTTGTTTCTTCATTGCATTCTAGTATGATTTAATATCCCTCTGTTGTTGTTGTTGTCATTATTATTATTATTGCTTTTACCATATACCAGTAGGATTTTGATTGCCGTGATTGTGGGTTTGAATATTATCTTTTTTGAGCACTGGGAAGCAATGCAAGCAACTCACTTTGCAGTTCTACTCCATTACTCATGCCGAAAATTTTTTGATTTAAGACCCCAAAATAGAATAATATAATTGGCACACTGCTATGAAAGATTCTTCTCATACCTGTGGTTTTGAGTGGGATCCTTATCGGAGATTGACATTTGTGACATTTATTCTTTCCTATGATCTCCTAGTTTACCCCTGCTTAGATATTCCTTGACTTCTCCTTTTTCAATTTCTTGGTCTTTGAAATCCAGCCTAGCCTATTTCTCTAATTTTTCAGGATTGCTTTTAAGTCTGGTTCTGTCTTCTAAGTTCTAACCATGTATGAACATTTAATAAGGATTTTTTTCAGCTATTTACTGAAATTCAGTATTTTCTCCATTTTGATCAGGTGCCATTGATAAATACATGGCTTGAATATAATTCCTAAATCAACCTTGAACCTCCATAATTTCCATGCTATTGGAGCCAATTTGTCAAATGCTTTGCTGAAATTGAGCTATATTATGTCTACAGTATTCCTCACAATCATTATTTCTCACCTAATATATACAACATTACCATCAAGTAGTAGGGATGATCTTCAAGCTAAATATGAGGAAACATTTGTGTGTAAGGCTTGATTTTGATCAATGCTCTGTTATTGATATGGGAAAAAATTAAACAGAACCACTATAGTAAAGTACAGGTCTGGCTATCAACAATGGAAGCATTAATATATCCAAATGTGTTAGATCTGGATAAGATTTCAAGATATAAAGATATATTAAATGAACAAGGGAAATTAAAAATGAAACAGGATGATGATGATGACAGGTAATTACAATATCATTGTCAAAATGCTATACATCAATTGCTTTATGATCTGTTCTAATATTTTCTCAGATATAGATATCAAATTAACTGTTCCGTATTTTTCTGAATCTTCTTTCTGAAGGAGAGATTTCCCTTTTTTAAAAAACACCTGGCATATCATGAATTTTCCAAAGTTTAACAGTTCAGCAGCCTATTTTGTTGGTAATTGTTAGATCAGGCGCAGGAACAGAAGACGTGACCAGCTCGATACATGTAACAGCTTTATTTACAATGTAACAAGTAAAAGAAGACTGCTGGCGCGCTGCCGGAGCTCTCCTTATATTCGCTCCCGGCAGACGCACCGCCCCTAGACAGGGATTCAAATCTCCCGCCCGATGACTGGCAGCCAATCAGGGCGGATGTCCTTATAAGGACATAACACTCCTCCCCCCTTAGTCTGGACTGTCAAATCTCGTCCACAAAAGTCACGTAATCACGCAGGTACGTAGGACGCCTCGGCACCCTAGCTGACCTGCGCAGTCTCACTTGTTCTCCGTCTCCGACCTGGGTGGACGGGGCTCTGTCGTCTCCCGGCTCCCTCTCCGGAACCGGGCTTGGTTCGGCTGTCGAGTGAGCGGGGTCACCCCCAGCGCCTCCGGCCGGACCGCAGACCTTGGATGGCTGGTTCTGGTGGTCTTCTTCCTGGCCTGTGGATCTGTCGCCTCGTCTCGGTGGCTCGGTTCCGACCCGGGAAGAGCGTCTGAGTCTCGGTAAGTCCATTGTTTGCTCCTCCCCGGTCTCCCGGGCGCTGCGGTTCGGCTGTGGTTCGGCCTGGTGCCGGGTGTATGGTGGTTCTGTTTGGTGCCCTCTGGACCGGCCCGCCGGCTGCGGGTGGTGCTGGCTTGTGTTGCGTTGTCCGACCTCGCAGGGGTGGTGTTGGTCTGCTAGGTCGGGCTGGCGTTGGTCTACCCCGTCTGGTCGGTGGTTGTCGACCTGGTCGGGCTGTTGTTGCGGCCCTACCTCTGCGGGGTGGCGGAGGTCTCCCCTGCTGGGGTGGTGCAGGTCTACCTGGCCGGGTTGTTGTCGGCTTTCCCTTCCCCCTAGTCCCTGGTCTACCGTAGGGTGGTGTCTGGGGTCATCCGGGTCGGGGTGTTGTTTCCCGGCTGCCTCTTGTGATGGGCGGGGGTCCCTCTCGCCGGGGAGTCGAGTGCCACCCTTGCCCATAGGTCGGGGGGTGCCCGTCTTGGATGGGTCCCGGTCTACTCGCCTGGAACCGTGGTCTCCTTCGCTGGGCTGGCGTAGGCTGCTGTCACTGGTGGGGTGCGCCGCTCCTCCCCTGGGCAGGTACCGGTCTACTTGCGGGCTGGGTTTGTGGTCCCTGGCCCTGTTGTGCCCGGTGCCCACCTGGCTGGGTTGGTGGTGCCATCCCCCGTGCGGTTGGCCCCGGTCTACCTCGCTGGGCTGTCGACGTGACAGCATCTGGTAGTGGGCTGGGCCGACCTTGTCGGGGTGGTGCTGCTCTGCCTCGCAGGGGTGTGGTAGGCCTACCTCGCAGGGGTGTGGTAGACCTACCTCGTCGGGGTGTTGTAGGCCTACCTGGTCTGGGTGTGGTAGGTCTACCTCGCCGGGGTGTTGTAGGCCTACCTGGTCTGGGTGTGGTAGGTCTACCTCGCCGGGGTGTTGGAGGCCTACCTCGTCGGGGTGTTGTAGGCCTCCCTCGTCAGGCTGGTTTTCATGTGCTCCCCTCCACCTTTTTCGGAGTTGGTCGATGTGGCGTCTCGTGAACTGTCCATCTTCCAACTCAACGATGTAGGATTTGGGGCCGGTTGTGCTGGCAATCTTCCCTTTCAGCCATTTAGGAGAGCCGCTGAAATTTAGCGCGAAGATTGAATCTCCGTTGCTGAAGGCGCGAAGCGGGCGGCTGGCGGTTGCGGTCACTTCCGGGCTGTATTGGGGGTGCAGCCGGTCCAAGGGTGACCTCAACCTTCTGCCCATCAACAGTTCGGCCGGGCTCTTGTGGGTGGTGGCGTGTGGCGTGATGTGCTGGGTGAGGAGGAAGTTGTCTATGCGCTCTTGCCAGTCCCCCGGGCCCATCTTGGTGAGGGCCTCTTTGGTCAGTCGGACCATGCGTTCGGCTTGTCCGTTTCCGGCCGGCCTGTAGGGGGCGGACAGGGCGTGGCGGATGCCCAGTCCTGCCAGGAAAGACTCCATGGCCAGGGATGTGAGCTGGGGGCCGTTGTCCGAAACTAGCACATCCGGAAGTCCATGTGTGGCAAACAGACGGCGCAGGGCTCGGATCGTCGCTTCTGTTGTGGTAGATGCCATGGATATCACCTCGAGCCACTTGGAGGAGGCATCTACCACGATGAGGAGGTGTCGCCCCTGCATCGGACCCGCGAAGTCGATGTGGATCCTCGACCAGGGGTTGCTGGGGGTCTCCCACTTCGCGACTTCGGATTGCGGCGGCGCTGGGCGGACTTCCTGGCACGGGTCGCATCTGGAGACCCATTGTTCAATGTCTCTGTCCATGGCGGGCCACCAGACGTAACTCCGTGCCAGGGCCTTCATGCGGACGATGCCCGGATGCCCTTTGTGCAGGGTCTCTAGTGTTCGCCGTTGCAGAGTGCTTGGAATCAGCACCCTGTCTCCCCATAGCAGACAGCCCTTTATGGTGGACAGCTCCTTCTGTTTCCTGGCGAACGGGCTGAACCTCTCCTCCGTCTTCTCCGATGGCCACCCTCTGAGGATCCAGGACTTCACTTGGCGGAGTGTGGGGTCCTTTTGGGTGTGAACGGCCACATCTGCGGATGACACCGGACAGCTGGCGTCGTCGTCAATATGGAATAGGTGGAGCGTGGGGGCTGGGTCTTCGACTGGATTCTTCGACGGGCATCTGCTGAGCAAGTCGGCGTTTCCTATGGCTGTGCCTGGCTGGTGCACGAGCCGGTAGGAGTAGCCGGCTAGGAAGATGGCCCATCTCGTCATCCGTGGAGACATGAAGGTCGGGGTGGGTTGGTCGCCTGCGAGGAGTCCCAGGAGTGGCTTGTGGTCGGTGACTATGGTGAAGCGTCTTCCGTAGAGGTATTCGTGGAAACGCTTCACTCCAGCCACGATGGCCAGGGCTTCTTTGTCCAGCTGACTGTAGTTCCGTTCTGCGCCGGACATCGTCTTTGAGAAGTAGGCGATGGGGGCTTCCGTGCCGTTGGGCAGTTCGTGGCTGAGGACTGCCCCCACCCCATATGGCGACGCATCACAGGTCAGCTTGATGGGCAGCGTCTCACTGTATTGGATGAGGACGCTTTTGGACGTTAATAGCCCCTTGATGGCTCGGAACGCTGCTTCCTCTTCCTGGCCCCACTTCCAGGACGCCAATTTCCCCAGCAGGCGGTGGAGTGGCTCAGCAACTGTGGCTTTCTGCTTTAAGAAAATGGCATAAAAGTTGAGCAACCCAAGGAAAGCCTGAAGCTCCATTTTGTTTTTTGGGCTTGGAGCTTCATGGATTGCTTCCACTTTTGATTTGGTGGGGTGGATGCCTGTGCTATCAATGAGGTAGCCCAGGAACTCGACTTCCTGTACTCCTATGATGCACTTATCACGCCTGACCCTCAAGCCCTTGGCCTTGAACCGCTGCAGGACAAGCCTGAGCCTTTCAAGGAGTTGAGCTCTTGAGTCACCGGAGATGAGCACATCGTCGAAGTAAGGCACCACCCCTGGAACGCCTTGGAGAAGGCGTTCCATCATTGATTGGAAAATGCCGGGGGCAGCGCTGACTCCAAATTGGAGGCGGTTGCATTTGAATGCCCCCCTGTGCGTGACAATTGTTTGGGCCTCCGCCGTTTTTTCATCCACTGGCAGTTGCTGGTAAGCCTGGGCCAGGTCCAGTTTCGCAAAAATTGAGCCAGTTCCCAGGAAATGCAGCAGATGTTGCACCACTGGGACTGGGTATGCGCTCTGTGCCAACGCCTTGTTGATGGTACAACAGTAGTCGGCGCAGATGCGCACAGATCCATCATGCTTCAGTGAGGTCACAATGGGAGTCTCCCATGAGGCATGATCGATCGGTTCCAGGACGCCCTGAGCGATCAGCTTATCCAGCTGTTCGTCTACTTTAGGCCGCAGGGCAAACGGAACTCGGCGGGGCTTGAGCCTAATTGGGGTGATTCCCTTATCCAGATTGAAAGAGATTGGCCTCCCCACAAATTTCCCCAGCTTACCATCGAAGACTTCCTTGAACTCTTCGATGATGGTGTCGAGTTCGTCCCTGTGGATTTCGTGGATGCCCTCGATGGAAAGCCCCAGCGGCTTAAACCACTCCACCCTAACAGGTTCGGTCGGCTGTGCTCCACGATGGTGATGGGCAGCTCTCCGTTGAACTCGTTGTACTTGATGTGGATGGTGGCTCTGCCCAGGATTCCAATGGGGTTTCCGTTGAAGTCCACCAGCCTCGACTTGGGGGTTTTCAGCTGGGCCTTTTTGTAGGATGGCTTCAGCTGCTTTAGGTGCTGCCAGTCCATGATGGAGTAGGCGGATCCGGAGTCTACCTCCATCTTGCACGGGGACCCCTCTGCCAGCAGCGTCACGTGGAATTTGGTGGTCCCCTCGTCGCTTGTGTGCGCGATGGTGGTCTGGTGCACCGTTCTATTTCGGGGATAGTCCTCCTCCCCGCGCCGGGACTGGTTTGAGGACCGTTTGGATGTCCTCTGGTTGTCTTTGCGATTCTCCCGGAATCGTGGTCTGGGCGGTTCCGGGGCTGGATCGGTGGCTCTGCAGGCCTCTGCGATGTGCCCCCTCTTCAGGCATCGGCGGCAGGTCGCGTCCCTCCATCTGCAGCTTGCCCTGGGGTGGTCGCCTCTGCAGCTGCCGCATCGCTCTCCCCGGTCGCCATGCTGAGGGTCTTCCCGCCTGGGGGGGCGGGACACCTTGTGGACGGCCATTTCCTCATCAGACTCGGATTGAGTGGTTGCCTCGTCTGATGAGGTCGGGCCCGACTTGTGGATCTTATGGATCCCTCTTGCTTTTACCATTGCGGCGGCTGCTTGCTCGGACGTTTCAGCCGCTGTTGCCTCGTCGAGGACGTCTTTCAGCGGGATCCTCTTCCGGCTGAGGAATTTCTTTTGCAGCCCCACATCTCGCATTCCAAAACAATGCGGTCCCGAATGGCATTGTCCACATTGTCGAACTCACAGTTGGCAGCGATTTGGCGAAGCGCTGCCACGAATTCCTTGATGGATTCACCTTCCCGCTGGTTTCTTTGCTGGAAGGTGAACCTATTTGCGATGGGGGTGCCTGTAGGTGAATAGTGCTCCTGTAGGACTTCCTGCAGGTCGTTCCAGGACATCTCCTCAATGTCCCTGGGTGCCACGAGGTCAATCGCCATCTCTAGGATGTCCGATCCGCAATGAGCCAGGAAGAGGGCTCTTTTCCTCTCATCGTCGAGGTTCTGGTAGCCATTACCTCGCAGGAATTGCCGGAATCGGACCATGTATGACCTCCACTTCTCCCGGGATGGGTCGAATGGGTTCAGCGCGGTCATCGGGGCTTGCGGGGTAGCCATTCTGGAAGTCGCTGTGGTGTAGTGACTTCAGCTCTGTGGGCGATCGTGCCTTGAGTCTTTCTCAGGTTCTCTTCTCTAGTCCTTCGTCACCAGTGTTAGATCAGGCGCAGGAACAGAAGACGTGACCAGCTCGATACATGTAACAGCTTTATTTACAATGTAACAAGTAAAAGAAGACTGCTGGCGCGCTGCCGGAGCTCTCCTTATATTCGCTCCCGGCAGACGCACCGCCCCTAGACAGGGATTCAAATCTCCCGCCCGATGACTGGCAGCCAATCAGGGCGGATGTCCTTATAAGGACATAACAGTAATGTTTTTTTTTAAATCTCATGCTGATTTATAAGCTTTAGGTGGTCCTTTCCCTTGGATGAATAATCCACATCAACTGTATATATGTTACTCAATTCTCTTTTTCAATTGGGTAAAGCTGGACATACATTCAGTTTGGAAAAGGACTATTGTAGCTATTGGCCACGGTCCTGAGATTTACTAGTATTCAGAATACATTAAGCCCTATGAAGCTCAATCCTAAGCAAATTTATTGAGGGAGGTAGCACAATTCATTTTCTTTTATAATTGTGGTCCCATCTCATTCTTTTATGTTTGATTCAGAGCATGAACAGCAGATCATAAGTAAACATATAGAGAAAGGCATTCTGATTGCCAAAGACTCATGAAAGAGATAACTTCATCCAACCTCTTTATTCCACTTAATTATTTCCTGCTTGTATCTTTATCATAAAATGCCCCTTCCCCCCTCTCTCTCCTGCCATGTTCATGTACTTCATCTATTTGTAGAGCTTTCGTGGGCTCTTCTCAAATCATAACACTGCTAAGTTGCATATGGCTCATCCTTTGTCATCTTGATTAGTCCTTGCCCTCCAGCTACATCATCATCATAATTCCCCTCCTTGGACTTCCCTGCAGCTTGTCTGCAGCTTCTTGATAATGAGATGCCAGAAGCTGAACACTCTGCTTTGAATATTTATCTCACACGGTGCTTTAAAAAAAAAAAGCAGGATTGGTATCTCTCTGCTCTGGGACTTGAAGCTGATAGATATGTAGCCCCAAATCATATTATATATATAAAACAAATTCCTGATGGGTTCGTTCTTATCCTAAGGTGACAGCAAGTTGTTCTATCTTTGAACGATGATGTAAAATTACTGCTCCTGAAGGAAATATAATAGCTTGATTCCTTCCCCCAAAGATACCTTTTTACGACCTATTTTTTTTACTTTAAACAGGTTAGGGTCTGGGTTTTTTTTTTTAGTGGAAATATTTGAACAAAGTCATGCTGGGTCATATAAACTTGAAAAACTTGAATATTTTGTCCTTAAGAGGTTGTAGAAAAAATGCTTTTAAAAATAAAATAAAAAGCTTCTGATGATTGCGCGGCTCAGCTGGGCATGGGGGTGGGGAGGGTTTTTTGCTATTGGTTCTCCGAACCACCCGTCACCATCGCTACTGGATCGGGCGATCCGGTCTGAACTGGGAGCATTTCACCCCTGTTCCATATGTATTAATTAAATAAAAAGAATAAAGATGGTTGAAAAGAAAAAGAGACAAGAGAACAGTTTTGATAAAGAATTAGCATCTGGAGGTAAATTGTGCTCTATAAGTCTTTCAGAGTAATTTGGGAATGTCAGCAATCAACTCGGAGTGATATGCTAACCATTTGTCATATGGATTCCATGCTCATTTATTCAGAAGTCCTTTTGATAAACATGCATCCATAAACATCCATGCAACTGCAGCTTGATATTTCTATAAAATTTCACTGTCAAATCCATATCTAACAATGTCTCATTAAATCTGGCTACCATGGTAGATACCTTTATATGTCAATGATTGGCTAATGCACAGACAGGAGTATGTGGAATAGTTATAGAATTATTCAATATTTTTAGTTATTCAAAAAGAATATGCTCTGATGTTAAATCTATGATGGTTTTTTTTAGTGTATTGAATTAATAATTTCTCTAACCTACAGTAATGAAACAAATCCATCCAAGAAACAGAAAACACAGTATTTCTGCCAGTTTTTCAGGGTTGCAGACTAGATTGGACTGTCAGATAATACAATGTACGTTGATAGTATTTAATATTGTACTATTAGTTTTGATAGTTTTGATATATATTTTTTGCATTTAATATCCTGAATAATGGCATTTTCCTAATAACCTGTACTTTATTTTATTTGTTCAATTTGTTTCTTTCTAAATTCCTCATAAAATACATAAACATTTCTTGAATGAGAAGTGAAGAAGAAATCATAGCAAACAAAACCCAAAGGAATTCTATAATAGGAAGAAAAGTAGATCAATGGGGGGCAGAATTCTCGTGCTGGTGCACATTTTTTCCCTAACTTTTCAGAGTAACAGGAGTCATAATCAGGAATGTCAAAATGCTATAATACTTGGGATATTTGTGGAGGTTGTGAATTTTGGGAAGTGAAAATGTAAACGAATGCTTTAAAAGTAGTCACTTTATCCTTTAAACTCTTCAAATCCCTTCAGAATTAGGCCTCATTTTTCGGGGGTGCGGTCTAGGAAGTAAAAAAAAGTTGGGAAAAAGGAAATAACAACCACTTTAGAAAGAAAACTACCTGAATATTGTCATAAAGTGAACAGGAATTGAACTCAATGGATTCTCTTTTTCTGGTCAGAGACTGAGATGACAGCACAAATATTTTAAACAAGGTCCCTATTTTGTCTCTTAATACATCCTAAATGTTCCTATTACATCCTTGCCAATGCTTGACCCTGCAAAAAAAAAAAAGATGGTATAAGGGCTAGTCCAGTCCCCTGCTGACCATGTACTTTTGATATTAGTTTTATAATGCCTGACCACATTAAGAATATTGCATCCAGTTTTGGTCGCCATGATATAAAAAAGATGTCAAGATTCTAGGAAAAGTGCAAAGAGCAATAAAGATGATTAGGGGACAGGAAGCTAAAATATATGAAGAACAGTTGCAGGAATTGAGTATATCTAGTTTAATGAAAAGAAGAACTAGGGGTCATATGTTAGCAGTGTTCCAATATTTGAGGTACTACTACAAAGAAAAGGGATCAACTTAGTCTCCAAAGTACCTGAAGGCAAGAAAAGAAGCAATGGATGGAAACTAATCAAGGAGAGAACCTAGAACTAAGGAGAAATTTCCTGTCAAAACAAGTAATCAGTGGAATGACTTGTCTCCAGAAGTTGTGGGTGCTCCAAGGTTTTTAAGAAGAGACTGGACAACCATTTGTCTGAAATGGTATAGGGCAGTGATGGCGAAACGTTTAGGGACCAAGTGCCCAAACTGCAACTCGAAACCCACTTATTTATTGCAAACGCCCACAAGGCAATTTAACCTGAATAATGAGGTTTTACTACCTAAAATAATGATTAACAATGCAGAGTTCAGCTAAGTGTTCTAGGAACACTTAAGGGGCATGCATAAGCACACCAGAGTGCCTACTCTCCCTGTCCTAATGTTTTTTTTTATTCATATCCTTTTCATGTATTTATAATTATGTTTACACTTGTATCTGTCATAAAATACATGCCTGATGAAATAAAATAAATAAATAAAAAGAAAAACATGATAAATACACTTTTATGCCCCTTCATTTTTTTCTGCTTTTGAAATATTACGTTTAGCAGCAATAAAAAAGAAAAACTTTTATAATATCATTTCTTTTCCTCCCTCCCTCTCTCTCTTTCTCTCTCTTTTTCCCTTCCCTCTCTCTATTTCTCTCTCTCTTTCCTTCTCTCTCTTTTCCTCCCTCTCTCTTGAGTAGGATAGCATCCTGCCTTCTCCTAATTCTCTTAGTCAGTGGCTATTTACACCAAAGGGATGTGGGTTTGTTTTGCAGAAGGTAATGGATCTATTTTGATTCTGGGAAAGAACAATAAAAAACATTTTTTTGTTCTCGGCATTCTGCACGACTCTAACTGCCTAATCTAGAGAGATGAACGTTCACTCTCTTAGCATTTCAATCCTTGTCCAGATTGAGTGGCTTCCTTCCTTTCCAAGCCAACAGGTGGAGCTACAATCACAGGTGATGAGAATACCTGCTTTTTCCAATAGAAAATCTAAACTATTAAAAAAGAGAACCATCAAAAACAACTTTGAATATAAATGTCATTGGGACTGAATTAAGAGAGTAAATAAAAAATGGCAATAAAGCTTTTCCCATTTTTATTTATCTTGACCATTTCCCATATCCAGCTATTTTTACAGGAAAGAAGCTGGAAATTAATAGAGTGGCAATTTAGTGATGGATTCTTGCCAGTTCTTACACAGGACCTATAAAAGTAATGAGTAAGTTATCCAGGTTTTGAAAAGAGCTTTGGACTAGCAATGAAAACTCCCGCCCCCCTTTTTAATTGAGTTAAAATACTTCAGCATTTAGAAAGCATCTGCTGTTATTTGATGGATAGGCAACAAGTAGAACATCACTGGAAGTATCATGAAGCCCAGCCTGGAAGCCCTTTGTGTGTGTGGGGGGGGGGGGGTAGGTGGGTGGGGGAGTGTTGTGTGTTGTATACACACTATTGTGTGTGTATATAGAAAGATAGAATTACAAATTTCTGTTTAAATTACAAACCTAGCTTAAAAGTCTATGAAAGGAACATATCTAAGATGGCTGCCCATTTTACCACAGGGTGACTCTGCTTTTGCTGCTGTGAAACTGAGGACAAAAGCTGCTGATCATTTTTTTTTTAAAAAAAGATTCTCACGAGAGAGACTTCCATAAGCAATTTACAGAGGTTTTTAACCTGGTGTTCCTAGAATATGCTGAAAATGTTTTAAAAATTAAAAAAACAGATAAGAGAGATAGCAATAGCAATAGCACTTAGACTTATATACTGCTTCACAGTGCTTTATAGCCCTCTCTAAGCGGTTTACAGAGTCAGCATATTGACTCCAACAATCTGGGTCCTCATTTTACTGACCTTGGAAGGATGGGAGGCTGAGTCAACCTTGAGCCTGGTGAGATTTGGTCTGCCAAACCGCTGGCAGCCGGTGATCAGCAGAAGTAGCCTGCAGTACTGCACTCTAACCACTGTGCCAAAGTGGCTCTGATAGACAGAT